>NC_036445.1:5936801-6599301 GCF_002775205.1 Xiphophorus maculatus
TTCTTCCGTAACCGTTAATGCGGCTCGTACCGCTGGGTGCACACCTACAAATGAGGTATCAAAACGTGCAGAAAATTCACGCCATTGGAGCTATTACTTGTGGTGGGATTTGGGCTTAACGTGGCGACATAATTCGCAAAAAACTACGAAAAAAACCCCATTATAACTCAATGGGAAAAATCCTAGAAATACCCTATTTTTGAGGATTTGCTGTGTCGTCACAAATTCACCTAGAAATGCCATTCAAATTTCATTTTGTAGATACGTCTGTGATCTCTTCGAAAGTGAAGACGGCTCGTCGATACCAGTTACGGTTTGTCCACAATTTGCCTCTAAGCGACCCAAACTTTCTCATTTTTGCTGAAATTACAGTGACAGCCGATCTCGGTTCAGATCTGGGCACAACATTTCTTTCTCTCATCACTGTAAATGCTCTGAGTGAGGTACAGATATGAATCTCGGGACTATCGCAGAAGACACATTGAACTGTCATACGCTTAAAACGCTTTTCGAATATGTATTACGGTTCCCGAACAAGAAGGATTTGTTTCCAATGCTTTTTTTCAGTAAAGTGTGTTTGCTCAAACACACTTGTGTGTTTGAGAGCTCACAGCTCAGAGCTCACACCTGCTGAGACCATTATTTGCCATAGCAACGGAACTCAAGAGGCTATTGGCTGCTGATTTGGACTACGAATACGCATCGCTGTAGTTCTATCTATCCTCAGTTGAAACAGATCAGGACTGAGAACTGGCCTTTAGAACTACTGCTGCTATGGGCTGTATATAACTGATTTAACTCAGTAACTGTTACACATGGGATTAGTTTGGAACTTTAAAATGGAGCATAATAATAATTTCAAAATAAAAGCCTTGAATAGTTTTACATCAGGTAATTGCTGTTTTTGGCTTTATTTGACGTTTTCATCCAAAGCACTGTTACACATGGGATTACTTTGGAACTTTAAAATGGAGAATAATAATAATTTCAAAATAAAAGCCTTGAATATTTTTACATCAGGTAATTGCTTTTTTTGGCCGTATATGACTTTTTCATCCAAAGCAATGTTACACATGGGATTAGTTTGGAACTTTAAAATGGAGAATAATAATTTCAAAATAAAAGCCTTGAATATTTTTACATCAGGTAATTGCTGTTTTTGGCTTTATTTGACGTTTTCATCCAAAGCACTGTTACACATGGGATTACTTTGGAACTTTAAAATGGAGAATAATAATAATTTCAAAATAAAAGCCTTGAATAGTTTTACATCAGGTAATTGCTGTTTTTGGCTTTATTTGACGTTTTCATCCAAAGCACTGTTACACATGGGATTACTTTGGAACTTTAAAATGGAGAATAATAATAATTTCAAAATAAAAGCCTTGAATATTTTTACATCAGGTAATTGCTTTTTTTGGCCGTATATGACTTTTTCATCCAAAGCAATGTTACACATGGGATTAGTTTGGAACTTTAAAATGGAGAATAATAATTTCAAAATAAAAGCCTTGAATATTTTACATGACGTAATTGCTCTTTTTGGCCGTATATGACTTTTTCATCCGAAGCAATGTTACACATGGGATTAGTTCGGAACTTTAAAATGGAGCATAATAATAATTTCAAAATAAAAGCCTTGAATATTTTTACATCAGGTAATTGCTGTTTTTGGCTTTATGTGACTTTTTCATCCAAAGCACTGTTACACATGGTATTAGTTTGGCCCTTTGAAATGAATATTAACAAAAATTTCAAAATAAAAGCCTTGAATATTTTTACATCATGTAATTGCTCTTTTTGGCTTTATTTGACTTTTTCATCCAAAGCACTGTTACACGTGGTATTAGTTTGGCCCTTTGAAATGAAGCTTAACAAAAGTTTCAAAATAAAAGCCTTGAATATTTTTACATGACGTAATTGCTCTTTTTGGCTTTATTTGACTTTTTCATCCAAAGCACTCTTACACATGGGATTAGTTCGGAACTTTAAAATGGAGCATAATAATAATTTCAAAATAAAAGCCTTGAATATTTTTACATCAGGTAATTGCTGTTTTTGGCTTTATGTGACTTTTTCATCCAAAGCACTGTTACACGTGGTATTAGTTTGGCCCTCTGAAATGAAGCATACTGAAAATTTCAAAATAAAAGCCTTGAATATTTTTACATCATGTAATTGCTTTTTTTGGCCGTATATGACTTTTTCATCCACAGCACTGTTACACATGGGATTAGTTTGGAACTTTAAAATGGAGCAAAGTAATAATTTCAAAATAAAAGCCTTGAATATTTTTACATCATGCAATTGCTGTTTTTGGCTTTGTATGACTTTTTCATCCAAAGCACTGTTACACATGGTATTAGTTTGGCCCTTTGAAATGAAGATTAACAAAAATTTCAAAATAAAAGCCTTGAATATTTTGACATCATGTAATTGCTCTTTTTGGCTTTATTTGACTTTTTCATCCAAAGCACTGTTACACATGGTATTAGTTTGGCCCTTTGAAATGAAGCATACTGAAAATTTCAAAATAAAAGCCTTGAATATTTTTACATGACGTAATTGCTCTTTTTGGCTTTATTTGACTTTTTCATCCAAAGCACTCTTACACGTGGTATTAGTTCAGAACTTTAAAATGAAGCATACTGAAAATTTCAAAATAAAAGCCTTGAATACTTTTACATCAGCTACTTGTGTTTTGAGCATTATATAACTATTTTAACCCAAGGACTATTACGCATGGGATTAGTTTGGCCCTTTGAAATGAAGCATACTGAAACTTCCAAAATAAAAGCCTTGACAACATTTTAAATCGTACCGAACGGTGCACGTCCGCCTCGCTTAACGTTCTTGCGGTTCTCCGCGTGCCACTGGTGACGTCGCGGCGTTCTTTGGCGTCGACGCCGATTTGTGGCGCGACGACGCCGGGCCCGAACCCCACGGGCGCGCCTTGGCAGGCCCCGTCTAAATTTCTTCCGAAATTTTCTAGTTATAGAACTTTATTTTTCTTCCGTAACCGTTAATGCGGCTCATACCGCTGGGTGCACACCTACAAATGAGGTATCAAAACGTGCAGAAAATTCACGCCATTGGAGCTATTACTTCTGGTGGGATTTGGGCTTAACGTGGCGACATAATTCGCAAAAAACTACGAAAAAAACCCCATTATAACTCAATGGGAAAAATCCTAGAAATACCCTATTTTTGAGGATTTGCTGTGTCGTCACAAATTCACCTAGAAATGCCATTCAAATTTCATTTTGTAGATACGTCTGTGATCTCTTCGAAAGTGAAGACGGCTCGTCGATACCAGTTATGGTTTGTCCACAATTTGCCTCTAAGCGACCCAAAGTTTCTCATTTTTGCTCATATTAGAGTGACAGCCGACCTCGGATCAGATATGGGCACAACATTTCTTTCTCTCATCGCTGTAAATGCTCTGAGTGAGGTACAGATATGAATCTCGGGACTATCGCAGAAGACACATTGAACTGTCATACGCTCGAAACGCTTTTCGAATATGTATTACGGTTCCCGAACAAGAAGGATTTGTTTCCAATGCTTTTTTTCAGTAAAGTGTGTTTGCTCAAACACACTTGTGTGTTTGAGAGCTCACAGCTCAGAGCTCACACCTGCTGAGACCATTATTTGCCATAGCAACGGAACTCAAGAGGCTATTGGCTGCTGGTTAGGACTACGAATACGCATCACTGTAGTTCTATCTATCCTCAGTTGAAACAGATCAGGACTGAGAACTGGCCTTTAGAACTACTGCTGCTATGGGCTGTATATAACTGATTTAACTCAGTAACTGTTACACATGGGATTAGTTTGGAACTTTAAAATGGAGCATAATAATAATTTCAAAATAAAAGCCTTGAATATTTTTACATCAGGTAATTGCTGTTTTTGGCTTTATTTGACGTTTTCATCCAAAGCACTGTTACACATGGGATTACTTTGGAACTTTAAAATGGAGAATAATAATTTCAAAATAAAAGCCTTGAATATTTTCACATCAGGTAATTGCTTTTTTTGGCCGTATATGACTTTTTCATCCAAAGCAATGTTACACATGGGATTAGTTTGGAACTTTAAAATGGAGAATAATAATTTCAAAATAAAAGCCTTGAATATTTTTACATCAGGTAATTGCTGTTTTTGGCTTTATTTGACGTTTTCATCCAAATCACTGTTACACATGGGATTACTTTGGAACTTTAAAATGGAGAATAATAATAATTTCAAAATAAAAGCCTTGAATATTTTTACATCAGGTAATTGCTTTTTTTGGCCGTATATGACTTTTTCATCCAAAGCAATGTTACACATGGGATTAGTTTGGAACTTTAAAATGGAGAATAATAATAATTTCAAAATAAAAGCCTTGAATATTTTTACATCAGGTAATTGCTGTTTTTGGCTTTATATGACTTTTTCATCCAAAGCACTGTTACACATGGGATTAGTTTGGAACTTTAAAATGGAGCATAATAATAATTTCAAAATAAAAGCCTTGAATATTTTTACATCAGGTAATTGCTGTTTTTGGCTTTATTTGACGTTTTCATCCAAAGCACTGTTACACATGGGATTACTTTGGAACTTTAAAATGGAGAATAATAATAATTTCAAAATAAAAGCCTTGAATATTTTTACATGACGTAATTGCTCTTTTTGGCTTTATTTGACTTTTTCATCCAAAGCACTGTTACACATGGTATTAGTTTGGCCCTTTGAAATGAATATTAACAAAAATTTCAAAATAAAAGCCTTGAATATTTTTACATCATGTAATTGCTCTTTTTGGCTTTATTTGACTTTTTCATCCAAAGCACTGTTACACGTGGTATTAGTTTGGCCCTTTGAAATGAAGCTTAACAAAAGTTTCAAAATAAAAGCCTTGAATATTTTTACATGACGTAATTGCTCTTTTTGGCTTTATTTGACTTTTTCATCCAAAGCACTCTTACACGTGGTATTAGTTCAGAACTTTAAAATGAAGCATACTGAAAATTTCAAAATAAAAGCCTTGAATATTTTACATGAAGTAATTGCTCTTTTTGGCCGTATATGACTTTTTCATCCAAAGCAATGTTACACATGGGATTAGTTCGGAACTTTAAAATGGAGCATAATAATAATTTCAAAATAAAAGCCTTGAATATTTTTACATCAGGTAATTGCTGTTTTTGGCTTTATTTGACGTTTTCATCCAAAGCACTGTTACACATGGGATTACTTTGGAACTTTAAAATGGAGAATAATAATAATTTCAAAATAAAAGCCTTGAATATTTTTACATCAGGTAATTGCTGTTTTTGGCTTTATATGACTTTTTCATCCAAAGCACTGTTACACATGGGATTAGTTTGGAACTTTAAAATGGAGCATAATAATAATTTCAAAATAAAAGCCTTGAATATTTTTACATCAGGTAATTGCTCTTTTTGGCTTTATTTGACTTTTTCATCCAAAGCACTGTTACACGTGGTATTAGTTTGGCCCTTTGAAATGAAGCATTCTGAAAATTTCAAAATAAAAGCCTTGAATAATTTTACATGACGTAATTGCTCTTTTTGGCTTTATTTGACTTTTTCATCCAAAGCACTGTTACACGTGGTATTAGTTTGGCCCTTTGAAATGAAGCATACTGAAAATTTCAAAATAAAAGCCTTGAATATTTTTACATCAGCTACTTGTGTTTTGAGCATTATATAACTATTTTAACCCAAGGACTATTACGCTTGGGATTAGTTTGGCCCTTTGAAATGAAGGTTAACAAAACTTCCAAAATAAAAGCCTTGACAACATTTTAAATCGTACCGAACGGTGCACGTCCGCCTCGCTTAACGTTCTTGCGGTTCTCCGCGTGCCACTGATCACGTCGCGGCGTCCTTTGGCGTCGACGCCGATTTGTGGCGCGACGACGCCGGGACCATGCCCGACGGGCGCGCCTTGGCAGGCCCCGGCTAAATTTCTTCCGAAATTTTCTAGTTATAATTCTTTATTTTTCTTCCGTAACCGTTAATGCGGCTCGTACCGCTGGGTGCACACCTACAAATGAGGTATCAAAACGTGCAGAAAATTCACGCCATTGGAGCTATTACTTCTGGTGGGATTTGGGCTTAACGTGGCGACATAATTCGCAAAAAACTACGAAAAAACCCCCATTATAACTCAATGGGAAAAATCCTAGAAATACCCTATTTTTGAGGATTTGCTGTGTCGTCACAAATTCACCTAGAAATGCCATTCAAATTTCATTTTGTAGATACGTCTGTGATCTCTTCGAAAGTGAAGACGGCTCGTCGATACCAGTTACGGTTTGTCCACAATTTGCCTCTAAGCGACCCAAACTTTCTCATTTTTGCTGAAATTACAGTGACAGCCGATCTCGGTTCAGATCTGGGCATAACATTTCTTTCTCTCATCACTGTAAATGCTCTGAGTGAGGTACAGATATGAATCTCGGGACTATCGCAGAAGACACATTGAACTGTCATACGCTCGAAACGCTTTTCGAATATGTATTACGGTTCCCGAACAAGAAGGATTTGTTTCCAATGCTTTTTTTCAGTAAAGTGTGTTTGCTCAAACACACTTGTGTGTTTGAGAGCTCACAGCTCACAGCTCACACCTGCTGAGACCATTATTTGCCATAGCAACGGAACTCAAGAGGCTATTGGCTGCTGATTTGGACTACGAATACGCATCGCTGTAGTTCTATCTATCCTCAGTTGAAACAGATCAGGACTGAGAACTGGCCTTTAGAACTACTGCTGCTATGGGCTGTATATAACTGATTTAACTCAGTAACTGTTACACATGGGATTAGTTTGGAACTTTAAAATGGAGCATAATAATAATTTCAAAATAAAAGCCTTGAATAGTTTTACATCAGGTAATTGCTGTTTTTGGCTTTATTTGACGTTTTCATCCAAAGCACTGTTACACATGGGATTACTTTGGAACTTTAAAATGGAGAATAATAATAATTTCAAAATAAAAGCCTTGAATATTTTTACATCAGGTAATTGCTTTTTTTGGCCGTATATGACTTTTTCATCACAAGCAATGTTACACATGGGATTAGTTTGGAACTTTAAAATGGAGAATAATAATTTCAAAATAAAAGCCTTGAATATTTTTACATCAGGTAATTGCTGTTTTTGGCTTTATTTGACGTTTTCATCCAAAGCACTGTTACACATGGGATTACTTTGGAACTTTAAAATGGAGAATAATAATAATTTCAAAATAAAAGCCTTGAATATTTTTACATCAGGTAATTGCTGTTTTTGGCTTTATATGACTTTTTCATCCAAAGCACTGTTACACATGGGATTAGTTTGGAACTTTAAAATGGAGCATAATAATAATTTCAAAATAAAAGCCTTGAATATTTTTACATCAGGTAATTGCTCTTTTTGGCTTTATTTGACTTTTTCATCCAAAGCACTGTTACACGTGGTATTAGTTTGGCCCTTTGAAATGAAGCATTCTGAAAATTTCAAAATAAAAGCCTTGAATAATTTTACATGACGTAATTGCTCTTTTTGGCTTTATTTGACTTTTTCATCCAAAGCACTGTTACACGTGGTATTAGTTTGGCCCTTTGAAATGAAGCATACTGAAAATTTCAAAATAAAAGCCTTGAATATTTTTTACATCAGCTACTTGTGTTTTGAGCATTATATAACTATTTTAACCCAAGGACTATTACGCATGGGATTAGTTTGGCCCTTTGAAATGAAGTTTAACAAAACTTCCAAAATAAAAGCCTTGACAACATTTTAAATCGTACCGAACGGTGCACGTCCGCCTCGCTTAACGTTCTTGCGGTTCTCCGCGTGCCACTGCTTACGTCGCGGCGTTCTTTGGCGTCGACGCCGATTTGTGGCGCGACGACGCCGGGCCCGAACCCCACGGCCGCGCCTTGGCAGGCCCCGGCTAAATTTCTTCCGAAATTTTCTAGTAATTCTTTATTTTTCTTCCGTCACCGTTAATGCGGCTCATACCGCTGGGTGCACACCTACAAATGAGGTATCAAAACGTGCAGAAAATTCACGCCATTGGAGCTATTATTTGTGGTGGGATTTGGGCTTAACGTGGCGACATAATTCGCAAAAAACTACGAAAAAAAACCCATTATAAGTCAATGGGAAAAATCCTGGAAATACCCTATTTTTGAGGATTTTCTGTGTCGTCACAAATTCACCTAGAAATGCCATTCAAATTTCATTTTGTAGATACGTCTGTGATCTCTTCGAAAGTGAAGACGGCTTGTCGATACCAGTTACGGTTTGTCCACAATTTGCCTCTAAGCGACCCAAAGTTTCTCATTTTTCCTAAAGTTAGAGTGCTTCTCTCGCTGATTAGAGTGAGAGATCAAGACAACTTTTTCCACCCAAATCATTTTTGAAATCGCCATCACGGCCACAAATATCGCACGATTAGTATCAAAATCGGTCCTGACATTGATACGCCTGTCTGCTCCGGTAAAATGTTTTCGAAATTTATCTAGACCGTACGGTTTTCTGTCACGGTGCTTCAGAGCAAAGTCATGCGACAGGATTTTCTGAGGCTCTCAGGCTCTTTCACTAACACTTCACACCTTGGTGTGAAACTTATTTAACATAGCAACGGAGCTCAAGAGGCTATTGGCTGCTGGTTTGGACTACAAATACGCATCATTGTAGTTCTATCTATCCTCAGTTGAAACAGATCAGGACTGAACTGGCCTTTATAACTAATTGCTGCTATGGGCTGTATATAACTGATTTAACTCAGTAACTGTTACACATGGGATTAGTTTGGAACTTTAAAATGAAGCTTAACAAAAATTTCACAATAAAAGCCTTGAATATTTTTACATCATGTAATTGCTCTTTTTGGCTTTATTTGACTTTTTCATCCAAAGCACTGTTACACATGGGATTAGTTTGGCCCTTTGAAATGAAGCTTAACAAAAATTTCAAAATAAAAGCCTTGAATAATTTTACATGACGTAATTGCTCTTTTTGGCTTTATTTGACTTTTTCATCCAAAGCACTGTTACACGTGGTATTAGTTTGGCCCTTTGAAATGAAGCATACTGAAAATTTCAAAATAAAAGCCTTGAATATTTTTACATCAGCTACTTGTGTTTTGAGCATTATATAACTATTTTAACCCAAGGACTATTACGCATGGGATTAGTTTGGCCCTTTGAAATGAAGTTTAACAAAACTTCCAAAATAAAAGCCTCGACAACATTTTAAATCGTACCGAACGGTGCACGTCCGCCTCGCTTAACGTTCTTGCGGTTCTCCGCGTGCCACTGATTACGTCGCGGCGTTCTTTAGCGTCGACGCCAATTTGTGGCGCGACGACGCCGGGCCCAAGCCCAACGGGCGCGCCTCGGCAGGCCCCGGCTAAATTTCTTCCGAAATTTTCTAGTTATTCTTTATTTTTCTTCCGTAACCGTTAATGCGGCTCGTACCGCTGGGTGCACACCTACAAATGAGGTATCAAAACGTGCAGAAAATTCACGCCATTGGAGCTATTATTTTTGGTGGGATTTGGGCTTAACGTGGCGACATAATTCGCAAAAAACTACGAAAAAAACCCCATTATAAGTCAATGGGAAAAATCCTAGAAATACCCTATTTTTGAGGATTTGCTGTGTCGTCACAAATTCACCTAGAAATGCCATTCAAATTTCATTTTGTAGATACGTCTGTGATCTCTTCGAAAGTGAAGACGGCTCGTCGATACCAGTTACGGTTTGTCCACAATTTGCCTCTAAGCGACCCAAAGTTTCTCATTTTTCCTAAAGTTAGAGTGCGTCTCTGGCTGCTTAGAGTGAGAGATGAAGACAACTTTTTTAGCCCAAATCATTTTTGAAATCGCCATCACGCCCACAAATATCGCACGATTAGTATCAAAATCGGTCCTGACATTGATACGCCTGTCTGCTCCGGTAAAATGTTTTCGAAATTTATCTAGACCGTACGGTTTTCTGTCACGGTGCTTCAGAGCAAAGTCATGCGACAGGATTTTCTGAGGCTGTCTGAGGCTCTCTCCCATGTATTTTAATAGAATGTCAGATCTGGGCACAACATTTCTTTCTCTCATCACTGTAAATGCTCTGAGTGAGGTACAGATATGAATCTCGGGACTATCGCAGAAGACACATTGCCCTCTCATACGCTCGAAACGCTTTTCGAATATGTATTACGGTTCCCGAACAAGAAGGATTTGTTTCCAATGCTTTTTTTCAGTAAAACGTGTTTGCTCAAACACACAAAGTGTGTTTGAGAGCTCAGAGCTCACAGCTCACACCTGCTGAGACCATTATTTACCATAGCAACGGAACTCAAGAGGCTATTGGCTGCTGATTTGGACTACAAATACGCATCGCTGTAGTTCTATCTATCCTCAGTTGAAACAGATCAGGACTGAGAACTGGCCTTTAGAACTACCCGCTGCTATGGGCTGTATATAACTGATTTAACTCAGTAACTGTTACACATGGGATTAGTTTTAAACTTTAAAATTAAGCATACTGAAAATTTCAAAATAAAAGCCCTGAATATTTTTACATGACGTAATTGCTCTTTTTGGCTTTATTTGACTTTTTCATCCAAAGCACTGTTACACATGGGATTAGTTTGGAACTTTAAAATGGAGCATAATAATAATTTCAAAATAAAAGCCTTGAATATTTTTACATCATGTAATTGCTCTTTTTGGCTTTATTTGACTTTTTCATCCAAAGCACTGTTACACATGGTATTAGTTTGGCCCTTTGAAATGAAGCATACTGAAAATTTCAAAATAAAAGCCTTGAATATTTTTACATGACGTAATTGCTCTTTTTGGCTTTATTTGACTTTTTCATCCAAAGCACTCTTACACGTGGTATTAGTTCAGAACTTTAAAATGAAGCATACTGAAAATTTCAAAATAAAAGCCTTGAATATTTTTACATGATGTAATTGCTCTTTTTGGCTTTATTTGACTTTTTCATCCAAAGCACTGTTACACATGGTATTAGTTCAGAACTTTATAATGAAGCATACTGAAAATTTCAAAATAAAAGCCTTGAATATTTTTACATGACGTAATGAAGCATACTGAAAATTTCAAAATAAAAGCATTGAATATTTTTACATCAGCTACTTGTGTTTTGAGCATTATATAACTATTTTAACCCAAGGACTATTACGCATGGGATTAGTTTGGCCCTTTGAAATGAAGTTTAACAAAACTTCCAAAATAAAAGCCTTGACAACATTTTAAATCGTACCGAATGGTGCACGTCCGCCTCGCTTAACGTTCTTGCGGTTCTCCGCGTGCCACTGATTACGTTGCGGCGTTCTTTGGCGTCGACGCCGATTTGTGGCGTGACGACGCCGGGCCCAAGCCCGACGGGCGCGCCTTGGCAGGCCCCGGCTAAATTTCTTCCGAAATTTTCTAGTTATTCTTTATTTTTCATCCGTAACCGTTAATGCGGCTCATACCGCTGCGTGCACACCTACAAAAGAGGTATCAAAACGTGCAGAAAATTCACGCCATTCCAGCTATTACTTTTGGTGGGATTCGGGATTAACATGGCGACATAATTCGCAAAAAACTACGAAAAAAAACCCATTATAATTCAATGGTACAAATCCTACACCCTAATACCCTACTGGCTAAAACGGAGAATTGTCTCCCCCAGCTGGCTCAAAAAGAGAATTGTCTAACCCAGCATCTCTAAAATAGAGATTAGGTTTATGTGGATACCAGCTCATAAAGATATAGCAGGAAATGAAATGGAAGATCATTTACCTAAGGTGTCCTTAAAACAAAGTAGAATTATGGAAATAAAGTATTGTAAGTCTGGAAAAAATATAATGAATTATTAAGAGCAACATCAAAGGAAACATGATATAGAGACATTTAAACTTAATAAGATATTAATTAAACACAAAATAAATAAAGCGGTTATTACATTTTGGAAGGTAACAGGATTATATGTAAGACTTTAGATTGGGGAGCGGTTAACTGAGTAACTGTTACACATGGAATTAGTTTGGAACTTTAAAATGAAGCATAATAATAATAGGCTTCTAAAGAATAAGTTACAGTTAAAAATTCCAGATATTTTGGGATATTCCTCTTCCTCTGAATATTTATGTTATTTCATAAAATTTCTTAAGAAAACTAAACTGATAGAAAGGATTTAGTGTTTTTTTTTTTTTTAAGTTGCGCCCTGATCCACACTCCATACCAGTAGGTGGCGGTAATGCACGCCCTGATCCACACTCCATACCAGTAGGTGGTGGTAATGCACACCATTAAGTTGCTTGCCAACCGCCATTAAAAACAAAAAGAAGAAGAAGAGCTTTCTCCTTCCGACTCTCCTTGGTTAAGGTAAGAAGTGTTTGTGTTCTGTCCATAAAATATACTATTTAATTTCATTACTATATTATTAGAACTGCTTACAGTTGTTAAATGTAATGTGTTCTTTAAGAAATGTGATCGATTTTAAAAGTTTGACTGCTGTGGGATATTTTGTTGTGGCTCTGATAGCGTAGCTGCTAGCTTGATGGAACCGCAATTTGTTCACATGTTAGCACTTTGCTAACTGGCTTTCGTGAAACCTGTTAGGCTATAAAATCGCTGTTAACATCAATCTGATCAGCTGAAATAAGGCAATTTTGTTTTACCTCAACCTAGAGCTATTGTGACTTGCAGAAATTGTCACAAATAACCGGAACTAGCATATTAAGCTACTTCACTGACTCAGTTGCTTCGGATACAGATACTCTCAGCTGCCGTCTTGTGCCGACAGTGAAAAACAGCAGAACTACATAATATTAGCTTGGTATGATGTAAATTATAATTTTTGTTTGAATTACATAAAATAACTTCATGATCTGAGTTTTTTTCATTATGTTTGGCCTATCAATAATTTCAAATAATAAAACATAAAATATCTGGGTTTATTTTGTTCATCCGAACCAGAACCTCCAGGTTCTCCGTTGTAGAGTTTTACTGAAAATCAGCGGAGAAATATCTGTAGCGCAGCAGCTGCGGTACAGTCTGCCCACTAGAGTAGAACTGAACCGAACCAAACATGAACGTATTTCATCGCCTAACGAAAGACAAGGAAGCAAAGAGATTTCGGCTAAAGAAATCTGAACTTGATTACGTTGCGGATGCCAATTTGTAGCGTGACGACGCCGGGCACAAACCAGACGGGCGCGCCTTGGCAGGCCCCGGCTAAATTTCTTCAGAAATTTTGTTTTTCTAGTTATTATTATAATTCTTTATTTTTCATCCGTAACCGTTAATGCGGCTCATACCGCTGCGTGCACACCTACAAAAGAGGTATCAAAACCTGCAGAAAATTCACGCCATTCCAGCTATTACTTTTGGTGGGATTCGGGATGAACATGGCGACATAATTCGCAAAAAACTACGAAAAAAACCCCATTATAATTCAATGGGAAAACTCCTACAAACGCCCTAATACCCTACTGGCTAAAACAGAGAATTGTCTCCCCCAGCTGGCTCAAATGAAGTATTGTAAGTCTGAAAAGCGAAAAGAGCAAGTATGAAAAAAAAAAAAGATTGTGCCTTGGATATACTGGATTAAACAAAACTTTAAATTTGATTGGTAAACATCCAACAGGTAGATGTGAGTGTGGTATGGATATGGAAACAGTAGAACATGTAATAATTAATTGTGGAAAATATAAAGCAAGTAGAGAGAAGCTAAAACAATAAATTAGGAAATATGATATAGAGACATTTAAACTTAATAAGATATTAATTAAACACAAAATAAATAAAGCGGTTATTACATTTTTGAAGGTAACAGGATTATATGTAAGAATTTAGATTGGGGGAGATGCTGTCGTACACACTCCAGCGCAGTAGATGGCGATAATACATATTAACGTTAGATGTCACCCGCCGCTAAAATCACAAAGAAGCAGAAGAAGCTTTCTGCTTCCGACTCTGCTTGGTTAAGGTAAGAAGTGTTTGTGTTCTGTCCATAAAATATACTATTTCATTTAATTACTATATTATTAGAACTGCTTACAGTTCTTAAATGTAATGTGTTCTTTAAGAAATGTGATTGATTTTACAAGTTTGACTGCTGTGGGATATTTTGTTGTGGCTCTGATAGCGTAGCTGCTAGCTTGATGGAATATTTTTTCCACGACAAAAACCGGAATCACAATTTGTTCACATGTTAGCAATTTGCTAACTGGCTTTCGTGAAAGCCAGTTATTGATTACATTGAAGCGTTCTTTAGCATCGATGCTAATTTGTAGCGTGACAACGCCGGGCCCGAACCGACGGGCAAGCTTTGGCAGGCCCCGGCTAAATTTCTTCAGAAATTTTGTTTTTCTAGTTCTGTCTCTGCTCTAAGGTCACAGAAAATTTTACATTCACAACACAGTGCTTGATTTGAGAGTTTAATGACATTTTTGCTGTTAAAAGTTTTCCAAGAACACAGGAAGATACTTAAAGCTTTAATCCTCTAGGATGGTTGGAAGGAAAATTGAAATACTAATATCCAATCAGACTACATTTGCAGTCCAATTTTCCTTTGTTTATATGATTGTCATGAAGTGGTGGTGGAAGGTGGTGAGGGAAACGCAGCAGACCCAGGTAAGATGGTTTTAATAATGAATATCCAGAATTACACAGTCCAATAATGTCCAGAATACCGGGCAGCACGGCAGAGTGGAAGCCAGGGATCAACGTCGGTAGCAACCGGTTACACAAAGGATGAGACGACGGACTGGGCACACAGATGACAGAGACTAGACGCCAAATGAGACGAGGACCTAACAAAGACACAGAGACACAGGTGACACTAAATACACAGGAGGTAATCAGGGAACGAGACACACCTGGGAACTAATCAAAGGTCGACAGGACAACATGAAGACTCAGAGACACAGGAACTCAAAATAAACACACAGAGAAACTCAAATCACGACAATGACATATAGCAGAAACAGTTGGAGAGGGTACTGATATAACTTTACAAAGTAATCTGTGGACAAAAGTGTGCAATTTTTAGTAATTATGAATTTATATAACATTAAACAGAAGAAGACATGTTTTGACTGGAGAAAACAATACTTGAGTCTCCCTCACACTGGCTGCTGACTCACTACTTGAGTTATCTGTGGTGACCACAGTTTGAACTGTGTCTTTATCCCTAAACCTTTCCCTGAAACCAAGGCTGCTATAATTACATATTCCTGGGCAGTATTTTGCACAGAAAAATGCTGCTTCTGCTGGGTCAAAAATGTTCTTTCCTTTGTACGAAATGTTTTGGAGAAATTAATAGTGTTCACAAATTTTTGTGTTACCAATAAGTGGCCATTTATCCATTAATGACAGTTTAAACCGCTAAGAAAAGTATACGTTTTCTGCTTTCACCTACAGGAAGGCGTGCTCTCTGGTTTCATATAAGTACCCTTACTTTGGAGGAGCATAGCTCCAAATGTTTTGTATTACAATGTAATACCTGTTATTCATTGATGAGAAAAATATAAATTTATAATCACTGAACTAACATGGCTTTGACTGGTTTTCATAATATATTCTTGGGTATTTCAGCTCTCACTGGGAAGTGAATAATGCAAAAAAAAAAAAAAAGCCTGTGTGCCATTTTTCTGTATTCTAAATACACTTGCTCAACTTTTTATAAATGTGCAATATTTATCATTTGGTATTCTACCTCAAAAACCCTCAGTGTATCACTGAGAGAAGGAGAGGGAAATGGCAAAGGGAGTACTGGAATAAATTATTCTCAGACAAATCTTTTATTTCAACACAGAGCACAAAAAAACAAGTGTGCCAGCTCCCCCAGTAATTCGAGAGGTGCTTTTCTTTTGTTCTGCCCTTTGTTTCCAATGTGAATATGAAAATAGAAGTTGCTAAATAAGGTCCCACCCATTTTTTAACTCCCCAGTGAACTGTCTTTAGCTATCTTCTTCTAACACCAGCAAAAACACTCTCAAGAAACAAATCATTAGCTTCCATTGTTTTTCTCTAACTTCTGGATCTATGACCCATGGATCCATGATTTAAATTATAAGTGACAAAATCCAAGCTGTAGGATGGCAAGAGTATAACCTTCTGTATCTATTAGGCTTAGTAACTTAACAAATTACCTCTGCATTGTGTATAATTGAGTTGGCCTGATGAAACAAGATGAAAGTCATTTGATTTATGCAATTTTATTTCTTTGTTTGGACCAAATCCATCTTTCTATGAAATATTTGTCAAACTGCACTATTATCACTAAAACCTCCTTTAATCCAAATATGTATTATTCTTAGTAGTCAGAGAGGAGGGAAGTGATGGTAATATTAAAAATGAAAAACGGAACGGAAGTGTAGCAAACATGCTGTATTTTTGAATAATAGTAATTCTAGGAGCCAAATGAATTTGCACTATTCTCGTGAGGTCACTTTCAAAATGATGCACGAGTTTCCTAATTAGACATTCTTCTTTATTACCTTCAGTTTTACTGAGAAGCCACAGGATCCGATATTTACTTTCACTGACGCTTAAGTATAAAACATTTACTTATTTGTTAAAACTGCCACTATGTCATATCAGTATAGCATGAGACAGATGATCTGTGAAGAAAACAAACTCCTTTGCCTTCTTCTTGGGATCCAACAGCCATCTTCAGAAATGCATCGCTCCCGGTCAGAAACAACCAATCAGAGCTAGGAAGAAGGTCTTAGCACTGTCAATCACATCACTGTCACATCACAATCACCCCCCTCCCCCCCTTGTACTCTACATTACACCACAGCTGGTTCTCCACAGCAGAGCCTGCCATGATTGCTCAGGGTAGTCAACATGGCCACCGATGACAGCGGATAAACAGTTTTTCTGGAGCGGTAGGTTGTTTCTCCACATTAGAACACTGAGCAGCTCATTCACTATTTTCTCTGGGTAAGAGTCAGTCGCATAAATTCAGCCTGCTCTAACATTATATGCTTATTTTATGTTTGAACATGGGTCATTTTAATTGAACAAGGTGAGGTGTGTGCTTTCTTTTAGAGCTTAGGTTAACAAATACCCTTTAAAACTTTGAACACTTGCCCTTTTGTTGGTCTCTGAACCTCCATGTTCTGAGCTTACTGAAAAACAAGTCTTCGAATGAGATTCTGTTGTTCTAAATCATATTCATTCTGCCAGGTGATTCTCTTGATCACACTGAATGCTGCATCAATCAGAGATGTACAGCAGTTCCTCCAAGAACATTTCAGGGCCTGCCTTGTTCTTACACCTGGGGTTCAAGCACAAGCTGAAATATTGATGGCCCACAGGTGCATGGTGTATGCTAAATGATGCATAACCTGGATCTATGCAATCTGAGCCTGTATTTAGAAAGTGATGTGCACCTCAAGTAGATTTTATTTACTTCATCTTATCTCTGAATTTTTTTGTTGATCCTTTTGATTATATAATAAGGAAATATATATTTCTTTTGTTGCAAAGTGAGAGAGAATTGCTCTGTTTTCAGCCTCTATCAGGGAAAGTACTGCAGTGATGCAGATGTTTTGTACAGCAAAACGTGTTGGTTCAGTTATGTGCATGTGTCTATTTTTTTTGTCTGTGTGCTTTTGGGCATATCTTCTGCATAGCTCATATATACAGTGTATGTGTTTGTGTAATGGCGTGTGTGCGTGTGAGTGTGAACGTGTGTGAGAGAGATTTTGAGATACCTGGCTTCGTTGATACCTCTGTTTGTTTGGCTCTAGGCTTTCAGACTGTCAGTGCGAGGGCTGTGTAGTGAAACATAACATGCTGTCATCTCTGTAACAAGTCTAGCCGCTGGGACTCAACACACACCTCCATGAGACACAGTGCTATGGCGCAGCCTCAAACTCTCCACATTCTGGCTTAAGCAGTTGACACTCAGGACCACAGCTGCTTGGGGGATGTTGGAAACCAACAAAAACCTGTTCTCTTACGGTATATTTTTGTGGTATATTTTTTGAGCTTCATGGGACTCAGTCACTTCTGTCAAAAGATGTTACGAGACAAATGCGAGAAGATAGCAATCAAGTATCTGCTCAGGGAATCAGCCACAGTAGGAGGGATAAGGTTTCACATGCTGATGTCTGGAGACACGTCTGATCATTGTACAGGAGGAGGAAAATAAAAAGGCTTCCAGTATTTGATGTTTTCTCTGCAATCCTGAGCCAGCTTTCATGTTGTTTGTCTCTGCCCATCTGTTGTCTAAACACCATGCTCCTTGAGGCACATCAGCCCTGGTCTGTAAGCTGTTACAGACGGGAAGTCAAGCGCCTCTTTCAATTACTCTCATATTGGCTTGGACCTCCCTCTGGACAGGCCAGGCCTAGTGTCAATCCTGCCCATAATGAGAGAAGATCTCTCCCTACGGAGAAAGTGTCTCTTTGGGTTTATGTTATGTGTCCTCTTGCTCTAACCCGACAAATTGGAAGTGGAAGGGGACAGTGTGTGTTTGACCACACTGGTGTGGTGAAGGTTTCAGTATGGGAACGTTTTTATGTGTCATTTTTACTCATGTTTGACATTTTTTTGAGACTACACTTTCACAAACATTTACAGAGGTGTGAAAAAGCATTTGTCCTTTTCAAAAAAAATTCAAAGTTTGCTTTCTGGTCACATTTAAAGTTTTCCGGTCATCAAATACATTTTAACGTTAGATAAAGATAACACAAGGAAATACATAAAGGCAGTTTTGGAATGATGATTATTCAAATGAGGATTTTACAAAGCAATGTAAAAAAATATATATTTAAATTAAGCTGCGTCATTGAATTGCCTATTTCAGGTCTTGTCTCATCATCTTCATGGCAATTAGGTCCAGAGTTTAACAAGACCATTTATATCCTTCTGTTTTTCTGCCCATTGGGTGGCGGACTTCGTGGTGATTTTAGAACATTTTCTGTTGCATTGATGACCCTTAGCGGTCACTAACTCATGACTGGATGTTCTCTTTAACAATTTATGGTTGCATCAATTGCAGTAAATTATCAACATCCTAAAGCAGCAAAGCAGCTCCAGACAGCCACACTACCATCACCATGTTCTTTTTATAAAATACTGTTATTTTTACACCAATTGTAACAGGATGTACATCTTTCTAAACAACCAAATTCTGAATCAAAATGTATAGTTATCACTGAGATGTTTTTTTTTTTTTTAGCCAATGTGAGTCAGTAGTGGTTTTGGCCTTACAGCTCTCCGTTTTTGCCCTCTCTTGTTCATATTGTTGAATCATTGACGCTTCATGGACGTCAACAAGCCAGTGTTGACAACAGCTACTTAAATGTTGTTCTGGATTCTTTTGTGTCATCTTTGATTGGTCATTGATGTCTTCTTGCAGTAAATTTTGAAGAAATTCACCATTGATAAAACTCATTAGAATCTAAAAACCTTGCACTCCTATCCACACAAGTAAATGCCAAAGATTTTGCTTTTCATCTGTTAATAAGTTCCTTCAAATTGGGAAATAATATATTGCGTTTGAGCTCTTTAAGCCTACTTTTATCTGTTTTTTCAATTCTACACATCAAAACATATTCAAGCCTGGGTGAATGAGCTTTCCTAAAAATGTGGTTAATCATAGTTAATTCATAATTAAGGCAGCAATTACTTCTTCACAGGGTCAGGTTGGTTTGGATAACATTTGTCCCTTCCTGTGTGAGTGCCTGGGGTCAAGGTCAAGGTCATGTCTTATAGACAGACTTGTTCCATTGGTTAAGGGAAGTTGTTCAGCTCTTGAAACAGCAAAGCAAAGCAGTTCCCAACTGTTACAACACCACCAGGCAGTTTGAGTTTTTGCCAGATGCAATGAAACCAACACTTCCACTTTTGTTATGCAAGTCCACAGAATATTTTCCCACCAGTCTGTAAGTCTGACAGTAAATAGTTACCCTACTTCATGTCAATATTAAGTGATTTCCTAACTGTCTTATCTGGCATGTCAACTTTCCAAAAAATGTTTTTAATCACAGTTAATCCTTGAGTGCAGTGATTACTATTTAAAGTACATGAACTGTGCAGTTCAAATCAACAATTGATAGTTTTTTAATATAATAAATTAAATGAAACACTTGAAAACTGTTAGGATCTTGGATTGTGATGAGTTTTCTTGGAGTTTGATTTGATTCAAGTTTCATTATTATTCTGTTAGTTGATCAGATCAGTGTGGTTCCTTTTCTTTTAGTTCAGTTCTAGTGATTCCAGTTTATTATTATGTTTATTTTTTGTCTAGTCATTCTTAGTTATTCTAGTTTAATTGTTTCCTATGTTTAGATTTGCTTTACTGTTAGATTAATTTCCTCATCCCTTGTGTTCTTCCCTTGCCCCCTGTGCCACTTTCTCTCTTCCTCTCCCTCTCCTCGCTGCCTCCCCTCACACCTGCAATCAGTTAGCTAATCAGGCCATGTCCATTATTCCAGCATTCTCTATCCAGGTACTTATACATCAGTTCCTCCTGTTATATGCTGTTGTTTTCCCCATCAGTTACCGGCTGTACTGTTCTCTTGGATTCATAGTTTTGTTCTTCTCTGACTGCATTGGTTTCTTGTGATTTTTATAAGTTTTTTGTTCTTATTTTTCATTAAACCTTCAACACTTCTTGACATCTCAAAACTGATGCATTTGGGTCCATCAACAAACACACATCATGACAAAAACTAATTTTTGAGGTTGTCTTTGTCTGATGCTCCATTGTGTGTGATAACCTGCCACATTTAGCAATGTGGCAAAATAGAAAAAACAAGAAGTCTGTAAGGGGGCAAAAGAATCTTCACAGCACTTTGACTATTTTCCATTCCCTGTAACTCATCTGTAACCAACTAAGCTCAAATTTTGGACATTTGACATTTTTGTTCAACTGAGCACACTGGTCATTTGTCTGCCAGCTAGATCACTGTTGCTGCTGGCCAGCACAATAGCACATACCACTCAACCCTATCGGCAAGCTAAAACTAAACTTTTTGCTCTTCCCTAGGGATGGCAAGTGTGTTTTGTGTATGTCGGTGTTAAAGCCTGGGGTGCGAGTGTGTGTTTGCATTTCTCAGCCAGACAGCTGCATGCCAGCCCAGTGTGAAGGTCAGGGTACAGCACGGCTAGCAGCAGGAGATGTCACACCAGGACAGGCCATGGCAGCCATGCACAAAATTGCCTCAACAGATCACAGACCTCCACCCATCTGCTGTAACGCCAGATTGGGGGGTTGCAGAAGGTTGATTTCAGTGGTCGAGCTAATAGCTTCCAGCGAGATTCACCACAGTGGCATAAACAGATTTGTACAGTAAATATTTTTTTTCCTCTCCCCTGATGGATTTAGGCCTTAATGATTTTTTTTCCTTCCAAAATACTCAGTGAGTCTAATTATAGCACTATTTTTTTGTAATTACAGGGCGTTATCATCTTGTCTCTTAGCATTATAGGTAGAGGCATGACAGTATCAGCATGTAAGATTCTTTTTCTTCCCAGATGTGGAAAATTACCAGTTTGTCTTGTTTCTAGGCAGCAATGTGCCAGCAGCCCTGAAGACCTCCTGCACTTTACTGTTGAAAGCAGCAAGTGGACAAAATGTTACACTCATTAAACACAAATGTTGTGGTAATTGTTTTGATTTTTTTTTTTACATTCCTATTCCACAATAGAATTAATATAAAAGATGGAAACAAAACTTAGGTGCAATTGCAGAACATACACAGCATGTTCCAGAGCTTATTGGGTGTTTTAGGGCCTGGGGTGTATTATCAGATGACATGTAACTTAGTTACTTTCAACAACTTATACAGCACCATGAAAAAGTATTTCTCCGTTACAGATTTCTTCTGTTTTTGCTTTTGTGACACAACTTATTACTTCAGATTATCAAATAAAAATTTATATCACACAAAGATAACCTAAGTTAATGGAAAATCCAATTTATGATATATTTATGTTTATTAGGGAAAAAAACCAACCAAACTTTATCCTTCAGGATTTTCTGGTAGAAAGTATAGTTCAATAAATCATGGAGAATTCACGTCCTGAATATGTGATACCACAATTATGTTGTTTTTAATTTGATTTTGAGATTTCTTTGCCTTCTTCATTGTCGTTTAAGTGCTTTCTTGATTCTACAGGTCCATCAGTAATTATGTGAACCTTAATAAACAGAAATAAAGTTCACATATGGCCAAGTAGGATCTGCATATTTACAATGTACATATATTTGCTCAAATCATAATTTCCAGCGCATTTATAGAGACTCCAAAAAGATCTCACTGCGCAAAATAACAAGTTATTAAAGAAAAGAAAAATAATCCACAACAGATATTATGAATGCCATAAAAACAGTTATCAAAACAAAGGACAACAGTGACATTACCATGCCTGCAGGTTTTTCCAAAACAGATGAAAATGGTTGTAAAGGCTGCCAAGAAGCAGACAGCAATACTGAAGGATCTGCAGCTGTAAAACAGATGCCTTTTATTTTATTGAAAATAGGCTGGCTAAAATCTTAAACCTTCTGGGTTTAAGATGATTAAGATGATGGGAGAATGTGTTATGGTATGATGAAACCACAGATGAACGTTGTACTGGCCACATAAACACCAGGTTTTTGTTGAGATGAATGGAAACCTAAGCAGTTACAAATGCTGGCCAGTGCAGACCTAAACATTTCAGGTAACACCCAGAAAGTTAAAGATGAAGGGAGATTATACTATTTTATTACAGGTAAATAAAGTCGACATTAAATTAGATAGAAAATACATGGGTTCAGCTAAAGAGGACAAGAGAGCCTTTACAATCCAAAAGATTAGTAGGACTTTTGACAGGCAGACTGCACTTTGCAAAATTTCTGATTGAGCCTGAAAGATTTGAACCAAAGAAGTCTAAATGGTTAAGCATGAATCAAAATGCGTTATATTAGAAATGCATAGAATTATCCATTATTGCCTCTCAGTGAGGAAATTCAGATGAACCAGCACCAAAATGACAGGCAATTGAAAAAAATGCAGATACACAGAAAGATTAGAAGTAAACATAAAGATAAGGTACAGAATGTATAGCAAGGTTAAATAAAAATGTGTTGGAGTGTTGATACTCATGCAACCACGTTATGGAAAAAAGTAAAAGAAAAATCTTCTAATATTTACAAATGATATGAACTGAGAATGAATATAATTGTGATGAAAATTTGCTTTTGATTTAAAGGCCTCTAAAACACATGTTTACTTTGTTTCACAAGTAGCATTTTTTTATGTTTGGGTTTTGATAGACATCAATACTGGATTAAATTAACTGTCTGGCCATGTTTAATTTAGGATTAGTTGTACTAACAAAAAGAGTCATATGGAGAAAAAAAAAAAACAATGAGCAAATGCTCATATTTGGCTATCAACCTTCAGTGTTCTTTTAGAATTAAAACATTGACCTGTTTGTCGGAAGTGGATGTTGTGGTTTTTAACTACAAACTGTAAAACAGATATGTTATCACAGTTGTATAGTGGATTCCCAGCTTTGCAAGCGGTAGCTATAATACGTCCGCCAAATAGTTTATATGGAATTGTCACTTTTATATTAGGTAGAAAATCTGTCATATCGATCGGAACAAGTTAATTTCCACACTCTCTGTTAGAATTGTGAGAAGAAAATAAACATGCAAGTAAGCAAGTCTATTTTTTAGGCTTGTTGTAAGTGCCAAACACACCCTGCACAATACTGCAGTCACAGTGTTTCAGCAAAAGTGGTATGAAACCGTAATTCAGTTGCACATTTCAAGTCAGAGAGGTGTGAATGCTGACATTATGTTGCACACGAATCACAAAAGATTTTGCTACGCCGAACACTACGCGGGAAAAGTGAGGTTCAGAACAGTGACTAAGGTTTGTGTCAAAGTTTAATTGCATTCTCAGTGTGAAAATTATAAAACTGCTGACCTGTTGGAGAATTTGATGGCTTGCAGTCACACTGCATAGAATATGTAACATTATTATATGCAGCTCTGCGACTGGTCGCAGAGCTGAAGAAAAAGTCTGAGCTAACGCCTTTCTGTCTGCAATTTCTATTTCTGTTTCCGTTGCTTGTGGCTGATGTGTCCCATCTTGGAGAAGTCAATCTTCCTCACAAAGAAGGAGTCTACCTTCCCGGGGGACATCGTTTATTCATGTATCAGATTTATTTTTTGCTGTCATGGCCTCCCAGGATCCACACCGCATTTATTACAGCGGGATAATGAAAACTGAATTCATATCGTGAAGCCCCACATGCATTGTGTGACTTGGGTGCAGTGTGAAGGTCTCCTCCCTCCACTACAGCAGGCTCCGCTTTTGAATCAAGGAAGAATTTTGCTGTTTACAATAAACTTAAAAGTTTGGAAAAAACTAAACTTGTTAGTTTGGTGTAGAAAAGGTGAATATTTAAAGTCAGAAGTTGTGTTGTTACTTTTTTGCACTGGCAGTTTGCTTGTGTCTGAAATTGAGCAACAGATAGAGCAGGGAAAAATCTCTGGTGGTCTTAAAAAGAAAAGTTGCACATCAGCATGAAATGAGAGCAGAAACGCAGACATCATTCATGGTAATTTTATTCCAAACTACCTGGTTTTGAGGATTTCAGGTCTCTTTAGAGAATACTCTAAAGGCAAAAAGCAACTCACTCCTCTAAATGCACCGATCTTCACACTTTGAAAGTTCTCAACGCAACATACTTTACACTAATCTCTACAGCTTTTTTGAAAGTGCAGTGTATTCATATTAATAAATGTGAAATTGAAGTCCACTCAGAGACATAATCTTCAAATTAGCTTGATTTTCATATAAGTTATTTTCAGATGAAAAGACAGGAAAAACACTGTTCAGTTCAAATAAATGAATAGATGATTTATTTACTACAAAGAAACATTACCAAGGGGATTAGAAACAGGAAACTAGGTAGAATGGAAGTTTTTTTTTTCTTATCTATGCCCCTTTTCATTGGATAGAAATACTTTTTCGCAAATATTTTTTGTAAAGCATGTTTTAACAATAGCTATACACCACAATTATCAAAATCAAATATTTAAATACTGTGTTGTCTTGTTCATTAAATTGTTATTGGTAAACATTATTGTGTACATGCCAAACAAAAAAGAATAACAAAAAAAAACGTTTTATCCAGGTTCTGTCAAATTTAATTAATCTGTCACCTCTATAGGTGCAATTCATTGTCTCAACCATAGTGTAACATAAGGGCAAAAAAATAATAATAATAATAACTCAATAACTCATACTGTTTATTTTTACAGTAAAATAATATGACTGGAGTGTTGCCCTATGTTCGCCGAGTACTATTTTATATAACTGACGATAACTGTATTGTCAGTTATATAAAAGTTACATTTTAATTAGTTACATTTTAATGCTGAACTTACAAAGGTAATGTATTAAGGGTCTGTGTTATGTAAAGCCTTTCTCTTGTTTAATGTTTGTTTAATGTGTGATCAAGTTCCTTTGAGATTTTTTTTTTCATTGTTGATTATTCTTTCCTATGTTTCTATCTGTGAAGATTTCTCATTGCGAATATTCTATGCCAAACTTCTCCTCTGAGCTCATTACTTGTTCAAGTCTCCCAACTAGCAAGATGTCCAGCCTCCTGGAGTGCAACCTTCAATTTGTTCCAGAAATCAGATACTCATTGTTCTTCTCCCGGTCACACCTGCACACTCTCAATTTGATGCATACGCCACATCCAGACTCACCTGTCCCTCCTCTACATTCCTACTAGATCATATCTGTTCTCTGGCTCCTCAGCACATGGACTCTTTTCAACCCCTCCCTTCTGTCTCGTTTCAACATTTTAAAGTAAGCAGATTGTCACCTGAAGACACGACCAAATACTACCTTTAATGTATTTACCAGTTCCCCCCACAGCAAGTTCCTGAAATATCAATATTGTTCTTTTAATCCTTGTCTCTGAGAGATTAATGTTTCAGCATTTGGGTCTGGTTGTTAGCTCTGCAAAGTATTGTTTCTCACTAATAATGCTGGGGTCATGCACCTAATTTTCTAGCATACGTTGAAGTCATACAGTGAACATGACATGATTGTTGTGCGTTGTTGTATAATTTACAGAAAACATGTTCTCCTGGATGTATTTTATGTAGGAAATGAACAACATGAAACATTAATCAAATTCATTTCAGTTTATTTATGAAGCACTAACTTACAACAGTCATCTCCAGGTGTTCTACAGGATAAACATATCCATGTCCGTGTTAAATTCAAATTAGTTCAGCCCATTTCAATATATCCTGGGTCTATAGTAAAATTAACATCAACTAGACAAATGTTGAGTGAGTACATCGAGTTGATTTTGCAGCAATCTTTTTGAGTGTAGTGAGAGTGGAGAGGAACTACTCCCTCGAAACAATGAGATACTTTACGCAAAACTACAATCAGTATCAACAAACATCTGCAGTGATGGGCGAAGGGTTGAGAAGTCAGAAGACACAGAAAAACTATTTCTATTCTGGAGCATTTATTAGGGACAAAAGGTCCTTTTCTGAAAAATGAGTTTTTGACAACAATATTTCTGATAATCATGTGTCAAGGAAAGAACCAAAGCTAATCACAGAAGCACTGATCCAGGCGTATTATCTATGGGGGAAGAAAAAAAAAATCCATATACAAAGTGAATGTCAACAATAGTCCCATCAATAGGTTTGTAAAAGATAGAGAAAAAGTTGAGTGTAGAAGAAACTAAGCCATCAGGACTTGATGGAGAAAGAAATTAAAGTTAATGGCAGCAATGGCACCAATAGCCATATATAAGGTTGATTTTTAATTGTATCTGTCCATGTGAAGTACAAGATAGAAACATGTAGATAATCAGAACAAAAGTTACTTCGTTAATCAGTGTTGCATCCGCATCACGTTAAATGTTTAAATATCACTGTCATGTTTTCCAGCTCTTCCAGCTCAGCCCTGAAGTTTGGAAGAAGAAAATAAATAAAAAAACTGAATCAGAAATGACCTCTGAGCAAAGAGAATATCAAGATAAAGTTTGTACAAATTTCATCACACATTTGACAAACTGCTGGATATAAGAACTGCTCTATAATTCATTGTGTGTATTTCGTTTGTTGTCAAGCCTCATCACATACACACCAACCTATAAGTAAAGAACAGGAACCTGTGTAGACGGAGAATCAGAAATTTTCCATAATCTTATTCTTTTTGTTTGTTTTTGCCATTGTGTATTCAGTCATCACATTACATGATGTTTCTATGCTCAAAGAGCATCAATCAGTGTTCATATCAAACATCTGAAGAACTATGGTAGAATAGTTCTTCTATTCTACCAGCCAGCCAGAATGTTGGTGCCAGCCAGAATGCTGTAACTATTTCTAAAACTTGCCTCATGTCACCAGTCCAGACTGATTGCATAACAGTGTGGATGATTATTTTCTGTCACAGTGTGGGGCATCAGTCAGACGTTGTCTCTGCATTGTCACAGACCATGTTCGTTCTTCTGTGGCCACAGCTACTCATCTCTATTTGCAACCCCCTGGAACAACTATGTAAAATGACAGAAAAACAAATGCTGTGTATCGTGTAAATTTCACATGTCTCCCCAGTCACTAAGATCTGAACACTTTTGGGACTTGGTGGAACGAGGGATTTGCAGCATGGATGTGCAGCTGGTGAAGCACAGAAATTATGTGATGCAATCATGTCTACATGGACCAGAATTTAAAAGGGGTTTTTACAACATGCAATGGAGTCCATGCTATTAAAACATTTTTTTTATTGCAAAAGCAAGCTGATTCCAGTGCTCTTAGTGACTAGACTGTGGACTGTGACATCAGACAACATAGTTTAACTGTAACTGCAAATAAATTATGCAAATAATTATTGTGGACTGCAATAATTATTTTGTTCAGACTAGAAGCTGCAGTGCTTTGCAGTTTAAGAGCACTGGTACTTTCAATTTATTGGACATTTGACAAGCAATAGAATTTTATGAAGGGTTTTGGACTGCTGAAAGCAGAAGAAGAAACTTTATTATACCCCCATCACACTATTGAGTATTTGCCTTTTGTTTCAATTGCATATGAAGACAAAATCTCATAAAATAATAATGCTCTGCCTCTGCCTTACTACTCTACAAGTCTGGCTGCAAGGGATATTTTGGATGAGTAAAAAAGAAAACTACTTTGCCCTCTAGAGGCTATCATATAACGTAAACACCACGCATTTGCACTGCTACTATGGAAAATGTTGAAGTCAGGCGTTGCAGCCATGATATTATCTAATGTCATGCTGTGCATAACAGCACTGTTGAAAATATACTTACCTCTCCATGCTTGATGTGTTAAACTAAAACTGATGCCATTGATGATACATTTTCTGATTAATTCTGCTCTTAATTATATTACCCTTTTTCTGCACTCGTAGAACAATGAGATTTAATTCCCAGACAGACAGGTGTTTTTAAGATACGGGAAAAAGAAATGACATTAGATGACATCAACAAACATATTGAACACAACTGGTATCCTGAGAAGTATCCTAAAAACTTAATATTATAAATCCAACATTCTTAATTCCAAATGGCCAAGTATGGAATGGAGACTGTTACATAATTAGGCTACTCATTACTCTTTTCAATTTTGTTTTTGTTTTCTCTCTCTGTCTGTCTCAATAGAAATGTCAAAAACAATATTTTCTGTAGCTTCTTAAAACTCAGTGCTTCCTCTAAATTCATTCTCACAGTCTACTTTGATGAAAATGTAAGACTTTGAATCTTCACTAGAAGTCACTTCCTAACTGAACAGTGCTACATGCACAATAATGTAGTGTATGTTGTTTTCTCATTGGAAAAATATGTTTTTCATTTTCTGACCTGGTCACAGGAAAAGGCTTTAAAAAAGTTTAAAATTGTCCAATTTTAGTCACTAAATAATTTATTTTTACATCTCTTGTCTCAGCAACAGTAGCAAATATTTCTTATCTTGAAAAGTCTTCATCAAAGTTTGACATTAGCAGAGATGGAGATCACTAAATTACTGATGAGAAATTTAAAGGTGGAAAGACATTTGCACACTTTACAGTTTAGTCTAGTGACTGATTTTTAAAGGACATGTTTATCTCAGTAATAATCTGATATTAATTTTTCTTTGACCTTATGCTGAAGAAGGTTCTAAGATACAAACTGAATTTAGATCACCCTATCCAGAAGACTAAATAGAAGCATGCCAGTCTTGAGTGCCCTCCTTATATATTTGCACAGTTAATCACAATACAATGTCTTGCAGTTTTTGGGGAGTATATTGCAACAGACACTGCTGATTTATGTCACATCCCCCAGGCTCTAGGAATTTGAGTGCAGGAAAAAAAAAGCTCCATATAAGAATAAGCATCCTTGGATGCAAGAGAAACCATACAAAATGCTGTTTTCTGAGGGATGTGGATGTGATTAAGGGTTTAAAAAGGAGCAAAATCTAGCATAAGAGGACTTAATGTGGGTATAAGACTTTATTAGGGATTATAAATTGAAGATTCAATGTGCATCCCATGCAAGCAGTATCTGAATATTGGCTTATTCTGAACAAGATTGCCAGTCGAAATACTCCTATGCATATGAGATGTGTGCTAAATATTTCTGTGTTACTGCCTGCCAGATAAAACCCAGGCTTTGTTGTCTAATGGGATCCCTCACATGACTGCATGATTGACTGACTTACTAACTAAATTAATAACTTGTTTATCTATCAGCTTAGATAAACACTTTAAATGACTGGAATTTGAAATTTGATATGTTTCCATGAGCTGAAAAGTTGGATACCTGCTGATTTTCTCACTGTGCTGGAAGTCAGAAAAACACAGATTAAAAGAAAATGGAAAATACAGAGAGGGACGTCTAAGGGGTGGAAAGCCAGAACCTTGCAGCCTCTGTCCTTTGAGAGAGTCATTATCTCCTCCCCCTTCACCATCACACCATAATCATTTGTCTGCTTTACCACAAGTACATGTTTCCCTCATCAGTATCTGCAGTGCCATCTGACATGCTGCTTGCCTGACAGGTTGGCCTTTTTAAATGATGCTTCGTCATTGAGGAAGGCATGTAGTTGCATTTGTGCGCTAGTTGTCCTTGTGTGTGAGGCTAAAGGAACAAATAGCTAAAGAAAGAGGAAAGGAAAATGATGACACATGGGGAGAGAAGAAGAACCTATAAGAAATGGGGGTGGAAGAGACAAAATGGCAGACTACAACAAATGGTAGAGTTGTACAAAGGAGGAAAAAATGTTACATTTCTTTCTGATAGCTTAAGAGAGGCCTAATATAAAATTACATTGTAATAGGTGGCGTTTAAAACTGCTCTTTGGAAAACAAAGAGCAGTTTTTGCCCTCAGTTTAGCTAAATAAAACTTTAGTGACACAAATGTTACATAACATTTTGTGAAAAAACAACTTAACATTCTATAATGAATACATACTATAGAAAGTTTGAGGTCGTATTTAAAGATCCACAATTTTATTTATGTCTTTAGTTTAAAAAATCATAAAACATTTTCAAAAATCAGATTGACACATTTTGTTCTATGGGATGCTGTTTGTGGAAAAAGATCTAAGCAAAAAAACACTTAGTTTCGAACGCAATGATGAGAAAAACATAATAAATATAACTGATACTTCATTCTTCCATCATTCTGTGGTTGAAATTTAATGCAGGATTTATGCCATACAAAAAAACAAACAAACATAAAACACTGCTAATCTGCTGTTGCAGATCCCTGATCTAGTTTGGCTGCCATGTCTTGTTAGATTTGTAGTCACACTATTCTACTTCAGTTTTTGTTTAATGGGTGCAAATGTCACTTACAAACATGAGACCTTTACAGAACAGCTGCCTTTATTCTTTGAATAACGAAAGAAAAGGCATCCACTTGTTAGGTGACTGCAATACAAGTATATGGGGGAAGGAATGCATACATATTTTCTGGTTTGAATTAGTTTATTACATAAAATCACAATAACACACACTGAGATCTGTGGTTGTAATGTCACAAAGTGTGCAAACGTTCAAGGTGTATGAGTAGTTTTGTGAGGCATTGCAGCAGCTGTGGGCATGTGACACACTGATAACTTGGACAGATGGAAAGGAGTCTTACATACTTAAAATCAGAGCCAAGTGATTTTTAAAATAGGGCAGACAGAGCCAGTTTTCTCTTAGTAGTTTCCCCTCTCTCTCTCTCTCCATCTCTCTTCATGCTCCATCCTGTCCTTCTCACTTTCTCATTTCTGTCTTACAAGCTCACTGGACCCGTCTTGCTGACATGCTTCAGCACAACCGCTAAGCACATCGCACTGTTGGGTCTAGAGTTCACACTGCTGACAGTGCCAATTCATTAGTGTCCACTGACGCAGGGCCAAACTCCCATGCCACAAAGCATTACATTTTTCCCCCCACAGAAGCTTTCTTTTTCTCCAGGTTTTGTCTGCAAGGAGATGCGATTACAAACTACGTGCTTACTTCCTTCACACCATGAACCTATTAAGTAGAAGAATGAAAAAAAGAATGACAGCTAATCCACCAGAGCATCTGAAAACTCAACCAGGGGCCTCAATTATATGCGGATGGCTTCCTCTGAGTCTTTTCACTGCTTTAATTAGATTGGATCCGCCTTCTAATTATTCTAATTGATGAATTATAACTTGATTATGTCATATTACAGCTCAGTAAATCTAAAATGTGAATTTGCTTGCCAAATACCGAAAAGACTACCAGTCATCTGAGGAAAAAAATTGTTTGGCCTTGGCCATGGCGAGGGAGATGCACAAGAACCACAGCAGACACTACATTTATTTTCAGATGCTTCTCAGGATTTGGGCTCCTTTAATCACTTCAACCCCAATCAATTAGACCTCAGCTCGTGTTATTTCAATAACTAATCTGGGATTTGGGGGCAGAGTCTTCTTAGTGTTTATGCCGTAATTATATCCAAAATGCATTAGCAAATGTTTTTAATTTATGTTTATGTCTGATTTAGCACTGGCAGAACCCAGGAGCTGTGCTGCTTTAATGTATCCTCCATGAACAACATTAACAAGAATTTGATGATGTTAGATCTGCTTAATTAGAAACAGCAAGGGATTTGTTTGATGTGATAAAAATATCATTTAAGGTGAACGGAAATTTGTGAGGTCAGGAGTATTACTGCCACCCACTTAAAGAGGAGGCAGGCTCTGATTAAGACTGAGCAGCTCGAGTAACAGTGGGAGTAGAGCCGGGGAATGCTTGCTACTGATTTTAAATAATGAACATTTAGCTTTCTCTTTGGCTCACCTTTGACCTGCACCATGACCCACTGCCTGAGCTCCTTTGCCCCAGCCATTCGCAGCAGATAAAAATGCATGTGGGAAGCAGGTTGACATATGTGTATCTGTAAATCTCCCCCGCCCAAACATGCAGAGACAATCAGTTCAGAGGTTAGAGTTCACCCAGGCTTGATTTACAAGGGAGCTTTCACCACTTTACGTCATCCGTTAGCATCTGATGTCTGATGGTACTCAGCCTAAACAGCCCACCACACAATCAGTGGACTTATTTTATTAAAGCTACCGGTACTCATAAAGTGTATGGTACAGAATTTACCTAAGCCTTTTGCCTTCGGGGGATGTATTTGCTCAATTAAATACACGTAAAAAGACAAAAGGTTTGCTGATTAATTATTTAGCCACTCTAGCAACTGAAATAATGTGAGTGTAGGCGGAGGTGTTGAATTTCTGCCACACAGCAGAAGTGGTTAATGAAAAGCAGCTTGTTGCTACACATGCATACAGCTTTCAGCTTCATAACACATCTGATTTAGTAATATAAGTCTGAGCTTGGTGTTGTCTGTTTGCTATTGTTATTGGTTTGGTTGTGATCTCTGAAGTTGTAATGGATTAAGTACAGTTCAGATCCCGAACTCACAACCAACGAAAGGTTAAACTGGTTTTACCGACAACAATTCGAACGTGCAAGATGATCGATGTTTATTCTTGGGTACAACTTTCAGATCGAACTCTACAAAACAGACAGGAGTGAGTAACTGGGAGCACAAACAGTAAGTAATGTGTAATCAGGAAGTAAAGGATTACCCAATAGAGGATGTTTTCCAGGAGACCCTACTGAGAGACTCTGACCTCAGCAAACTTTACTTGGTGAAGTAACAGTTGAAGAAAGAAATATGTCCGTTTACCAGGGATGGTTTTTCTTGCAGGACCATATAGAGGGGAAACCACAAGTAATGATATCATGGAGTGATGAAACTACATCAGGGGGATAAGTCAAAGTAAACATACAGATTGTCTTTAAAGGGCATGAATCAGGTTTACAGTATAGTGTCAACAATCCAAATTTCAATGGTTGGGGGAAAATACTAGCACAACAACAACAGGGCAAATGGAGAAGGCAGATCAGATCTGGAGTCCATGAGGGAGTAATCAGAGTCCAGGTGCATGAAGTAGGATTCAGAGTCCAAATTAGAGGAATTCACACTGTTGTCAGGAAGCAGGCAGAGGCGATGGTCAAGAGGCAGAAAAAAAGAGTCAGAACATGATCAGAACAAGGACATGAGACATATGACACTCTCCTGAGCAGAGCAGCAGCACAGGTGGGAACCACCAGCAGAAGCGATAGGTGCAGAAGATCAGCAGGGAAATCATGTCAACTTGTTCGTATTCAATCCCCTTTTTATTCAATAGTCTTTAATAAAATTTTGCTAACCCGTTCTCTTCAGAAGTCACCTAACAAAGAAGTAGATCAAATTTAATTTCAATATCAAGTCATCTGTAAAGGTCTACAAGGTTTGTTAGAGAACATTAGCCACCAAATGTTTCAATGAGACTTAGAAACTCTGTAGATAGGCCACGGCTAATGTTGTGGAGAGGTTTAAAGTGGGACTGGGTTCTAAAGTTGGATTCAAATCTTTGAACATCTCACAGAGCTCTGTTGAGCCCATCATTTGATTAGAGTTTGATTGTGTTGTTTTATAACTTTCATAAATAGAATCAAACTGGAATGTACAGTATGCAATTCACTTTTTGTCTGTTCATGTGATTGGATTGAATGCACTATATACTTCTGTATAGAAATTTGATGTTGTTTTATAAATTGTCTTGAAACAAAATTTGTTGTGAACTGGCACTGTATAAATAAACTGAAGTGAGTTCAATACAATTATGCCACTGCTGCAAACACACCAAAACATGGTCATTCATCTAAACTGGCAGGTCAGGAAAGACCAACATTGGTGGAAGACACAGCCTTTAGAGTTATGGGTCCTCTAAAGGAGATGCAGAGTACTAATGCACAAGTGGTAAAATCTGGTAAACTATTTGAAATGCATGCCACAAATATGACTTTCACAGAAGAGCTGCAAAAAGAGAGACTGCTAAAATCTATCCAAAAGAAAGAAGCCCAAGTCAATGTAGAGGCATAGAAAATAAGTGGAAGACATTGTTCTGATCATGTGCAAGCAGATAGATGGATAGATGGATCTCATTCAACATATTAAAAATGATTTTTTTTTTTGTTCATAACATGAGACGATAAGTACCTTTTGTGAAATATCATGTTATACTAAACATATTGCAGGAATTGCCAGTAGAGTCATTTGTGCTCCTGTTTCTTGTTTTGTCTCTTAGGAAGTTATATTTTCTCTTTGACAAGATGTGAATTTTCTCAGAGAGAAACTGTTGTCATGTTGATTAATCTTTTGCAGATTTATTGAACTGTCTGCAGCACCGTGACAGTCAGCACAGGGGATTTACATATTTTGTTGTGATGACATGATCTTTTTCCAGTGGCACACTGAGCCAACCATTGTGAAATTTCCCATGAGCGGTTTTTGAGAAGTAAACTTTTATGTAATTTCCATCAGCAAAATGATAAAACATTAAAAAGTAAAAATACAATGCCTCTGCTTTACTTTGAGACCTGATTTTGTGCTTCCCAGCACTCAAGCTGAGAGCATAAATCTCACTTGCTGTGTTTGAGGCCAAGGACGATATTGAATAAGCAACTGCAGCAGAGTGACAGATTGATCTGCTGTGAACATGATACAGATGTAACCACGCAATTCATTTTCCCTCACTGTCAGTGTATTAAGATGTAAGGTGTGTTTTCTTTGGCCCAGTAAATAAGCTTTTATTGTGTCAGTCCCTCAGAGAGTCATTTTATTGTTTATAGTGTTTAGATGAATAAACTGTTTTATATGGTTCAAACAGGCAACTCAGTATGCATAATTCAAATTTTTAAAAGTCTGTGATTAATCCTTGAAGAAAAAGGATTAAAAATGTTAATAAAAATGACATGTTTATTAACTTTTAGTAATCTAACCTAAATTAAAATTGTGACAGATGCTGTGGGATCAACAGTAGATAAAACTTTCATAGCGGTTATTTTAAAAAATAGTTCACTTTATATAATATTTTTTTTAATAAGTTGATGTTATAAAACTATTCCACAGCCTGGCAAAATATCAAAAATGAATTTTTCAGGGATAGTGGGTTCAAAGCCATATTCAAACCTCAGTGCACCAGCAGTACGTAATATCTCTGAAAAACCCACATGAACTCAGGTGGATATTGATCATGATGCAGGCTGTATACGCAAAAAGAAAAAAAATCTGAGTGAGGTCAAGAAAAAAAAAAGTACCCTCTTTGGGAGTTCCAACTCCCACAATCCCTAGTTAACCCGAACATCAGCACAAAGTGAGGCAGCTCTCAAGGTCAGAGGAGACGCCTATACCTACATAAATCATGAGTGGAGTCATCACAAGAAAAACCTCGAATGCCCATAAGCGTCTCTCAGTCCCATGTGTAAGCATCTTTCTTCCCTTTTGCCTCACAAAGGCATTCATCACATTTTCTTTCCATGCTTTTTCCTCTATTCTTTCATGACTGATGTGCTAGTTGAAAACTATCCAGTAAAGGTAAATCCACTGGCATTAGCATTTAGCCATTTTAGTCTTTTTATCAGCTCTCGGTGTTTGTATGTGCTAAAACCTCTTGAATGAATATTTACTTTGCTTGGAGGAATGAGAAGAGTTTCATATGGGGAAAGAATTTGGGGGAAACATTTTTTTATACATTTTAGCTGACATCTATAGCTTGATTTCTGTGGTTGTCATTTTCTTTTTTGTGTGTTTTTTGGGGGGAACAGTTTTCTTTTTACTGTGGATGACTTATATTTGTTACGATCAAATATTTACATTCAGTCTACCCTGACGTGAAGGCCTGAGTCAGTCAGCAGGGCAAAGGTATTCCTATGGTGAAACTTTTTTACATTCAGTTACACAAGTCCACGTATTGGGGTTTTATGTGACAGACCAGAAGGGATAATTACAAAGTGTAAGAGAATGGTGGATACATAGATTTTACAAATAAAAATTTGAAAAGTGTGATATACATTAATGTTCACCTGCCCTATGTAAAAAAAATATATATATATATTTTTTTTTAATATATACTGTGTGTGTATATATATATATATATATATATATATATATATATATATATATATATATATATATATATATATATATATATATATATATACAAGCTTTTCGTATGTATGCCAGAAACTGTTTTAACTACAGGACCTTCATATACATGTTTCATTTGTCCCCGACATGTCTGCTTGTTTACTAATGTTCTATAACAAAACCTTGGGAACCTTAATAGAAAATAGAAAACTAAAAACAAACATATACAACATACAGATGGATCTTATTTATTAAATAGCTGAATTTGGAAAGTAATTTCTTTTCACTGGATTTAGGGGTATTAGACTAAACGTGGTTGAACCCAAGACAGTGCAGGGTATTGCACTGTCACATGAAATCTTGTAAAACACATAGTTTTGTATAATATTGTGATTTAACAATACTTTTCCAAGGGACTGTAAGTATCAATGCTACAAAATTGTATACAAAATGTATACAATTGTATGTTGTATTAAAACATTTAAAATACAAATACATTTAAAAACAATTGTATGTAATTGTATACAAAACTTTAAGGTAGTGAGGTCAGTGGTTTTAGTTTTACCCCATTTTTTAGTGCAATTATGCCAATTTTGAAAGTTCTACAAATCAGCCCCAAAGATTCTTGTACTGCAGAAATATCATAATGCTTGTGCGAACTTTATGCTTTTCTTCACTGTCTTACCTAGATCACCATGACCAATATTTGTATCATGCCTATCTTGTAGGTGTTGCAACAGTGTGTTTGGCAGCTGCCAGGTGGAGGAAGCAAGCAGAAGTAACAGTGTCAGTGAACATTAGGAAACAGGAGACACCAGACTTCACCAGCAACAGTGTGCACACCGCAGTGGCAGGCTTGAAAAAAATTGGCAAGGACCAGATGGAAACCTGGGGGAGATACACTGAAATGTCGTTAACTGATGCTTGGCAGGTGAGTAAGCTGATGCAATGCCCTGAGCCAGGTGGGAAGTGCACAAGCAGTATGAGAAAGTGGGAACAGCAAAAAGAGGAAAATGTTAAGGAACATATAAAAAAAATAAGGGAAGAAGTATGGAGGCTGATGAAACTGAAACCAAGTTCATCTTTATAAGTACAGGCTCTATATGTTCTCAACAAAACCACCTCTCTCTCTATTGATCTCTCTTTCTCTCTCACTCTACCAATCTGTCTGTATATAGTGGTAGCTGCACTGAAATAAGTTGGAATGCATGTCCTAATTTCAGTTTTTGCTCTAATTTTGCATCATAATTATACCGGTGGGTCTTGATAATGTCCCAAAATCCTCCCTTTAATGAAATTTAAAAATTATGAAAGACTAAAACATCATGCTTTTTAACCTTTTTATGTTCTTGGCTCTGACGCTGCCATTATCCTAAGTGAAAATTCTAACAGAAATATCTTGTGCAATAATCTTTCAACTCAGCATTGCTTCAAAACTTCCACTTTAAAATGTTTAAATTAGAAATTGGTTATGTTAAGAACAGGCTCTGACTTGAGGGATCTTATAGAAGTGACATTTCTATTTCATTCAATAATGGTGAAAATTTTAACAGACCACTGAAACCTACCGAGCATTGATCAAAGTTATAATGCATAATATTTTAAAACATTTACACAGTATATAAAAAATCAACTACAACTGTCCTAGTTTCCAATTGTATCCAAATAGAAAAGTATCTTTTGTGTGCAATGACTGCTTTTTAATTTCACTTAACCCTTTCATGCATAGTGGTCACTACAGTGGACAGCTATCTAAAAGCCATTTTCTTGTGCTTCCTGTGGATTTTTATGTTATAAATGCACACAGACCACTGAAGTGGACACTAATGCATCATAAAATATACCATCAACTACTGGCCATCAGCTGCAAATGCAAGAAATTATTTTTGTTAAATACAATATGGCCGACAGACAAAAAAGCATGAGAACCGACCCGGTCCCTCCTTCTACTGTAGACGACTCTTGCAAGTAAAAAAAATATTGTGACATCAGATAACCCCTAAGGAACAATACTACTGATGTATTTTTCAAATAACAACTTTGTATTTGGACAAAATTACAATTAATCACATAAAAAAAAAATTATTTTTACAAAAAAATTTTCCTACCTTTTTTATGACTTAAGAAAAGAATTTTAAAAAATGGAAAAAAAATTCTGACACAAAGGATCATAATTCATGCATCAGAGGGTTAATAAATGAGAAAATGAACTTTGGTCTGTGAACTACTAGCTTTGTGCTTTCTCCATCTCATAACAACAGAGCAGAGGAAAATTTCTCTTTGCACCAGATGCAAAGAACTTTTCTTTATAATTGCATTTTGTTTAACAACCTTTGTATGTGACTCTTCTGTTGGAACATTGCAAAGTCATAAGGTTTATTTGTTTATATCATTGTTTATCTGCATAGGGACAAGCGTTAATTACCTGCGTTAACACTGAACACTATGACTATTGTAGACTTAAATACTTTTCAATACGTATATATTAACAATATAAAACTGTTTAAAAGACAGTAAACAGCATAGCAAGACAAAGTATTATCCATGACATAAATCTTAAAATTAGCTTAAAACAGACTCCAATGAAACAAAAGTCTCTGAGAATATATGGCTTTTTGATATTAATAAATATCTATACAATCCCTCTGTATGCATGTGTAATGTGTCATTTAAATGTGCAGAGAGAGAGAGTTGCTATTTGCTCAATGATATATTTCTTGATGAACATCTGCCTCTTGCAAACTCAGTTTTGCACATATTTAGGACATAACTGTGAATTCGCGCCTCCAGACAAAAAGAAAATTTTTTAGCACTTTGAATGGGAAGAGGTGAAACTGAACTGCCTGGCTGAAATATTTTGGTAAAAAAAAATTTTGGTGAGAAAAACCTGTATAAATATATTTGTTTTCATACAAGAGCATTATACTTTGTACAACATTTTCTCTTTTCTGTTAAAGTCTGGGTTTTTCACAAAAGATTATTAGCCTTTTTTTTTTATCATGACTCGTTGATACACCTTTGGAGAAAAATGGGTAATTAAAAAGCCAATACCTCTTGCAATTTCTGGAAATTTGCTTATTATTGATCTCCTTTTCTCCTCTCCTGCTGTGAACCAGATGCGTTTCTCTATTGATCTCACATCACACTGTGCAGTGTACCGGCACAGTATTTTTAAATCTCAGGCTATTATGTATTGATCTATAAAAACTTTTACATTCTTTTTCCTTCAAAATACATACAAGTTAGTTTGACGGGATGTCATTTTCAGCTCAAAGCAATATTAAACTCACTGGGGTATTAATGGCTATGCTCATACAGAAAATGAAATTGTTTTCATTAATTTATCCCAAGAAATACTGCAGTGTTCGTGTGCCCCATTAGCACAAAGGGCATTCTTGGATTTCTTCACTCTTTTAAAACAAATCCTTTTACTGTATCAGCATCATTTCTCTGAAGGTGTTTGAAATATTCTAAGCATGCAGCCACCTCAGTGCGAATTCATGCCTGATTTACATGATTTCTATATATGGCTCTCACTTCAAGGTACACCCATTGCGGTTTTGATACAGAAGTGCTTTGTTGTTAGGAAACAAGGGAAGAAAAAGACCAGAAAACAAAAACAAAAAGTCTATTTCTGTCAAACGACAACCCTCTACAGTCTTGTGGATGTCAGAAGTTGAATTTACAAGACAAAGGCGGTGAGCACACTGCAGCTCTCTCCTGACAGATGGATGAGAAATAAACAACAGTGGCTCAGAGGAAAACACATTCCCAGTAAGCAGAAGTGAGACATTTGGCAAAATGTCCACTGTATTTAAATGACAGCTAAGGGTCTATCTCATTGTTCTTACTCTAGTATCCATTAGTCATGTTTAGGCTGCAACTTTGGTGTCTCTTTTGCTTTACTTTTGCTACCATGTATATTCACTGCACTGTTGCGTGGGCCAGCATTAGCGTCACGCTTTTTCTATTTTCCACAAGAGAGCCACATTTGTTAAACTTATGTTAAAATGAGAGTCCATTAAAATTGCAACACATTAAAAAGCAAAAATCATTGAATTTTATTTAGTTATTTTTATTCTGAATAATAAACTATTAAAGTAATTAATTTTACTTTGTGTGATCTATTAAAATTCTACGTCTTTTCACACTACGAAGCTAATAAGAACTTTAACTTGTGCACATAAGAAAGTCTCTGCGTATGAATGTGTAATGAGGTTTCATGGAGTCTCATCCAGCCAGGTTTATGAATATGCATGATTTATTTTTATTTTTTTCTTATCTCAGAGACTTCCCAGTGTTTGGGAAGTTTTCCAAGAAAAGGTTGTGATGGATCTCAATGTTGCTGCATCGAGGTAAGTGGCAGAGAGACATTCTTGAAGTTGTTCTCAGGAGTACAAGAAGAAAAACAACAAAAGCACATTGTCTGTGATTCTGCATGTACGTTCACACCCTTTATCTGTGCCAGAAGAAGTGGGTGGTCACACTGTGAGGTGAAAACTCACACCTAGGATTATAACACTCCCAACAGATCTGTAATCCTGTGTCAACAATCACCATATTATGTGTGCTGTAGGTTAGTGTGCAGGCTGTGTTTAATCAAATTGAAGATTTTGTTATTTAAATTCATTTAGAAGAAAGAAAACTTGATCATGGTTAGATTGGAATTTAATAATAAACGAAATGTATCTTTTTGATAATACTAAACAGTTTAATTTAATCAAAAGTCTTATGAAGCATCAGCGATTAACCTACTATGGTAATGTATTATTTATTTAAGTCACACAGCTGTATCTTCTTGCTTTAGACTATAGATCATGTCTAAATATTCAAATCTATGGTCAAAAGTCCATAACAAGTATTTTCTTAGTTCCTTTCAACTTCTACGCAACACTTTTCTGTTTTTGACCGTGATCTGCTGTAATATTTTATAGCAAAATGTAATGATCACACTTATTTTATAGGATTGATTAACACTTACTTAGCTACTGTGCCCCAATAAAAGGTCTTTTTCTAAAGGCAAATATAAAACAAAGTAAAAACTTGTACCTAAATATCAACAAGACTCTAAAGCAATTAAATAACTGAGATAAGACTTTTAGTCACAAACTGTAGATAGTCAAAATACTCAGAAAACTGTGTGAAGAATGAAAATGTTACACAAACATTGATGCGAAAAAACAATATAAATGGAATGTCATGAGGCGCTAAAGGCTGTTATTACTTACTATTACCAAGTAATTAAATTTCCTGAGAAAATACATTTTGGGTTTTCACTAGTTGTAGGCTAGAATAATTAAAATAAATTTATAATGAAATCTATCATTCTGCGTATGATAAATCTTAAGAATTGAGTTACATTTTTCAAACTGAATGCCTGAAATAAATTAACATTTAAATTTTATTTAAATGTACTATGTTTTGCATGTGGAAAAGCAATGTAAACTGTCCTAATGGTAGTATGCTACGAACTCTCTACACATAACCTCAGCCAGATGATAGGAAGTGATGTTCCACAAAATATGCACATTTTTTGAGCTTTCAAACCCAGGAAACATTGATTATACCAACATATATCAAAATATATAAAGGAGCAGTTTACTTTAGATTGTTGGATACACTTTTCCTTGCGCTGCAAAAATATCTGCCTGCATGCTTTTCTGCTGTTTCCTTTCCTCGTGTGAATGAGAGACTGTGGCCGATGCCGCGCTCAGGTGATGAATGACCAGCCGTGGATAAAGTACACAGCAATAACCCCTAGGCAATTCGAAGAACACTTAAGTATGGGCCAGTGAATTTATCATTCAATTGTCAGAGGATTTTATCAAGTGTGTTTTCTCTGGTGTCTTCTGATTTATTTTACAATTTGTAAAAGTCTCTCTGAGTCAGCATTCGACAACCAATGAACAGCAAGCTTCAGCACAATCGAGGAGTTGAGCAGTGTCTTGTGAACAGCAGGAAGATGCTTTTTAAAAATGTTTAAATGTAAGAAGTGGTTAAAATTCGGTGTCTGTCCAGAGCTGCGGAGCATGAGTGGTGCAACAAGCAAACAGGGTGTTTTAAACAGAAACGGACGACCTCGCTCTCTTTCCTCTCACTGCTCAGACGAGTGCGTGGGTTTGGGCAGCATGGTGTAGGAAGCACAAACCCTGCTGAGCCCCGTGGGCTATGAACACTCATCAGCACATGGAGAGCAGTTCGCTATTTTGAAGGGAATATCTGCGCTCTCCCCCATTGCACAAATGGGTCCATGGCAGCGGAAAAGTTTCCTCTGCGATACCGCTTGTTTATTTCTAATGAGCAGGCTAATTGTTAATTATTTTCTTTCTAATTGTGGTGGTGGACCTGGCCTCTCAATCTGCAGTGGCAGGCCTCTTATGGCTTGTAATGGGGCTAATGTGATATTGAAACTCATGCACTTTGTCTTGCACTGGCATTCTGTCCCTTCTAAACCTCCCATTAGCCAACAAGCACAGCAGGAAGGCAGCCCTTGAGGGACATTACCAGTCCCACCGCTTGAAGGCGTAACATGTAAGCTGCCTCTCTACGGAGGGAGGGAGCCCTGTTTTCTGCCTTGCCCAGTTCTCTGCATCTCTCTGGGGGCTTGGCAGTGTCAGTGTAGGGGTGGCAGTGATTGATGACACCCACTGTCTTTAACACAGTATGGAAATATAGCACCAGATGTCTTCACGGATGTACGGTTCTGCAAAGTTCTGTGAATCCAGGTCTTAAGAATTAAAAAATATAAGTTGGACGTTGCATGCCAATGTGATTACTAACAATAGCTGTACAGGTGTGTTTTAATAACTAAGAAAATCATCTAAAATGTTTATTATTTTGTAAATCCACTAAATTATGTTATAACTTGTATGATACACAGTACCTTAGTTATACACATTATATATTATGAGCCAAAGCCATCAGAACTGTCTACCGAGAAATGTTTGGGTGCTTCGTGCTTTCCACTGCAGAAAAACTTGATTCTGATTTTATTTTCCGGCAGGACTTAACACCTGCCCACTGCCAAAGGCTATAATACCATGTTTAATTGCAATTGTACCACTGAGCTTGACAAGCCAGTTAACACTCTGACCTTAACCCAAAAGAGATTCTGTGGAATGATGTCAAGAGTTCAAATAATGCAGATGAGCTGAAGGCCACTATTGAACCATACTATACCCTCAATACCATGCAGCAGAGCCACTGCCTTATAGCGTATAGAGGCCCTCACTCGGTATTGAGTGTGTATGCTTTCCATTCCCTGGATACATCTTTCACTAGGCTGAAACATCTGTTTTGTATATGTGTTTCTTTTACTTTGGTGTAATATTGAAATGTTCAGAGAAAAAGAATTTTGGGTTTTCATCAGCTATAAGAATGAACTTCAAAATTAACAAAAATAATACCATGAATATATCACTCTATATATAATATACTCTATGTATACTTCATCCAAAAAAAATGTATGTGCTTCATATTTTTAGTTGCATTACCAAAAGAAAAATAAATGTTTTCATTCATTTTCCAAACACAGTAGTGTGTTTAATATGCACAGGCACTTTAAGGGCATGAACATTCACAGTACGTAACTGTTGCTTGAAATTCAGTCTGTATTCATTTCACATATGGCAGCAGTATGTCCAGAGAAATATCAATCATGCTATAGGTCGCTTCTTGTTCATTATGACAAAATTTGGACTTCTTATTTTTCCCATGAGTTTAATTTGATGTAATAATTTTATCGTTTTTACAAGAGTGCAGATATGTTAAACATCCAGAGGTTATTTTTATGCATAGGGGGAAAAGGGGCAGGGTGAAGTTATTTGTCGGTCTGGTGAAGTGGGAGGAAGTTCCATTTAATTGGATTTTGATGTGCCCTGTTGTCATGGCACCCAGATCCCAACCTTACACATGAACTTGTCCCTGTGTGTATAAAAGTGTGTAAGACAGAGCAACAATGAGAATGAGACAAGCAAATGGAGAAATAAAGATATAAATATGAGCAGATGTGAAACCAGGCAGGAGGTGGGGGGTGGGTGAATTTTCTGACACTTCAAGTGATCTTCTGAAAGGAGCATTTACTCATGATAGTCTAGCGATTTGAGAAATAAAAGTGCTTGGCTATTTGTCACAACGGGCTCACGCTACAGCTGGTTAAGTGGCCACGGATGCCTTCACCAGGAGCAAGTGAGATCCCAGCCAAGAGGTTTAGTGCATGTGTAATGAAGGAACACAACGTCCATCTGCATCTCAGTCTGCTTTGATGTGGCATGTGCTCCATCTTGACTGATCTCAATAGTCAAATGTATCAAATGTCGGAGCAGAAATTCACGTGCAGCATTCATCTGCAAAACTCACAACATTTCATAACAAGCAACAGGCTGTAGGGAAAAAAACAGTTTGGACACCAAACTTTGCTTTATGAATTTAATTATTACTTTTGGAAAGGGCAAATCAAGTTTTTTATTACTAGCAATACATCATAATATAATTATACAGATAAAGTGAAGCTCACTTTACAGACAATTCTTTTGTTTTTTTATTAGTTTTTTGTGCTTTTAATTATTCTTTCTATTTTAATTTACAAATAATGATACAGAACCCAACTTTGATTAATTTTACAGGATAACCCAAGTTATTACCAGAAAACCAATCAATAAGAACAATGATCAAATATGGAAACAGAATTCTACCAGAAACATTTTGAGGAAGGGTTTCTTTGTAATTTATTAGGAGACATCAGCGTACTTAATATATATATATTTTCAAGCCTATGCAAATTATGTCCCTTTTGATATTACCAAACATCCCCAAGAAATGTAACATAATGCACTTGAGGTACATTTCTGTTGAATAATCTTGAATGCCTAAAATTATACATGCTGCTGATGAATGCATGTAAACCTCTGAAGGGCACTTTATCTCATGTTTGTACACTATAGAACAGACTAGTAGACTCTGATTTCTGATTTTTAACAAATTACAAAATAATCCTTGATAAACAAGTTGCTGTCGGTGGTCAGTTCGCTTTAGAAACATTGTTTTGAGTGTAAAGTGCAGGTCAAATCCCACAAAAATATCCTCATACAAAGCATCAAAACAGATGCTTGGGATGTTGGGTGTGACCTAAATAAGTCCAGATTATATATATCCATCCACTCATCCAAAAAAGCACCAAAGAGAGTCAATGAGCGTGTATGTAAACACCAATATTGACATAGCGAGCTATAGCAGCAGCTTAACTTTGCACAGGGGAGCTATAGCCAATCCAGTGAACCATATAAACACACAGAGGGAAACACTTGGGTTTGAAGGCTCCATATGCCTTATGTCACTTTTATGACTCTGACATCCTTTATGATTTGGCGTTTTTCTAAAAGATTTCAACTCAGCTTATTTATGTAGCACCACTTCATAATAATTGTCATCTCAAGGCATTGTGTAGGACAAACAGGTCCAATTTATATGCAAATATAGAATAATTGAGTCCAAAGTTCATTTGATTCCTTCTCCTTAGTTTAAATACAATTTCATCTAAGTGAATCTGATGTATTCAGATTCATTTTCATCATTTAATTGTAATAAAGTCAGAAATAATTTATTTTAATTAACAATTAGAATAAAAAAAACATTGTCTGATGAAATTAGCAATTATGGCTAATAATTAGCCAAAGATTAGCCAGTGAATCTGATTGGGGAATAGTTGCCACTCCAAACCCTCAGCCAGCTGATTTAATATTTCTGTAAGAGAAAACAAATCAACATGATTAAAAAACGAACTATTTAATAAAAGGAGTTCTTATGTTGATTAAGCAACATTTAAAATGTATATGGCTTTGTTCTGACTTATCACTGCTTTGGAGATACAGCCAAATTCTTAGCTTTCTCCATCCAAAGAGGGATGCCTTCTCTATTAATCAGACCAGCATTCAACAAAACCAATCATCTACACACCCCACATTGTTTTCCAGAATCACCTAAACAACCAGCGGTTGAATGAGGACATGAGGCTAAAAATGTAATCATTCCACCAATATGGGAGTGGATTATAAAAACCACCAGTCAATTCAAATACATCTGATAAAGTATCAGTTAGAAAGTAATAATTAATTTTAAAAAATGTTAATCCTTCAACCTGGCTCAGAGTATGCAGGCTAAGTGGGAGCCCATGTCTACCGGTTTTGAAGTCATAGTTGTAAAACTGTTGAAAACAATTGAAAAACTTTTATTCTATTGAATCAGGAAGTAACTACTTCCTGCAACAATGGGAAAAGTCTGTGAAAAGTATTATTTCTTTGGTTAACTTTGGACAACCTTACTCAAACTTTGTGGTAAAAGAGCTGTGGAGGAATCATATTTAATATATAAAACATGTGTTCCACAAAGGAAGAACAGTAAAAATGAGGTAAATTGAGTCTTACAGCCCTGTTACACATTTCCTTGTGATAACTTACTGTTCCTCGTAACTTTTTTCTTGAATATCTTTTCATGAGGTTGGCAGACATAAAAAATAGATGAAGAGGCATCTCGGTTTGGCATGCCAGCACCCACATTCCACATCAGTGCAAACAAGAATCTGGAGCATCCAAATTTAGTCAAACAAAATCTGGGGTTAATCACCCAAAATACAACGCAGACACTCAAACACCTGTTAGAGACGCGAGAAAGTGCAATGATTTTGCATGCAAAAATCATCTCCTTTATACTAAAGTTAAATTACTTTTTCTATCTGTAGTGGAAAAAAAATCTTTTTTTAACAAGCTAGAAATAATGTGGAAGGAGGAACATTGGTTGTGTCCATAGGGCAGCCTACCGTTAAACTGCAGGAGGTGATTAAAAAATCACAACCTATTATTTTTATAATAGCAGGTTTCTTATTAATCATTTGCTTCAGAGAATGCATGATGACTACTAACTACTGAGACAAATTCAGATTTGAATATTTTCCAAGTTCATGTGTAAAGCCACTGCTCTTCAGCTAACTGTGCACTGAAAAAGCTTCGTTTTCCCTCTAAAGCACAGACTTTATTCAGTTTAAGTAAAAATGTAACAAGACTAAGAAGTGAAGAGATTCACAAGCTAAAATATTGAGTTTCCCTGACTGATAACCTACTGATGAAATCTTTAACCAGGATACATGGTTAGCTCTTGCTAATTAGCCACACAAGGGTCAGTCAAAGAAAACTCATATTATTGTTAACCAACACAAAGAGAAGCAAACTGAGAATAGAACAGGCTTTACTTCCCCTAAAGAATTAAGAGAGTATCCTATGGGAAGATCCATGCCCATTCATCTTTAATGTATCGCTCAACTTGTGCTCCGAAGCCCCTGAGGACTGACATTGGAGAACAGCAGAATAGAAGAAGAATGTGACAGGGAAAGAGAGAATTTGGAAGGAGGAAAATAAGGGAACACAGGGGCAGCTTACTGGGGAATAGAAGTATAGTGTGAATGATTGATGAGAAGTCAGAGCTGTTGGGGCGCATTCACCAAGTAATAAAAATGGATTAATGCAACTGTTTTCACTCCCCGTAGATCAGATTGCTATAATGATAAGTGAGGGGTCTGGTTTTGGGAACTTTTAAGTCTATTAACTGACCGGCTTCTTTCATCTCCCTCTGGAGTCCCTGCATCTCATTCCCTGTTTTGTTCTCTTTGTGTTGTTTTTTTTATCTGAACCACAGTGTAGATTTTTCCTGCTGTCCAATTGTCAGCGTTCTTTTATCTTCCTGTGTATCAATCCTGATTATTGCTCAGTTAATTTGTGGGGATTGATCCACTCTGCCCCAAACCGTTCCCACCATTTTTGAACCTCAAGTGTAATTTTTCCTACAAAATCACCTTCATCCACACTGCGTCGTGATTACCCTTTTCACCCTGATGTCATCATTTTTCCCACCCAGTCACGTGCTTGTGTTTTTGTGCTTAAGTCAGAGTGACCCCTGTTGGTGGGGAATGCACCTGCAGGCAATAATAACACATCTCTCTTCTCTCTTGGGGACATCAAGCGTGAAATCAGTCTGGCATCGGCTACTCTGTGACAGACCCTTAGTCTTGGGGCCATATTCACCCCCTGCTCTCTCTGTCTTCACTTTGGAAGCAGCACCAGTCAGCAGGTGGGGTTGGTCTCTTTGCTTCATATGTCTCAGTAGTGTTTCCTCTTTTCTTTAAAAAACAAATACTCCACATCTGACGGAGTTGTTAAAAAGGTCAAGATCATATGATCACCTATATGATCTACAAAGATCATATAGGTGACCTTTGTAGATCTTTTTTGGATGGAAAAGTGATTGGAAATGTTTTGAAATTATAACTGCGGGTCCTTTTCTATGTTATTTCAATTGTCTTACACCATTTGTATCCACGCAATTTTTAATACATATTATATTGATACTTTTGAACCTAACATAGTCTCAATGCTCTGAAGAAAAAAAAAATCTAATTTTAAAAGTGGGATTTATTTACTAAGGTATAAATGAATTCAAAACAACCTGCATGTATATGAAAAATTAATTGCCCACCTGCCACCCTAAAGTGCATTGATAATGCATAGATCAGAAAAAAACTGAAAAACATATAAAGCACTGCAGGCCTCACTCGCCTCAGTTAAGGTCAGTGTATATGATTCGACAATAAGAAAGAGACTTGGCAGAAATGGCCTCAATGGGAGTTCTAAAAGGAAAACTACTGCTGACCAAGGGAATACAAAGGCCGGTCTCACATTTGCCAAAAACATCTTTATGATCTCCAAGACATTTGAGAAAATATACTATGAGGGGAAATACTGAAACAGTGAAAGTGTGACAGTCTTATTGTTTCGGGACCTGGATGACTTGCTGTAATTGATGGAAACATGAATTCTGTTCTGTAACAACAAATCCTGAAGGAGAATGTCCAGCCATCAGTGCATGAAGTTAAACTCATGCACTGAGTGCATGTGGGTAAAACAACAGTACGCTGACCCAAATCATGCAAGCAAATCCACTTCTATAGGCAACAAATATGTTCACTATAGAAGCACAACAAAGCCAGTTGACTGTCTTGTTCATGAACATTGTGTCAGGACTTTTCATTTTGATGGCATTTTCATTGACATGAATACTTTCTCTTGAGGAATGAACTATCCATTGTGAGAAAGTGACACGGATTTGTAGGCAATCAACTAGGATTTGCAGTTTCTACTATTTGTTTTGAAAAATTCACTAGCTGCTATGCAAACGTCAATAGTGATGTGAGAAAAACTGTAAGATTCTGGGTCATAAATTTGGACATGCTGTCCTCAAAAATCCTCCTACGTGACAAAACTGAAACAATTCTGCTGATGTTGATCTCCATCAGTTATGATATAATAAATAAGCAAAAAACTGAAAAAAATCTGTAAAAAGGGAAAATAAAACATATTCAAAACTGCATGAAAACATTACAAATTTATTTTATACACAAAGAGTCCTCCTATAATATGCAGTAAATGAAATATGTAATTAACTGATATGCTATGCTATGTTAATTCATAACAATACACTGGTATCTCTCTGCAGCAACCAGGGGAGAGGTGGGCAACCCAGAAGCACAGAGGGCAGACAACTCGACATTTATACACTCTTACCTAAGGGAAATATTTAGAGAACCATTAACCTAAAAATCATGTTTTAGGACTATGGGAGTAAGATGGAGTACCTAGTGTTGGGCATTGACTGCACAGGGACAGTATGAAAACCCCATACAGAAAAACCCCAGGCCCTAATTTGAACAAATAGCTTTCTTGCTGCCAGGCAATTGTAATAATAATCGTGCCACTGTGCAAAGGGGTTGACATATTACCTACAATTTAAAGTGGCTAAAAAACTATTCATGTTAAAAGTGTGTTAAACTTCCAAGCCTCAAGTGAGTCCAAATTTCACTTAAATACGGATAAATGTGATCTTGTGGACTGTTTCTTTCCATGGAACCTAAGTTTCATAAACTTTAGAAGCTTTAATTATGCCATGAAGTTCACTGACTACCTTTGAAGGTGGACCACCCATTGATTGGACTTATTTTTGTCCAGAACATCCACAAGTGGCTTGTTTGAGCAGAGATCTGAATAATTTAAGGTAAACAGCACAGTTGTGTTTTTCTACAATCTATACACTTCTCCACTAAAGTTCTGTACCTCTCATTTACAGTCACAATAAAAAAAACCCATTTGAACTGTTTTCACTTCAAGGGTTTTATGAATTAGGACATAAACATAAATTTCTCTTTACATGTTGTAAAATACTTATGACTTCGGGTGTATAAAAGTGCATCACTAATTTCACACTGCAGTTTATTAATAAGCAAAGAAAAAAACACAATGGACCTTACCAGAGAGGCCGCTTTTCATTGGCTGATGTTAATCAGCCAATGAAAAGCGGCCCTGTACACATTGCATATTGCGCACATTGCATATAGCGCACGTGACCACATTCTACGTGGTCACGTGCGCGGCCGTCTCACAAACACACTTAGCTTCCCGTTAGCTAAGTACAGCATAATGGCAGAACTGATATAACTTCTACACCTTGAAGCCTGTCTGCTACACAGTCTTACGTTAGCTAAACAGATCAATATGCAATGTGTCTGTATCTGACATACACTAAAGATTTTATTTTAGCAGAAAAGGCTTTGGACTAAACTGTTAGCCACGTTAGCACCAAGTACAGCTAGTCAATCAACCGTCGCTGTGTTCAGGGAAGCGCTGATTAATAATCGAGAAATAAATATCAAGCCTGGAAACCTGATATCATAACGGACTGAATGTTATGTTTTTAACGTAATTTTTGCTCGTCTTGCGGGGCGCAGGCGGTTGCCACGGTAACAGGTGTGCTTAAGCTACAGAGAGAGTAAAAAGGTAGGAGTGGTTTTGAGTTGATCACCTGTTCGGGTTATTTTACCTTTGTTTACTTTTGTTGTGGCGCATTACAGCCGCTGTAGTTTCTAAACGTTGGACTAATTACCTCGTTCGTTTGTGAGTTTACGTCATTCACAACAAACATCAAATAGAACAAATATATTTCATTAAATTTTAACAAACAAATGGCTTCTACCGTGGTAATTATGTGAAATTAAATTAATTATATCCCAACTTCAGAAGATTTGCCTTTACCTTTACAGAGCTCTTTGGTTCCTCCTATCAGTCTGTAGCTTCTCATATTGAGGTCATCAAACCAAATGTCAGATCTACCATAACTGACTGACACCTGCTGACCTCAGGTTTGCAACCAGCTTGTGACTGAGAAACCAGTAACCTCCTCCCAGATGATGACATGAACTTGTTAGTTCCTCTGTCCATTGTAGTAGCTGATATATTGTGAAAATCTGGTAGAAATGATGCACTAATCGAGTCATGTTTACATAGAAACAACGTGCCGCGAGGCTTTGCTTGTGAGACTTGCGGTCACGTGGGTCGGTTGTGGGCGGAGCTTGGTAAGGTCCATGGATACGAGGTGTATGCAAAAATTATGCACATTTGCTCCTTCCATAAGATATAAGTGAGGATGTAAAAAAAAACAGTTGGTATCAGTGTTTTGTGTTTTATCACTTGATCATCATCAGGTGGGACCCTGGATGAAGAATCACAGTCCTTAGTGGACAGCGTCACAACTAGCAACGCTGTAAACCACATAGGAATTTATGTCGACTTCTCTTTCAGACTGGCTCTCAGCAGCTGGCTGAATCACTTTTAAACTAGGACTTGTCGGCATAAACTTTTAGGCTAAAATAGGAGCTCTCTGAGAGGACACTGAGAATCTGCATATACTGTAGGTCCAGATCATTCTATTGTGTCTTGATATATAGACCCCTAAAACTGACACAGAGTTTTTCCCTGACAGTATTAAAAATACACACATAAACAAATTTTCAATCTTTGAAACATTTCTTAATATCTATATTCTCACATGAATGTATATATTTTTTGCTAGTGAGTTATCCCTGCACAACATTTTAATTTCATTCAGTCACTCAGCCATTCCGACATCCACCAGATTCCAGAGAAAGTCGATATAATCGTGTTTGTCGCCGCTGTTGTTCTTGGAAGTCAAAACACAGAGAAGCGACTCATCCTAAATTCAGTAAAGCATGGAGGCTTTGATACAAGCACCAGAGATTGCCTTTGAAACGTGCAGTACAGTGAACTTGACTGTCTGCAGTAAGTGAAGCGTAACAGGGTCCAAACACAAAACAATTTTCACAGTTTGACTTCAAATTTAATCTGATTGGTAGTAAATTGGATTTATGCAAAAAAGAAAATAGCAATTTAACTCTTCAATATTAAAATGAAGCATAAAGGTATTGTTGATGCTTTGGTGTAGAGGTAAATAGAACAATGACAAGAATGGGCCAGGAGACAAGAATTACATGTTCTTTTTGTCTTAGTACTGAGGGGATCACTCTGTGATCACTCTGTGACCCCCTCAATACAAACTGAAAGTTCTCATTAAAACTGAAAGTAACATAACTACCCAGAAACTAATCAGGTTCCACTCAGACAATATCTTTGGTTACAAACTGGCCCTTTGAACATTCTCAATTACCTCACTTCATTTATTCTAAATTTCATTTAACCAGAATGACCCTGACTCCAAAAATGACTTTCAAACATCACAATGAGATTTTGATTCAGTGAGATCTGAGCATTTTGAAAGTTAATTGGTGAAATCTGTCAGAGTGGCTTGTTTAATTATGGTTGACGAGGCTTTCATTTGGGCCTTGACCTAAAATAGCGCAGCAGGTGACTCACGTTGTGAGGCTCATTCGTGCAAATGCAGCTGATCCTTTATTTATTTCTACAGAAGTCAAAGCGATGACCCCTGAGGACGGTAATTAAGGTGGAATCAACATTTCATTCTGTGCATGATGAGCATGTCAAGACAATTATACTCTTTGAAAAATGGAAGAGGGACTTGATGCAGGGGGGAAAAATGCAGGAGCTGCTCAGGTCTGAATTGTGAATAATAACAGGCAGGTTTGAGCATTCACATGAGGCTGATCCACCGGCTGCTGCTTACATGAGATAATTAGGTCCAGTGTAGTCACTGGAGGAGGAAGCTGGTGGAGTGGGAGTGTGCAGATTCAATCAGCCTGTATATTTTACCGTATTGTTAAGCACTTGAGCTTTTAAGCAGCTTTGTCACTTGGGAACTAACAGCATTTTTTACCCATCTCCTCTAGATTTGTCAGGCACATATTCATTGCCACTGATTTATGTGTCAGGTCATAGTCCATATAGGCAGTAATGTATTCCATCAATTCTACTGTACTCGAGAAGCAGAGAGGCTATGAAGAGCTTTCTCGCCTCCCGCAAAGTCTGAACTGGGTCAGGGCTGAGAACCTGCAGGCCATTTCTTTTTGCATAAGTATTCCTTTTATGTCATGCCAGTTACATGGCAGATAGGCAACACAGTTCATTTTTATGTAAACTTGTAAACTAATACTCCATTTTCTTTCAGCTTAGAAAGAGTATACTGCAATATGTAGGAATTAAACGAGTCACAGCAGAGTCACAACAGCATGCAAACATGCAAGAAACAGATCTGAGGTATAAAGTGAAATGAATGTTTTCGAGTTTTTAATTCTGTATTTAAACTTTATCTCATTGGATTTTGGCACCTACCGGTACATTTTTTACATTTTTGTGTGTGTGCGTGTGTGTGTGTGTGTTTTAGGGTGTACATTGAGTGTGGTTCATTCATTTAGTTGTATTTTTTTATTTCAAATTTAAATATAATATAATTTTCTGTTGATCAATATTGTTAGCAATATTAGACTTGGGGTTAGTGCTACTGCATATTTTATGTTATTGACATAAAACTGAACAACTCCTCTTGGTTTGTGTGGGTCTAGATACTTTGTTGACAATCTGTTCAGATGTTTGTTTAGGTGTCTGAGTCTTCATCTCCTTAAAGTTAGAATAGTGAGTGCTTCTAAAATAGATGCAAGTTCAGGTCAGAGGCAACAATCTTTTTTTTTTTAAATCCTGTATTTCTGCTTGATTTTCATTGTGCTTTTCTTGGTAGAATATCAAATTATTTTTAGACTCTAATCTGTTATTGTATTTCAAAATTTTCTTTCTTAGTTTTAGTTTTTGCTCATGACAAGATCAACTGCCAGATTTATTAGTGGATTAGTGCCAGATTTAATAGTGGCACTAGAATGTAACAAATGTTTGTAGATAACCAGAAAAACTTTTTTATAATCAAACTAATTTCTTCCTCTGTATGTTTTGAATCTATGAACATGTTTTTCAATAAATCATCTGTTTAATATCTGATTAGATGATTAAATGCTTGATTACAAAAATGCATCTTAGTGTACTTTTGTTTTGAATTTTATTAAAATATGTTCTATGACTAATGGCTCTGATTTGCACCATTCAGTGAAGAAAATAAGCAGAAATGTAAAGATATCTGTTTGAAGTTTGGAGTGTAGAGAACATTTCAAACTTCAAATTACTTCCTAGGTTTTGAGACAAGACATGATTGTTTTTACTGATCCATTTTAATGTCTTAAAGTAAATGTTGTATGCTATATCTCTCCAGTGGATTGATTTTCCTGGCGACATTTTCTAATCCCCAAAATGACTGCTATTGCACATGTATTTCTCTTGGCGGTCTTGCTCATAAAGCCTAAAGCTTAATTTTTAAAACCAATTTAGAAATGTTTACAAAGGTTAAGAAATAATAAATCACATTAAAGAAGTATCTGACTTCCATAAACCTATTATTTTGCTTGTTTCGTTGGCACTGGAACAGAAATACACATCCAGCATAATTGAACGACCAAATTATGGTAGCCATTGGGAAATGACTTATTTTATGCGTGCTGTTCTCATTTCACGCCTGATGGAGTCTCACCTTTAACCAGGAGGTGCATGTCTTTCTGTGCAGTTTCGGGCACAGTATTCTAATAAAGGTATAATAGAAGCATTCTCCCTTTTTAATTGGACATTGTTAAAATGACATATCAATCCTGCTGCAGAAATGTCCCTTCCATGTATTCTGTAATTGAAACAGTCTCCAGTTCCTGCTCCATTTTCTGCTGTATAAGAAGATTGAGACGACTTATGTGCAACAAATCCCATCTAACCATAAAGTTGCTTATAGTTGACACTCAGCATTAAATCATCATGTCAGTTTACATATCAAGCTTCTGATTGTAATGATGCTTTGACTTAGTTCCCCACAAAATATATTCAGAAGGTTACAGTTTTTTGCAGCACATAACATTTTGCATACAGGCCAGAAGATTTCGTTTTATTTTGTATACTGTCCATGTGATTGGTTGAATTGGGTTATATTTATGATATGTAGGAAAAAATTAGTAAAAGGGGTTGAGCCACACCTTTCAGATTTGTACTTAGTCATTCACAATTAATCATGACTTTTTGTAATGATTAATAAAATGTCCCTCTAAGGTATGTTCAATTTTGAGGATTCAATGTGGCAAATATGTGAAAAGTACAAGGAGTATTCATACTTTTGCAAAAAGCTCCTTGTGTGACACATTCTTCTTTGGTTTAAAGTAACCCATTATCTTGCAGCTCCCTTTTTATTCTTATCATTTATATTAGTAATTCTATTGCTTTCAGTAATTTATCTTCCCTCATAATATTTATTTTCTGCAATTTTGCATTCCGAAAGCCCTGATTCCCATTAGCATTTTTGCAATTATGCAGAAATTCCATTAAAGTTCTTGGCAATGAAATGACAAGAAATGATTACCCTATTAAGCCCCAGAGTGAAAACACAACATAACGTGAATACTATTGTATGCTAATAACATTTATTGGAGGAAAAAAAAAAAACATTGAATTACTACCTGTGCCTAACCACTCAAAAGATTCTGTTTCAGCTATTCTCGTCATGTGGCAGACAAGCAGACTGAAGCCGAGCAAATAAAAACTGGCAGCTTCTGGATGAACGGCTGCATGTTTGGGTCATGATAAGGAAGAATTACATTTTTACACGCCACTGAAGAGAGGAAAACAAAGCCTGGTGTGGGTTTAAAAGCTCTGTAAACTGTTGGAAAACAACTCAGCACGGGGGAGGGGGGGGAGATGAAGTATCATTCTCTCTAAATGGTTTAAACCTTGTCCTCGGAGGATGATGTAAGTGATTTAGACTTCATCAGAATCACACTCTATGGCCCCCAAAGCACAGATACAGAAGAAACATGATTGTAGTGTGCAAGGGAGGGTGTAAGGTGGTATTAGTCTTTTGGGGGGAACTCTGAATGGAGCTATTACAGAGCCTAGTGTCATTTCTACAGATATTCGTTCATCGTAACAAGTGGGGCAATGCTTATTTTTAAGAATACTTCCACAGTCCCCTTTCTGTGTCATAAAATACTGTATGCTCATCTCCATTATGTATTCCCATCTGTCCATCCACCAATCTAAATCTGACTCAGTGCCAAAGCATTTCTTTATGTTCATATTTGTTGTTTTTCTTTGGAAAGGTGGAAGCAAATCATAGAGAAGCCATATGGTTCCGGCACAGAATTGAACCGCAAACAGAAAATGATTTAGTTATTCTTTAAATATTAATGTTGTGTTTTCATTGCAGCTACAGATTTATTGGTTTTTTTATTATTATTATTCATGATCCACACTCAATAATATCTAATTTTTAAGTAAAATAAATAAATAAATAAATAAATAAGACCTCTTTTTATTTTATGTTAAATAAAAAACCATCTGTCTTGTTTTTTTTGTTTGTTTGCTTTTGACAGAATTACACACAACTTTGTCTATAACCAAATACTGTATATCAATAGTCAACACTAATATTTGTGGTTATAATGCGACAAAATGTGTTTAAAAGTCAGAGAGAACTTTATCTTCACAAAACTTTTGAAAGACAGCAAAGTGCCTTAGTTTGTAGTCTTTGTTGAAAATAGGAAAGATGACATAAAAATAGCAAAACCACCCTCTCATCACCCATTTTTATTTATGTCATCCTGCTTGTTTTGATGTTGTTTGTTTCTTGTTTTACTGACTTATAGTCCTTTTTGTTTTCCCATGTCTGGACACATTGGAAAATAAATGATGGGGTGGATAATCTCTCACCAGCTATTTTGATAAGTACTGCATTTAAGCAAAATTGTAAAGAAAAAAATAGAAATGTTTTACGGACATCCATTGTGGTGTTGTTTTTGCCTTCTTGTTTTCTTGTCTTCTTTTATATTAAAGCTTCTTGCTGGAAAACACAGGAAGCCAGTAAAATTATTAACACAAACATAATCTTTACTGAATGCTTCCAAAAACTGAGTTCAGTCATGGAGGACAAAACAGGGGCACAAGGCCTGTACTGTCTGTTATCTCTACCATTTGGCAGCTTGGCTCCTCAGAACCTACTCCCACTGAGTGCAAATCAGAAAATCTAACAGCTAATGGCAACAGTTCTGTTCCCTTCTGTTGTTAGTGACAGCAAAACTAATGCCCACACATACAGAGTGTAGCACAAACGCTGTCAGCACCCTCCTAATGACCCCATGGGTATAAGTGGCCAAAAAGAGAGCGAAATCCCCACAACAGCGCTATTTCTTTCTCCAACACCCTTAAAGCACTTTAGCCTTTACCAGCATGAGTGAACTGACATCTTCAATGTTTGTCCTGCAGCAATCAAAATCCTAAGTCACATTTGTGACTGTATAGAGCAATACTGGCTGTGTGCAAGAAAGAAGTATGTTTTGTTGTTGTGCTGTCGGTAAATGTGAGGGAGAATTTTTACGTTTAAACGTGAGACAGATCAGCAGAGACACTGCAAGTCAGAGGTTATTAAAAACAATGACGAAAAATAACTATAATAAAAAAAACATAAAACTGATTAGTAAGTGGGAGAGTAACAGAGGAAATTATAAAAAAAATGATATACTATTACTGCTTTGGAGTAATGTTTTTTTTCAGATTGTACTGTCATAAATTCATCCTTACACTCTTAATCCTTGCCCTTTTAATTCAATATGGTCGCAGATTTGCTGGTGCCGATCTCAAGTTGTCAGTTGGTGAGACATATGGCAATGTGAACAGCTTATCACAGACACATGGGGTTAAATAATAGAGTAACAAATTAATTTAACATGTCTTTTTGAACTTTGGGTGTACCCTTTGAGAATGAACACCAATAATTAACACAAAATAAACTCTATAACTTTGTCTAAACCACAGAGTCTTAGCTTTATGTATTTTTTTATTTTAACATAAAAGCTTAACTCAACAGTTCTTATAAAATGTATCTACCCACCAATATATATTCACATTTACACCCCCCTCAACCATTTTTATTTAAGGTTGCCATAAATAGATTGTTTGTTTTCATAGTCATTTGTACCATAAACTCAAAGCTACTCAATATTGTGAAATTTTGTTTCAAAAATCAAATAAATATCATACTTCATTACAGGATGTGACTGTATTCTTTTCAACACCATAAAAATTATTAAATGGGTTATGACCTGCTATGGCCAATAAAAGATGTTTCAAAGTTAAGCATGAAGTAAATACTTTTTATTTTTTATCATTATTGATCACTATAGAAAGAATTATTATATTAAATGAGATTTAACTCGTCACTAATGAACAAAAACATGTGGGATATATTCTCCAGTTTTGCCACTTCAATCAATCCATAAAGTAATAAACACTCTTTGAACATTAAAAACACATTAAAAACACATAAACACGATGATAGATAAGCATTCTTCTCTCTAATTCAACTTGATTAATCTGACTAGACTAGGCCAACCTGTGTCTCTTCCTCTATTTGCTTGTCACTATTCTGAAACTCCCGTCCACTGAGAAACATTACAAACTGCATGAGAAATATCAGCTTCCTCCAAACAATCTCAAACAAAATCTCCTTCAGTTTTATTCTCTTCTGTGTTGTTCTACAACAGCTAAAAGCTCTTAAATGTTGACATAATTTATTCAAGCTGGAACATGAAAAATATTCTCATTTGATCTAGCCTCATCACATGGTTTCTTCATGTGTTTTATTATAAAGACTTTTATGCAAAAGCACTTAAGAAAAAGTCAATCTCTAGACATGCAAAGATGGCAGCTAGTCATGCCGAAAGACCTGCAGCCGTAATTGCAATGAAAGGTGTTGCTGACACATTGATAGAGGATCTGAATTCAGTTTGAAAAGAGTTATTCTGTGAAAATTTTAGAAAGCTGTGTATCCTTCCCTTCCAATTCACAATGGTTCAATTGCGTCAGTCCTTCTCTTAAAAATTTACATGTAATAATGTAACAAAATGTGAAAGTGGTTTTGCAAGCCATTGTACGAACCCTCATGTGGAGCACAATGCAGCTTTTAAATGCAGCTGTATGGTCTTTTTATGGCTCTGCAGAAAAGTGTGAGAAAATAACCATGATGTTGTTTTCAACTGCTTCAGAGTCTCGCTTAGAATTGGGAAAACTGTGACATTTACTACCGGGCTCCATCGCATGAAATCAGGCTGCTGGTTACATCATTCCTCCTTTAAGGGGAATATGTGACTACTCCAGTTTATTTGTTTGTTAGCGAGACAAACAAAAAAATTGCGGATTTCTTAGTTTGACATCTCTACCAAGAGAGAAGGGAGGATGCTGTCTCAGACTTTTACAATTGGATGCAGTGTTGAATTATAATACAGTTTAGGAATTAAATTTACAAAACCCCAGAATGTTTGATTTATTCAAATATCATTTTAAAGAAATCTTTGCCACTCCTTTATGTGAAGCATAACTATCTGTGGGTTAGTACTTTTTTTTTCTTTTTAAAAAATGCTCAAAAGCCAGAACTCGTGTCAAATTCCACAATACAATACAAATTTGATATCTGTTTCAATCTGTTGGGTTCTTTTAATTTTAATAACAAAGCTACAAATGCCCCAATACGTCCTGTAGATTGTTAAGAAGTAAACACAGAGTACAATGAAATACCGCAGAGCTCCACTCACTAAGCTCAGCACTATCTCCAGTGTTCAGCACCTCCACCGAGGCAAATCAAGTTAATGTTACCAGTACACAGCTCATACCACAATTCTGAGCATTGTCAGCAAGAACAGGAGCCCCGAGGTGAACAAACATCAAAGCAATCACTCAGAGAATGCAAGAATAGAGAGTAGCTGTCACACCATGTAACTGCGTTACCATTTTTATTCAGCACAAAGAGAAAAATTCTCATAAATAAAACCCTTACATGCTCCGTTGCTGTTTATTTTGCCTCTGCCACAGTGATAAAGCAAACATCGTGATGCAGTGTGTTGTCTCTTCTCCCACAGGCCACAGCCTATTTGATTGATAAAGACTGGTTGAAGTCAAAAGCTGGGACTGGAGAAGCAGCACTGCATATCCCGACAACCCTGAGAGCAAACAGGCATCGGGTTAATCCATCTTCAGCAGCAACAGTGGCACACCCGTGGAAAAGTGCGAGACCGTTACGATTTTCAATTTTGATGCAGTTATTTTTTCAGCATTGCTCAATAGTGAAGATTTTGATTCGCCGCAACATGAGTGGAGCACTTCAGCAGAAACTCAGCTTTTTTTTTTTTTCTTACATCCCAGCAGAGAGTGCATTAATCATCGCCGTCTCACCCTCCTAAGTGAAGACAGAGAGCAACAGCTGGGAGAGAGGAGCTCGACTTTAAGCAGTACAGACTCCAGGAGGTTCAGCCATCACTTCTTGTTGTGGATTCTGACATCAATAGTAATGAATACCTTGGAGCGTTGCCTGACTGCCTGAGCATGAATTGCTAGAACACTGAAAAGGGCTTTTTTTTGTTTGTTTTGTTTTTTGCTTGTGTACCTTTGTGTGCTGGACTTCTGCACCTTTGTTTGCTTGTGTAACCACGTGCATCAGCGAGAGCACATGCATTTTGTTGGACCAGATATGAGTAATACGCAGAGTATCACACAGGACTAAATGACCTGAACTGACAGGAACAATTAATCAGAACATTTGCCGGTGCTCCTGGATGAGGTTTCATGCTGAGGTTACACCTGCACAGGCCTCAGTTGCACTGGGATCGGGAACACATATCCAAAATTATCTTTAAATGATCTATGGCTGCCTAGAGCATATTTATCTCAAGTGGAGAAATGTGCATTTGCATGGCTTTTAGGGTTTTGTTATAAACCACATATTGTCTCTGGGGAAACCTGCTAAAATCCCCTTCATTTATTTGTGTAAATTGCCATAGCTATCTCCATAACAAAATGTGTGCTTTGCTGTGTGTAATTTTCTGATAAGACAGGAAATTAATGAAAAGAAACTTAGGTTAATTTCATTAATAACCTGCCATAACTGATTTGTACCACTAGGAGGCAGATGAAACAAGCTAAAAAAGATACTCATACATCTTGAAGGCAACAACTTTAAAATCTAAAATATTGCTTCTTATTTTTATGTTTTTCCTGTAAATTGATAAAAATGGATTTGAGCTGACATGATAGCAACCAGCTGTATAAAATATAACTAAATAAACTCAACAGATCTTCTCTATGAAGTCTGAGACCGAATTTGTAGAAAGATAGCTTAAAAGAATAATCAATTATTAACCAACTACATGGTTAGCAAACTTTAAAACAGAAAACTTCAACTAATTTATGAACTTGAAGTTAATCTAATACTTTCCATCCTTTTCTTGGCAGTTGTCCATTAAGCAACTTCTTCTCTACAATTGTCTGCTCCCATGCTGCTCTGAGAATTTAGTTGTCACTAGTCAAAGCAAATCTAATTAATCCTAGAGTCGAAGCCTCAGTCCTCTCAGATCTGCTGCTCTTTTTTCCAATTTTCCTTCAGCACTGAAGCCACCTAGTCAGAGGAAAAGCCTCACTTTTTCTACACTTACACACAAAGACAGGAGCTCTTTACTCGCAGTTCTATGTAGGACAAGTAACCAGCTGTCTTTGGTAATAAATGAGTAAGATGAATGTGGGGGATGTGTTCATTTGAAAGCTCTTGTCACTGAGAGTTTGTCGTCCGGCAGCACAAAGGGTAGAGCCGTCCTGCCTGATTTACTTTAGATTCAAACTGCGGCTAAATTGGAAACCGTGAATCACTCTGACACTATTGGTGCAAGATGGATTACTTCAGTTAAAGGCTGGCTTTCTTTACTTTAGATCTTTTTAAAGAAATCATACAAAAATTAATTTTTCTGACAGACGGCTGACCTGGGCAGGCTTTAAAAGGAAAAGCAAAGAGACTCCAGCTCTGAGGAACTACAAAGCTGCTTTTTTTTTATATCTCCATGGCGTTATCCCAGCCGCATCCAAAAGCTCTCAGCAGCACAATGAGTCTGGCTGAATATTTGATCAACGGTCTCAGGTTTAACAAGCCTTGCCAAACAACACCTGCCTGGGAGGAAAAGATATGCATTGGAGCAGGGCATTGCTTCCCTCAAGATGTTAAGGAAAAAAGTGTTTAATGTTCACAAAGCCCAATCTGTGCGAAGCTCATCCAATTCTGGGCTCCAGGATTCTGAGCAAGGTTCAAGATTTGCATTTCTGGACAATAGTTTTCCTGATGCCAATAATTCCCAGTGCAATCTAGACATAAATTACAAAACAATGCACTCTACCACATCTACGCAATGCTTTTAGAGATTGAATTCAATAAAATGGTAAACAAGTGTCCTTGCCACCAAATGTCACAGAACAGATGTTTCTTCATACTGTAATGCTGTTGGAAGGTCTCCCACATGTATGGCCATATGCGATCAATTTCCAGAAAGCAGAGCATTTATCTATTATATTATTTTATTCACTCTAGGCTGTATTGTGGTGTAAATTAGTTTAAGGTTAGGACTAGGCTCTGAGGGGTTATGATTAGGTTAGGCCTTCAGGTAAAGAATGTAAGTCAGAGCTGTTTTTACTCTTGAGGTGATGGAAACACATCTGTTTGAGCGTGCATTTGTGCAAGCTCCAATTCCTGGCTGCTGTCTGCAGCTCATTGCCCCGTGGTAATATCAGGCCTCACAGACACCTGGGACCAGCAGTTTGAGGCCTCGGAGAAGGCAACAGCCTGGCAACTGGCCCTGATTACTTTCTCCACTCTCCGGAACTCAACTCGGTGTGTGCCATTAACCAGCTCCGCGCAGTGCAAGTCCAACTCAACCATGCCATTAACCCTGCACACAAAGGGTGGTTTACAGAACACACACTCACACACACAGCGCAGAACACTTCACAATTTATCCATCAGTGTTCGAGATACCGAGCTGCTTGCAGGCAAGCACTGTTTATTGTTTTAAAAGTAAGAGCATAGAGGATTGTAGTGCAATGCCATGAAGCAAGGCTGGCATCTACTGGGCAATTACTATAATAGAAGAATATGAGCTGTTAAAGCGTAATGCAGTAACAGCGACTACTGCTACTGCAATAATTAATACGAGAAAATTGCCTTCTTTTTTAGACTTTATCTAATTAATCCTTATTTCTATTTTCAAATTTGTCATTTTAAATTGTAACAGTGTTGTGTATTTTATTGATGTTGTTATTTTACCTGAAGGGAAGTTGAAATGTATTACTGATCTATGTGCTGTCCTCGCCCTGACAACGCCGGACAACGACGCTCCAATAACCAAACTTGTTTCTTTTCTACTTGTTTATTGAAGAGTGGTCCCTGACCACTGCCATCACTTTAGCCATCGTAAACTGAAACATACAAGACTGAGTATTAGCCAACGAACATCGCAAATTAGCCAGTTTTGCTGCGAACAAAAAATAAAAAAAAAAACATTTTCCTAAATGTACTCCAGCGTACAATTATTTACACCACAGTTACATAAAACATAGAGACAATTATTGCTTTCACAATTAACCAATACTTACGAACAAATCTTGTCTGAAACACAACGTATAAGGATAATAATCAGCTTAAATCATGAACTGTTCGGTGTTGCGTTCCACCATCTTGGATCTATTTTCTTTTTTAGCGTCACCAAAACATAACAAAATATCCACCAGGGGGCGTTCTAGTGCGGTTTTCAACCTTGCTGGTCCAGTTTAACTTACAAAAGGCAGCACAATCTATAAAATCCATTGATCAATGGCCACTGGCAAATTGCAAAATCTAATTTTAATGAATCAAAGTAAAGTTTTAAAATTATTTTGAATAAACTTCAAAGAGTATTATGCAATGCAAAATGCGGTCAGGTACATCGATTTTTAAAATGAGTGATTATTATTAGTTTGTAAATATGTAAATGCAAAATGCATTACAACACATAACTTTTACCAGAGTGAGGCATACACTGCATTTTATAAATTATTAATAGAGATAAAATGACTATATCACGAAGACAAATATAGCCAAAAATAAATGATGAAAAGGTCTAGAGTTGCATATTTATACATTTTACACTTAATTTACTTTAGAGCAGTGTGTGTATTTCGAAATATTTCCTACAGGAGCTTAGTTTTTACTTTGCTGTCCGTGGATTGTTGTGTCGAGTTTCAACCACTAGGTGACACAGTCCATCCATAAACTTCATAACACAATCTGTTTCTGACAGGACAAGATAAGGTGTTAAAAGAATAACCTTAATGATAAAGCTTTATTATTATTATTATTATTATTATTATTATTATTATTATTATTATTATTATTATTATTATTATTATCATTGTTGTTGTTGCATATTTTCCAACTAGATTGTTCTTCAATTGGAATATGTTGTTTTGTGTTCACCTAAATGAATTTGCAGAAGCAAAGGTCTATTTTCCTGTAGACCTGGTTAATGAACTACCTGGGGGAAACATCATGGAAACAAACCTCCTGGAAAAAAATCAAAGTGTAACTGGAAGGTGGGAGGAAAGAGGAAGTCTTCTTTTCTGTCTAATATGCAAATACTTCCTGGCTTTGCATGTCTCCGCTTAGAAGAGGAGAAAAAAAACCGAAGTGGGCGGTGCTATGAAAAGTGTTAAACTTCACTGTACTCCGACTAGCAACAGGATTTACTTTAATCTGTTCGTAAATGGAGTACGAAGACACACAGAAACAACCAAAGCAGGTAAGAGACTGTTTTCAGTCTTCACTACCAGTACTAGTTCACCTTTAGGTATATTAACGGCTGAAAACGTCCCGTGTTGTCACCTGTGTTTGGTAAAGGTACATACACCCAATACAAGCCTTTGAAAAGGGGCCTTTGTTGCGCAAATACCTGGCTTCAAATATCAGCTTTTCATTCAAACAGGGTAGCATGTTATGTTGATATGCCACATACGTTGCGCCAGAGGAACCACAGGATAGCCTGCTGTTTTGTATATGATCCCGTTTATCAAATCAGAAGGCAAATATCACCAGTAACAGAAAATGCACTGCCACTTAACTGTATTTACTTAATCAAATTTACTTGAGTAGCTTTTTGATGAAAAAAAAAAAACTTGTATACCTACTTTTTAGTTTTACTTAACAATTACTATTCTAAACTATCGCGACTGTAACCTAGGTACACTCTATCTGCCCACTGTGAGAAACTTCATTGGAAGAAACACGTCTTAACCAAAAGTCCAGTTAGACACAAACAGTTTTCAAGTGAGTTTTTTCTTTTTTTGTACGAAAACGCTGTTCTTTTAATGTTGTTTTCTGTCTGTTGAATCTGATCTGTCACGTGTAAATCAAGAAGATACAGTTAACACTAGAAGTACTTTATCCTGTTTTAACATATATTGACTACCTAGTTTCAGAAGTTTTATATTGAATAAAGGTTTGAAAAAAAAATGTTCTGCCTACATTTGTTGTTTTGTAATTATGTTATCTATTTTTGTTGTTGTTTGTTTGTTTCCTTTTTGGTCTTTAAACTACCAGAATTTCCTCAAAACTTTATATTTTTTATCTAATGACATCAATTTCAATTATATGGTATGATGAATATTAATCAGTTACTCAGTACTTAAGTAACTGTTTTACATAATACTTTTTATTATTATTTAAGCATCAGTGAATGGCAACAGAAATATATATTCTCTCAAAAACAGCATTGACATACTTATTAGCACATGCTATTTTGCAAAAATTACATTGCCAGACAATGCACAGAGTTTGTGCAGGTCTAATCAAAAGTTTAATCTCTTTCAGAACCTGACATCAGTCGTCTCCGCTATGTAAAACTTTTATAGTTTTATAAACTTGTGATTTTGTAAAGGAAATGTCTTCCAAACCTGTGCTATTCAGGTCTGCACAGGCTATTTATAAATAGATTCAATGTGAATTTACCATGATTTAATTAGCTTCTGTTTTAAGACTTTATAATCAATACTGTAGTAACACTGTGGGAATATTAAAATGTCTAATTTTTGATTTTGTGGTGTTTTGGTGTCGATGTTATCACGCCTTAGTAAACAACTGAAACAAATCACTCCAGACTTTCTGAATATTTAGTTTGTTGTGTTAATCTTTATGCATAGTGCTAATAAAATTTATCTTTCTCCATCAGTCGGTTGAAGAATATCACACTGAAGGAGCAGTGCCTTGCCTTACACATTGCTAAAACGGAGTTCAGGGGCTTCAGGATGGACCCGGTACTTCCCAGTGATGTTTTTGACTCAGATCTGCTGGAGACAGAAAGTGAGGAACTCCGGCTTAAAGTGGACTTCTTCAGAAAGCTGGGGTACTCCACAGCAGAGGTGAAAGCCGCTCTGAGAAAGCTGGGCCTAAGCACAGACACCAACGCAATGCTCGAGGAGCTTGTGAGAAACAGAACCACCAACACGTCACCCTGTTTTTCCGAGAGCGATGAGAGGAGCGCAGATCTGAAAGACCCGCTGCTGCCTCCCAGTTGGGACGTTGGAACCTGCAGAATCATGCCACAACTCGGGGAGCAAAAAAGTGCAGATTCGGAGCTGAGACCTATTGTTATTGACGGCAGCAATGTTGCTATGAGGTAAAACAAAACTCTTAATTTTATCTAGATTAAACACTCACTGATCACGTTGATAAGGTCATATTGCTAGTATCAGGTTGTATTCACTTTTGCCTTTAGAGCTGTCTAAGTTTTTAATGCGTAGATCCAACAAGGTGTCTTAAACATTCCTAATATTTTGGCTTCACATACTGCATACTGTAGTTGCTGGAGATTTGTAGGCCTGTTCCAATCTCTGTTGGATTAAGCCCTTGTAATGAAAAACCATTACAATTAAGTATATTAGAATAATTTTCATGTTCAAGAAACCAATTTGATATTATTTGAGCTTTGTGATAAGGTGAATTACCTGATGGAAGTAGCTATCAAAAGATAGGTACTGTATAATCATAAAGAGATAAACATAGAGATAAGCAATACTAAGGTTGGCTTTGGCATTTAAATGTTCCTCAGTTGGTACCCCGGTCTGCAAAGTGTGGTGAGAAAAATCAAGGCTCATCAGGCCAGGCAATTTTTTTCCAACCTGTCGTTGGTTCTGGTGAACATGTAGAAAGTGTATCCTCAGTTTCACTCATTCTACAGTAAGTCACCCAGTGATCTTCTGCTGCTATAGCCCATCTACTTCAAGTTTCAGCGAGTCTCCTCATTGAAATGCAGGACATTATTGTTCACACAGTTGTCAGTGGTATTTTCTTCTTCTTGACTCATGAACCTTAGAGATTGTCAAGGGAAAATTCCAGATTGTCAGTGTCTAAAAATACTTAGACCGAGGCATCTGGCCCCAACAGTGATACTACATTAAAGTCAATTAAAACCCTTGTTTAATTATCTTTCTGATGCTTAGTTTGAACTTCAAAAACAGTGCAGACTACCAAACAGAAGTACTGCTCTACAAAATAACTATGTAGATAAGCAAAGAGAACTAACAACAAAGACAAAAAAAATACAAATTAAAATGGATGCATTTAAGACAAAGAAAAAAACGTAGAATATAATCAACTGGTGTCACAGCAAAAAATGGAATTGTTTAAGACATCTGAGTTAGGAATAAATTGAGTTAATGATATGACACTGGCTGGTGTTAGCCACACTGCCTGAGCTTGTTTTGGCAAAAGGCCACTGATACAAGATGAAAACTCAGGAGCCCCACCCCTTCATGTGAAACATAATGCATATTGTCCTGAATGAATAGGGAAGGGATAGCACACAAGCTCCTTCAGTGAGATCATTCAAAGGCATGCTGTTTTGACACGAATCAACTGAATCTTAGCTACTTCCTTCAAGATTCTTTCCACTGAAAACGCTTTAACTGATCCTCTCCCCCACACCCTTTCTGTTGTTTTCTTTTACAGTCACAGCAACAAGGAAGTGTTCTCATGCAGGGGCATAGAGTTGGCAGTGGATTTCTTCCTGGACAGAGGTCATAATAACATCACTGTGTTTGTTCCGTCTTGGCGCAAAGAGTTGCCCCGAGCTGATGCCCCTATAACAGGTGAGGACAGGCAGCTGGTTCCCGTCAGGAAGACCAGAGTTAGTTAACCCTTCTCTACCATCTAGGAATTGCTAAAGCCTGTAGCTGTTAGCAATTACACTGGTTACATTTTTAACCCTTGAGACATTCTTCAGCAGCTATTAGTCAGTATGACTTAGCAAAGCAAAGAAGATATAATCTCTTTCTAGTACACAACATATAATCTAAATTGTCCATCCAATTTGTTTTGTGTAACATTACATTTTCTACTACAATCAAAACAGAAATAACTTGAAAGATTACAAAAAAATGAATGAAAGTGCACCTTTTTCTGTGTGGTTCAGTTTAAGATGTTTTCACTTTAGCCTTAGAGTTTGGGCCTCAACATGTTTTAACAAGCTTTTTTTTCCTCAGTGGGATTGTGTGAGATGTGAAGAGAGAAAAAAAAGAAATACTCAGGTCATTGTCTTCAGTCGTCAGTTTAAAAAAAAATAAAATATTTATCCCAGACAAGCAAAGCACAGAATGTAGCTGCCGCATAAGGCAACAAAAAATAATGGGAAGGAAATAGGAGGTGTGGTAAAATGGGGTTATTTTTACGTAGCTATTTGAATATGACATCCACTTCAGTTTGTTCCTTTATTGTAGCTATAGGTATTGCATCATTCTTTATTGGTATGCTGGACATACAGCTTCTCATCACTCATGTGATATGCAATGAGACAAGACTGTCTTTTGTAATAATAAGCTAAAACGATAGATTTGGTAAAAGCAATGTTGCTTACTCTTTTAGGATAATTTGTTTTACATTACATAGTTCAACTACATATAAAATCTAATTATTGACTCACAAAGCTTTTATGTCACAAATCTGTATTGGTGACATAATCTAGCTTGATTTAATATCTTTGTTTCCATGAAACTGAGCAAGCTTCTTGATGATATTGCTTCACTTGAAGACTCTTGTGATTTTGGTATCTGCTCATCTGGGGTGGAGCAATCCAAAGGTTTTATTTCAGACTAAGAATAAGGAAGTAAAAATCGGCTCACAGCCACCCCTGGGAAAGTCCCATCAGGAACTTTATGCATTTTCTTTTTCCTCCACACCTACTGTAGTTTGTTTATAGAGTGTCAACAATCATCCACAGCAATAGGTCAAGTGAAAACAGTCACCTGGATCTACAAAAACACCTGCATGAAAAAGGGCCAATTGGCTAAACATTACTCAACCAGTTTCCTGGTTCGTTGGTTAGGTTCACATGTCATTGCACTTGACTTTCTAACTTGTTTAATCAGTTTCTGTGATTGTATTAATGTTTAATTTGCCTACTGTGGGAGTCAATAATACAATATATTATGGGAATTGTGGGAACTATATTAGTTTTGGATATGAAATATACTTTTCTTGATAGCATTTAGTTTCTGTAAACTACTGCACATTTGTCGAATGCTTATTGCATTTTTAAAGCCGTGTTTTTGTGGCAACCTCTTCCATGAATTTTGGAAACAATAACATGGTGCAGAAGTTTGAATTCAATGTGTATTTGTCTTTATTCAGCACAAGGTCAAAAAATACAAACGGACTCAAATCTATACATTCACTCTTCTAATATTAGGTTTAATCGCTCTTAGCAAGTTGCGGAGAGACTGCACAAATAAAGTATTTAACCATATGGCATATTTCAAAAAATGCTTGAATTCATTTAAATTAGTTGGTTTGATGTCACAACTTTAAGACATAACTTAAAGAGTAGTAATACATTGACAGTAATATTAGCTGCAGTTTCTGTATCTGAGTCTATATGTATGTAAATTTTGACACAATAAATACAGTTCTAATTCATGTTTTAAAATCTGACTAAAAAAGTGTAAAATGTAAAATTCTGACCAATACTGTAAAAAGGACTAAAAACACATTTGACTAACTTGTGACCTTTACTCTTTTCAGATCAACATATTCTGTTGGAGCTTGAAAAACGGAAAATAGTGGCCTTCACCCCTTCCCGCCGGGTTGGTGGCAAGCGAGTGGTTTGTTATGATGACCGCTTCATTGTCAAACTGGCGCATGATTTAGATGGCATAATTGTGTCCAACGACACCTACCGTGATCTTCAAGGAGAAAAACCTGAGTGGAAGAAATGCATTGAGGAGAGGCTCCTCATGTACTCATTTGTGAATGACAAGTAAGGAGAACATCCCACTTCTTTTTTACAGTACCACTGTTTAATAAAGGGCTGCTGCTGCATTAGAGGCACACCGTCTAGCTTATTGAAATTTTGTGAAGGACCTTCTTTGAAGTAGCTTTGTCTTTATTCTCGTCTCTTTTAACAGGTTCATGCCTCCAGATGATCCTTTAGGTCGACATGGACCTAACCTCGACAATTTTCTCCGGAAAAAGCCCCTGCCTGTTGAGCAGAAAAAACTGCCCTGTCCATATGGTAAGGAGTTACTACCTCACAGAACAGATATTTTATTTCATAAAGGAATCCCTTGATTAGTGTTTTCGCTCTCAAATTTAGACAAACAATGGAAACACAACTGGATAATTAGGCAGGGGTTTCAAATTTATTTTGCTTTGATGAAAAAGCACCTTATTCATTTTATTCATAAAAGTAAAATTTTTATAAATAAGATAAATAAATCCTATATATAATTTAGAATAAATTGGCAAAACAACAACAATCTATCAATTGTAAATGTCTACTGTGAGGCTGACAGGGATGTCCAGCTGATAGCTTCAAATATAGTCTGTTCTGGTTCTGCAGTTTCCACTTTCTGACAGAAGAATATGGTGATAATTCGATTGTGTTTACATGCATTGTCTTTCAGATAAAAAGTGCACTTATGGCATCAAGTGCAAGTACTACCATCCTGAGCGGGCAAACCACTCCTATCTGTCCTTGGCTGATGAACTGAGAGAGAAAGCACAAATTTCTTTTGTAAAAGAAGAAAAAAAGGCAAGATCATCTGTCAACTATCCTCAATCTGAACCTGAGCCTTCTCATCCTCGACACACACATCTCCCTTGGGATCAGCAGATTTCCTCAGTTCTTGGTCACATTAGTGAAAATAAACTACTGCTCTGGGAAAACTTCAGAAAAAGCCCCAACCAAATGCTGTCTTCAACAAATGGAGGAAAGTGTCAAGAAGAATATCCCGCGTCACACTACATACCGAATCATCATCCCAATATGTCTCGGGAATATTTTGATTCCGGTTTTGGTTCGACTGAGAGCTACTACTCCGACTTGCCACCATCCCGCAGCAGCACCCACAGACTTGGTTCTCAGCATCAAAGCACCCTCCCCAGGCTCCAACATTCCCCAGTTCACATGGAGAACTGTAATACCAGTTATTGTGGCAAATGCTGTTCCTATCCTCAGCAGCAGCATCACAGCAACATCGACTGCTGCAGTCTACCCATCTATGACACCTACAATCCAAATATGTTCCCACATGGTGTACATCAGCAACGGAGCCTGCCTGCCCATTTCCATAACACTGCAACCCCCCAACTCCATCATAATTACTGGTCAGATCCCTTTCAGGGTGTGCCGCCAGCCAGATCCTCATGCCCCACCCCCTCCTTGGCTTATCCTTCACATTGCCACAGCTCCTGTTGCTCCTATGAGAATCACCAGTACCAAACCTGGGGCCAGCAACAACAACCGCCGCTGCCTCCGGCTCCTGCTGCATTCAAGCAAAATAGATCAGAAACGCGCAAGAAACTGCATGCCATCTTCAACCCAAACCAAGTGGATAGGGTCATGGAGATGTTCCCGCACCTGATGGATGCTGAAGTTTTGGCTGCAGAGATACTGAACATGAAAGCTCAGGGGATGATATTCTGATCATGGTTCTGTTCTCTTTGATCTGGAATATCAAAATATTTAGGACAATTTCAGTGAGGGCTGCAGCAAAGTTAACAGCAAAAAAAATGTGGTCCGAAATTTTAGTGTCGTCATGCCCACATAGAACCACATCAATGTTTTTTATAGCAACAATACATTACAGGTGTGTTAGTTCTTGCACACTAAAACCATCACATTGAGGTGTGTCAGGGTTAAACACAAAAACACGTTGATTGATTTGAACCTCTAGATTTTTAGGGTTTCACATCATAATGATGTAAAACGCTGGACACGTGTACTGATACTGAGAACTGATGAACGCCCACAGAGATAGATTAAGTAAATTAACTAAAATAGAAAAACCATCAATACGTTAATCTCGTACCAAAATAATTAGTAGTTGCAGCTGTGTGTCATTCAGAGAGTATTAAAAAATGTGTTTTTCAGGGAACTAATGTAAAAGATATTGCAGCAATGCCTCATTATATCTGCTTTCTATTATGCTACTGAAATATTTATGGAATTTGAGCTATTACTGTATTATATGTATGACATAGTTGTCAAATGTTACTTTGCCATTCAAAGTTTGGATGGAATATGCCTAGACCAAAGATCACTGAGTTTCAGGAGTTTTGACTGTTGATGCATATTGTGTCAAATATTATTTTAAGTTCTCATGCTGTATTAAAGGTTTTATGCTTTTGCTTTCGCTGTAGTTCTCTGTAACAGTCTGCTCTTTCAGTATTATCTTTGATCTGGCTGATCTCACAAGGAAGCTAATCAGAGGTGGCTATTAAAAACACTACCTGAATTAAAGGAATTTACCAAGTGTGCTTTTCCCTTTCCTGTAAATGTGCATCATTTCCTTGAAACGCATACTGGCTAAAATGTAAATTATGTATGTTTTTAAGTGAATATTTTAATAAAGATAGAAATAAAAATTGTAAATGAGTCCTCTCAAATATACGTTTGAATTAGTGATTGTGGCTGTCTTGGAAAAAATAGTAAGGTAAACAAGCTTTAACAAATCTTACCTTTCAACTACATTTAGCTGCTTTCACCAATTTCCTTGAAATTAATATTTCTGGACTTGGACTGAGCCACAGTGGTCTCATATGTCATGCCAGAAATCACATTTCCCTAGCTTATATCATGTCAACATCTTTTAATTGTCTTGTCATATCTGTTTTGACTGTCTCAGAGGTTTGAAACATGCACCACCCAGAGGTAATCATAATGAGTGTCTATTATCAGTGCAATTACAACCTTACCAGCATACAACTTTGACCAAATGTAGTTAATGTAGTAATGCAATTTTCAAAAGTGTTTTTTGCAACTAATGCTTTTCTTGTGTACTCTAGAGTCAAAACAAGACATAAAGAAAGAAAATGTGACCAATCACCAACAATATGATATTCTGAGCTGCCATTAAATATATGGCAGTTTGCCAGCAGCACTTGAAAGAGACTTCATTTCTTAACACTTCTTAATATGTGTCAGTGTCTTACATATTACAATGAATTTGAATAAATAAGCAGTACTTGGTCATTTAAAACTACAGTGATTGTCTTTTGTTCAAATAAATATGTTTACTTGTATTGCTTTTACCTGGGCAAATATTCACAACAAAGAATATTTTCAGATACAAATTGGTTTAAAAGACATGCCGTTATACATCTGTAGATTTAGTGTGGTCTCGGTCATTAAGAGACTGAGCATGACATTAAAGACTCTTTTTGGTAAAGTTGTTTTTATTTTGTTTTGCTTGCTTTGCAAATAATCTCTAAGACATATTAATCTGTAGAAAAAATAGAAATTACTTGTTGTATAGACATTTTATTTACATCTCAACCTTTCAAATTCCCCCTTGTACCTTAGGGGACACTGTACATATTGCCTTGAAACTTTATTTCTATAAGAAAGTTGCTTTACATGAAAAATCATTGATGTCATGTTTGTCCTTTGATACACAAAAAAGTCACACATTAGCTGTCATACATGGGGTATAAGTCATACTTGGTAATTTGAGAGAGATATTTTGCATTATTTATGACATGAATTTTCTTCATGTAGCAGGTTTACTGTTCTGTCTAATGTTCTGCCTGGTCCACAGGATTCTTTTATTCCCAGGCCATCAACAACTTGTGGAATGGCACAAAGGCACCATGTCCCGGTTTGCTGCCAAAAAAATGAAATTATATTTAGATACATGACTGGAAATTTACTAGTTTCAAAAGCAAAAACACATGACAACCTCTCATACACATGTTTAGCCTTTTGCATATATACTGAGCTACTTCTGTTTAAATTATCTGAGTGATCATAGAGAAAATATCTTCAGAAATACCTTTTTGCTATCTTTGTCACTCAAATCAGACATGCCCATGCCTCACCTTTTAAGCGCTGTAGTCTGAACCTGCTCAGCAGGCTTTAGGACTGCTAACTGAGGTCAACAAGTTAGGGAAAAAGAAGGTGTGTAAAGGTACTGTTTTCCTCTAACTATTTTTGTTTTAGTATTAGGAAACAATAGAATACTAACCGTCAAATGAACCAAGGCATATTTGTTTAAAAGTGGTGGATTTACTTTCAAAGAAGTTGTAATATGATTATGTAAAGCACAGCTGAGAACCTTCGAGTTGGAAAAAACAGAACTGCAGTGTAGCACTTAAATTCTTCAGACTATATGCACAAAATATATCCACAAGGTATCAATGTATGGGGAAATTGATATTAGTTACCATTCAAAGTAGGTATGTCCATTATGACTGCCGTCACACAGTGATGCATCATGGCTCTGCAGCTCCACACCCAGGTGGAGCTCTGGCTCCCCCTGCAGGTTCCCCAAGAAACGAACTGTTCCCGTGCTGATCCGGCCAGATGGCAGCATGATCCTAACCCGATGACCCAGTTGCAAGTCCATGGGTGAGTGGGGGACAAAAACCCGATGTGGGCCGTGAGACGTTTTCCAGGATCGCACACTTCAGAAGGGGAAAAATAAGTTAGTTCTACAGCAAAAACTGAAGTATCATATCATGGTTCATTTGTTGTTGTTTTTTGTTTTCTTGGGGGGGGCTAAATTTGTAGGCTGATGTCTGCATTATTTTTAGGAACGTTTGGTAATCTATGAAATACTTCAATATAGTATTTTCCATGTGTTGTTGACATTCTGCTAAGTGTCCTAAATGAAGAAGACATTGAATGGGAATGGATAAAAAAAAGTACTCAGGTCATCAGTGGTGTTTAAACAGAGTTCAGTTGTCCCAATCAGTGTTGACAGATGGGGTGGGTAACCTCCCAGTGGCTTCTTTTGGGCTGGGAAAAACAACTTTAGGTGGGTTGTTAACATTTGGGGAACTTTTCACAACATTTGAAAATTCTATTAAATTGTTTGTCATTGTATGGCAGAAAACCACAAACTTATTAATTTTATTAAAATATCATGTTCTTGCTCTCATTTCATTAGTTGATTTATTGTGAAATGTCTACATTCTGTCAAATATGACATCATTGTTGATTGATAGTTGCTGGTCAATCAAGTCTCACTATGAAATGTATTAGTCAATGTCAATTGTAAGGAATTTCACTAAGCTACACTGAGGTGTGTTGGCTTGATGTTCAAAGGCAGCATCACGCTGAAGTGGGGAAAATGCAAAAATTATCCTAAGGAAAAGGAGGCTGATTTGGAGCTAAAATTGTGGATTGCACCTCTCCCAGAGGATTCTAAAGGCCAATGCAAAGAAATCTGACTTGCAAAAGGGTAAGCTGGATATTCAGGTTTAGTTTAGTGAGGGATATGAGATTGACATGTGGATTGGTAGACCACCAAGTATAACCAGATTTAGAAGGATAATTATGACTCAAATTTATTACAAAATTATTTACAAGTAGAAGAGTAAGAAGATTAGATGTATAACTAAAAATGGCAGCATTTGCTCAGTCAACAACAGGGTTGCTACTCTGAGTTTCTCCACTATTATTGTTTTGAAAAGAATAGTATGGAGAAATTCCCAAAGCAGATTTAATGCATACTGCTGACGTTGCTACTGCACCAAACCCCCTGTTGTCTCGTACTGCCTTTGTGGTATTTTTTGTAAATGTACAGCTGTGCTGGATAATGAGATTCCCACATGTGACTTATGAACTGGTAGCAGGAGCTCTGAGGCAGCTCATCTTCCCAAGCTTGTGACAGAAATGTTTTGTGAAACAGCCTTGAGTTTTCCAATTAAAATTTTTACTTTAGTTGATCTTCCTGCTAATTTATCCAACTTGAAATATGGTAATTACTGCTGAGTAGACATGAAAAGCACAATTTAATCACATTCCCCAGATAAACATGCTGTGTCAAGGATAAGAGCCTAATTTTATGTTTAAGAAAGTCAGAAAAACTGATAAGGTCCAAGTTTTTTGTCTTCTTGTTTTAAAATGCCTGGTAATATTGGGTGTTACTAGATCACCTGTCTTATTACACCAAACAATCCAAACGTTCAATTGACTCCCTTAAATCATAGAGTCTGTTTTTTTTCCCAGAAGTTGGTGTGAAGACTTGATGCAGAAGGAAGCCCAGTAGAACAACTACATCTAAGAACTTTCTGAATCTATGATCAAGTGGAAGTGAAATAGGTTAATGTCTCTCAGGATTTGTAACATAGGCAACTCAGTCATAAAGGTTTTCTTTTACTGACATGCTGGCCTACTCAATTAATGACTGTACCTTGAGGCTGACGATAAAGAAGAAGATGATCTTGAGCTCTGTGGGGTTGACAATGATCCATGGCTCCCTGATAAGCTGCATGAATGGCTGCCACTTCTTGATGACACTTTGGATCTTCTGTGTTGGCAGAAACCACCTGCTCATCAGAGATAGTTGTCGGTGTCATTTCCTACTAACAATTGTCTCAATTGCTTAGTTGCTTTAATGTGATTGCTCTGATTTACTTGACTGCTCATTCAAATCATTTCCATTGTCTCTCTGCTCCTCACAAGTTCCCACCTTCAGCAGTATCTCAGCCTCAGAGAAAACCTGAGGAAAACCACAATCAGAATCATCGCCACAAACTTAACAACCCCTGCAAACATTTTAGCAAACACACCTGATTACGCAGTTCCTCCTGTTGCCTTTGCAGCTCTGAAAATCTCTTTTCCCACGATGCTCTCTCACAGGCGATCCTGGTCTTGATCGACAGAATCTCTCTCTCGATTTTGGTCACTCGCTTGTGGAGTGCGTTAACGCGGTCGGGGCTTCCTGGGATGGCTGCAGTCATCTTGCTTTCATAAGCTATTAAAGGACAACAGATGATAAAATGTAGTTCCATGAGTCTGACAGATGAAAAGATGATCTACAGATCAAACACTATTTTTGCAGTAACTTTTAGAAATAATTAAGCACATTTAAGGAAATATTGAGGTTGTAATATTACCTTGCCTTTTTTTAAATAGACAGCTTTTAACATGGAATTCAAACTCTGGTGGCATTATCAAATAAAATACTGTTAACAGTGAAGACTTGTTCTTGCGTGTTAGTTAAAAGTGTTTTACCTCATCAAATCCTTACCCACATGTCGTGTCACCTGTCTGCTTTTCTCCTCTGTGATGTGTGTTTCCCTTGGTAGGAATTTGATTGCATTGTATGGACAGATCTGCAGAGCATATGCGTACCATGCATTATGCAAGTACTGTGAAAAGATGTCATTATAAACTACCAATAGATCTATACAACAACTTACCCACAGAAACCGGCATGTGCAGAGTATTCCCTTGTATGTCCATATAAAGAATGTCTGTAGGATGTACGCTGTCATTTTTTTTCCACTCACATCATTCTGTTCTAATCAGATAATAAACAAATCAACTGTTTATACTTATTTTTCATATTAATTTTGTTTATCAAACAAAACTCCTAAGGGGATAAAGTACACCCTGTTTAAGGATTTTGTAACTTTACAAGATTGTACTAAACCAAGTAGGTTTGTTCCTCTGTTGTAGCATCACATTATGACGTGGTTCTACTCTACAGTAATAACAAATTTGCCTTTTGAAAATGTACACAACACTCACCTTTTTCAGTGGTTCATCTGTATATTGAAAAAAGAATCCAAAGTGAGGTCACATGTAGATAATATCTTTCATTTCTGATCAATAAGCTTCTATTTCAGGTCTCTGATAAACATTAATGTGGTGCATAAGGCTCACTGACCTGTTGCTATGTGCCAGCTTTGCATGAACAGCACTTGACGACTGCTGGGTAGGTAAATCTCACCTAATCTTCTTAGTCATGCAATTACACAGTCCGGTTGCAGCCTGGCTTCTTAATTTGGTCTGCTGAGCCTAATAGTGTATATAAAACAGTGAGAGGAAACCCTCCGGTGCAACCAGTGTCCATCTACATCCGTTCTGTTCTTTGGCATACTGAGCAACTCAAAGCACAGACTATTTTTGTGGAGAGGATTTTCAGACCTGCAACATTAAGCAATGTGAAGTCTACTCTACAAATATTGACACATTATTGACTAGTATATTCTAAATGTCAAATTGTGAAGGCTTCTCATTTACTAGATTACCTCCAAATTGAGTTATCTTAGTTAGTTAATCTAGTTAGCATAAATGTTCTTTATTGACAGGAAACAATAAAACTACAACATACTTTCATAAATGAAATGGGAAAGGAGGGTGAACAACATCAAATCAGAGATAATTACCATTCTCTGCATCAGTCATTTTGATATGATAGCTCTGTATTACTTATAGAATAACTAAACAATATTTAAAGTCAAGTAGGTTATGTTGTTAAGTTCTCGAAGTGAATTGACATTTTAGGAGTGTGTGAGCAGAATTCCTTGTGAAAAATTATTTGTGCATTCTCAGCACAACTAAGCAGTTGTTATAGAGTATCAATAAGCAGAGAGTCAGTGCAGTAATTTGTGGACTGGTGTAATTCTAACACACTTTATTCTGCCATTTTTCATAAAATAAGTCACTCTGTAAACAATTAGTTTAGCAGAGATTTTTTGTGCCTTATCCAACATATGAAGGGTGCCAACGACCATATGTTGGACAGCTGTTAAGTTAGCAGTCTTTGCTATGATTACATGTTGCATAAGAATTTTTTGGTTTTGTATAATTAAGTTGTCTTAGCAATGTGGTGTTTTACTAGCTGCAAGCCTTAGTTATCTTAGTTAGCATAAATAAATGGTCGAAATATATGATGGTGTCCACAATAAACCCATTATTTACCAGAGAAAACTTAAACTTTCAGTGGAAATTCTGAAGTAATCTGTCAACAACATTTCACTGTATGAAGAAGTACCTGTATCTATGGTATACAATATTTTACAGCTTAGACTAAGCTTCTTTTTTGTTTGTCGTTCATTATTGGTTTATATAACACATTTTACTAGATTAATTTTTATATTTAATTATTTTCCTGTATAAGTAGGGTCATTTATATATGTTCAGCCTAAAGTACTGTGCCACAGAGCTCATTGTTTGCAAATAAAACAGGAAATGTTTTTTTTCCATCTTTGACAATGCAGGTGCCTTCGGCTTCAAACTAAAAGCTTGGCATTGAGGTGAAATGTGAGTCAACTGGCCACGTACGCAAGGTAATTGTTGGAGATGAATAGGTGTATAATTTTAAGCCTTATTCAATTTAGGTATTCATTCAGAGACAAAGAATAGCACTCATCTCAAATTGTGGGTCATGTCCTCATGCATGCTTATAATCAGTCACACAAACTGAACATATAGGCAACAAGCAAACAGCAAAGCTCCTTTCATGGTTTTGAAAGCAGACAATAATGGGTTTTAATCAGCTTATTGCAGACACTATGAATGTGAGTGAACATCGTCTGTCTTTAGACAGAATAATCTCAGACAAACTTTATGCAAATCACATGCTACTATTTACTGTGTATTTGTTACTGAAAAATCCATTCTGACTGTTTACAATTACTTGTAGTTAATATATTAATGTTAATATGTATATACATTTGGAATATGATCAAAACAGGAAATTTACATCATGGATGTGCAGCAGACAAACAAGCAGCATCCGTGTCAGGTAAACATGTCAATATAAACCAAAATCTCTGCAAAATGCTTCAAACATCTTGTTAGATCTCATCAGCTACAAAGACTGAAGGCAGTATGAAAACAAAAAGATTTCCAACCTCCTTCAAGCAATGTGTATTAATGAAGTGTATGTGCTTCTCATGTTTTTAGCAAACTGAAAACAGATCCCTGTCACACCCATCACCATTGTTGTTCAGCTTTTGACAATGGATTTTTGAACATTGATACTAAGTACTTCAATACAAGTTCCAGAAGTTTCCTTGGGATCCTTTTTTGCTTTGCAGCACACATGTTATTTCAGAGAGTTTTGGTTACCAGTGCTCAGCTTCATAATGCGCTTACATTTCTTTTAATTGTACACAACTGTGAATTTGGGGAAACCTTAAGGGAGATTTAGAAAGTTTTAATAATTGCTTTTCTCTATTATCTCTAGGAATTTATTTAAACACCCTCCATGTAAAAGGAACACACAAACAATACAATTATTGCCTATCTCAATATTACTGACTTTCAAAACAAGTGGAGTTCCTAACCTCCTTCCAAAGAGGTTAGGAAGGTCTCTCTAATCTTTTGCGTCCTCCACAGATTCTCTTTCAAATTCAAGTTGGCAGAATAACTGGATCTCTCCAAAATGTTGTTACTCCAACATATTTGTCAACATGTTAAAACACTTAAAGAGTAATTTAAAACTAAATCTGCCAGGGGTATCAATAATTTTGGAATTAACTGTTATACTTTATGGAATGTTACCTCTATTTATTTACTTGAAGACTAATTACATTTGGATTCAACACAAATGTACTTAATGTACTTTGTACTTAAAAGATGAAAAGCTTGTGTTATCTTAAGTGATTGTTAGTGTTTGTTAGTATGAACTACAGTAATTAACGTTATAATTATGTCATAGATAATAACATAAATAATTCCAGTAAAAAAAACGGTTTGGTTGTTATGCCACAAAACCTTTTGTTTTTATGCTTCCAATAAACTTACATAATAAAATTATGCTTTTGGAAATTTTATTCCAAAAGCATAAAATCTGAATTTTGGTAAAAGGAAATGACTCAACACTTTTTAGAGTGTAATTTTGACGTTTTTATGATTTGTAGAAACATGGACGTGAAAAATGACACCAGTGAACTCCATAGACAAGATTTGTGTGTGTAAGTTTGAATTTCATTTTTCAAATCCACACAAGGTTAAGGCTCACATATGCATGCAGTCAATTTAAAAGTGATTGAAAGAAATTGTGTTTGGGTACGTTATATCTCTTGTGAAAGAAATAGTGTTCTGTCTATTTCATTGTTTTTTCTTATTAATATTGTCTTCCTTTAAATTGGAAATAATGTGTAAAGTAAGATACATAAGAGGGCAGGGTCAAAAACCTTTTTACTTCTGCCTACCTCCTTTTCAAACAAATGGCTATGTAAATATGTACCGTGTGGTGTGTGAATGTAAATGTGAATATGTTGGAAATAAACCAATAAACAAAACAAAATTTTGATGCAAATGATAAATGCATCAAAGTGCCACAAAGCTTGAAAAATTCTAATAACAATTCTGACAGGGTTAAAATTTTACATTAAATAAACAATCCACAAATCCCTTGATGTTTTTATGGGACAGTTTCCCCATCATGTAGTGCAAAGTTTTGATGAAAAGTTGAAGCAGTTCTGTCATCTGGAGTGGAGAAGCTCTTTTAGTGTTGTGCCCAAGAATTCTATGTTCTTTAGGCCACAAAGAGGTATTTGTTGTGTGGAAGGGTTTTATGGTTCGGAGAGAAAGAGGGGATCTGATTTCACATTGTGTTCAGCAGAAACCAGAAGACTCCCTATACAATCACACTGCAGGGCTCTGAAATCTCACCTTTATTCTTATAGACTTTTCGAAGACCTTATTCACTGTTTTTTTATTCCTTTTTTTTATAAAACTTGAATTGCTAGCTAGACGACTTCAGAGCACACTTATGATAGGAACCTAACACTTCAAACAACTATAATGCTATCTTCTTTTCTGGGTATTATGCTCACAAAACTGGGATGAAGTGGCATTTTGAGAACAGATAGAATTTAATTCTTGCTTTGTAAAGAATTTATTTGATGCCTTTGCTCTGAATAAGCGCTTAAAAGAGGCATTTAAAGTCATCCCTAAGGTTGACCACATTTGGGGCTTAATCAGAACTATAACCAGACATTAAAGAATTTTCATCTACAGTTCTGGGTGCTTTGGAAATCCCCACTTCCCCCCCTAGAAAGTGTTTACCTGTACTTATTACCACATCATTTTTAAGACCCACCCAGCAACGGCAGTGTGCCTCCAGTCCCCTCCTCCGACATGGTGCAGGTGAGAGTTTCCACTTGTTACACTGTGGTGGAGTCAGGAGGAAGAAAACTGGGGGAGGAGGAGGTAACAGAGAGCAACAAAGAAAGGGAACTCCAGAGAGAGAAAAAGCTTACTTAACTTCAACCTAAGTTGAGATAAAGGCATCCAGAGTGTATCACAGGTAAGTGGATTTTATTCAATTGTTTTCGGCTAACCAAGTCTCCGAAGTCAAAAAAAAAGGAAAATAATAAAGTGCAGGTTGGGAAAAACAGGATCATGTAACTGGAAAATTTGTTATTTGGAGAGCATATGTTGTCCTGTATTTTCTTTTCCAAGTAAACATTTCAGTTAAAGAAACTCATATGTTTCTTATGTGTAAACATATCACTGCTTTTGTCTTTCATATCAAACATTCTTTATTTTTTAAAAATCCCAAACTATGCTCTGCCTTCACAAATGTCTACGATGTATGTCGTCTTTCCTTTAAAACAATTACTATCTTTAAAATTATGTAATTTCTAGGATTCTGATAGCCAACATGTCCAAATGTCAGAGTTGGATCTTGTGCATTTTACCTTGAACTCAACCATCCTACCTTTGAGGCTGCATCACTAAAAAATAAAACTAGTGTTTCTCAAACCTCTGTAACATTCTCAGCAGGTTACAGAAGAGACTTCTTTAAAATGTAATATAAACTCCAACTTTTATTGGAAAATTTCCACTTTCATAACATTTAAAAAAAAAATCAAGGTTAAACTCTCCTTACAAATACAACATTTTGGGATTCCTTGTTGAGATGGAAGCTGAAGTGACCGATGTTGTCATCAGTTTCCAGGGTGTAGCACCCACAGGAGCTCAAACTGGGATCCAGGGAAGAAAGGAACAAAACAAGTCATGCCACTATAGCAGCTCTCCCAATGGGACTGATCAGGGAACAAACACATTTTAATTGTGCTCAATGATAAACTGCCGCAAACCAAGACACTTGAGGTGTAATTGCGTGACCCAATGCTGAACTAATTTTTGCAGAAGTTACTTCATAGAGGGAGCAGGCTCATATTTTACAGCATTTGCAGCATTCACTGCATTTTGAGTTTGCATTGTGTTTTTGGGAGAAGTGGGAGGTTCATAGATATTTCTCTATGGACTTAATTTTTAATTAATCTTTAAAAAGACATCAGTGAAACTGTTTTTTTCTTCTACTAAATCTTTATTTAGTAGAATCGCAAAGACATTGAGACAAAGACATCTTTCACAAGGTGACCTGACCAAAAAAGGCAGCAGTACACGTCACTGCGGACGATGTAAACAAACGAAAATAACTAAAACAAACTTTTAAAATATTTTTTAAAAAGTAACAATTTCATATGTAAAAGTAGAAGTTTCTTGCTCTGTGACCGGCTTCACCAAACAATTATGAGCTCACTTTTCCTCAGAACAGTGAGAGGATTGTAAAATGAGAAGATCTCACATCAAAAGAACTGGGCAGGTGGGTTACAATGAATGAGTATGGTTGTTATTCAGAAACCTATTATCATTGGTAATCAGTCTAAGTTGAAATCGCATCGCTGTCTGTCACATAGACCTTTTATCTGTTCATTAATGCTCAGTTTATTTTGCTGCCAGACAGGTATCGTTTGTCATTAAGTTTGTTGACTTTCAAAGCAGAACAAACAAATTACTTTGGTTTAATTATGGAAGTTCAGTTTTAGATATTACATGCTACATCTGAATTTCCCCTCTGTGGGACAATAAAGGTTATTTCTATTCTATTTTATTTTTGTTTTTGTAGGTTGGGCACAGAGCTGTCTCCGTTTCTTCCAGTAGCATAATGGCTTCAGTCGTTTTTAAAAAGGACACAGGTATGGGTCAATTTCTGTGAATTTAAAACTTTTGTTGAGATTTATAAACATGGTAATCCTTGTGGTTTTAATCACTTACTAATTTCTAAATCCTGAAAAGTATAGGATAAGCACAGAACAGGGTCAAACAAACTGAATTTTTATTTTATTCTCAAAAAGACAGAAAAACACAGGAAAAGATATTAAAATAATTTAGAAAATTATATTGTGGATTATGAGTAAGAAAAAAAAATTGTGCACCAAATTCTAAAATCCTATCTTGTCCCATTCTCTGAACTTGACTGTCAGTGTTTTTAGAGGCCATGCAGTGTCACTTCTTCAAACATCTTATCTGATCATTCTATTTCCTTTTAGCATTTCCTTAGATTTTCCATGTAGTAATCTTTGCTCCAACAGTCTTTTTCTTTAGTGATGAAGCTTTAGTCACTGAGTTCACATGAAGCCCCTGACAGTTGACTTCATTCACAATTTTCTTTATGGAAAAGCTGTACCTGATACATCCAGGTGCTTTTATAACTCTACAAGAGTGATCCTTTGCACTTTAACAGCCCTTCATAATTTTCTTCTGACCCCTAAGGTGAAGTAAAAACATACCTTGAAAATTAAATGCTCACTCTGAATTTGACTCTGGATCAGTCTGACATTTCTAAATAGATTCTGTTTGTTAAAATGTTAAAAGAAAATGTCATGAACAGAAACCCCAAAGTGCAAATAAAAAAAAAAAATGCTTTTTCATGTGGATGAAAAATTATATGAATAACTGTGTTAACAACAGGCAAAAGTACATCTAATCTTACTGGATTGTTTGTTCTGTAGTTTTAAATGACATATAACCATAGAAAAAAACAACATAATGGAGATATAAACAAGTAATCCTTTCCAAGTTATTATTGCATTATTTATGAAATTATTATTAATTATTAAAGCCATTCCTGTAGGCAGCATAAATGTGAGCACAAAAGATAAATGCAAGTAAAAAAAAAGATATTTTACAAAACTACTAAATGTGAAATTCAAAGCAAAAGTCAGACAAGCCAAATTAAACAGATTTACACTTAATGTCAGTAGCTCTGCTGATGTTAAAGGGGAAGACTTCATAACTACTGCCCTGGCCTAAAGCCAGTTTACTAGCTTGAAAAAGTAAAAAGCAATAATTTTTCTCCTGAAATTTTTATCCAATTAGCACAGTGCTAATTGGATAGCACAATGGCTCCAAATTCAAGCCATTTTTTTTTTAATTTGGAGATTAAAAATTAGATTTAATCATTAATCGTTCAGTGGACACTGTTGTATATTCTTGCAAGAGCTGTTTTTAAAATCAACTTTACCAGCAGTTTCCTTAATAAGATGGGTTCATACAATACAGTACCTCACCTGTAGGGAGGTAATTACTGAACCCTGGCAAACAGTCAACAGTTTACAACCACAATTCTTAATGTCCTGCACTATATGTTTATTGCAAAGTCCTGCAGGCTGGGCTTTATAATCTTCCAAGACATATGTTTGTAACTCTGCAGTAAACTTTATATCTGGTATCTTTCCCATAATGTCTGTTTGTGCAGGTATTTTTTGCCTCCTCCTATCAGGATTTCTGCTGCCTTCAGTATTTATGTCTGGGCAAACCACAGCTGCAGACATGAGCACAACTTCTTCCCCTACTGACCCAGCAACAACGACAACTGCCTCCACCATGAATACCACCACTTCTGCAGCAAACCTCACCATGACCATTTCAACAGCAACCTCAAATACCAACCAGGCTGCTAGCATGACTAGTAGCAGTTCAGCAGCTACCCTTACTCAGAGCACCATGTCCACCACTTATGGAGGTACTGTAATGTCTACTGCCATCCAGTCTCCCACAACCAACTCAGATTCAGTATCTCAAAACACCCACTCTACATCAACCACCTCTGGAGGCCCAACATCAGTAAGCACCCACTCTCCTTCAACCACCTCTGGAGGTCCATCATCACATAGTACCCACTCTGCCTCAAGCACCTCCGGAGGTTCCTCATCATTCAGCACCCACTCTCCTTCAACCACCTCTGGAGGTCCATCATCACATATCATCACTCATCACTCTGCCTCAAGCACCTCCGGAGGTTCCTCATCATCCAGCACCCACTCTCCTTCAACCACCTCTGGAGGTCCATCATCACATATCATCACTCATCACTCTGCCTCAAGCACCTCCGGAGGTTCCTCATCATCCAGCACCCACTCTCCTTCAACCACCTCTGGAGGTCCATCATCACATAGTACCCACTCTGCCTCAAGCACCTCCGGAGGTTCCTCATCATCCGGCACCCATTCAATTTCAGCCACCTCAGAAGGCACGGTATTTAGCTGCTCTCAAATGCCTCACATGTTATAAGTCAGGGTAAATGCAGGTAGACAACCAGAATACCAACTTTGCTTTCTCAACTTATATGTATACCTCTATACATATACTTGTAAGTACACAAGTAGTCCTCCTTTTATAGCAAAGAATTGTGAAATAGAACTTGGGAAGATTCTGACTATAACTTTTTTGTGAAAGATGTATGTTTTTCAGCTGGCAGCTGGTTTCTACAAAAAGGATTGCATCCCATCTGACTTTTAGATTCTTTAGGAACTAGTGATGCGCTGACAAATTTTGGGTTAAGAGAATCCGCTTGACTAGCCTATGAGTCTATATAGACTCAAAGTCATATTAGTGTTTTTAGTAATACTAAGGTGTTTCAAAAATGTTGTCAGGGAAGTGCAGTAGCTGTAAGAAGGTTTTTAATCATCCACTGTATTTTCTAGGATGGCATGTCAGCTGTTCGGCCAGTCTGTTACAACAGACTTTGGACAGGTGCTAGTTATTTCACTCTGACCATTCAGATCTCTTACAGTTTTGGTTGTTTTGTACCTGATGTTTTGGGGTGCTAAAATTGCCCATCTGCCACAAGATGTCAATTGGTATCTACTTTGGGAACCTTTCATCAAATTGGCAAAGGAGTGCACTGAGCTTTCAAGAAGCCCTGCACATGTTGCCTCATACTCTGTTTTATTCTATTAAACTTTCAATCACAGTATGCTATGGAACCTCAAGCAATAAAATTCTGTCTTGTAATGTATTTTCTAGTTGCAGTTATAGTCCAAGATGTTATTATGAAACCCTATATATAAAGTTTAACATTGATGGCCTATATTAGGTTTGAAATTCTCATTTGGGAGAAAGGCCTGAAGTCGGTCTTGAGTTTTGTGATAGTGTCAACTTATAAACCCTTCATCATTGTACTTTGCCAAGAAATAAAGAAATACTAAAGAGATAACAGACTAGCTAACTAGTAGCCCCAAAATGATCCTGAGATTTGATTTACCTCTCATTTCCCTTTCTACACTTTAAAACAATCTACATTACACTTGATCTCCACTTCAAAATCTAAAACACTTAGATGGATCAAACCTGACCCTGATTATAGAATAAATGGGGTACCTTTAAAACAATTTCAAATTTCTTCAACCTTTTCATTTTCAATGCTTTTTAGAAACAGAACCACCTTGAAATTCAGTCAGCCAATCAAATATAATTATTGAAAACATTAAATATTGGATTTTTAGTTTTTCTAACATTATTGTTAAGCTCTTGTGTTGTCTTGTTGTGGTGCACCAAAAGTCTGAGAATGGTTATCAACCACAAATCTACGATGAGGGTATCTCTAATTGGAACCACAGGCAAGCTTGGAGTCTCAGCGGAGAGCATCCTGTTGGGAATATATGGAACCATGAGTTCTTTAAGATGAGGTGGAGAGATATGATTACCAGGAAAGCAGAAGGAGAGTCCAAGGCTTAAATTAGAGAAAGACCATGTCTCTTGCAGTTCTTCATAACTTGTTGAAGATGTCTGGATAACCTGATAGTTTTTAGTGAATTCTTAGAATATACTGATTGTGAACAATTACAATATACCTGCTTTAAAATTTCCCAAATATGACGCCATTTCTCTATTTCAGGTAATATGACTGAGGAAAATAAAAACACCACATCAAATTCTTCAATGGAAATGGCAAGTCAATTTTATTATTATTAAAAATATAATATTATCACCATGTTTTTTATTTGTACTATATTGACCTTAATCGTGTGTCACTCAATCTGTCTAAAACAGATAAATTGCCCTTCCTTCTCCTGCTATTGCTCTGATTGCTACTCAAAGTACAACAGTCAGAATAAATCTTATTGTTCTGCTGGAGAATCATGTCAGGTAAGGAAGTAAATAATTATTTTATACTCTGCTAATCAAGTCAATTAAATGATCAGATTATTAGTGTAGAAGGATTGTGAAAAAATAAACATTTACAAAAGCATGTTTGTGTAATTTTGCAATGGATCAGCTGCTGAAATCAATGGACATGTGGTACAATGTGAGCTGCAGTGCCTCTTGTGTGGAAGATTGGAACAACACCTCTCAGCGTAACTGTTCTGTGAATTGCTGTAATTCCACTAGATGCGTTAAAGACATTTTTGCATCTATGATGATGATGATGACAACCACAGGTAAAATACAGAAATTGCATTTGCATATTTCATCTTGTCTTGCTTGTCTTTCTCTTTACAGGTATATTTAAAAGTACTTGTTTATGTGTGTGATCTTGCACTCTTACATACCGTATGCTTTTCTTACATAATTTTAGTAGCTGCAACCACGACAACAAACGCTCCGCCAACAACAAGAACAACCTCAACAACAGCAAACAAAGTAAAGGCCAAAATCTGTGAATGACCTTAGCATTTCCCTTCTCCTTACTTGTTAATATCTATAAGTTTACTATTTGCTTTGTACTTAAGACTTTCAATTAACTATCAGAACTTGAATGTTCTGACATAATCACCCTGTTTTCTGTGTTGTGTTTTTTTTTTTTTTTACAGGGAAACAAATGTCACAAGGGTAGCTGTACTGGTGAAAACTGTTATAAAAATTTCAAGGATCTTGAAACCTGTTCTTCTACAAACCCACACTGTCAGGTATGATCTGTGAAAGGATTTTTTATAGCTTTTCTTTTATTTGTCTATGTGACATAAACCCAACACTCAACAGTAGGTGTAAAGTAAAACAGTCTAAGTAAAAGTCTAAAATAACTACAGTATTTTTTTTCTGTTTGAAGTACAATTACCTCATTCGAAAAAAATATTTTCTCTAATAAGAGAGGGATTGATCAATGTTCTTGTACCTACTTAAATTGCACTGTGTGTTGTGGCAAGAGAAACTTGTTTGTCAGTTCCACTTTTGTAAAACAGTACAAGATAAGTTTTGCAAGTATGTTCATGCTCTCACACAGAAGATCTTAAAGTACATAGAATTGTTTTTATTTATTTACTACATTATTACTACCGTTGTTGTTGTTGTTGTTTTTAACAACAGCAATAATTTATTTTTGATTAATTTATTAAAATATATATTTGTTAGATCACATTAAAGGGTGATTTTTTTTCTGTATCTTTCAACATGAGATGAGGCTACTGGGATAAAATATGCATTTACTCCAAGGCTTTTTGCATGTCTTTTATGGAGTGTGCAGAAGTGTGAAGAGGTTTGCAAGGTATCTAGTGCTACATGAGAATTAAAAAATAAAATAAAATGACATATGACATAATATATCACAAAAAAGTCAGGAATATTGAAAGGTTGCATTAAGATTTTAAAACCGCTTTAAGTCTTTCTCTTTTTTCCTTTTTTATTTCTGAAGCATAAATGAAAATAGACTAACTTTATGTTGCTTAGCACAATTTTATTCACTGGGCTTCACATTTAAAGAGTTAAAAACTTGTTGAAGTTCAAGCACCTACATTTTTATTTTGATACTATTTTTTTTATATTATATATTGTCTTTTTCAGTTAAAAAAAGAGACTGCTAGCTCCGGCGTTGTTTGGACAGCAGGGTGCACCAATTGCACTGGATATGCTGCCTGTACTGGAACCACAAACCCCCCATGTAACCTGGAGTGCTGCACTGCCACCACAACCTCCTGCCTGATTTTGAACGGCACACTGAATGTTCCGTCTTTCGCCACAAGAGGTCCCTATCTTCATATTGAGTTGATTGCTTCCTTGGTTTGCCTGCTTGCAATCACTCTGCTTCTGTGAGTGAGTGAGCATGCATTTGCTGTCCTCGCATTTCTTTATGCGTATCTCGTTGGGGTTCATCTGTAATTGTATGAATATGAAACTATGAAAAAGTCTCAGTTTCAATGTTGATTGTGTGTCCTGTGTTTTGCACTTCCAGTTCACATTCCTTTTTGTTTAAGCATGGCTTTGAACTTAATTGAGAGCATCCACCACAGGGAACTTCAACCTAATCCTAATTCTCATATTTCAATCTCATATATATTAATATAAATTATATAATAAAGACAAATTTGAGTAAATTATGAGTAATGACTTTTAGTATTTATATGACCTATCCTGTCATTTGTACTTTGTCCATTAATTGGAAGTGAAATATTTGCACTGCCACACTTCAACTGCTTAAAGGGGAAATATATTTTGGTCAGTGAGTGACCCTAAAGTAGGTACAGCACAGATGATTTATGATATAAAAAGTTATTTTTGGAATAATGCAGCTTTAACTTTATTTGCACTTTATGAAACCCAAAAGTTGGGCTGTCACAGGAAGTTGTTAAGGCAATTCTTTTACACATGTCCTTCTTGAAGTGTGCAATTTAATATGCAGCAAGTTTTGTCTTATAGTTTTCTGATTTTTGACTTAAATATATGTAATGTGGGGGATTACCAATTAGATATATCTTATTTTCAAATGGTGACATGTAAAGGCTAAAGGAAATCAGAAATGTGTCAATTTATTTTAGCTTTGTGTACAGAATAATTTTGATTGTGCTTAAAATGAAATAAATGCAATCTATATATCTCAAAAGTCTAAATCATTTGACATTTTCCATGCTTTTAAATTACTAACATTTGCTAAAAATTTATTAGCTAGCCTATCACTGATTAATCCTAAATCCATAAAATCAAAATACTATTTAAACAGAGCTTGTTTAACAGTATCTTGAAGTATGCAAAAAAAAAATAAAGATCTTTAACAACAGACAATACACAAAGTCATCTGTTAGTCTGAAAAGTACAAAGCTGTTTGGATATAAGTAGGTTTTGCATTACCAACATGGCACAATAGTGAGAGTCATTTGCCAAGAGCAAATATGGTAAAATGGAGAACCTTTCTAGGAATGGCTAGCTTATCAAAATGACTTCAAGAACTAATCCACAATTTATCTAGCAAGTCACAAAAGAACCCAGAACCAAATTTAAAACACTTTACCCCTCAGCTGCCTTGGATGAAGTTTGTGTTCATCATTCAACTGTTTGAATGAGAAGGGGCAAAAATGGCATCAACAGGTGAGTTTCAAGGTAAAAACAATTGCTGATCAAAAGTAACTCAAACACAAAGACATGTTTCACATTTGGCTAAAGGAATCTCCTTGACCCCTATGATTTTGTGGTCTGACAGGACACATAAAAAATTTTTTGTGAGGATTTGCATCTTATAATTAACATAAAGTAACACAACAACATAACATCACACTCACAGTCAAACATGGTGGTATGTTGGGAGGTAAAATGGTGAACAGCCTGTATTTGTATAACACTTTATTAAGTCCAGAGGACCTCAAAGGGCTTTACACCACATTCACGTACATATTCACACGCATACCTTCCATTGGATTCAACTTCTGGGTATCTGACTATACAATAATTTCTAATTCTAAATAAAAACATTTAGTAAAATATATCATTGCATAAAAGACAGTAAGCATAAAGTCTTAAAAACACGATGATTTTTTTTTTCTCATGGCTTTTCTTCAGTGCTTTTGAGCATAGCAATATCAAATGTGTTTAGCAATAACCTCTAGGAAGTACCCTGTGTTTGGGGGGTTGTAATTAGCTGTATACCATAATCATCAGAACTTAAAATCTTATATTTTATTTATTATTATTATTATTATTATTGAGATTCCTGTAAAATAAATTTCTTATTAAGACACTTGGTGAGGGTTACAGTTTCATCTGTTTTTCAATTTCCTTCCCCTACATTTTGAAATCACATTTTCCATCATGAACATTTCGTAAGTTCCGCTCCCCCCTTCTCGAGTTGCGTGTCCTTTGAAGGCTCTAGTCCCATTTGGGTCACTGACTTGAAGCTTAATTCAAACCAATCCCAAAATCCTTCCACCCTTTCTGATTGTGCTGATGACAGCCCATATGTGACGTCAAGACTGATCCTGACGAGTGCGTGGCACCGTGAGTGCGCGCGCGCGCTGGGGTTCGGGCTGAACCAGCAGCGGAGAAAACATCTGGATCGTAAAGGAGTCAAAAAAGGATGTCGGACCGCGCTGAGCTGCTACCGCTGCTGCTGGGCCGTGTCTCTTTCAGCTGCCTATTCGGTCGGTGATTCCCTCATGGAGGGGGAATAACTGGGTCACTCGAAACTCCTCCGCGGATTCACATTGGAGGAAAAAAAAAGAAAACGTGCTGCCGAAGTTGTCTCAGTTCTTCACTATGGATCAGTCCGTTGCAATTCAGGAAACTTTGGGAAAAGAAGAAAACTGCATTGTAGTATCCTTTGAGCCGCGCATGGTTTCTAAATGATCCAAGATTCAAAATAAGGACCTCCTGCTTCAAACTCACTAACTGGACCGACAGATTCTGGAGATACAACCCAGGTTGAGGCCTGTAAGATTAAGCTGTGGGAGTTGATCGGGTTTTTATCACTAACTGCGTCATTTGGTTTGTGATTTCGAACCAGAGTCAGCCTGAACAGTTTGCGCAGTTTTGAGCAGGAAAAACGGGTTTTGTCTTAAATTAGTTCCCCAAAATAGCCTTTTCCATAGAACTGCAGTTGCGCATGTCATCCACAAGATGGCGACATTGTATCAACAGCTCATGATTTCTTCTTGTTGGGAGTGGTTAAGGAGGTTTGATAGCATGTAAACATGAAATAATTTGCATACATAAAATAGATTTGAATTAAGGATACAGCTCTTGAAATGTCTATGCAAATGTTTTATTACATATTTTTATGTTTTTGGCTGAATAGATGAGTAAATATATTTAAATTACACTTTCCTTAACTAAACTGCTAACATGCTGCACAATGTGACATCTTACTTGAGGATTGCTCAGAAAGCAGACTTCTTGGACTGGTAGAGTGTGCAAAAGAGCATGCGTAAGTTCAAACAAATTAAGGAAGCTTTACATGGCTTTTAACCTTGATATTGTTTGTTATATTTGTGCAACAAAAACCTCATCCTGCCTTTTGATTTTTAAATCTTTATTTCCTTCTGAATCACAAACTTAACTAAAACTGACTCTATCATTGGTATTTGTCTAATACTTGTTGCAATTATGTAAAATTATTTGCAGAATCTTTATTTATACCCATCGGAGAATGGCCATTACTGCTGATGATGTGTCACTTGAAGACATTATACCCATCACCCTTGACTTTGCTGTTGTTGAAGGTAATTTTCTTCTGACATTAAATATACAGTGTCTTGCAAAACTATTCTGTTTAGCTCTGTCAATCTTCACTTTTACCCTGTCAACCAAAGCATCCTCACATCATGATGTTGCCACCACCATGTGTCACTGTTGGGTTGATAAATTCAAGGTGATGTTTGTTGTTAGTTTCGCTCCACAAATGAGTTTGCATATAATGCAAAAATGTTTCAGACTTGGCGTCATTTGACCAGGACACGTCCTTCCACATGTCCGCTGTGTCCCATACATTGCTTGTGGCAAGCATTAAGCTGGATTTATTTTCTTTCAATAGCTGATTTATTATTGATACTTTTTCATAAAGGTTATATTTGGGGAGCGCATAAATAATAGTTTTTCCGTGACCATTAACAGAATGTCCAATATTAACTGGATCTTTTCAGCTCCTGCTTAAGCAATAATCAAGCACTGCTCTTGATTATTGCTCTTTTTGCCAAACAGTGGCTTTAACAGCACAAAATTAAGTTGTAGAAGCTTGTGATATTGTTTTATAACACAACATTGTTTTAGATTTATTCACAGCTTTATCTCTGCTCTATTGGGTGTGTGTCTGGTGCTGTTTGATCACTATGTTCCTCTAACTAACCTCATTTAATACATTATATGTAGATAGACTATTCACAAATTGCTGAAGGGAGTTGGTTTCACTAGATTTTATTGGAAATATGAGAGTAAAAGGGGCTGAATAAAATGCAGATCACTTTTCTGATTTTTTGTAACACAAACTTTGAAAACCATGGGAGAATGGTGGTAGGAGTTTGTCTTGCAGTCGGTGGGTTCAACGGGTATGAATACTTTTGCAAGACCTGTATATTTGCTGGCACTTTTTAATAAAATTGTTATTGCCTCTAAACTGAAAAGCAAATAAAGTACAGTATGAAGCACCCTGACATATTTCTCATGCTGCTTTCTCTATAGTTTCTTCTCCAGAACAGCTTGTGGTTGTGGGTAAGTTGCCCTCGTTTATTTGAAGTCTCAAATATCATATCATACATAACTGATCTACCGCACAGAAAATGAACCTTGCAATGTTTTTCCCCTGCCACACTTATTATCTTATTGTAGGTGCAGACACCAGAGTGAGAATGAGCTACAAGAATGAAAAATTAGAGCTCAGGCTTCCGTTTGGGTCCCACTCTCGCTTCTTTCTCGGTGAAGTCAACAAGGCATGGAGTGGTAGGGTGAACTGTTTGTGATCTGTTTGCAACAGCCAGCATTTGACAAAATCTTCCAAAGCTTTTGAACATTTTAAGGAGCAAAATATAACCAAATTCTATAATATGTTTGTTAGACAAGTTGCACAGATGTATTGCAAAAACATACGTCATCATGTCTGAACAATGACATAAGAATTAGACAAGCCTTTAGTTAGAAGGAGGTCTCTGTTGCTAGGGATGGTCACATTCACCACAAGCTCACTTTCACATTGGAAGCATCACATGAACAAAATGTCCCTTTTGTTGTTGTTGTACTCAAAGTAGAGCTGTTAATGCTTTGCTGTGAAAGATATCACATTGTTTTCTCTTAATCTATTATTCTTGCTGTCACTGTCCGTTCGTCCATTAGATGTGTGCAGGTTGCCCACACAAGTACCCAAGTTCGAGTGGACCAAGAAGTACAAGAAATCTATCAAAAGACAGGAAGCTACGAAGCAAGCCATTGCACCATTGGAGGTGTTATCTACTAAAAATAACCAGCACCAGAAAATCGGTTTGTCATCTCTGTTTTATTTATAAAAAGCTGGGGTCTGTGTAACCTATTGAACTCCTGACAGTGTCAGAGCAGAGAGGGATGAAGCAGACGCTTGTTTCTGTGTCTTTGGTCGACAATTTTATGCTTTGGAGAATTGCATCATAGCGATTTCAAAAACACCACTTCCTTTGGACGAAACTCTGTCATTCTTCATAGCGTATATTGCAGTACCTTATCACTGGTGAAACAACACCATGAATAACGGGACAATTGCTGAGGCAGACAAATTTGGTAGCACACCTGGCAAAGATATAGAAAATGTTTGAAAATAAATTAATCTTTTAATGCTGTAGCATAATTTCTCACTGAGAAAAAAAAAAGGAGTCTGAATATTGTACCTCAACAGTTCTTTGCAGTATGAATATTGCACACACCAATATAGGATTGAAACTATACAATGGGCCACTGGTATTCACGGGGTAAGGAAACACAACCCTCCATGAATAGCAAAAATTTGCGTTTCATTAGGCCTATATCAAATGCAGAAGAGAGTATTTTAAAAACGGCGATCTTAAATCGTCTCAGTATCTTAGGTCACTATTGCCACCCTAAGACAAAATGTACTTGTTATTCTTAATGTAAGCACAACATCTTGTGAGTTGCATTTTATTTTTGTACAATATTTCATTTCTTGCAGAATATAGCCTATGTTACATCTGTGTTTTGTGTGCTCCTGTAGACACGCATGCAAAACAAAATCAAATGCACAAACACTAAGACAGATCTCTGCAAGCTGAGTGAAACATTTCTGACCTTGTTTGCTACTTGGTGTTGGTACAAAACAAACGTAAACTTTTTTGAGCGTTGAATTCCCAACCACACTCTAAGCAGGGCATGAAGTATTTCCCAGTTGCATTTTTGCAGCTTGTTCTGCGTGTTTTGTCTTTTCACTGCAGCAAGGAAATGCAAAAACCCCTCCTCCTACTACAACGTTAGCATGGGCAGGTCTGAAACACAATGTACATTGATCCTCTGCACAGAATGCGTGGGAGCGGCACAAGGACATGTCTGGGATGACGAGAGACTCTGGTATGAAAATCATTCCCAAAGCATTGATTGTTTATTCTGAGGAGGCGAGAGAAAACACAGGAGGAGCTGTCAGGGAGCTGAGATTGGCTAACTCTTTCTAGCTAATGCTAACCAACAGTAATTCGAACAGAATTAGTGTTGCTAATTAGTTACAGCGTTCTCATTATGCGGAAATGTATCGCTTATTTTACGTCCCTTTCGTAACGCTAATGTTATCAACTTGTCTGCTTTTGTTGACTTGAAGACGTGGATATTAAAAGGTCGCGGCTAACGCTAGCAGCAGTATTTAAATGATGTCGATGGTGGGGCACCTGTTGTGGCTGATGTAGCTCAACGTGTTTTAGTGGTGGAATATTCGTGTCCGTTCATACATTTGAATTGCGGTCAACCTGTTACATTTCCTGTCTTTTCACTGTCTGTCTACTCTTCTTTTGTCTTTTTCTTTCTCTGCCTTTTAGCTTAAAGCCGAAACTTTGTTGAGCTCAGAGTGCCTTTCCCTTTAGAAATTCTGCTTTAAAAATAATAGCTCAGCTTCCAGCCTGTCACCTGACTTTAAGTAGTATTAAAACATGTCAGTCATACCTGAAGCTGAAAATATATTGCATTAAAAACAAAAAAATCTTGCTTAACCCATGTTTAGGTGAAGTCTCGTTGTTGATGCAGCAAGGTATGACGGGGAAGTTATGTAATTTTGAACTTTGTGCAGTTGTAGTGACAAAAAGGCGTTAATGTTTTAATACGGAAGATAATGAAGAGTGTTAAAAACGAGCTGACATGTATGCTGAGTAAAGATTGACCCGCTGATAAAGGCACATGAGCGGTGCAGTTTCTTATCTCCATATCTGGAAGTGTAAGCTCTTCCTACAAACGCTAAGGCATCTAAAAAAATCCTTATAACTTAAGAGCTACTAATACGCATAATGTGAATTATTGTTACAAAACCAATTCAGAAATATGTTGGATTTAATAGATTATTTCTGATAACTAACTGCTGCTTGAATGCATTTTGCAGTTTGTTTTAAAAGCAGGTGTAGCATAATTCACAAGCAGTTGAGCTGTTTTTATTTGCTTTACCATTGCTTTTGTCCAACTAATGGCTAATATACTGCATGTCAATACAGCTGCATGAATTATTTTATCACAGTTGCTGTTGCAATATCTTTGCAGTCGCATAAGGTTATTTGTCTTTTAAGTACTAATAATTTGTAATCTAAATGTCATTAATAGCCAGCTTTTAAAAAGTTACTACCTCAAACGTTATTTTATTCAGAGACCTTTAAACGTACAGGAAATATTGCACTTTTCATGAGTTCGGGGAATTCTGGAAATGCATCTTTGCCCCTCAATCTTTTTTTGCTGTGCTCTGCCCGTGAGCTTACCGAATTAAGAAATCTACATGTCTGGTTGCAGATAAGATGTGTTTTGCTGTTGTGAAAGACATGTTGTTCGAACAACATATCTGATAAGCCAGCCACTGCCAACTGTCTTCCTGAGCAGATATCTCAAGCAAATAGCATCTTATTATACTCGATATTATTCATTAAATAGAAGAATGATAAAAAGCATTGCATTTAACTACGGTACTACCGCTTATAAACAATTTTTGTGAAATAAACTATTTTAGCAAAAACAGAATGGTTTATTTAATTGTTTGTATTTATAAGAGGAGGGTCAATTGTAAAGCAAAATTAAACATTCCTTACAGATACCGTGATTTATCAAGAACATTACATTTTTTGATTTTGCTACATTTAATCTTGCTTTCAAGGGCTTAACCTTTGTGCCACATTTTATCCTATGTTTGCCTTTCTTTTTCCAATATACATCTTAATATCTAATTAAGTAGTTTAGTGTCTTTTCAGGTAGGTCCTGCAGTCCATATTCAAATATATTGCTAATGATTGCCAACTGCAATTTATTAACCATGTTGTCTTAATAAGAGTGAGTAGTGATCCTTCGTTTTTAACACAGTGAGTTCCATATCTTTATGACCAGGAATATATTTGCATAGTTGCATTTGTTTTTTGGGCAGGTGTAGTGGCATAATTTTAGCCTGCTGACCGGCAGTGAGTAGCAATAGGTGAGACAGCAGTTTGTCAGGTCTGTACAGCCTAGGAAAGCTGAATCACTCATTCACTTCTGATGGTAAAAAGACTTTACCTTAGTAAAAGTATCACAGAAAATGTTAGTTTTGAATCTAATATCATTTGGTATGTTGGTGACCCAACTAGCATTGTTAGCTGTTAATAAAGATTTATAAATAAACGTTGAAGGATCTCTTCTGGAATTCATTACAATTACTATTTTTTACCTCCTTGCATTGTTCCAGATTTTCGTGGTTCTTGTGGTTTCTTTTTGAAGGTTTTAGAAGTCACTTGACCATATGGAACATGCTGAGATTCTTGAGAAGTCTGGGTCATATGTCACCACACATTTCCCTAATAAAACTAATGCAATAAGCACATTTTCTTATTGAAGATGTAAAAATGCAATCCCAGCTTTAGTAGTAACATTTCTGATTTTTACATTTATTTTATAATCATACATGTGCAGTTGTAGCTAATAAAAAATTGGATGCCTCCAACATATGACTATAATTTAATAACTTCCTAAAAATTGTAGGCTTAAGATGGGAGTAGATTAGGAGGTTATACATATCAGATATAGTTTAGTGAGACTAAAACTATAGTCATTGTTCATCCTCACTCTAGATTATTCCTATTTGACACGACTTGATATGGTTTCGTTGTCCACCTCAAAATCATATTTAATGTTGTCCTTCAGATCATTATGCTATATTGTCAGTTAGATGCATTCCTAATGTATTCTGGTTATGTCTTAAAGTTTAATTTCCTTCTCAAAGTGCTTGGCTTTCTCTCTCAGGGGAGCTGGCTGCCAAGCAGCAGGAGACAGGGCCCATGCTGTCTCATACTTCACACTCAGCCATTAAATCCAGCTACTTAGAATGCAGTAACTGTAACTGACTGCAAAAGATGGCCACAGGCATCTGAAGCCCTCGGCTAGGCCCTGTCTTTACAATATAGAGATTTAAGTTTATTTGTTCCGTGACTATAAATCCTAAGCTTCGTTTTAGTTAATAAGCTAAAATGCATTACATTTAACATTTTTTCTGTTTTGTCTTCTTTACTCGCAGAGAAAGTGTCGGACAAAAAGGGATCGTTAGAAAAGGTGAAAAGTTCTAACAGTATCTCACAAAAGTCCAAAGGGAATTCCAGCCAAGATAAGTAAGTTGGGTTTTTAATTATTATTTTTATTATTATGAGTTTCTTTCAAAGTGATGGTTGAAGTTTGAAAAACAAATCCCTCCTGCAGTGAATGTAACTCTTATTAGCTATATTTTTAATAAATTGAAGTACTGCAAAGTGAAACGTATACCAATTCACCGTACACAGAATACATGCATATATGGCATACTTTTCAGTAAGCTAGCATCTGTGTACAAAACGTGTTTTTACTCAAATCTTGCTCTTGTTGTTGGTCTTCTGTTGTGTTAAAACTTTGTGAAGAACAGAATTGTTGGTTTTGATTAGCAGTAAGCCATAATCAACTAATTTATCAGTGCAATATAACCATTCCATCCCCTTTTTGGATTGAATTACTGAAATAAATCAACTTGAAACCTACATGTTCTGTTTCATAACAAAATGAGAGAGAAACCAAAAAAGCTTTGTTGTATGCTTTAAATTAGAGCAACCTTTTCTGTACAGCTGCACAGGTGTGCCACTGCCCTGTTATTAAAAAGCCAGTGCAGCACAAAACGGATCAAAGGGCCAGCCATGACAATAGCACTCTTTTTATGAGCAGTTCAAGTTTGTTTGCAGCTTTATTTAATGCAAATGTGAGTATAAGTTTATAGTTTAGCTCTTAGGTATTTGTAATTGTACTTCTTGTCAGTTAATGTGATCTAACAAGGTGTTCAACAGTACTGCTGACTCTTTGGAAACACTACCTTGCATGAAGGTAGTGTTTGTTTACAATAAATTCCTGGAAAATCACACAGTTCTGATGTAATGTATGTATATATAGTACAATGAAATAGTACTTATAAATTATCTGTTTTTTTTAATGTAAAATAGAATGTCTTTGTTAGAAAAAGAGTTGTTCCTGTTAAAGCCTGACCAGGGGCTTTGCTTACCGCTAAACAAGTGTTTTAAATGCAACTGTGCATTTTCTGGTCAGACTAGCCATTCATCTGTTTGTGAAAACACATCTACCCTGTTGCTCCTTAACGGTCCGTTTTTAACTTGTGTGGTGCAGCCAGAGCATTTCTAGTCGAGAGGAGCGGGATGATCTGGTGCGCTCCTCCAGCCACACCGCCTCCAACAAAGCTCAGATTCTGGCCATGCCGCAGTTCGGCCTGCGCGACAATCTCATCAGGTGTGAGCTGCTGAAAAGTGAGGACTCGTACACCTATCTGGAGAATTTCAGGTATGATCCTCGTTTCAGTCACATCCTGCATTTGTTTGTCGGCTTTTCCAGGTGAAAGGATTTTGAATTTTAATATTAAGAAAGCTAAATATGTAACTGATTGCAGTTTTCACATTCTAAGTCTTTTGCATCTACATTTATATTTTGTTTCTAAAAGTATGGTGTGTGGAATTTCCATTTTTAGAAGCTATAAAAAATGACAGAGGCTTTGTGGGTTTGCATTGCTATTTACCAAAGAAGAGCAAGGCTTTATTAAAAGCACTAGCTGACTATTTTACTATCCTGTGGCTTGGTATGCAGCATCAACTCATTATGAGTTGCATTTAATTGAGTTAGTTTTTCCATGCGTTTTATGTAACTGAAGGATTTTTTTTTTTTTACACTGGGCACATTGATTTGTACAATTACCCTACTGCCACCTAGTGGTAGACCTGTCTAACTATTTTTTTAGACACAAGTGATCTGCTAGGAGCATTGTAGACTGTTGAATGGAAGGAAACCTATCTTAAATCTGGACCTGAAGAGCAAATCTCAGTGGAGATCTAAATGGAAAGACTCTGCTACTGTGTGTGTTACAATCAAAGTGTCAGCAGACATTGCTGGTGTCCTCTATGTAATACTTCTGGTTTTGTAACCAGATGCATTTTTTTCCGCTTTCAAGGTTTCTGTTTAAGTTTAAGTTTCTAGTTTCATACTTACAGTTTCCGTTTGGTGTCTTAGAAGTTTTGAGAAAATGAAAATACTGCTGTTTGCATGTACAATTAGCCATGTTGTAACTGGATTGCACAAACCCTTGCTTTTTTTATTGATAGTCCGCTGATATTAGCTTGTGTGGGATGCTATAAAGTTGATAGTCATGTTGGGATTGGCCAAAATGAAGCTGTGACAATAGGAAAACTTGATTAAAAATACCACAGCTTTATGGTGAAATTAGTATGTAATTTCAACAAGAATCCTAACTGCTGCTAAAATAGTATGACATTTAGTATAACAGTTAAATCACTGTCGTATATAATATATATTTTTATTGTTTTTTCCATCTATTTTTTAAACTGCTTAATTTGTGTCTAACCTTTTTGGTTCTGTTTTATTTTTCTTAGTTTGAGAACATTTTCAAACTTTTGAATTTGTCTTTCTTGTGATGAAAAGCATAGATGGGGGTCTTCTTTCAGCCAGCTGACAGGCAATGCTGCAGTTTTCTGATCCACACAGTTGTAGAGAACTTATGCAGACACTTTTATTTCTCTCGGCTCTCAATAAAGGGGCTTTGATTAAGCCACAGAAATATGATGTAAGAACATTTTGGAAATTTAGAAATGGCAACTTTTTAAAAACAAAATGTTATGACAGTTTCTCTTATGCATCCTATAGTTGGTTAGAAAGAATTTCAAAGTTTTTCGTCATGAACCACTGTATTACATTGAAACAATACGCTCTGGATAATATGTAATGAATTTTGTTTCACAATTTTAGCTTCCTCATCTGGAAATCAGGCTCAGAAATCCACTAGATTTTCCCATAGACGTAAAAATTCCCAGTCAGATTGATCAGATTAAGTTATGATGATTATTATTTTTTCTCTTACAGATTCTTTCTTGGCACATACAATGTGAATGGTCAGACACCAAAGGAGAGCCTCCGTCCGTGGCTGAGCTGCACTCCAGATCCTCCTGACATTTATTGCTTAGGGTAAGTCATATTCATCCTGCTGGAGAAGAGCTCTGCTTAATCCCGTTGCAAAGACCGACATTTCCTGCTCCTTCCTCTGACAGATGCTTGCAACTATCGAACCTGTTTAAGTAAACCACATTCTCACCCACAGATTCCAGCCATGCATACTGATCCTGCTTACGTTTCTATTTACTGCTTTGCTGTGAAGGGGTGAAAAAGTTTTCTGAACACGAGCAGCTTTGAAACTTTTTTTTTTTTTGCTCTTTTTTTTTTTTGTAGTTTTCAGGAGCTAGATCTCAGCAAAGAGGCTTTCTTCTTTAGTGACACCCCCAAGGAACTGGAATGGATGAAGGCCGTGTTTGAGGCTTTGCATGAAGAAGCTAATTATGCCTTGGTAAGTAGGTTTTTATTTACAGAGCTGGTTTTTATATCATCATGAATTCAGAAGGTTTTAGCTCTGTTTACATGTTGGAGCCAGTCTCTCAGCATCTATCCTTTTTTGGTTTTATTCGCCAAGTCAGCCCACTTATAAGTTTTAGTTCATTTTAGTTATTATTTCCTCATTTCCCCTTTCTCAGAGTGCTGACTCTGTCTTGTTAACTTCCTCATTTGTTTGCACCACTAGTTTATTAGTCAGAGCTCAAGAGACATTATAATGAGGTGTTATTTCTCCCTGTGCACTTGGCTGATCTGCTCCTGACAGTTAAATTCAGCTATAAAATAAACATATTTTTGATTTGTGATTTATGCTGGACTCAATGGGAGTTTCTGTGCTTTTTTTTGCACATCTGCTTAAAGTTTTCTTCAAATAAGATGCTGATGGAACTAAATGGCTTAAAGCTTAATACTTTTGTATTTTATTTTAGTCATAAACAGAGTTAAATAAGTATTCATATTTAATTGTATATGTTAACATATGATTTGTTGCTTCAGGTGAAGTTGATCCGTTTGGTGGGCATCATGCTGATCTTCTATGTGAAGAAGGAGCATGCAGAATTCATCTCTGATGTGGAGGCAGAGACTGTGGGCACAGGCATAATGGGAAGGATGGTAAGGATGACTTCTGCAATGCTCTGCTCAGAAAAACAGGACTTTAAAATAGTGCTTGTTACTGCAGGTAAAAAAAACAACTAGTCTGTTAAATTGGTCTTCTCTCACTCATTTGGAGTGCACTAGCTCTAGATTATTGTTGTTGTTAATTCTTGTCCCTTATTCGCAAGGGACAAGAATATGCAAGGGTTTCAATGCAATCGCTTGATCTAAATTTAAATATCTGCCTTTATTGGCACTGATCCAGAACTTTTACTTAAACATTTAGTTTCAATCCTGACACAAGTGTTATGTAAGCTACAAACTACATACTGTAAGTACTAATGGCTGTACTGCTGCAGTTTTTGAAGCTGTTTTATTTTGTCAATACTGATAATTACATATACAGTAAGTATCAGAATGATCATTTCATTATCAGATGTTAAATCTATATACTGCATTCTATGTATTGGACGTGACATGGTAAGAGACTTTAAAACATAATGATAACAAAAATATGCTGTTGCGGTCAATTATGTTGTGATTTTAGATGTTAGATAGTTTGACAAGTTAAGGAACTAAATTTCCTGTTGAAAGCAATTTCATGTGATGTCATCAAAATAAGTGTGACCAAACTGAAGAATGAGGAAATGCAGCCAAATACTCTTCTAATCACTACAAATAATGTAGTTAACATGTTAAATGAGGCAGTAGTTCAGATCGTTCTCATCAAAAAGATTTTTTCATTTTATTTTAGACTGCCAAATTCTTTTTCCTTGTATTAATCTTTTATCCTTCACAGGGAAACAAAGGGGCTGTTTCGATCCGTTTTCGCTTCCACAACTCTGATATCTGCGTAGTCAACTCTCACCTCGCTGCGCATGTTGAAGAGTACGAAAGACGTAATCAGGACTTCAAGGACATTTGTAGTCGTCTCCAGTTTCGGCAGCTCGATCCTACACAGCCTCCACTCACCATCTTGAAGCACAAGTGTGTACTTCCTTTATGATTCTACATTGTTACACTGTACTGTAATTAGAATGTTGGTGCATCAAACAGGTTTATCATTATGAATATGGAATGATAGTCTGATGTGCGATCATGTCTTTGTTATAAATATGTCTGTGCTTCTTGGATCAGTGTTGTTTTGTGGATCGGGGACCTCAACTACAGAATCAGTGACCTGGACGTCGACAGTGTGAAAGATCTAATCTCTAAGAATGATTTTGAGACGCTTCACTCTTATGATCAGGTAATTACTGACAATCTATTATCTTAATGTTCCTGACTTATCATTTGTGTTTATGAGTGGAGATATTCATTTGCTTCATGTGACCCTCAGCTCAAGAGGCAGATCGATGTGGAGGCTGTGTTTGTCGGCTTTAAGGAAGGAGAAATTGATTTCCAGCCCACCTACAAATATGACACCGGCTCCGATAAATGGGATACAAGGTATTTCTAACTGCTTTTTTCTTTATGAATCTATATTTTTAATAGATCCACACTGTTTGTAATAAAAGATTGAAGACTTGCAGAGAGATTAGTAGAACACAAACTATTCAATTTATCCTGGAAACATGTCTCACATACATTTCATTTGATTCTTTGAACGTTTTAGTCTTTAGAGGTTTCTTACATCATCCTAGTTTATGCAGCATCTCCATGTGGTTTTGAGTGTTCACAAAAAGAGATCCACTTGTTGATCCATTGTTTATTCAGCATTATTATTTTATCAGAAAACCGGTAAAGTCCAATTTGCTCTGATGTCCTTGTTATATTCATTTGACCTCCTGGATTACACTGTTTATAAAAAATATGTATAAATATGCCTTGATGACTAGGCATCACCAAGTATCACTAACACTAACATTTCAGTGCTTATTTAACAATAACAAATTGTAAAATGAAATTCCTGATTTCTGTGTTTTACCACAAGTAATAAGATAGACCAATTTGCAAATATTGTCCATTTTATTCCTCTGATTTCAGTGAAAAATGCCGCATCCCTGCATGGTGTGACCGTATCTTGTGGAAAGGCAAGAACATTCAGCAGAACCATTACAAGAGCCATATGGATGTAAGGACCAGTGACCACAAACCTGTCAGCTCTTTGCTCATCATCGGGGTAAATGCTTCAGTCTTCTAACAAATCTCATGTTTAATTCATTGTCTTTGGTTTGGACAAGATCCACTAACCTCAATATTTGACAGGCATGTTAGATATGTAAAATTACTTTAAGATTTTGCCTTGTCCTTCAAACTCTTATATTTGAATTCAGCTTCTTTCTGAAGATGAGAAATAGATTTATTAAAAAAAAGACATGACTCAGCTGAAAAGTACCAAAGAAAGTTAAGGTTAAGAGGCAGCAGTTCATAAATCCTATGATGCACAAATGCAGTTATTACAATTACATTTTAGGGAGAGTCATATAATAAAAGTTTCACAAGTACTGACCTGCTTGGATCGCTTATTATTCTCTTTAATCTTTAATATTTTTCTTAATTACTAAGGCTGCCCTTTAATGCTACTATCCCACACATTTAACTTTTTTAACTTCTTCTTTGTCTCCCTTCCCTTCATCAGATCAAGAGAGTAAATCCTGAAGCTTATAAGAAGACCTTTGAAGAGATTGTGCGCAATATAGACAAAATGGAGAATGAATGTATTCCATCTTTAAGCTTGTCCAAGCGGGAGGTAAAATTTCCTATCCTGTAATTTGTAGTTCAATAGAAATCGGTTTATTTGTATACATTTTCAGAGTTAAATATACTTTTTGTTTTAACACACTTTGTGTAAACAACATAGAACGATGTTATATTTTGACTCTGATTTTGTTTTCCTTCAGTTCCACTTCAAGGACGTGAAGTTCATGCAACACCACGCTGAGACCCTGAACCTTTTCAATGATGGGCAGGTCCCATGTCAGTTTGAATTCATCCAGAAGCCGAATGAATCCACGTACTCCAAGCCCTGGCTCACAGCCAACCCATCCAAAGGCTTCATTGCACAAGGTGAGGATCCTGAACATTGAAACTTAACTTGGATCCTCAAACGTTGCATCATGGCTGCTGCCACAAATCTCCTAATGTTGTATATACATCTCTTATTTTCTAGGTGCTTCTATGGACATTGACCTGGAGGTCTTTGTAAACCGCACAACGGCACCAGATCTAAACTGCGGCAAGCAGGAGATTGAAGATATTTTGGTACTTCATTTGGAGCGAGGCAAGGACTACTTCATCTCCGTAACAGGGAACTATTTGCCAAGCTGCTACGGTACTTCGATCTATTCACTGTGCCACATGAAAGAACCAATTCAAGACATGCCGAAAGAGACCCTTCTTGAGCTGGTCAGCCACTTTTGAAATATCTTCTTTCATTTCTTGTCATCTCTTTTTTTAAAGTTTCGAACAAACGTGTCTTTTTCTTCTGAACATCAGGCAGAAAAGTCTCCAAACGATGATACAGCAACCGATGAAAAGCCTCTTGACATTCCTAAAGAACTCTGGATGATGGTGGATCACTTATTTCGCAATGCTGTCGATCAGGTGAGAAAAGATTTGGATTTACAAAGTTTGCTGTTAGATTTGACATCTGTGTATCCAAGCTGCAGAAATCTGCAAAGGTTAAAAATTTCTGGGAATAAAGTGCATGCTTTCAGCATTGCTCCTGAGTTGCATAATATAGAAGGTTTTTGCACATTTAAAATTTCCTAACAAAAAAAAGAAAAATCTTAGTTTTTTCAATTAAAGTTGTAAAAAATATATTCATTGGGTAAAAAATAAAGCGCTTGTATAGAGAGGATTTCACATTGACCCATATTGGAATGGATTTTACTTTTTTTTTACTATTAATATTCTTTCTTATTATTGGGTTTAGTTTGAAATTATTTCATTAGATAACAGTGTATATCTTAAAGTATATAATTCTAAAATTAGAAGGCCTTCCTTAAATTAAAATAAAGGTTTAAGTTTTTGATTTCTCCTGAGGCTACATAGAGGCTAATATGATTAAGTAATTATGCCCTGCAGCTTGTAGGAAGTCGGAGTAGATTTAAGTAAGGAGTTGCATCTATATTTCATTTTTTAAGCCTTCATTCAGAAACTTTTTTTTATTTAGGTCAGACACAATAAATCATTTATGTATGTGGTCCTAAGGGAAACCAAATGTAGTCTTTCCATTTACAGGAAGACTTATTTCAGCAACCTGGACTTCGGACTGAATTTGCTGAAATACGAGATTGTCTTGATTCAGGAATGCCGGATTCTCTTCGTATCCTTTCAAAAAAGATTGATTAGTTTTAAAAAAGTGAAACACTGAAATATTTGAAAAGCTTTGTTATGGTCTTTGTATACTTTTGCTACTCTTACTAAAGATTTACAAATGTAAATACTCCATATCTGTGTTGAATTTTAATTACATTTATTTCAGAGTGAAATAAAACTCTTTGAAACTACTGAAAGTTCATGAAGCTCTCTGTCACCACATTGCCTTTGTTTTTTTAAATTGCAGACACCACAGAGTTGTTTCTGTGATACAAAAATAGTTAGTCTTCAGTATATTTCACACAAGAATTGTTTCCTTGACTTTGTCAACCTGTAGCCGGTAGTAACCATTCAGTGGCAGAAGCCCTTCTTCTCTTCTTAGATGCCCTCCCAGAGCCTGTGATTCCCTTTCCTTTTTACCAGCAGTGCCTTGAATGCAGCTCCAGTGCAGGCCAGTGTGAGAAAGTAAGGAAAAACATCACAGCAATCTTTTTTTCTGATGTTGGGGAATAAAAACCTAAATGTTCCGTTGACACTAACTTTCTTTTCCTTGTTCAGGTTATTTCCATGCTACCTCAGTTCCATAAAAATGTGTTCAACTATTTAGCAGCCTTTCTCCGTGAGCTCTTAAAGAATTCTGCGAACAATCGATTAGAAGTTGCCATTTTGGGTAAGAAAATGAATGCAATTATTTTGGTTCTTTTTATGTTTAACAGGAATCATCCTTCTGTGTGCTACAAATAATGAATTCTCTTTGTTCACAGCCACTATTTTTGCCTCCTTGCTCCTGAGGTCGCCTACGAAGCAGGATTTTGCAGAAAAAAGGAAAACACAGGAGTTCTTTCAGCATTTCCTAACCTAACATTCCTCTTAGGCACAAAATGTCTATTTTGCTGAAGTGGAACACTAAAAGAAGTACAGTATTTGAAACAAACTGTAGAAATTTATTTTGCCACATTTATGTACAGCAAAGTAGTGTATTTACATTAAAGAAATTATGATTGTAATTTCAGTATGTTTTGTGATCCAATTATCACTGATTATTGTAGATCTGTAGAAGCCTAAACATTTTAAATGTATATTTTATTTAAAGAAAAGCTTGTATTTTAATGTCTTTGTATATAAAACTGTTTAAAAATGTGTGATCTGCTTTTACTTTTCTCTTTACATTGCATTTTATTTATGCTTTTAGAAAATAAGTACATTATACACAACTTTAGAAAAAAATGTATATTCATTTTCAGCTTTACATTACTGTTAACAAATTAGTCCCTCATTTTTAACAACATAGCAACATAGTTTCACATCCATTGAAAAGAATTGAAAATACCACAAACTACCCAATAGCTGGGTACTTGGTTGACAACACAGTGGGGCTATAAGCATTTGGCATGCAAGGAAAAACACTGATTATGGTGTAGATAAATAGAAAAAATTAATGCACTTTTGTAAAAATTGTAGTTAATAAATGGGACTATGCATAAATTAAAGTTATATACAGAATATAATTATTTATGAGTCAAATGAATAGAAGAAAAATATTTAATGAAAAAACCCAAAAGCTGTCTCTTCAGTCTTCACTGGAGCCGCTGTAATACAGACTGCTGCAGGAGATGCCTGCTGCCCACAGCCATCAGCATCTACATCTCACTGGAGAACATAAGAGTTACATTTTATGTCCTCCTACGATTAATAAAGTATTTTTGTGTATGACATGTAAAGATGATTTGATCCAATGAAATCCACGCTGAATATGCAGGGTTTTGTTGCACTTACATAAAATAACATTTAATTTGTTGCCAAATTAATAGTGAAAGTTAATTTCTGCTGGCATATCCTGTGTGGGAAGGATATAACTTTTTATTTTTGCTCTTTGGAAATTATTTTATGATCGAGTTATATATGTAGTTTCCCATAATTCATCACAAATAGCTATGATCTGTGACGTTGTTTGGCATCCCCGTGCTGGGAGGAGATAGGAAGAAAGTGCTTGCCATCCTGAGCTTAGGGACAGGGCTCACGTTTTGAAAGGTAAATATGTATGTTGTTGTCATTTCCTTGTACCAGCTAAACTTTGCCATTGGTGTGTCGTCTTGTCGTTTTAACATCATTTAACCATTTATCTGCACAGCACGGTCGGTACGAGATGTCAACTGTCGACATTAGCGATGCTAGCTAATACTTTAGCTTAGCCGTGAGCTAAAGAGTTGCTGCCTAGCACATCTATGTCTGATGTGAAATATGTAGTTGACACAGCTTGCGCAATGCTAACATACTAGCATCTATTAATTGACTTTTAACTCCCGAGTTATCGAGAAAATTAGAATCGTGTTTGTTTATAGTGGAGTTATTACACGTGGAAAACGCACAAATGCGCTAAATTGAGTAATAAAACGGAGGAACGCTGTAAATAAATTGAGATATCAGGTTTGTCTTAGCTACTTATAGAGTTTGCTAACTAACGGTGTTTGGCTAACAACCTTAGTTCTGACATTTGGAGAAATCAAGGAAATTGCATTGTCAAACTTTTGAACAGTTGTGGCTGCTGGTGAGATTTCCAAATGTTTATATTTAGCTAACATTTTACTCGTTTGCTTGCGAAAATAGTTGATTCTACTTGTCATGAGAAATGGACATCGAAACGAAGGTTCAAAGTAATTGCATTTTGGGGATTGTAATGAGGTTTAGTACACTGTAAATCGTTTTTAGTTGTGTCCAGTCCCTGTTTGAATTGTTACCCAACTGGCTCTAGAAAGTTCTAGACTTTGATTTGACTGTCTACGTTTCTGTAAAATCAGCTAAACTCACTCTAGAGATGCTGTAGGGAAAATGCATTTGCCTCCTTACAGATTTCTCCTGTTTCTCCAACGTTTCATTTCTTAAAAGAAATTGTATTATTACACAACAATATCACGAGAGTGCACAGTGCTTTGGGTATTACAGCTAGAAACGACAGCTCCAAATTTAGGTGTTGTGATGGACTCAGTCCTGAACTTTCATTGACCTATATACAAAGTCAACCTCAGCTGGAGAAAACTTCTAGGATTAAAAGAATAATGTCTCAATAAGATCTTGAGAAACTCATGCATGTGTTTATCTTTAGTAAATTGCTTACAGCTACAGTGTCTTCAAAGGACTGCCTAAAAAATCAGACAAGCTGCAGTTGATCCACAGCGCTGCTGCTTACGCTCTCACTAAAACTATTAAAAAGGAGAACAAGTTTTAAAGTCATTACACTGGCTCATTGTAGCTCAGAGAAAAGATTTCAAAATACTTTAGTTTGTTTATAAACCACGGGATGAAACAGAACCAAACACGGAAAAGCAGCATTCAGTTTTTATGCTCCACTAATCACTTTGAAATGCCTTGCTGCTGAAATGTGCTATACAAATAAAATTTGATTGATTGATTGATTGATTGACTAATCTGGAAGAAACTTCCAGAAATCTGCAAAAAAAAAAAAAAATGCCAGTGCTCTGAGTTACTTTAATCAAGGCTAAAAAGTCAGTTGTTTAGAGTCGCATTTGGCTGTTTTGTTTATACTACTAACTGAAATGTCATTCATTATAATCTGCGGCTAAAAAGTTGGGCTGCAACATTTTACCTGTGACCCAACCACTGTGCATTGATCCACTATGTGCGGTGGTATAATTGCAATTATTGACAGAATGAATTCTACTTTTCAGCAGAAATCTAGGTAGAGAATCTCTATCCATCACATCCTGACCTTAAGCTCCAGCATATTTTTTTTGTGACGCTGTTGAACAACAATCCGAGGCATAGCAGCAAGTTAACTTCTGGATGGCTCAAAAAATAGTAAAGATGAATAATAATGATAGTAAAAATAATATTTTGGAGAAGCCTCTCAAGAATCTTGATGAAATTGATCTAAACTTAAGCAATTCTGTAGGGAAGAGTGTTCCAAAATTTGCAATTTCTAATCTATTGCAAGTTATTGCAAACAGTTAATAACAGACAATTACTAGGTTAGTGGGGGGATTTATAATTTTTCTTTCTACATAATTTGGTTTGGATAGCATTTTTGCCCATAATAAATTATCACAATTTGAAGTCTATTTTTTTATTATCTTTGTCTGATTTTGACATTTGCTATATGATCCAAAATATTTGAGTGTGACTCAAAACTAAAGCAGAAAAATACAAGGACACAAACTTTTTCACACCCCAGTGTTTCCACCAGCGAGCTTCTGCCTCCTGCTACTTGAATTGCAATTATTTAATCGGCTCCTCTGTCTCTTCCAAAACAACTTCTATGTTTACTGTTTCATGTTTCAAGTATTTCCAATGGTAAAGATGAAATGTATTTTTGTCTCAAAGCCAAATGTTCTCTCTCACTGTTTTTAGTAGTGAAATTGTCATATTTAGCTGTAACAAATGTGATATTTTGATCATTTAGAAGGGCTATTACAAGTGCCATGTGTTTTGGCTGGGTTTTAATGATTCTGGTGTCCTTTCAAGTTCTTTTAATGCTCTTTTGGATCATATATTTTTTCATAGAACAATTTATTTTCATATCAATTTTGAATATGTTGATTTTCTTTATTTTTTTCCATCTTTGCCTGATTTTGATCAAATTCCTCCTTCAATAGGATTTCATTGTATTTTGTACAAATGGTGCAAAATATTTTAACAATATTTCAGAACAGGACTACAGGAAGGACACAACACTAAATAGCATCCTTGAAGTTGCCTTAGTGCATCCTCTTTCTTAGACAGAACACATTGTTGGGCTTTGTTCAGTAAGATGACAAGCGTGCTTTCTGTGAATTTGGATGTGAAAAATGCTTCATCTGTTCAGGCTGAGACTTTACCTTGGCAGGTTAACTTGGCAAGAATTTTATCTACAAATCTGGATGTGATGAACAGATTTTGTGTCAAAGGATGTTCTCAGTACCAGAATTGTCTTCCTGAAACATGAGGATCACCAAAGAGCCAAAAATATTGTGTAATTTCTGCTCCTCAATATAACTTGAGACCTATCAATTGTTGGGCTGAAAAATCACAAAAACATCTACATCTCCAATGATTTTTTTAATATATGTTGCCATGAAATGGTTAGCAGCATTAAATAAATGATCAAACGTTTTTCCTGGACAGAATAACAATTATATTTGTAATTTTCTTTTAAAGGTTCTTTAACGTGGAATGGAGAATATTATGTGGTCAAACTAAAAGATTTTCAGCTTGCATTTGTATTCCAAACAAAGTTTTACAGGCAAGTCATAAAATAATATTATTTATTTGCAATTTTGAAAAGAAACCAAATCTTTTGTGAACTAACTAAGCATATGTTTATGTATCAACTTTCTTGATGTATGCCCTACAGGTGACACCATCAATTAACAGATTATTTGGCTGATTTTAAATAGTTGTACTCATCTTCGTGCAAATCAAACACTGTTTGAGAGTCATATCAAACATGAACAGTCATCTCTGACTATGTTGTTATGTGTTCTTGGTATCATTACATTTTCATTGAAAATTCCTAAAATAGCACACATGGAGCATTTTCTAGACATTGGCATGCAAGTAACATACTCCGTCAATGCCACCTGCAGCCTTGATGATAGTTACACACTTAGTTTTATTTAATGAAATGTCACTCTGATTAAATCCAATATTTTTTTTAATTATGTTATGGTCTCGCCTTTTCTTATAGTAACTTATCAACTAATCAAGGCCAAATATAATTATCTCTCATTTTTCAGGTAACACATTCAACCACTGTATGGTCCTTCTTGCAAAGGAAGGCAAGGCGACAGGGACCATGAGTGAGAATGGCCCTCGAACAGAGGCGCCAATGTACTTCAAGGTGGAGGTGGACCAGCTGGAGCGGGAAGACGAAGAAGAGGACGACAAGATCCACTATGACAAAGACGACGACCTGATCGCCGAGCCGTCATCCTCGTCTGGGCGCGTCTATGACCGCACCACCGTGCTCATCGAGCGAGACCCCATCCGCCTCGACGAGGAAGGCGAAGAGGAGGGGCATTGTGGAGGCGATGAAGATGGAGTCACTTTTTTAACTGAAGGGGAGGGCGATGCGGACGAGGAGGAGGGATCTCTGGTCTTCATGGCCGACCCCGACGGGATGTCTCAGGGTTATGTGCACCACACGATTTCTCCTGATCAGATCCAGTTCACCATAAACCCAGGCTCCACGCCGATGCCTCGCAACATAGAGGGCGCTACACTCACTTTGCACTCTGAGTGCCCAGAGACCAAGCAGAGAGAGGTAAGATGATACACATGTATGTTCTATAATGTAAAGGACGTATCGCTGTTGTTTCCAGACAAACCTGTGTGTGATATGTTTACTAGGGTAGGGTCTCTTATTGATTATTGTTAAAGTAGGACATGGCTTTAGTTGTTTTTTGCTGAAGGAATGGTTTTCTTTGTTTGCATGAGATCTGTCAGCACTTGTGGCTAATTGGTCCACTAGAAAGGCTTAAAGATTTTTCTGACAGGTTTAATTCAATTCCAAACAAAAAAAATGCATGTTGTGAACTGGGAGTGTTCCCCACTTAATTTTATTATACGTATAACATAGCAGGTGGGATGAGTACATACAAGGCTGTTTTTGTTCTCCTGGAGTTTGTAATGCAATTTCTCAAAGAAGGGTTTGAAGCAAACAGGAAGACAGAAACTAACCTGGTTGCTCATTTACTCTGTAAATCTCCCCATGGTTTTGGCACGTATCTCAAAGGAAATGACTCAGAGACATAAAAACATTATATAAGTCTAATTAACAAACTACAAGCTGCAATACTTGTAGTGTGAATACTCCAACAATAGCTTAAGCAGGTGCGCTGTCCTCATCCTCTCAGGTATTCATTAAGTCCAGATAAGATCCCCGTACATTTTAGGTCTGGATTTGGTTGAAAACAAAATTAAGGAGATCTTACTTGTAGTCTCACCTTTTAATCATCCAAGCAGGCGGAATATAAAATCTCAGTTACTTGTAGTCTTAATGTGACCAATTTTTTTTCAACTATCTCTTAAATGAGTAATTATTGCACCTGTATTTTATGTACTGTTAAGTTAAGAAGTTTGTTAGAGAATATTCGTGAACAAACAGTGTGGTGAAAACCAAGGAACACGACAGACAGATCGGGGAGTTTGAAGTAAGATTAGGTTACAAGATGATGCCCTGAGTTTTGGACTACTCAGAAAACTTTTCAGTGAATCATGTGAAGATAAAGAGTGTAGCTCAAAGAGCCAACTGTAGAAAAAAAAAATTACATTTAAGGTAAAAAAATTAAAAAAGAACTTTGTAAATATGTTTTACCAATATTTACAGATTTACCCATACCCAGATTTACAGAGTAAAAGGGCAACCAGAAAGTCAAGTGGCTTAGTTTTAACGTCACCTTGTTCAGATTCTCTTAAATAGAAATCACCTTTATTGCTGTCCATTTATTAATTGCTTAATAAATAATCAACAGATCAGTCTTGCACTGTGTTGATGTTAAGTTGACCAGAAATGCAGATCTTTTCACATGTTGATGTTACATGTATATGTATATTTTTTTAGCTGCATATGCAGATCTTTTGCCACAATGGCCAAGGAATGCTGTTATTGCATTTTAGGCAACAAAATGTTTATTTTCTTATTTAAAAACATTGTTTTTGCATTTTTAATGTACTTCTAATATTGTATAAAAAGGCTTAAACGATTCCATAAAAAATCTGGACAATGTGCCAATTTTTCTTTTTTCTTTTTCTGAGTAATCATCTGAATAATCAACAGAATAATCAATTAGTAAAATAATCTTTAGTTGAAGCCTTAATATGGTGGAGTCTGTGATGTGTGGTTTTGTGCACCTTAGGCTTGATTGAAACAATATTATAAATCTGTTTATCTGCCTGATTATTTAACTTTATAACCTCAAAACTAACAAAGGGTGTACTTTCTTTTCCCTATAACTCTGTGTTCTGGACAAGTTGCCTCGGCATTGTGAGTTTCTCATTTGACACATTACACATTTAGTAACCTCTCTTGTCCTGCTTTTGTGGTAATTGTTCTGTTGTTACGTTTTAGCTCTTTAAATAAGTTTGAGAACGAAAATGAAACGAGATGATGTCAGTTTTCTGTCAGGGAGGCCATCTGTAATGTAAAGGTTCTTTTCCTGGCTTTGTGTTCACAACAGTGTAGTTTTGTTTTTCTGAACGGTGAATAGAGTGCTGTTATTCACGCGGCCCTGGGGTAGTTGTATGAGACTGCCGCGCTGCACTGGTCATTGGTGCTGTGAAACAATATTGAATGGATGCGTTGCATAGGAGGTTGGTCATCTTTGCTGTCCTTTCCGCTCAACCACTTCGAACACTGACATGTGGCTGAATCATTCAGCTCAAGTCTCCTCTGAAAGGTCGCACTGTCACAGATTGTCACTTCCTATATAATGGTCTGGTATTTTTGAGATGAGTCAACAAACTGTTTACAGTTTTTTTTCTTTTATTTTTTGTTCAGTGAAGTTTAAAAATGAGTCACAGACTCTTTCTTGGGCAGTTATTTCAGTAAGCTTGAATATTGTGCCTTTTTTTCTCTTTTTTGCTTCAGGTAAAACGCTATCAGTGCACATTTGAAGGGTGCACTCGGACCTACAGCACAGCAGGAAACCTGCGGACACACCAGAAAACACACCGGGGCGAGTACACTTTTGTGTGCAATCAGCAGGGCTGCGGAAAGGCCTTTCTCACCTCTTATAGTCTCAAAATCCATGTCCGCGTTCACACGAAGGAGAAACCTTTCGAGTGTGACGTGCAGGGCTGTGAAAAGGCCTTCAACACGCTATACAGGTGAGCTTCCACCCTTCTTTAGTTCTTTAGTGCCAGGTTTAGTTCTTCTTCCTGCTGCTGTTTGTTCATTGCTTTTTTGTTTGCAACTCATTACATTTAAAGGCCAAACCAGTCATCGTGCAAGAATAACTGCACTATGTTTTTGTATACATCCCTAATCCAGAATTACATACAATTTTTATTTCCTTTTAAACAAATATAAAGGTTTGAGAAATATGATATGATATCCAAGATTTTACAATATAATAAATACGGTATATCATATTATATAATATAATAAATGTATCATAGGTTAAATGTATTTGCAGTGTCTTGGAAAAATAGTCACACCTCTTGAACTTTACCACATTTTACTTATGTAACAATAAGAAACTTTAATAACTTTTATTGAAATGTTCTTGAATAAATTATCAGCACAAAGTGGCTGATAATTGTGAAGTGGAACATTATACTTGTTTGTTGATTTTTTTTTTGCAAGTAAAAATCTGAAAAGAACATATTTGTACTCCCTTCCCCCCTTACTCTGATATGCAGCCTTACTTACTGCCTTCAGAAGTCGTCTATTTAATAAACAGTCCACCTGTGTGTTTTAATTCATTACAAATGAATTAAATAAGTTTGTCTGCCATATCCATCAAAGTTATTAGAAAAATAGGCTTGAAATATTTCACTGTATGTAATGACTATATAAGATGTGAGTTTCTGAAATGATTGGAAAAAAATAGAGACCTATTTTTCACAGTACAGTGAACCCTCGCTATAACACGGTTCACCTTTCACGGCCTTTCTGCTTCGTGGAGTTTTTTTGTGCAGTTTTTTTTTTTCACAGTGCCTTGTGTTTTGTGTCCTGATTGGCTAAACAGTTTCCGCGCTTCTTTTCTACCTGTGTGCCAATAACGTTACGGTATTTAAATATGCAGCTTGGCAAATTTTGGCAAATATTTTTGCCCAGAAGAAAAAAGAGCGACAACAACTACCGATAACAATATTCTTTTCTTGAAAAAACACACCTGCACCTCAGGCTTCAGAAGAAAAAGACACTAGAGAGCAGAGTCAGGCCACAGCGTCACAGTCAGAGGAACAGTGAAATACACGAGTCACAATTTCTCCTACTGTACTTTGTATTGATGATTACAATGATTGTTTTACTGTAGTTATTTGTAAGAAAGCGTTCTATTTGTTAAAAAAAATGCTTAGGCCTGAAAACAGGTTTTGTTCTTTGGTTTCAATGTAGAATATTTAATTATGCTGTATAATAATTGTAAAAAAATAAAGGTAACTACCGGTACTTCACGGATTTCGCCTATCACAGGTTCTTTTTGGAATGCAACCCCCACGAAAAACGAGGGTTCACTGTATTCCAATAGTTGGAGATGTACATCTCATCTCACACCATAGCCGCCTGGCTTCTCCAGATGCTGTAGCATAAATGCCTTGTTCTTGATGGCAATGTGTTGTCAGCATCTCTTATGTGTCAGAGGCTGTTACCCCAGGGAACCATCTCATGCAACACTTGGATGGATTCTCTCCTTAATGACATTCATTTCCTCTGTCTTCTCCTATTGCCACCCAGATGCTGTAACACTGCAGTCAGTGGGTGTGGACTGATGCTTTTCTTGTTTGCCAAATTTGAACTATTGTAAAAAAAATTTAATATGTGAAAATAACTGTTTTTGGGTAAAAAAACAAATACTGGATAAAACTGATGTTTTGCCTCATTTATTTTCTGTAGGTCTGCCATTAAAGAGGTGTAATAAGTCACACTTGATTGTTTTCGCAGGCTAAAAGCTCACCAGAGACTTCACACAGGCAAAACATTCAACTGCGAATCGGAGGGATGCACAAAGTACTTTACCACACTCAGTGACCTGAGGAAGCACATTCGTACTCACACTGGGGAGAAGCCATTTCGGTGAGAATCTCCATTAAAACCACAGTTTTATTTCTTTTCTGTCTACAACTTTGGGAACTGAAGCTTTAATAGACACCCGAAGGCAGTGGAGATAGGATGCATCACTGTTCGCTGGTGTTCACAAACTGTTTTTAATGAACGTTTTTGATGTTTACACATGGGCAACATGGGCTTGGGTCTATTCTGGATGAATAATCAATAGTTTATTTTAAGGTGCTGAGTCATTTTCTGTTATTTCTTACAGGTGTGATCATGATGGATGTGGGAAAGCCTTTGCTGCAAGTCATCATCTCAAAACACACGTACGAACACACACAGGTACATATTTATTCCAAACTTTGGACGTCTCAGGACGTCCAATGGAAGCTCCATCAAGTGGAAACTGAAAGAGTAAACTATGATTGTAAATGTAACAAGACAGGACAGTCCAGTGGTGGAATATATAAACCTGAACACATCATCCCCACAATGAAACATGGGGGTCCCAACATTATATTATGGAAATTGTTTTAAATAGCAGAGACAGGGAAGTTGTTCAAGATAACAGGAAGATGACTGGTACTAAATAAAGGACAATCCTGGAAAAAAAAAACTGCTAGAGGTTTCATCTAAAACCTGAAAAATGTAGTCAAATCTGCAATGGAATAAATAAAAAAATGTTTAAAGCATAGGGATTATTTTGCAAGGCACTGTGTATTCTTTACAACCTACTGAGCACATAATTAGACCCTTTGTCTTGTTCAAACGTTTTTCTTTTTAGGCGAGAAGCCTTTCAACTGTCCCAGTGATGGCTGTGAAAAGACGTTTAGCACTCAGTACAGTCTGAAGAGTCACATCCGGGGCCACGACAAAGGACAGCCGTTCACTGTCACCCTCACACACCCACACTCTGAAGTGAGTCATTCCACGGCAGCATCTTGGAATATGAAACACTTGTTTGCAGTTTGTTGTGCAGGACAAGTGTGAATCTAGCTGGGCTCTGTTTGAAATCATTGTGTGTGTGCTTATGAGCTGTAAATATGGAGTTAATTTATTTTCAAATATAAAGAATTTCACAAGCGAAGCTTTATTACTTAATGGGATGTATTTTAGGGGTTAAATAAAACCTTTTTTGAATCATTAATTTTTTTCATTATACCACTTTTAATTTGATTTATTATTTCCAGCTGGTGTACCACACTTATAAATAAAGTTACTTACACAATGCAGTCCCCTCAAAGTCCTCAGTCACCCAGTGCTTATTCAGATTCAGATTTTTATCTTAACATCTCTCACTTTGACAGTATTTTGTCATGGTCACTAAAACAGAATTAGAAACTGTAAGCTCTTCTCCTGGTTCGAGAAAGGGGAAAGAAATGTTTGTTCAAATGTCTGATAGTAGGGGGAAAATAATCTTGTCGAGGCAGTTGGCTGATTTTGAAAATAGAAAAGAAGTGTACAACAAGACCCAGATTTATGAATGATTTATCGTACTTAAAAGTTCCACTGTTATTGCAACACCATTCTAATTGAGTTTTTGTCTCTCAAAAACGTTTTCTGATGTAAAATGTAAATTGTGGCATCATCATGTAATAGAGTATGTGGTTTAAAACAGATTTTGTTTTTTCATTGACCCTTTATTCCTTTATTATAGGATGCAAATCACTCACTGTGCCTCAGTGACTTAAGTCTCATCTCTACTGACTCAGAGCTACGAGAGAACATCAATAATGTAAGTGGATCTGTTGTCTCATCTTTGTTGAATGCAGTTTGGATTAATATGGAGGATCTGTCAAAATAATCACAAATTAGTGGCTGTATTACAGAGCCAGGTAATTGGATACCTTAGATTTTCTCCTATTAATTACTGATTTATTTATTGATTGATATTATATGTAGATGCAAGCTCTTCTCAAACTAGAATTGTTTTATTTCAGTATTTGAATTATACACTTTTATATTTTTTTGAATATTTAGCTTACAGGTAAATAAATCTAAAAAATAAGTTTAAATAACTTGAATATTACTTATAATATTCAATTCAATAATAAGGACATTGCTAAAGAAGCTGGCTCTTCACAGAACTACGTTTGTTTGCTCTTGAACCAGAGACGTCAGCATCTTATGCTGACAAATTATTGATGCCGAGTGGTCCAAAGTCATCTGTTCAGATGAAAGTAAATTTAGTTTCATTTAGATATCAAGGTCTGATGTTGAGTATTTAAATCATACGCTGTACAGAACATAGATATACCTTTGATGAAAATTGCATTTTTATTTCAATGGAGTTTATTGGTCTTAAAATCTTCAAATTTTCTGAGAAACCAAATATTGGGTTTTCATTAGCTGTAAATGATAAATATTACAATGAGCAAGAATGAAGACTTGTGATGACTGTAAGAGTCTGATTTTTTTTATTTGATAACTATGAGAAAAAACACCTTTGAATGACCCTCTTAATTTGTTGAGATGCTTCTGGATCTGTTTTACAGGCTCAAAACCTGGACCTCAACAACGTGACTCCTATAAAAATCTTTGAACTCATGTTCCAGAGTCCTGAAAATAGCATCAGCCAAGATGACCCACATCCCACCAGTAAGATCTCAGAATCAAAAATGTGTGTTTAAACTGTAACAAACATAGATGTCATGGCTGAGTTGGGTTTTTTTTCTTCCTTAGAGAATTTAGGTGAAACCTTCTGCATAGAGACCTCTATCCAACCACGCGTGACTGATGTTTCGTCTGTAATCTCGTTCTCTGTCAATCCTACCTCCTCATCATCCTGCTCCAACAACGCTGCTGTCCTGGAGGCCTCTTCTCAACATATTCAAAACTCCTCCCCTCAGGCACACACGCCTGTCCCTGTGACTGCTAGTGTCAGCTCCACACAGAACCCCCCTTTCATGCAGCAAAGTGGGGCTCAGCAGATTTCAGATGTGCCTCCGGCTCCTGTCCAAGCACCAAACCATGTCACCTCTCAACACTATGTGGCACTGCCACCTACATTCCTCCAGTCGGAAAGTGCTACTCAGACTTCTCCTCTACCGCAGCCCATCTCTTCTCCAGCTCTGACCTCCGCAGCTCCAGTTTCTGCAGCCTCCACAGCTGATGGACTTTCAGCTGCACCTCAACCTGTGCCTTTGGCCAACAGCGCTGTCACCAACACCGGCCCCGGCCAGGCTTCGGCTCCTGCCACCATCACCATAGCGTCGACCCCAAACGTGCTCCAGCCCAGCCTTGTCATGTCAGACCAGAACCTCCAATGGATCCTGAGCAGCGCTGCAAACAGCCAGCAGAACCCTGAGCAAGCAGTGAGTACTGCACACACCCAGGGTTAACATAACAAATGTCACTTTTTTTGCTGAATCTTTTTTGAGAGTAATGTAGCAGTCATTGAGGATTAGCTTCCACAGAGACGTTGCCTGCTCAGCATCTCTAAGTCTTTGGGAATTTTTTATTATGACACTCATTTACCTTGGACCAGTTCTGGGTGATATGGGCTAAAAAGAAAATCAGTTTTATTTTATTTTTTTTATACCAGACCCGATTTTTGATTTTAACTTTTTCTTTAAATTGCTTTCTTATCTTATAGAGAAATTACAAATGACCAAAAAATTTTTCAAAAAGTGGCTTTTATCATCGCCTCTGAAAGTTGTACAACAAAGTATTAGGGCCAGGATACAACTTTTTTGTGTAATTGTTTATTATGAAAATATAGTTATATAATGAACAGAACAAAGTTAATTTTTAGCAGAAGTCTTAAACTTGCAAGAAAAAGTAATGTTAAAGTGGAATAAAGCTTATAGTTACTGAGATCTGGCCTAGTTCATGTGGGCTTTTTCTTCAAATTAGACTCGCTTGTTTGCGCAATTGTTTCAAAGTTCTCCTACTGGTAATAATTTGATGCTGATGTGTTAAAATTTAAATAACATATCTGTACAACCAATACCAAATTATAACTTTACAAGATGCTCAACATTCTTCATTTTAGTGTTTTAGGTTTTTGTTGCGAAGTTCTCATAAAATTGCTGTTTTATTCTCCTAATATTACAAACTTATTCTCATTTTATTTTGACAATGTCCCATAATCCTATTCTTGTAATATGACTTTACTCTCATAATTAAAAAAATAGATAAATAAACCTTAGCCTGGCCCTAATAATATATCATAATATGTCGTAGAGTTGACCTGAAAATAAATAGAAGATTTTTAAACAATATTGCAGCCCTGGGTCTGCTGACATTACTCTGAAAGATAGAAACACAAATAGTGCATGATGAAAAAAATCTAAATTTTCCAAAAATTAAATCTTGAAAAACCCTGTTTTGATGTTTAACAGTCTCACCAAGGAGCTCCAAAAGTGGAAAAGGTCTTCTTTACTACAGCCATACCAGTTGGAGGAACTGCTGGTAAGCCTTTTTATGTGTTCTGTATATTTTGGGGCATCTGCTAAAAATAATATTAAATCAAGAATGTGTTTTGTGATCCAGTAGCGAATGTGTCAATCTGATACTAAGTAAAAAATAGGGTCAGTATTGCTGTTATTGATACAAATATTGATACTTACTATTTACATATCAAACTTCTGACCTTCAGGCATTTTGTGTTTTTTCCTTTGGATTATTTTGTTAAAACCTAGAACTGAATTTAGATAACGTTTACAGGTGTCCACAAAATACTTTAATAACATATGTATAGGACAGATATATAAAAATGAAACACATTTGTATGCATTGTTTTCTAAATTAAGTGCCAAATTTTTACCAAAATCTTTTGTATGATAGAGTTGAGAAACTACAATTCGAATCTAAAAATATTTTAAGAGGGAATCTGAAATTTATGTATCGATCTTATCAAGTTAGGATTGAATTAACACTTATACCAACAGGGTATCAATATTTAGGATGAATCTACCCACCTCTATCTTTTATACTGGATCAATAAATAGTCAGTCAACGTATTGATTCTGTGGGCCACCAAGATGCTGTCTTGATAGTTTTGAATAATAGAAATGTGGTTTATGTGGACCTATTTTATGTAGTTTTGCTTTGAGTTCTATAAATTGGTGACAGTAAGATAGCAAATTAAAAAGGCTGATTTAGAGTTTTACTTTTTAATGGAGTTGCCAAAATGAATTTTTAAATGACTCCCTAAGGTACTGAGTTTGTAAATTGTTTGTTTATATTAGCAGCCTGAGTTGGAGCCGTTTCTTTTTCAGGTAACTCTGTCCAGCAGATTGGCCTCAGCCTGCCTGTCATCATCATCAAACAGGAGGAGTCCTGCCAGTGCCAGTGTGCCTGCAGGGACTCTGTGAAAGACAAGACTGCAAAGAGTGCCTCCTCCGTCATTTCAGCCCCTTCACAGCAGCAAACTGTAGAGCCCACTCCCCAGCTGTCATCTGAGCCTCCACCACACTCAACCACTTCATCTTCGTCTTGCTGCCTTCCCAAGTCTTCCTCCAAGGTGGGTGAGCCAAGACCAGAAGCCCCCACCTCTTCCTCTTCCTCCTCCTCCACTGCAGCTCAGAGTTTCTCCCCTATAGTGAGCAACACTGCCACCCACCCACCCACATCAGACGGGCTAGCCAATATGGACGTATCAGACTTCCTGTCCATGCAGAGTCCCGAGACAGCCGCTAACATCGAAGCTCTGCTGCTGGTTGCGGATGACTTCAACATGACCACTGACAGCGGTCCTTAGGAGAATTTCCACCGTGTTTTACTTTTCCACCCACAGCTCCAATGATTCTTCCAGCAGATGCCTCGTCCTTCACCCTGTATAGTTTGTGCATGTACAACCCTCTGTCTGTGCAGTGCATTCTGTTCTGTATGGCACTGTGTGGCATATATACAAACCTGTACAAACTAGGAGTACGTTTTCGATTTCTGCAGTAGTTGCAGTTAGTTTGCTCACAGAGATTTAGCAGCCTTTAGGCAAATCAATTCTGACAAGAAGCAGTTGATCCTTTGTGGAAAACATTGCCTGTATATATTAATCCTATTGATATCTACTCATGAACTGATGAAATGTTGTCAAAGCACTGATAATATAAAAAGGTTGTGTAACTGAGCAGAACGAAAAAAAATATTTCTATATCTTTGTACTGTACTGTAGGCCGTATCGAACGCTTCAAACTGGTATGCAACTGACCAGAATGCACTGTATATTGGAGGAATTTGCTCTTACTTTAATCATGTTTGATTTAAAGCATCATATAGCTCGTATGAAGTGGTTTCTTTAGCATTCTTAATGGAAAATTTATGTAATCAGAAAAATGTGATTACTGATTGAGAAGAACCTATGATTAGTTCTGCCTGTCTTTTAAACGGCATTAAGTCAATTTGTAAGTTGCCTCTAACTTAAACTAACTTAACTTTTTGTATGTTAATTTATTTAAATGCTTGATTCTTTTAATATACAGGTAAAATTCTACTTTATTAGAGTAGAAAATTAATCTAATTTATTTCAATCAGGTTGCTTTTAAGTTGAATTTTATTTTATTTTTTCCTTATTTGGTTACTGACATGCTTAACGAATTTTGCTGAAAGCAAGTTTGTGAAAAGATTAACCTCTAGTTTAATGCACAGTAAAGCAAACTGTTGTCAAGGATCTCCAAGATATGACCACACTTAGTTTGCAACTACTGTCACCATCCCATTTTTTCAGGGCCGTGACCCTCTCAGGGATGCATCAAGTCATAACTGATCCCTGTTCCCTGAGTTCGTTAGACGTGTTTCTTTTTCTCAGAAGACTCACACTTGCAGTAGCCCTATGTTTTGCTGCACTCTTCCCTGTTTTTTGCACACTTTCTTGTAAAAAGAATAATTTCACAGCTTGCTAGCTGAGGCGACACCACTACAGACTTTTTTGTATACAACTGCTGTAAAGTAGCATTTAAAAGCTGGTGTCTGGAAACTGTAGATAGAGTACATTTTAGTGTAAGCTTCTTTGAGAACCTTGTAGATTACAGGATTTGTATTTTTGTATAGAATTTTGAGCTCAGAGTTTGAACCTAATCTATCCTGCATCTTTACATTCCCCACCCCCTACCCCAATCACATTTATGTAGAGCAGTTTAGAGTTTTTGCTGTTTAGTTGAATTGTTCTATAACCAACTGGGCTTCTGTACAGTCACCATTTGTATCAAAAAATGTAACTTATAGCCTTTTGGTAAGAGTATAATTTAATAATAAGTATTGTTTCACATGGGACACAATGCAATGATGACAGAACCAAGGCATTATTTCTAGCAGGTTTTGATATGGAAGCTCCTTGGCCTAACAAACCATTCTACAAGCCTCTTTGCCTTGATCATCTTTCCTTCAACATGTCAAAATATTGATTTTCATCTCTTGCATGGATCACTTTGGCCAAAACAGGAAAAGTTTCTTCACAACGTCTAGTTTTTGTTTTCTACAACGGATGTTTGGAAGAATGTAATGAATTGCTATATGATGGAACAGAAAGCTGACTTTTAATTCATGGTCATAGTTAAAATGTGAAAATCTGGCAGTTTTTGGCCATTTTACATCAATTAAGAGCATCTTTGAGAGGCACAATAATCAGGATATGTTGTCTTGAGTCAGTAAACTCAATGCTGGACTCATTTAAATGTAGTACTGAAAAAGTTAAGCCACCCTTTTTTTGTATTTTTGTAAAAGCAGAACATATTCTTGTAACCATGCTTAAGGACTCAAGCAAAGGTTTTTCAAAAGTTGCCTTTTCACTGTTTTCAAGCTGGTCCTAGTCATTTTGGTGATCAGAACTGCTTGAAAATTAAATTACAGATCCAACATAGTTGTCAAAAATGTTAAATTATAACAGGTGTGTAAACAAGATGTATTGGCTCAAAGCTCTTTGGAAGTAACTTTTAAAAATTTAAATGTTTTGGCTTTCAAACAACTTTGTCCCCTAGTATCGGTTCATTAAAAGGTGCCTACTTTCACAAATTATACTTTAGTCGAGCGCTGAATAAGAATCTGCTTCTACCTTAAGCATATTAAGTGTAGTTGGCTCAAACCCAAAGCAACATTTCTCCCCAGCATGCTAAACAGTTCTTTAAGGCCTGAACAGAAGTAAACTCATTTAAAGCAATATACAAATAATGTGTGGCTTACATTTTTTAATATTGTACTGCAGTGTTCAGAATCCCACTGATATAGTGCTTGAAATCACTCCCTGCATTTGAAAATGTCTGAAAAAAATCTGACACACTTAAAAACTACTGCAAGAAAGCCAAGCACCCATTACTTTTATTTTTACATGTACTGTCAATTTATAGTACAAAACTATGCAATTTAAGGTGGCATTTGGAATTTAAATATTGACTCAAGACTTCTTTTTGCCTTCTACATGATTTGCATATACAGTTCTTAGGCAAAAACTGAGTTTTCTGCAGACTTGTGCATATTGACATGAAGAGTGTGAATATGGACTTTAGAGTGTATTTCAGGTACAGTGCCCATATATTTTGCAGTTGTCTTTGATTTATTAAAGAAATTGATTTATTTTAAGAGGTCTTTAGAGAAGAATTCTGTTTTAAGAATTAGTCAAACATACAGCTTTCTCTTCTTCGGTCCTCTGTGTTTGAATTTTGTCAACGTATCCGTTTGACTACATACTTTGTCAGCTTTTATCCTACAAACTAAAGCTTAATGCTGCCAATATTTACATTAGCGATAGTTTCACAGCCCAGGTTTGTTTAACAGCTACATGAGAAATTGGTTTATTTGTTGACATTTGGAAGCAGAATGCTGGGTGTAAAATGTTTCATTTTGTTCTCCCACAAATGACCAGTTTAACATAGGAAACCATATGCTTCCAAAGGAATGTCATACACCCAAAGAGAGAACTTACAGATATGTATTTTTTAAAGAATGTATAATGTGAAAATGTTTGCTTTTGCTTGTTTCGTACAAAGTGATAAATACCTATGACTTGAGAGCAATATAGTACTAATAAAACCTTATTCATGTCACATTACATATTCAGTGTGCTTTGACTGTTGCTCAACACCCAACAGGATTGACCACTTTTATTCAGTTACATTTCATGGGGACGTTTTGGGAAGTGGCTCTCCAGGTTCTGGCTGTGACTTTAAGTATGCATCTGGTAGAGATTTGTCCTGCAGAAAAAGCAGCATTAGTAGACGTTATGCAAGAAAGACATTGGGGGCTAAAAATAAATAAATACTCACCAGTAAGACCTTCAGTGCTTTCAAGTCATCCAAGACAGCGTTACACATATTTACTCTGTCTGTCAGGGCAGCCATCCTGGTAGAAATTTCACTGACTTCCTGCAGCATTGAGATAGATTTTGTTTGTGTATATGGAAAGCATTATTTTTGGGTTATAAAGCACCTGCAAGCTATAATCATAACTAAACACTTGGACTCCAGAACGGTTGTTTTAAAGTTAAACCCATTTATTTACCTTCACCTCCTGAAACAGTTTGGACAGATAGCTCTTAATGTTGGAACTGACCTGGTGCACCAAGTCCAGGAGATCAACAGCATCCTCTAAGACACCTGCTAAAGTAAACATAATTACAATGACAAACTACTTACTGTTTTTAATTTTGTTTATCGAAGAAAACTGATTTTACCTGTGTCCGAATCCATGGCCGTACATACAACTCACTGGCCTAGTCCGTCGGTATTTATTAAAGCAGTTACAGGTGCTTTACATTTTCCTAATTGGTCTACCGCGTGATGACGTAATGCCTAAACGTGAAACAATCCAATAAACGCAAAAATATATAGCTAATATAGGTATTTGTTTTCTAGTAATATTACTTAATAATACATTTAAGTAATCACATTTCATAAATTACTGAACTGCATATTGTGGGTCGGTCAGTGGGTGGGGAAAGTACTAGTACATGATCGGTCAATCTACTATGCGCAGGTTAATGTTAGGGTCTGTTTAAGAAAGAAAAATGGAGGACTATATATTAAAAGAAATACTGTTACATTTTTACAGATATATAAAATGTTTTTTTCATGTAAGGTTTCCGCATTTAGTTAATTGTTTTAGTAACTTACTGACACATTCATAATATAATTTATTATTATTATTATTATTATTATTATTATTTATTTTCAACATTAAATAATCGTATATGCAAAATATTTTTTGGGAATTATTTATTTTGTGGGTTATAGCTCTTTTGTTCGAAGCCCGGCATAAGGGGACATGGAGGAGAAAAAAAGCGGGCTCTGTAGTTTTGGGCCTTGATATAAATAATTTAATCTTATCAAATTTTGCTTCTCCAGTTCTGCGGATATCTTGGCATGGATAATAAGTGAATTTTAGGGTAATAAATAATTAAATAGTTATCTGACTTTGAAAAATACTTTTATGTTCTTTTTAATTTTGTTCTTTTTGTGTTGTTAAAAAAACATGAACAAAATAGTGTAATGAAAGAACTTGTCTGACTTATCAAGTTTGTTTCTAGTCAAATAGGCAGTTGTGCCTTTAAAAAAAAGTGACGTCATAATTTAGAGGCGTAACCCGGAAAATCTCTGTCATTGCATCAGGCATCAACATGCTCCATGTTAGTGGAATATCCGGCGTGTGTTTCAGTTCAGCTTGATTTTATGCGTTCGTTTGGATTTGTCGCTGCTGGGTTGATCAAATATAGAGGATCTCACTGTTCAGCGGTCGCTGGTCGACTCGGAACCGAAATGTGTAAAGAACCGAAGACTAAACTGCTCCGCTTGTACCCGCCAACCTCCAACGGGCCGACGGTTCATCGAGAGACCCAAACAGGTACCTACTCGGAATAAAAGAGTATCCCAGTCAGTTTATATAAATTGTAGATGTAGCTGAGCAGGGGAGAGTTTAACTAACACACATACTTTTGACCAAAAAACACGTTAGCTTTCTGAAAGTGTTGCTAACTTTGATTTTATTTTTTTTTTATCTAATGGACCCTTTTCAGTCAAGCATTGCGAAGGCAAAGTGAATTAAAGATGAAATCTCTGTCTTACCATAATATTGGAAAATGGAAATAACTTTTTAAGCAATAACTGTGTCCAGTCTGTTGTTTCCATGTTTAGTTTAGTTTGAATGTTATGCCATTCTCACGGTGACCATATTGCTAAGGTTTCACGGCGTCAGAGTATTCACAAACATTTTAGACAAAAATATATACTCAGTGGTCACTTTGTTAGTTACTTGTTGGTGTGGTGTCATCACTCTGTTGCTGTTTAGCATATATAGGCAGCACAGCTACTGCAGAACACTGTGAACCTACTGTCACGTTCAAGAAACCGGTTTGCTATGATTTGAGCTTTGTGACTCATGTAGGGATGGAGATGGTGAGCAGAAATGCTCAAATAGAATACATAATGTATCTTAAAGGATAGTAATGTCCTTTAAACTTTGGGTTTCAAATTGTTCCAAGAAAAATCTCCCGAAACAATTATGCAACCACCAGCATAAACCATGGACACAAGGCAGGCTGGATCTGCGGTTTCATGTTGTTTTTATGGCAACCTTTGACTATCATTTGATCATCAGAGGAGTCCATGTTTTTCCAATCCGCTGTTGTCTAATTTTGTTGAGTCTGTGTGAATTTTACACAATGTGATCGGCTGCTGTCACCCATCTGCTTTAAGTACATTTCAGTAACAGGCAATTCAAGATGCTTTACCGGACGAAAACATAAAACAAGAAACTTTACATTTTCTTAAATGTTGACATAAAAATCATCATAGAATATTGTAAAGAAAACTACAATTAATCTACAATCAAAGGCAACTCTGAACAAGTGATTTTCCAGTCTTATTTGAAGAAACTCATGGCTCCAGCAGTTTTGCATTGTACATCCCCATATGTGTATGTAATTGTTTGTTTCATCTTGTTATCTCTTCTTAGGTTTATATATTCATCTTTAATGTCTGTATGCTGTGAACGTGTGAAACTGAAGTCAAATTCTCTGTTTGTGCACACTATCTTGGCCATTAAACTGGAACTGGTTCTGATTCCCATTCAGGCCAAACTGGATGTAGCAGGGGAATTGCTATAAAAAGTGTAGGTGCAACTTGCTATAGGATAACTAATCAAAAACTGTAGGGGTGGTTATGTATATATTTTTCAATGACAGTTAATATAATGATACATCTTTTACTGAAGAAAAGATCAAAAGATGGATCAATGCACCCATAAAGGCCCAAAAAATGTATTTATTAATGCCAGTTACAAACAAAAGTAAACTTTTCATCAGAGCTGTAGATCATGCTATTGATTATATCTGCTTACGGTTTTGTTTCCTCTCAGATGACTCTGAAATCCTGAGCTGCACAGTGAAAGCTCTGAAAGACGGTCACATTGTTGCAGTGCCGACAGACACTATCTACGGTCTGGCGTGTTTGGCCCAAAACTCTGAGGCCGTCAAAAAAATCTACGAAGTGAAAGAACGGAACGGACAGAAGCCGCTGGCGATCTGTGTTGGAGAAATTCAGGATATCTATCAGTGAGTGTGCTGATCTCAGTTCTGATTAGTCTCTGACTTAGGAGAGTCCTTTAATTCTCTCTTTTGGACTCATGAAATCACTGCATGTTCTGTTTAGTTATTAAAGAAGTAGGGAACCACTAACCTCTTGTTTCCTGAGTAGGTACTGTAAGGTGAAGGTGAAAGAGGATCTTCTAGGTGATTTACTGCCTGGTCCCGTCACTCTTGTGTTTGAAAGATCTGAAAAGCTGAATACAAATCTCAATCCTTTTACTTCAGTAAGTCTTCTTCTTTAGTTGGACAAGCATTTAAATAAAATCCCAAGTGATGTGTCCTTGTAGGCTGTCAGCTGTTATTGTTTTGTCCTTTAGCTTGTAGGCGTTCGTATTCCTGATCATGCCTTTATGAGGCGCCTCTGCCAGATGTGTGGGGAACCATTGGCACTGACAAGTGCCAACATCAGCTCAAATACCAGCACAGTGGAAGTACATGTAAGTCTCAGAAACATTGTTTTTTGAATCATGTGCAGCATTTGGTAAGCTGAATATGGCTGTTTTCCTGTTAAAGGAGTTTCAGGAGCTCTGGTCAAAACTAGCTGTGGTGGTGGATGGAGGACCAATAGGAGACCAGACCCGGCAGGGGTCAACTGTGATTGATCTGTCGATACTAGATAAATACAGAGTCATCAGATCAGGCTGGTAAGTTTTTGTTGTTGTTGTTGTTTTTTGATTAAGTATTGCTGTTTGAAGTTTTGTTCACTACTACCACATTCTCTACTCAAAGTTTAGATTTTTCTGTAGAGGGATAGGGTTGTCACATTTATTGGCACCCTTAATATTTGCTTCCTTTTACCAAGTGCTCCCCACTCTGCTAACATTTAGCCCATCACAGACATAATACATAGACAGTCAGAAGTCAGGGAAGCAGAAGTGATGATCTGCAGAAATTGAATGAAGTGAAATGGTCAACTTCAATGTTGACAGTACAACATTGACAACAGGGATAATAATAATAATTGTGCCACTGTTGATGACAATTTATTTATTTTTTCTGTGAATGAATATACTCAATTTTTTTTTCCCATTTCACATGTGTGAGAAAATGCTATACTTGAATTTAAGACTTTCTATGCATTTTTACTAGGGGTACCAATAAATGTCCTGAGCAATGATTAGTAGCACTAGAATTAGTAGAAATTCTGCTGTATTATTTTAGGTAATAACTGCAGTAATCATTTCTGGATTTCCAAACACATCATCCTTTCTTATTTATGCAGATTAATTCCTATTAATAGAGTGTGGTCTAATGTTCTAAAACAGGTGTTTAAAGTTTTAAACTAAGCAAACTGGCTTCAGATGTGTGGATTTTACAGAGGAGCTCATATTATTTTCTCATAAAAATTCACTACAACATTGTTAAAATCTACTCAGTAAAAATCCTGCTGTGAATAGGAATTTCAATTAAAGTTAAGGACATACTTTAATCAGCAGTTTGACATTAATTACTCTGATAAAACATAACCTCAGCTTACTACAGTCTCCCCACAAATGCCTGCCAGCTTGGATTAAATACCACAGAGTCAGCTCGTCACATTGTGTTTATTTTTGCCTCTCTGACTCTGAGCTCCATCGCCGTCCCCCTCTCCTAAAACCTCCAACGCTCCCTCTGAAGTGGACTTGGTGTGTTAAACGACAAATGACCCTAATTCTGTTTTCAGTGCCCTTTCTGCCACGCTTGACGTGTTGGAGCATAAATACGGACTGTCAGAGAACTCAAAGGAGGAATGACCTTTAAACTCTACGCACTCCAAACGCACGCTAAGACGCACAACCTGTTCTGACCCAAAGGTACTCAGGGAAGTAAGAATGTAAGAGCTGGACGTTCCCATGGAAAACAAAACATGTAGGGAAAACCTAAGTCTGTCATCACAAATGGTGGCTCTCTTAAACTGAGAGTTGCTTTTTCTTTTTGTAATTTTTTATTTTTTATTTTTATTTTTTGCTTAACCTCTGATCATGATGTGGTGTAGAGGTTCAACATGTCTCTTTATTCAGGAATTCAATAAATGAAGTAAGCTGAATCTTCTGTAATATTTTTCTCTTTAAATCTCTTCATGTTGTGAAAGTTTTTACTGTGTGCCTAAATTATCCTTTGTAGCACAGTGAAAGGATTAGACTTCAATAAATTGTGTTTTATTGTAACTCAGCCACAGATATTTTATACCTGACAGTTTCAAATTCGCTCTATGGTTATTAAGTTTAATAATCTATTAGATGCTGTTCCAGTTCCTCTTTTTTGTACCAATTGTTGTTCCATTTGTCTACTTTCATCCTAAATTGGACCTGCGTTTTTTTTTGTATCTTAATTTCATCATCTGTTTAATATATTACTATAATAAAAGCTTTATTTATCTTTTAACTGTATATTAAAAACTTTATAAGCCTTTAAAATTATTTTTGCTAACATTTTAAAGAATATATAAAGTACATATTTCTCGACGAATATTCATGGACAATAAAATCACATAACGTATGGATTTCACACAAAAAAAATGATTCCAGTGTTGTTTACGTTTTTTGTTAACGTCAAATGAAACAAGAAGGATTATTAATTTTGATTTCCGAAAGATTAAAGTATTTTGTGCCAAAGTTAAACTCCTACGACAGACTGTGAGCCTGACGTGGACAGTGATGACTATGTTCATCTTTCTAACTTTTAATTGTTATATATTTGTTCATATTCCAGGTCTGAATTATATATATACAGTACAGACCAAAAGTTTAGACACACCTGTGTGTCCAAACTTTTGGTCTGTACTGTATATATATATATAGAATTTGTTGAATTTTATTTGAATGCAGTCTTAGTTCATACCAGCTTACCCAACCTAAAACTTGAGTTAAAACAGAACACATACTGTAACTCTTCAAGCAGTCACGGGGTATCTTTGGATACTTTGTGTGTGTGACATAACGCAAAAATGCAACTACTGTTGTACTATTGCTTTAAAATATCCGTGTTAATCCTGGTATTTAGTGAAATCGTTCCTGTTATAAAATATGTCAGAGGCAATGATTTGCTGTACGCCAAGTATTCACCAATTATCTTTTTATTGATGACTAATAAATTGCTTGAAAATCAGTATTTAAAAATGGACTATTTCATAAGTTGACAGTAATGTGGTTAATGTGTTAAGAGAAATTTGATTCCAGGGGGATTTTTAGGACAGAGTTTAGTGTCTCAACTATAAATAGCCTATCCTTCTGGAGTGTTTGAGTAAAAAAAAAAGTTAACTAAAAGTATGAAAGACCTTTAGACAATCTAGAGGTACATTGCTCATAATTACTTTAAAAGTTCACAAGAAAGTGTTACAAACAACATCAGTTGTTGATGCTGACCTTGTGGAAAATCAGTCAATACACAAAAGAGCCAAACTAAAGTTAGCCCAAACAACTGATTCAGAAAGGTTTGCTTTAACAGATATCAAAGTCCTTTTTTTTAATTGTAAAAAACCCAAAAAAACTGTAGCATTGATAAGCTACTAAATCTTCTTTTGCTAAGTAAAAGATACTGTTAGTCTTGTGCATCTTTTTCTTATACAAAAAATGAATAGAAGATAAAAATATTTATAGACACTTTATCTGAGCTTTACTTACCTGAGGAACAATTAAATTACCCTTTGTGATGAATGAAGTGTTTTTGAATTTAAATTTGAGTTGAACTGATGACAATATTCTTGTGTTATGCCACCTCCCATCCAGGTTGATTAGTGTCACTCTGCATTCAGCAGACAATGCTGATGAATTCACCTATTTAACTGTTTTGGAGGGAAAGAAAGACATCAGGTAAATGCAGGGCAGCAGGTTCCTCTGCTAACAGATGAAGAAAAACCAGAAGTGATGTGGTATTGAGGTAAATTACCTCTAAGTCGTCGTATATAAATGGTGAATAGATTTGTGTGTTGGGCCTGTCATTGACTTGCTACTAGTGCGCTGTATTTATTTTACTGTCATGGCAGAGATGGTCTCCAATAACCTGTGACTCACTCAGAGATAAAAAACATTTTTTTCAGACATGCACACTAACATTGTCCCTCCATCTTACAGTCTTAGTAGTCATCAACATTCTCTTGGCATAACTGCGGTGGCATGTTTCGCCGCTTTTCTTGGCAGAATTCGTGCTCATTTAATGTGATTGGTTTCCTGGCACAAACTCAGCACATTTTTTTTAACAACACTGAGGTCCTTGTTGAAATGGCTATTCTCTTAATGTCAGCCTGCTTTATGCCTTCCAATGCAGGTTTTTATGTGTATTCAGGATCATTTACCCTGTTGGGATACCCCATTATGTCCAAGTTTCAATCTTCTATCTGCTAAGCTGAGGTGAAATTCAAGAATTTGAAAGAAGTTCCTCTCTTTCATTTTTCTATGTGTCTCTGGAAGTAAAACCCACACCATGATGATATCACCTCTCAACACTTTGTTCATTGTTCAAATGCTGGCTAGCCTCATACTGACTCGTGAGCCAGAAATTATATATTTGTAATAAGAAATGCTAATCTCGTTTTTGATAAAATATGAATAATTTGTATTGTACTCAACATTCTCAATTTAAAGAAGATTTCTTATTATCAGCGAAAATCTCCTCCTAAAACTTTTTTAAAAATGCCAATCTACTTTAATCATCTGTGCTGTCCGGCCCAATTTGTACCATTCTTCAGTTGCGGTTCAGAGCAGCACATAATTTTTCAGGCCATGCTTTGTGCGCACCTGGACTAGGCTCAATAGCTAGATCAATGTCAGAAAACCAACCAATTTAAATAATTTCTGCCACAGGTTAAATAACCTTCCTGATGGCTATATGAAGCACATAATGGAGATGCTATGGGGCAATTTGATCCTTTGTGAATTAACATATACCAGCGTTTCCCAATTCCGGTCCTCAGGCCTCCCTGCCCTGCATGTTTTAGGTGTTTCCCTTCTGCTACACACCTGGATTGAATCTATGGGTGATCAACAGGTTTCTGCAGCACTTGATGGTCATGCAATCATTTGAATCAGCTGCTCTGGAATAGAGGCACATCTAAAACATGCAGAGCAGGGGGGACTGAGGACCGGAATTGGGAAACGCTGACATATACCAAAGCTTGTGAATCTGATTCTTGTTTTTTTTTTAAATTTATTGAAGTTTTATATTGTATGGTTATTCCACATAAAGGCTAAGAATGCTCTTAATTTAGATTTTTCATCAGTTTAATATATAAATGTGATTTTCTTCTGTATTGTTTTCAAGTAAATGTTCAACTCCACACCTTAGTCTAAGAGAAGTGATACAAATCAAGTCATGCACAAACAAAAAAATAATCTCAGTCTAGTCAATTAAAATCCTTTAGTGATGAAGAGAAAAGCTGTACGCTGTGGAGATGGACTTCACATTTTGTTTTTGATTAAGAGGCGCGAGAACAAATACGACATGCCCATTTCAGAGTCCTGGACTATTAGAGTATTCAGCAAAACTTTCTCTCAGCGTTTTCCCAAAAGACCCGGAACACTGTGTTTTAGTCACAAAAATGAGCATTTGTTGCCACCATGATCATTCTGATGCTGTGGAGCATAATTCTGTTTAAAGCTCACATCAGCCACTGCTGCTTCTCTTTATTGAACTGCTCGGCCCAGCGGCGGGTCAGTTCCAGATAGTGTTCAGGTCCATGTGGCTGATAGTCCAAGTACACACGGGTCACGGTTTTCTTAGGCATGGCCCTCTCTATCTGCGTCCCTTCATGCCATTCGTTAAAAGACGTGATGGTGACGATCTCCGGCCTCACGTTGAGTGCCGCCTGCAGAGCCGTCTCATAGTAGCGACCGTTCACCCTGTTGCGAGTGTTGTGGTTGTTCCAAGGTCGAATGCTGGTGTCGATGTAACCCGGCCCAACGCTGGGGATGAAAAGGAGGTTGTTCCCGTCACAGAAGGCCTTAATGGCCTTCCAGTTCTGGTGGGAGGAGCCGAAGGAGAAGCCGTTGGAGGCGAAGTAAGTGTACATTCCATCGAAGCCACCTGCCAGGATGTCATGCTTGTGACGCTCCTCAACAATCAGAGCGATGAACATGGAGTCGTATGGGGAGCCGCGCACACTGTGGGAGCCGGTGGGAGTCAAAAATTCAGACCAGGACTCTGGTGGAGTCAGATAGGAGTCATAGATGTAGAAGAGAGGAAGACTCTTCCCTGTGCTGGAGGTGAACTTGTAGAAGGCCCCATGATCACCGTACCTTCAGAGACGAGGATGTGACAAAAACATCAGCAAGGCAATTTATTTCAGTAATTTAATTCAAAAAGTCAAACATTACGCACAGAGTGATACATTTCAAGCATTTCTGTTGCAGTTTACAGCAAATAAAAGCCCTGAGGTCAGTTAGAATATTACATAAGATTACAAATGATTTTTCTAAATTGTCAGCCGTCGATGAAAACGCGTCGATGTTGTTATTACAACTCAATGCTAAGTCTGGGCTCCATTTGCATGAATTACCGCAACAGTGTGGTAAATCATCAAACTGGCTGTGCTGAGGTTTATTTAATAGTGACCTTCAGTTCGTCTGCATTATTGGCTCTGCTGTCTCTCCCTGTTGAATACTTCATTCTCTGGATTTTAGGCAAAGTGATTTTGTGGGCAAATTAAGCAGATTGTGGCCATTTAACTAGATATTGGTACATATGGCATTGTAGAAAGGTGCCAGATACTTTTGCCCATGTATTGATTTTATCAGTTTGAGGTGCTTCTTGAAGCAAGTAGAACACGCTTTGTGATTCTCCACAATTTTTGAAAGGGTTTTCCTTCATCCTCCTCAAAAGGCTTTGATTATCTCCCTTGCATGTGCACCTCACCTTTGTTTCTATACCACACCTTCTGTTTCCATGCAACTTTCCTGTAGTTTGCCTAAATACAGAATTCTGTGAATTACTAACTTCTTCAGCAATTATCTTTTGAGGCTTGAACTCTTTGTAAAGGCTGTCACTAAATATCTACTGAACAACTTTTACATCAGTTCCCCATGCTGATGAAGTGTGATGAATCTTTGGATTGCTTTTAGTGATTCTAAGTGCTTTAATGCAAAGAGCTATATTGTCAGATGATAGAAATGTCTGCTGTTATTTGAAACATTAATATTCGCCTTCAGTGACAGAGTAGTAAAGACTACTTTACAGTTTGTTTGCCAGCAAATGAAAGTTGTACATTTTTTACCTGACACATCCTCACCAACTTTGGTAAAATATGTCAATTTTCAGCACAACTGTAAGAGTTTGGTTTAAGTTGGGGGCTTTGAATTAAGAGTGTACTTTATGCACACTTTTCCTTATGCCCTCTTTGATACTAAAAGATTGAAAAGAAAACTGCTTTCATATCAAGAACCCATTTATAAGTCATGAACCTGGCCTTATATAATCTAGAAAAACAACCTAAAAGTCTTTCTATGTTTTGACCCTTGTTCCCTCAGCCATGCATGCAAATCTAATGGATTTCTGTTTGAGTTGCATCAGTGATGAAGCGCAGCCAGACAAGCACCTACCTGTCAATTATGTACTTGATGTTGTCGTGCAAAGTCTGGTCATTTCTTCCTCTGTAGGGTTGGATCTGAAATGCAACCTGAAAAAAAGCACACGAGAGAATACATATTGTGTTTTAACTGATATCACAGTCCAAACTTTTGCCAATATCTAAGTGATCCTTAGATAGCTAACCTTTTTGAGCATAGGGCTAAAAGTAATGTATTACTGAGGTTAAGCAGAAATAACTCAGTACAAGGCTTTTAAAGTCAAATTTTATTGAATGTAATCAGACTTAGAAATCCTTTTACCACTGCTTTTTCCTCAAAACAAAGTTACGATTTTGCCCCAAGTTAAAAAAGCATAAAGAACATTCGCTTCATGTTGCCTTCTAGCATATTATAGCATTTTTGTGGCAATAATTCCAAAAAGAAAATAACTACTAACTGAACTCCTGTGCTTTCATGTCAAATTCCCCAACAATGTATACATCTATTTTTTTATCCTGTGCAGAACCCCCTGGGAAGGCCTCTGAGACACTTCCGTGTTTTAAGAGAAACATCAATTTTCAGTTAATGGCAAAGTAAAAAGCTGTGATATTACAAAAGAACTGACATGGCGTGTACACAAAAGGTGCTAAAGCTGAATATTTTAAAAGGAGGAGTGAAAATTCTGTGAGTTTGATGATGCATAATTCAGATTGAAACACCACTTTAAAAGCAGTGAAAATCCACAGAGAACAATGTGAGGAGAAAAATGGCCTTTTAAAATGACAGCAGCGACTAAATGGATGTCATGAAGGGAGCTCAGTGAGAAAGCTGGGCTCAGCCTTAAGTACCGTGGAGCGTCTAGTACATCATTGGTGTTATATCAGATGTAATCTTTGCTAGATTTTGAAGCACATCACTGTTGTTTGGCACAGTGGGAGACTGTATTACAAATATGGAGCACTTCTGGGAACCACTGTCAACATGGCATTCATCATAAGTCCACTAAGAAACTAAGCGGATGTTTGCACAGTGCCTTAAAAAGTATCTTTCACACAAAATGATATCCAGTTTTGAAGCTGCTTTACCAAAAAGAAATATGAAAGGTGTGATGCTTATTTACATTCAGTCTATTTACTCTGATGCCCCTAAAGAAAACCCAGTCACTTAATTTGTAGAGTTCAGTTTAGTCCCAGTATAGATCCATCTGTGAAATATAAAGCGTGGTTCATTTTAAAACAAACCAAAGCATCTCATCTAAAAATGGAAATCATTTGGGCCAACTGCCAACCTGTCAAGACATGGCTGTATTGTGAAAAAAAGCTAAACTTTTACATCTGACACAAAGCTAACACTTTCCAGTAAATAATAATAATAATATCAATACAGATAATTAAACATAGCATAATGGTCCAAGTCCTCATTGCTTCTTTTGAACCTGATGAATATGTGGTCATTATTGGAATCATGAATTCTGTTAATCCTGAAGGACAATGTCCAGTCATTAGTTTATGACCTTAATCTCAAGCGTATTTAGGTCATGTAGCAAAGCAACGATCCAAAGCATACCAGCAAGTCCCGTCTGAGTGAATGTAAAGAGAACAAACCAAACGTTGCCTTGTTAAAGTCTGGATAGGATGGGTCAGAATACCCCATAGTGATGTAGAAGACTCATTGCCAGTTATCCTGCATGCTTGATAGCAGTTGGCTGCTTTCAGGGGCAAATTACTTTTTCAAACTGGGCCAGCTTTGTTTTGATAGCCATTTTCCTCTTAATGAAAAGGTCATCATTTAAAATCCTCATTATTGTCCATGCTTAACTATTAATATTCATTTGTTGATCTGGCTCATGTTCGTTTGACACAAGAAGAGAAATCTGCAAGGAGCAGGATATTTGCTTCCACAGAAATGTTAACTTACAGAGAGCGTTCAGCCAGCATTAATTAGAGAAGCAGCCAAGAGCAGTGGAGTAAAGCCGGAGGAACTGCAGTGAACTGAGAATATTGTTCTTCAAAGTATTGACTTATGGAGGAAAATGTACATAACCAAAATGCATGTCCGAGTTTTCAGACATTTACACTTTGTGTTGGAATATCATATAAAATATAAAACATAGAAATAATATGAAATTTGCTGCTGTATTGTGACAAAAATGGTGTGAAGGACTTTTGTAGACCCTGTGAATGATCTGTCAGGATTCTGACAGGCTTTATGGGCGACAAAACTGTTGCTTTGATTTCTCTGTAACTGCAGACCTTAGAAAGTATAAATCATAGCTTTGAATCTAAGTTTATGAAGCCATAACTTTCTGGACTTTGTGAGCCTTTAGTGTGAACCTCTTCTGAGAAGCTGAGGATATAAAGCCACATGATTATCACCCAAAGGGGAGACACAAATCTGTTTCTCTGCAGCTAGGAGTAGACCCGCTACAGTACTAATTTCCCCAAATACTGTCCAATAAATTTCCTGTAAATTTTAAGTAAATGAGTTCAAGCATTATTATACTTCATAAACACTGACAGCATGACCCTGGAACAACTGCAGTATGATTTATGCTGAGCAGGGAGGAATTTAATGCCATCTCATGCAGAAAGCACAAAGGGAGGGATTAGGGCAAACACAAAGCTACAGATCTTTGCAATAATTAGATACATTTCAACTAAGCTTAGGACATTTCTGTAATTGAGAGTGCCACTTTCTTTTGTGGTCACACCCTGTGGACAGACACAATAACAATGGGTCACACAAGAAAAAAATTTTGTCATCCAGAGACAAAAATAAAACAGTCTGTCTGATCACAGGGCACCCAGGGGCCGTATTCCCCTGTGCACTTGACATGGCCTACTTACGAGACAGAACTTTTATAGCCCCTCAGGGTGCAGATTGTTCAGAGGCACAAACTGACTCATGGGACCTTTGATGCTCACTTCACCTCTGCTCATTTCCTCCCTGCACCCAGCTCCCAGGACACCCCACCACCACAAACCCTGTCCCCACCAAACCACCCCCATGCACTCCCTGGGGCGGAGAGACTATTTCGGCGCCGGTTCGAGCTGAGGTCGAGAATCAGCAGCAGCAGTGGTTGTGCTTTAGAGCTTTCCAACTCTACTGTGCACAACACGCAAGCTGTGTGTGGGAGCTGCTGAAAATACCTTTCACCTTATATAATGAAAACTCCATTGGTTTCTTTTGTAACGTTACCCAAAGATAGGTGAAGGTTTTTTTTTAGGTGTGTAGTGTGGGATTGCTGGAATGATTGGTGTCGAGTGTACAGAAGTTTTTCCTTTTCTTTTGTCCAGCAAAATGTTATTGCAAGCCAGAGAGCAATGCATATTTGTCCCTTCAAATCATCAGTGCCTGGCCATTTATGTCAATATTTAGTTTCAAAAACACACTTTTTTCTGAAAGAAGTTTACACCCACTCATCATCTGCATTGATATCCTATCCTAAGATTTATTTTAGATGTTCTTCTATAAGGTGGAATGAATATATGTGATTTTTTTAAGTATTAGGTGCATATGTTTTAATTTATCTTTGGATTTACTCTACTCTATAAATCAAAACATTCATGCTGAAACTTACAACTTTGGTGTGAGTTAGTATACTAACTCACACCAAAGTGTTGCATTCACCCTCCTCACTTGTCTTTTTTTTTTTTTTTTGATTCTTTGAGCCCAGGAAAAAAGGTTCAGTCCAACATTCTGCACTCTGAAATTCTAAGACTGCACAAAAGGAAGCAGTGCAAAAATAAATGTTTCTCTCTGCAGAAAGAGTGAAAGAAGCTTGGTAGGAGGATACTTAGAAAAACTGCACTATGTTTTTTTTTTTATTCACAAGCTTATAAGAAAAAATCTCCTGATTCAATAAGATGCTGACATGTTGCAGAATGAAAATGCTTTGAAGCATGTCACTTATTGTTTTCCACTTGCATTCAATGAAAATGCCACACTGACCAGAGCAGAGCTGACAGCAAATTGTAGTGATAAACCCTATCTGTTAGCTTTGTTCCTGACAGCATTATGTGTGAAACCCTCACAAGCCCACTGTTGCATGTCTATTCTGGTAGTTCTTGTCTTGTCTCTCCGGAGTTACTTTATTTATTTGCCTCCAGCCAGATAACTGAAGACATAAATGTGATATAAAATCTGACAGTCTGGCCTGAGTCCATTGCTTCTCACTAGAGCTCTGCATAGAGAGGACTCTTATCTGTGCTGAAAAATGAATTATCAGGATGCTCATGTGAGGATATGAACTGTCATTTTCCGGGATTGCATCACCATCATTCATCTTCATAATTATATCACCAATTTTTAAAAACAATTAGTTTTTTGAAATTCAAGTAGTATAGATTTTCTTCATGACAGTTGTCTAAAAGGGATACAATTGCAATCAAAGATCATCACATTAAGGAACTCTGCAAATGCACACTTCCTTGCAAAGTGTCTGTACCTTTTTATATTACATTCTGTAATGTGTAAACTATAGGTTTTGTTATATTTTTTATGTTTCAACAGCTTTTCCCTCCATTCCCTCTGTTCTCAACGATTTCCTCACATGAACTTTATACCCTTACAAGTCAATGTTTATCTGTGAATATTCAATACTCTAACTGGAAGCAGGCAGCTAAAATAGTTCAGGACTATTTAATTTTTTCTGACATCTGAAAATAAAGGCCGTAATGTTTGATTGTGCCTGTGTGTCTCTCTATTTAGCCCATGTAAATGTCTTGTTTCAACTTTATTTTTCTAGTCTATATAAGCCAAAATAACTGGATGACATTAAAAAAATGTCATAAAAACAACATCTTTAGGTGTAAGTTGAGGAGAATGGACATCAGAGTAAAACAGCTCAAGCTTTTCAGGAATTGTTGACGTCTAATGATGTTCTCAGAGTCACTTTGAACTATGAGAAACTCTTTCCAGCATCAATTTGTATATGGCATTTCCAATCTTATGTAAGAATTTCTGTGTGATTAAAAACAACTTCCACCCTCATTTTCACAGCTCTACCAACTGGAGTTCATCACCGACAGCTCCATTCAGATACAGTTTGCAGCTGTTCACAGGTTGCTAATGCTTCATAAACCTGGTTTCCAATTATGAATCTTCACATTTGGCGTACTGCGTGTGGGAACAAATATATTAGTCTATTTGTCAGACAGTGCACATTATTAACAAGTACAGTATTTTAAAATGATAGGAAGGTAGGCGTGACATGCTTTCATTTATGTTCATATCAGTTACTAATATAAAAATAAAGTGCAATAATTAGAACCATAATATAAAAGTTATGGGGTTTTTTTTAGGCCAAATATGAATTAAGACAAAAAGGAGTTTCTATGATTCCAAATGTGACCGTAGTGTTGCTGAAGTTGGTTGGGGTTTGTCCACTTCTGTAAATCAATGCAAATAAACTGTAAGTGTCCAATTCTCTGTTACTCAATAGGAGAAGGCTCTGAGAGCCATGGACATGTTTATGATACTTTTAGGTTGGTCCATCGTTATCTTTTCTTAACACAATGTTACACGTTAAAGAATGTTAAAAATAAATTATTTAAATAATGTCAAGTTGAACGTATTCAGGGGGACACAAGGCTTTAATTATAATTTTTTAAATTAAAATTGCAAAGGGCAATTTGTTTATTTTTATTTTTTCCTGCTCAACAATAAACTGAACCTGTTCTTCTGCTCACAAGCTGATTGGGTGGAGGAGAAGGAAGATCACAATGCAGTTACTGTATTTGATCAAGTCCAGGATTATAACATTATATTATAAATTATATATTATCTGAACCAGTGCCTCATTGTTCTTATTACCAGTGTAGTTTTACTAGAAACTAAAAAGTTTTATCTTTAAAAATGACATTTTTGTATCAGCATTACCATATTTTTTAACAGATTTGGGGTTCATCTTTTCTGTGTCAGAGGTAAAGAGCAAATTAAAATGTGAACAGAAGCAAAAATAGGCCTATTTTTGCTCTGTTCAGTAAGAATCCACATGATTAAAGGTTAAGCATGATGGAAAATCTTTAGCTGCATTAATGATGAAATATGACCTTGTCCACCAGCAGGTGTCGACTTTAAATAGCACAATCAATAAAGAAATTAAACCTTCACTCTTGCAATAACAAATTTGATATACACAGTGAAAAATATAGAAGAATGCCGTGTTTTACAGCACATTGCTCCTCTCAGAGCTTCTCTTCCACCAGTTTTCAGCACTTTTTCCGCTCTCACAAAATGTGCTGATGCATTTTACCTTCAGGCTGTGTCTGTATGCAGCATCCAGTACAGCTGGCACCAAATCCTCAGCGGGTTCCCCGTTGTCGTCAGCGAGGCCGGGAGGATACCAAGACAGCACCAGAACCCCTGGAAACACAGAGATGATTCAGGCTGGAAATCTGTCTGCGCTTCTGTCTTCATGTTTTCATCCTGCTCATCTAGTAGTCATGGTATTTATATTTACTCATCTGCATTTCTCATCTAAGCCTGTCATGTCGCGTTTAGGAGGAAATCTCTCAGCACACTTAGGCGCTTTGACAGCTCATGCACTTAAAAGCATAATGCAGAATCCTTCATTGATGCTGGCAGAAAAAGGACTTAGCCGAGCCTTGCAAAAGTATTCGTACCTCTTCAAATTTTCCTGATTTTTTTTTCCATGTACAACCATATCACACTCGATGACTTAAAATATTATTGAAGAGATCTTTTATGTTCCTTTTCTTTATGTTCCTCTTCTTGTTCCATTCGCTCAGTGAAACACATTAAATAGATCAGTTCAAGAAGAATAGAAATCAAAGAAGCAGGTAAGAGGCTAAACGGTAACTCTGGAGGAGCTGCAGAGAACCTCAGCTCAGGTTGGAGAATCTTGCTGAACAACTATTAGTCATGAAAAAATATATATGGGAAGAAAACCATAGTCAAAAGAGAAAGTATTCTTAATCATTATAGAAAAAAACAACAACAATGCACATCAGTGAGCAAAAAAAAGAGATGGCAAGAAAATAAAAGTTTGGTGTCACTATTGCCTATAAATGCCCCAATACAATACAAATTGAAGTTCTAATATGAAAAATGGAAGGTACTTTATAGCTACTACATTGGTCACTGGCGTCAGACAGGAACTGGCACGTCAGATATGCAAATAATAATAAATTAAAGTTATTACAGTACAACACTCTCTCATATGTATGTGTATAAGCAATGTGGCTATTCCTATTCATTTTCGCTGTCGACATTGATGTGGCAGAATATCATTTATCAGCTCAAGCGGAAGTGTTAATAGTTTGACTTATGTTTCTAATTAATTGGGCTGTTTTAACTAAGCATTAGCAGCCAGCCCTCCACTGGTCCATCTGTTAAAGTGATGAGCTTTCAGAGGATTGTATGAAGGGCTCATCAGTCCGGATGGTGTACAATAACCCAGTGAGCCGCGGGACAGAAACATCAGGGTCTGTCACGTGTAGCCTAACGCACGAGTCTGTTACTTGACACCCTGCAGCAGACCTCAGATGTCTTTTAGAGTCGGAGAAGCTTTTGGAAAGGCAACAACATGTACGCATTTATAATTTATGACACTTTTCAAGAAGTACTTGAAGTTCACAACACTGGAGACACTGGATCTGGCTGATAATTTAATACTTTGTATCATTTTACTGCTGATGGATTCTTTTTATTTTACTTTTCAAGCGAGGCTATTTACAGTGCCTTGTAAAAACATGCAGGCATTGGGCTTCACATTTTGTCACTGTGCAAACACAAACTTCAAGACATTTTATTGGGATTTATTGTGACAGCCAAAAATACACAATGTTGTGATGTTGAAAAAAAATGATCGATGTGTTTTTCACTAATAGAAATTTTCCGTTTGGCATGGACTTGTATTTAGTCCCTAAAGTCAATACTTTGTAGACTCACCTTTGTGATTAGAGCTTTTTATCTTTTACGGTTCGACTGAAGTCCTGCCTCAGGTTCAGCTGGATTTATGTCTGAACTTAGTCCTCATCTAACATGACTATTCTTCCATCTAAATCTCATTGTATCTCTGGTTGTTGGTTTAAAATTGTTCCCCTATTTGAAGACAAATTTCTGCCGTATCTTTTTTGACGTCTCTAACAGGTTGTCTTCTGAATATCCCTGTTTTTTGGTTTATCTTCTCATCAACTCTGACCTGCTATGCTCTGCTGAAGAAAAGCCTCCTACCACCTTGCTGGAGTCAAACTGTTATGAGATTTCAAAAGCCAGTGGAGGACGAGACTTGGTCAAAACCGAGCTGCAGCATTTTGTTCCAGCTGTGAGCAATTTGAGATTTTCAAAGTTTGGTCGTTAGTTTTCTAAGCAAACTATTTTTTATATTTGACCTTTCTGGTCCCTTTTATGTTCCTTGTAATGATGTTTACTCCTCAATGTTCTCTACCAAACCTCTGAAGTCTTTATAGAAGAGTTGTATATGTCTAAAAAATAAAATCCCAATAAAATACATTGATGTTTTGGAATGTAACATGGCGAAAATAGTGAAGCAGTTAAGAAATACGGACACTTTTGCACTTCATTGTAAATCCTTGAGAGCAATAAGCGCAGGAATAGATCGACTGAGAGTTTGCGGAGCTGTCCAGTCTATTTGTGGTGCTGAAAACTGTTCAGCGTACTATCAGACTTGTAAAGAGAAACTCCAAACCAAACGAGGGAGCATCACGGAGCTGCATACCTGCCGCGGAGGCTCCGATCTGCTCCATGTGGGACTCCAACACGTCCGGATCCCGGGAGCTGTACGAATTCAGCTCCGGGTAGAAACTGGAGGCGATGTCCTCGGGCGGCATGTGTTTTCCTCTCGGGTAGCTGGATGCGACCTTGGGGTCCCAGTGTGGGACCAGGATGTGGTCCCAGTGGATGTATTTCCCGTCCATATGAGGGCTGCCGTACCAAGTGTAGTAAAAGATGTGGACATCGTAGAATATTGTCCCCTCTGGACCAGAGTTGGACAGAACTGCTTTTGTGTTTCCCCCTTGCGGGCGGGCTTGGACTGGGGACGCGGTGGCTTCCCGGGACATCCTCCCTCCTAAGATCGGCAAGAGCTCCAAGCCAGGAGCCAGATCTGAGAATCCGTCAGTAGGTTTCAGGGTCCTCAGTCCCATCAGAGACCCGAAAATGAAGAGGGTGAAAAGAAACAGGGCAACGCAAGCCTTCCTCCGCAGCCTTGCCATGGTTGGTAAGGGTTGCATGGGATGAAAACGGCGCAAATATACCAGTTTTCAGGTGAAGCACAACTAAGAATCTGCAAACAACTCTCTGTAAGTGTCCCGATAGAAATTCTGCTGAACTATGCATGGCTGCAGTTCGATCGCAGCAGACAGCCTGGCGCATTTGTTTGGGAGATATTTAACTTTCTTTTGCTCCCCTTCTCTCTCATTTTGCTAATCTGGATCAGGAGCGTCAAAAATAATAACAAGAAGACAAAATCACCCTTCAAAAACAGACAGCGCTCATGTTTCCTCTTGCTCTGAGCTCCAGCAGCAGCGGCTCCATTCGCCTAACATCCAACACATGACCGGTGTCCCACAGCAGCAGTGATGCTGCACAGTGTCGCGTTTGAAAGCCTCTGTGGTTGGCTGCTTTTTGTTTACAGTTTCTATTTTGGACGCCAAAGGGGCGTGGCCTGGCTCGTCATGCTTTAGCCTCAGCCTCCTTTGCTGCACACCCAGGACATCGCATCAGCATTTAAAGACGAGAAGGAAACAAAACAGCTGAGGATAAAGGTTTAAAAGTATATGCAGTTGTTGACAAAAAATTTTTTGTGTGTGTGCGGGCGTGTGTGTGTGTGTGTTACACTTTTTTTCGTAAAATTAAATAAGTTTTACAGTGTTAAAACTTTAGGCATTTCCTCTTACTGCCATCTAGTGGTCATTTCATGGAACAGTCGCCCCAGTACCTTATTAGGGTACCCCATGGACGACTTTAGTGTACTGGGGGTACCCTAATATGTTTAAATGTATTAGTTGTTATAAAAAAAAAATAATAATAATAAGCAGAGATGGAATATGCTGTCCTGTGAGTAGAATCTACTCTAGTCATATGCAAATTAGCAGCTTGGTAACATTGTAAAAGAAGCCTTTTTCCTCATCTTTTCATGGGATAATCACCTAAACCGTGAAACTAATATCACTATATTGTCATGATAATTATGGTGGATATATAATGGAGAATGGAGAATGTAAAGATGATATTTCTTTTTGTATTCTGCTGGGATATTTAGTGATTGAAAGTAGTTGGAAGAACCCCAAGTTGAATGTCATTTAGGGCGCATTCAGTAATGAACTGGATCTATTTGTGTGTGTGTGAGTTTGTTTTTGTTCAAAAGCAGAGTTTTTTTCCAATTGAGACGACAGACTTTTCATTCAAATGAAAATGTTCCCGGAGAGATATTGCATAGGTAACAGCAAGGCCTAATAGTGTATAAAGTGATGTAACAAAGTGGTTCCTTTCTGTCTGCTGGCTCAGATTTAGCTATGTGGTCCAGAAAGCCTTGGATTGTGGCCGAGACATTAGACAGCATTTTAGAGGAACTGATGTACCACAGTGTGAAAGGGCTGACATGCTGATATGCTATTAATTTATTATTTTTTTTATCCAATAAGCGCTTTAGAATAAATAAAACCACCGGAGGCTTTAATTTGTCACTGCACTGAATCCATCATCTAATTTCACTGGCTTCTCAGACAATAAGATTAAACAAAATAAAAATGTTATAGTTAGAAATGACAGTACATGGGCATATAAAGTCACTTCCATAGTATAGTTGTGTATAATTATTGCTCACGTTGTTGAAACAGAAATTGTTAGGAAACAAACAGGACGTATGAGCTTTTGGGTTACTAATAAAAGGTGCCTAGAAGAAAGTTGTTGAAAGAAAGCAATTAAAAGTTTGATTAAAATCTGCTAGAATCAATGTAGAGGACTTGGTAATCATACAAAACAAGATGCTTTGGAGAGATTATTCTAAAAGTTAACTTTCTGGCCTATGTGAGCAAAAATTAACACTTGACAACACACTAAACATACCATCCCATGATAAAGGTCAATAAAGGGCAAATACTGCAAGAAAACGTGTTAGAGGTTGCAAGACTTGCATCTCAGGAGGAGGAGGTTCACCTTCCAGTGGGACAACCAGCAGCAGTTTCTTATACAGGCAATATGGTTCTTCACCCAGAGCACAGCTGCATTAGGGGCAGAACAAACAGTCAAAAAAAGAAAAAGGTAATACTGAACAAGTTTTAAAATTCTTACTGACAGATCCTGTCATTCATAGAGGATATGTGTTTTATACAGTGTAAACACTGTAAGCTAAAGATGATAAAGTTGGTATCTGAATTATACTGAATTAAAGAGGTTTTCCAGGGTTTTTTTACAATTCAGGATTGAATGTGATTACTCGGTCAAAATCTAAAACATGGTTTGGGATGCAGGAATTCTTTTAGTCTTCTTGTGAAAACACAACCAAAAATATTTTCAATTTTACCATTGAGACAAACACAAAAGTTGCATTATTTAGATCACTCAAACCTGGTTTGAGGTATTCCTCACTGATCTTCATCCCTATAAAGATACTTGACCGTCTCAAAAACAAGTTTAAATAATTAAATTTCTTGTCAAATTCTTGGTAGCAGAATAATGATTTCATTCAAGCAAGAATCGCCAGAGGAAAACCATGAGCATACAGATCTGCACGGATTGGATTAGATCAAAGCAGAATCATATTTTATAATGTCAAAAGTGATTAGTAAACAGTTAAAATGAAGCAAAGACTGGAAATACATTTAATTTATGAACTGCAATGTTACTGGAGTTATGACAAGTTCTTTGAAGTTGTTTTGAATAGCATAATTTATGGAAAAAAATAATAATTTGCAGAATCTAGTTGGACTATGTCAGCTTTGTTGGAGGAGATTCATCTAAATCTGGCAGGAGCTGGACACTCATGCTTCCAGCACCCCTCATTTTAACTGATGGCTGATTAACAAGCCATTGTCGAACTAAAACATGCAGGACAGTCCTCCTTGAAGACCAGGTTTGGGAAACACTTTAATAGTGCATCATAAAAATGATTTTTGTCAAAGATGTCAATTTGAATGTCAGTCTGTGTGATTATTTGACTCCAACTGCTGTATTGCAATGAAGCAAAAGCATTAATAGTGTGATAATAATGAGATTATATGAGATATTTTGCAATGCTCAGGATGGAGCCATTGCTTAAGGCCAAATTTTGCCACACTTTTTCCTTCCACTTAAATTTCAAATAACACTGGGTGTTTGGATGCAGCTCTCTGAAGAGCAGCCAGCTTCGTTAGCATTTTGTAGGATGCCCTCCTTATGCAGGATGTCTGCTGGAAAACTGCCAAGTCAGCAATCTTCCACATTGTTGTGTAGATCATTAAATGACAAATGTCCTTTTTTATTTAATCTTGAGTAAAGTTCAAATTGTCTGGTAAACAGAACTTTGGGTTTTCATCAGCTGTAAGCCATCTTCATTCAAAGTGAAATGATTACTTTCTGTGTAATAAGCATGGAGTTTTTTTCCTCACTGAATTAGATTTAAATAAGATTTCCGATCATTTGTTCTCTGTGTGTCTTTTTTTCACTGCTCAACGTGAAAACAAGTATATTCCAACTGATTTTCTGTTCTGTCATATCTTTAGTGTCATTCTCATTTTCTGTGTAAGCCAATTATGTAACACTTACGGTTTTTTCGGGTCCACAAGGGGTCGTTGTGGTCGCAATGATAAACTTTACTCACATATTGTTCAGTCTTTTTGTGATAACTTGACATTTTAGATGTATTTAACGCATGTGACATTTCTATTCGTATCCTAACAATGGTCTAGTAATTCAAAGAAATCCCCGGTGCAGGGGACGTTTCCTTTTTTACTTTTGTTGCAAAATATCCCCTTACGAACAAGATTAAATAAGAAAAAGAAAACTATACTAGAGAATTATTTTTGCCCTCTTTTCCATTTCTGTGTGTAAAGTGTTTATGCAATTTGAACGAATTCCGTTTGATAGTTTGTACTATTTTATTTTGAAGTTCTTTTGTTTTTGACATCCTCGTTCTTTAACGCGTCCATCGCTCCACAAAAGACGAGAGTCAACGTTTCAAGCTGATGTGATCAATTACTATTGATCCATGAATTCGTTTGCTTGTTTTAATCAGCACCGTGATGATTTTACAAAACGTTTTTTTTTTCTTTTTCATCTGGAAAGGAACAAGGGTTTACTTTATAAATGCCATAGTTGGGCTTTTTTTTTAAATCAGCACACAAATATATGACTTTTAAATTCAAAGCAGTCAAATGAAATTTAAATGACACTAAATTCAATAATAATAATAATAATAATAATAATTATTATTATTATTATTATTATTATTATTATTATTATTATTAAAAAATATTTTAAAACAGTAGAAACATTAATATTTTTATATATTTTTAAATATAATGTCACCCATATTAGGTAAAATTAGGCATTTTCTCAAATTTTTGGGCTTTTGTACTACAATGAATTAGATATGAGTGAAATAATAATAGTACTAACATTAATAAATGTTCGATTTTCAGTTTCAGACAAATCGAATAAAACTTGATAATAATAATACAAGATATTTTTCAGAATCTCTGCTCATCCACAGTCATTTTATCACATTGCCATTTTTGTTGCAAACATTTAGGATAAAATAAAACAATACAAATTCCGAGAAAGTATTTTGAACTATATTAAATGTTAAATGTCTGACCTTTTTGCACAAAAGGACACTTTAAGAACAAAATAAAGTGGATTCAGCATGTGTGGACCAACTGATGCTGCAGTTTGCCACAGCCACCTCACTGCTGCAAGTCCAGCTCTGAATGGAACATCAATTTATTCATTTTGTGTTGATTGGTCCTTCCATCACACAATGCATATGCATCCTTGGGGACTGTAATCGTGAATCACGTGGACATGACCGAGGGAGTGCGTGGGGGGTTTGTTGGATAAGAAATTGTCATTTGTATTGACCAACAGTGCTGACCACTGCAGGGGAGCTAAAAGCAGCGATCCGGGAGAGAACAGCAGTGGGAACTGGGACCGAACTGGCCCACAGGCATGGCAGAAGGTAAACCTGAACGTCGGGATGCTTTTTGCAGAGTTTTATCTTTAAAGCGTGCTCGGAGTGCCTTATGGAGGGGCAGGGTTTTGGTTGCATTGTTTGGAATGTTATTGGGGTGTGAGGTAGTGGAAGTGGAGGTGGTGGTGGAGATTCTTCAGCAAAAATTCTCCCCCTCCCCACTTCTCATTGTTGAGCAGAGGAGGGGGGGATAGGTTGCCAGCCCCCTTTTGTTTACCTCCCTCTCCCGCTTTCCCTCTCGCTGCGCAGCTTCTGCTTTTCGCAGCATTTTGCATGAAAGTGGCAGTCTGTGCGGATTACCCAGCTTGAGGGCTACAAATAAAAAAAAAAAGAAAGAAAATATTGTATCTTGGGTGCTAATTTTTGACTCAAGGCTGAGGCAGAAGACATGGGTTCCGTTTCTAACCAGGAGTTCCCAGGTGGAGTAAACTTCATGAGCAGCACGTTAATGTTCCGAGTTAATTAAGCTGTTTTCGGATCGACTGTCTCACTGATTGTAAAGGAGAGTTTTAGGGCATTGTTCGCACACGTGACGAGCATTGCACTCAAATTTGACCCTTTAAATAGTTGCATTTTCTGAAAGTTTTGTGCACATTTGAATGCAAGTTTTACGCATATTTTTTTTTTTTTTAAAAAGTTTTGCGCGTGTTTCTTGAACAATATTGTGCAACTGCTGGTTTTTAAATCGAACATATTTACTGAAGCCTCAGCATGGCGTGCTCAGTCATTGATTCGTATCGATTACCGATCCGCAGAAATTAACATTTTTAAATTTACAGCTTTCCTTTTTGTTGGTTAAAGCCGGGAGAGTTTTTTTTTTTTTGTTGTTGTTGTTGTTGTTGTAATTTTTATATTTGGAACTTAAGAGTGAACAAATGTTGAATTTGCAGGAGTGTGCAAGACTGAGGGAGATGAGGGACCGAGCACAGAGGAAGACACGCAGTCCTTCCACGGGGTCGGGGTGTGCAAGTGGTTCAACGTCCGCATGGGCTTCGGGTTCCTGTCCATGACCAACAGAGAGGGAGTGCCGCTGGATGAACCGGTTGATGTGTTTGTCCATCAGGTAGGTCTGGCCGCTCTTCCTGCAGAATCCCAACAAAGAAGTTCCAGACTCCTCTTTTCTTTTCTTCTGGTCATTTTTAGCTCGTTGATCATTCGTTATTTCTCACTCGTTACTCGTTTCTAATTTAACACAGTTAGTTTGAGTGTCTTAATTTTTGTTCTTTTAGTTCTTGCAGCAATTGATTGTAAAGTTTTGAAAAGAGACACGTTTAGATGTATAGATTGTAAAATGACTCAGCTTTGCAGTGTAACATGCGGTTGATCAAAGGAAAAGACTAATTTACTTGACTTAGATGGATGTTTGTTGTAAGGCGTGGAGTTTTCTTTTGGAAAAAAATGTTTTGTAATATTAGAACATCTCTTGGCTTTTTTTAGTTAATTTTTTAGAGCAGTAAGAAAAAAAAAAACACGATGGAATCACAAGAGGCACAGGGGCGGATTTAACAGGATGTGAGTTTCTGGGCTGCAGTTTTGGTGCCCTACTCACAAGTTTCGGTTCAGGTGTTTTGTACAGATCCTAATAACGACCAATGTCATCTCTAAGCAATTTACAAGACTAAAAGATCCACTTTATATCCATGAATATATTTGGAAATTTGTCCAGTTGTCAGGCTGACAGATGGGAATTGATGTATGTGCAAAACTCTTTGCGAACTTTTTCACTGAATTGGTCCCAATGCTGGTTCTAGAGTGATTCTTTAAAAAAAATGGTTTGCTTTTTTCTACAACCCATTATCTGAGTCAGAGCCTCATCTCATCTCCCTCTAGTTTATGTTTTATTTCAATGTTAGTGGAGGATGGTAGGGCAGAAAATTTGACTACACAAAACAGATTGTTAATTCCTGTAAACTCTTGACTCCTTATTGCTGCTATAATGTATTTACTTTGTTTCTTTTTTAAACAAAAGAGGGTTGTTTGTGAACACAACCCTAATCAATGGATCGCTAGTACCAGCAGCATAAAAAATGGGATAAGAGCAATATTTACAGCATGCTTTACATAACACAGTGTTAAAGAAACTAGTTGGTAATTACATTTATCAAATCAGTGGAAAACATCAGCATGAATGCAGGTCAGAAATCTACTTTAGCTCTGTGATGAGTGACATAAAAACAAACAGTGGTAAGATTGATTGTCTTGAGATGATGTGTTGTGACCTGGTTCTATATAAATAAACTGAACTGAAATTGCTTGTGTTTCTCCAATATTAATCTGACATTTTTTCTGAATAATGTTGCTTAGTGTTATTTTGAATTGGATCAATGCAAAAACAAAGCCCTGGAGTTTTAAACATGGTGCCTTTTGATTGGCTGCTGGTCTCCATGAGTCTTGATCTAACTTCTGATGAAAGAGGTTCTTCTGTCCCGACTCAGACTTGGTACTGTAAAAGATCATTTATTTGTGTTAGTTTATCAGGAGCAGCAGGGACTGATGCCACGCAAGAATCAAACATCAGCTTAGCAGCAAAACCAGTTTGGTGGAGAAGTAAAATTGTGCACAGCACTGAACACATCATTCCCAATGAGAAACAGGATGGTAGCAGCATTATGCTGTGGAGATGCTTTTATTCAGCGTGGACAGGGGAGCCGGTTTGAGTTGATAAGAAGATAGTTTTAGAGAAAAGCTGGAAAATCTTGGAAGAAAACCTGCTAGAGGCTGCAAAATATTGGGGCAGGACAACAACCCTAAACACAAATAAAGCTGTAATAGAATGGTTTACATCAAAGTGTGTGTGTTAGAATGGTTTGATCAAATTCCTATTTGATCTTAATTATAATACAGCACAGTCAAAGTCAGTTAATCATATAATGTTAGGCTAAGTAAGCTGGGCCCATTGCATTGAGACTTTACAGAAACAGAGCAAGAGTGGAAATTAATGGTATTAAACAGAGAAAACCCTCATTATTATGGATAGATGGTCATTATTATCATCATCCATCTGCTACTACTGGGTTGTGGAAGAGACTGAACACACATTAGGCAGGGACACTGGTTCAAAGTTACTTTTTATCTTTTTCTTTAGGTGTCTTTTACTCATGCAAAGTACAGTAGATTGATAGTAAGGTGCACATCAGCTTCAAAGTTTTTTGGCCTTGTCCACAATGATTTTTAGTCATTGCATTTCTTGTTTTTAAATAGTTTACTACAAGTATGGCATTATTTCCAGAAAAGTCAGGAAATATCATCCAAAAATGTCCAACTGTCTGTGTCAGGCCTATTTATGACAATGTGATGAATTCACTAAAATACACTAAAAACAAAGGAAGACACATTGAGCTTTTGCTTAAAGCAGCTTCAGGTGAATTCCACTTTTCAAACCCAGATTTTCTTATTTTTGTCCAATACTACAATTGCGTATGTATGTTGTTTAAGCATTGCTAATCAGAGGTTATTTTACAAAGATTAAAGATCATACAAATGCTAAAATACTACATATAATTTAACTGCATAATCTACTCCCATTTCCATTTTCTGATAGCTGTTTGGTTTAGCTGGTTGCAAAAATGTGAGAAATTATGACCCATCTGTCCTGCTGCTAGATTTAGTTTCCCTTTAGTAGATTACGAGTAAAATCTAAAAATGAATTAAATCATTGGTTGTAAAAGTACATGGTTGACTGGGGAAGAAAAAGGAAAAAAAAAACTAACTCCTGTGGCTCCAATTTGTACCCCAAACAGTCAGGTACCAAACAACCAAAAGGGTGAAATGTCCATTATGAAGATGTGTCTAAGGTCAAAAGTTTTAGTTTGTGAGATACCTGTTTTCAAATAGTTGCATATTAATTATCGGCAGAAAAATCTAACAACTGATTTTTTGCCATTAGAAAAGTGTTCCACATGGACACTTCTGGAATACTGTTAACATAACATCCACTTATTTAAAATTATATTTTTTGAGGTTCCCAAAACTTCAAGTACTTTCCCAGTAAGCCCTTGCTTAAGTCTGGCTTGGCTTACACACCTAACAGACATAGAACAAAGCTGCACAAAAACGGAGAACAAATGATAATCTTTATTGTCCTCCCAGAAATGTGTGAACATATTTATGGCAATGAAAACTAAATAATCTTTTTAAAAAATATTTTAATGTAATTTAAGACAGTGCCTTTCTTCTGAATTGAATAATGGTTTGCCGATTAGATTTGTGATCCATGAAACACCTTGAATAGACTGTTAAATATCACTACTTTTCTTGTTTACACTTTTTTCTGTCTGACTTGATTATAAAAGTTAAGACAACTACTTTAAACTTTGTCAGCAACAAGTTTCTGCCTTGGCCTCATCTGTGAGAGGGCACCTCCATCTTCTGTCTGATAAGATGACGTTTAGCATGTGAATGAGAGGAATCCCTACAAGCTGCTCATTCACCTCAGAGTTCCTGTCATAAAATGATTAAAGGGTCTCTGCTGTCTGGTCAACCCTTCCACCCTCCTCCCCGTGTCTGTGTGTGTGTTGGCAGTATAGAGGTACACTACAATTTATTGCTAAACCCTTCTTTGAAAAGGACTATTTTTAGGTGCCTTTTCTTGTTTATGTACCAACAATCTATCTTGGGCTGTGAAAACAGCCACTTGCATGAAGTTTGCATGATTTCACATGCAGCCCCTGATTCAGTCTTACTACCATCTGACTATGATGATGCTTGCAGAATTATAGTTGTGAGTTTTAATTGAAAGCTACAGGAAGCTGGGTACTTCATTACTCATACTCTTAAACAACAGATGATAGGAACCTGCCGTTTAGATCTTCACTAGTTAGAGAGTTAAAGTCATTTGAAGTTGTATTAATATATTATTCTGCAAAGTCCCCATTTGCCAGCATCCAATCCTTTATCAATTTCCATTTATAAGCTTTGGTATTACTAATTTAATTTACTAACCCTTCAGAGGGAACTGAAGGGTTGGAACTGGAAAAAGACTGGAAAAAATAATTAATAGCACAGACATTCAACCTTTTAAAAGCTAAACATTTTATATTGGATTGTTTTAAATGAAACAATACCTGGATTTTTTTTTATTGTATCATAATTGATACATTCAGCATTTTGTTATTATCATGTATTGTGTCCTCCTCAACCAAAAAGACATGGATTGCATATTTTTAATAGCATAAACCTAATACAAAAACATTTGATGCACTGGTCCCTACTCCCTTCTAAAGAACTTATAATTTTTATTATACCACATTATGAAAGACAATTTTTACTGGTAATCCATTTTTTAAATATTTTATTTCCTTGTAAGCATTTGAAAGGGCCTTTAACTCCACAAAAACCTCTTCTTAAAAGATGTTTGTGTCCATTATTGATTTAAATTTTCTACCTGGGAGTAGAAGACAAATGCAAGACGTAACAAAGCAATTTTTTTGAAAGCAGTAGCAACTTTGTTCAAGAGGCAGAGTTTGCAGAAATATGTGCATCAAAATTCATGCATTTGGTCTAATGGAGTAAAGTCTCACACTGAATGGCAAGCTTGAAAGAAATTAGATATTTAAGGTGGAATAAAATTATTTTTCTGCAAACTTTACTCAGGTTGGGTTTTTTTAATGGTCATCTCACATCAGCTTCAGCTCACTGGCTTTTAGAATGGTGACCATGTATTTCTATTAACCATAAGTTATTAAAAGCAGGATATGAAAAATAAGAAAATGCAGTCTTAAAAATCTGAACAGATTATTTAAATCTTCTAACAAAACCGCTTTTGCAATTGATTTCAATATGTCATGATTGATACATTAAGCTTTTCTCATTGTGTATTCATCCCATTTTCCCTTACCAAATGTATCTACAAGCACCTGATTCACTACACTGACCTTTAAAATACACCTGAATACCTAAGGTATCACAAGTAATATGCAGACTTTCATCACAGATTTCTTTAAAATATCTACTGTTGTTTCAGTTAAGTCACATGTGGCCATCTTGGACTTTGGTCTTCAATAAGAGGCTAGAAGATGAGAATGGAATGTGATACAGCAGGAAAGGCAAAGTAAAAGCATTTTAAAGAGGCAGAAGCCTCAGCAATGTGCATCCAAAAATGATGGTGTTTATAAGGTTAATAAGCCATAAATAAAAATAACCTGCTGAGTTAAACGCAGGTTTGTGAGTTGCATTGATCGAAAAAGTAGTAATGTTGACTTTTTTCATTAGAGAAAATTGATGCAGAGAATCTGACAAAAAGTAAAGCCATGCATCCTAAAATTAGTGGCCACGCGTCGAGGAAAAATTAAGTCCCACGGTTCGCTGGCCTTTGTGCTGGTGGACAATAGAGCCATGCATCCGAATCAAGCACCCCTCAGCCGTGCCCCGAGCCCCTCTTTGTCCCAGCAGAAGTCTTTCTATTGTCCCTCTCCACTCTGATGTCTTTCTTTGCCTTGCTTCGCTTCCAGACATATTCTAATGTAGTTTACTCTAGACCCCACAAATAGCACCTCCACATCAGGTCCTCGAAGGATAAAAAGAAGAAAAGAAACCCCCCATCCTGATGCTTTACCTGTGTGAGAGTGGCCATGTGGTAGGTTGAGGGTGAGTTATGGGGGTGGGGATGTTCACACGTTTGAGAGAGGAAATGGATTAACGGTCACCGGGTGAAGAGTGGTACTGGGACGTCCATGTTGCCAATCAGATGTCATTTCTCACAAATAGTGTTCAAAATGTAAAATATTATACAGACATACAGCTTGTTTTTCAAATGGGACTGGGTGAGGGGTTTGCAGTTCACCAAAACCTCTGATTGTATTTTTCAAGAGCAGCGTATAAAGATTTAATCCTTGTCTTTTAGAAGCCCATTTCCAAAATGACTCCCATTACAATGAATTGAATGTTTTGTTGGGTTCCAATGAGTTTTGACCTACAAAGAATCCAGACGTTTAGTTATAAGACACAAAAGGATGAAGCTTTGCTCCAAAATAAAATCAAAGAAACAGGATTACCGTTTTATCAAAGCAGATTTGCTAAATTACGGCTGGCTGTTCTTATGTCAACAGTTTGCGGCCTGCGTGACAATATAATCTTACAATCCCACCTAGGGATTTGTTTTTTGAGGGGCTTCCCATGATGCTTTAACCAGTCTGAGGTATTTATCCACAAACCTGTGCCACACCTTTTTTCTGTTTTATCTTTTATGCATTTGTTTTGGAGGTGGAAATGCTCTTTGCACATGTTAAGGAGAGGACTCTTTTCTCTTCAGGTGACTGTGGCATCAATAAAAAGGCAGTTAAACATTCAAGCCTGCAGGCCCATTGTTTATTAAGTAAGCAGATCCACCTAATGTCATCAAACTTATAACAAAGTGAAGTTATCAGCTCCTTTCCACAAAGATCTTGAGTGAAAACGATGGTATCAAAGTGAGATATTAGTCATTTGTGCTCCTTGTCAGTTTATATCTTTTCACATCTTTCTGCCAAACAACTATCCGAGGAATGTCACCCTGACCCCCAGCCTTCATAGAGAGATGCCTTGCTTGCCGTGTCACCCCACCCCCAACTCGAGCACCAACCCCTGCATCCTGTAGTTTAGGGTTAGTGGTGGTGGTCAGTGTGTTAGTGGAGCTTTGTGATGTGGGTGGGAAAAAAAGGTGGGGGTGGGGGCGGCAGTGTGGAATGCTGCTCCTCCGGTGAGGATGGGGGATGAGGAAGAGTAGAGGGGGGTGATTGAAGATTATCCTCATCAGTTTTTTCTCCTAAATGCAGAAAAATAATACGGAAATTCAGCATTGGGTCTCCATCACTTTTGTAGTGCATGGTGATGTGAAAACTAGCTGTGGAGAAGGAATGATGAGCTTTTTATGGCTTGCTTATCTGGTTATAGGCATAACATACCAGATACTTGATAAGAGCGGTTGGGTTCTGATTTTAAACTGGGATAAATGTTTGGTGGTCAGAGTTTGTACAAGCCAATGGTAGCCGTGAGCTAGTCAATATGGGCAAAATCATCTTCAATTTTTCCCACACAAATGAGTTGAAGAGAAATCAAGCACCCCTTCTTTCAGATTTACTGTGAGATAAATGATTTCCACACCTGGAGTTTCCCAAACCACAAGATGTTAAAGTTGAATGAGCTCCTGTTTTGTTGCCTTTCAGAGCAAGCTGCACATGGAAGGTTTCCGCAGCCTGAAGGAAGGCGAAGCGGTCGAGTTTACCTTCAAGAAGTCATCGAAGGGCCTCGAGTCGCAGCGGGTTACTGGACCGGGTGGCATCCACTGTGTGGGCAGCGAGCGGAGACCCAAAGGCAAAAAGGTCCAAAAGCGCCGCTCAAAGGGAGACAGGTACGTACTGGCAAACTGGGAGGTTTTAACACAACAGAGGTTTTAACTATTTCAAGGTTTTGAATAAAAGAGAGTGAGGGTAATTTGAAAAAAAAGGACTACATCAAACCTCAGAAATGGAGAAAATGACCCCAAAGGGAGGGTTTTAAAGATGCTGCACAGGAAAAGAAATATTCCTAAATACTATGCCTGAAAATTTCAGTGACAATATCAATCACATTTTTCAGACTCATTTTCCTTGACCATTTCTGTGTGCTGACCACTCTCCATAAGCTTTAGCACCTTAGCCATTAAAAATACACATTGAGTGTTGACATTAATGGCTGATATCCTGCTGATTACATATATCATCAATTGGCAGAGCTTGAATCTGTTGATCTCGAAATATAATACGATGTCCAAACAGTCCATTAAAACGGCAATATTTCCCACAATAAGGCAAAAATGATTGCACATCCTTTTATTGTGGTTTCCTAGTTTTAACCCTTTATTACCTGAAGGCACCGATATCAAGATGTATCTACATGTTATAAATTGGGTTGTACATTCAATACAACCCTTTGGGCAAAACATTGTTTTTCTTTAAAGCCTGTTAAGTTAAATAATTAGACTCACAATTTCACTTCAGACTTTCTGTGAAACATTTAGTCTTTTTGCAATGAATAATTACTTCATGTGTCCTAATCTTGGAAGAATTTCATTAAAGACAATAACTGGCTAAGGCATAATGCAATACTAAGACCTCAGTCAGGGACGAAATAGTCTTTTGAACTGAGATTCGCATACAATTGTGTTGTTGTAAAGTGTAAAGTGATTTTTTTGTGTTCTGCTTGGATCTGATGTACAATGGTGTTGTAGTTTCTCTTCACTTTTGTGGCTTTCCCTGGATCCCAACCCCCCGCTTTGAGCTCTACCGAGGGTCACATCAGCAGGGCCTGACGTGTGACCTGGATCAATAACTGTTTAAATCTGCTCGTCCCTGGTGAATTCAGATCTGCCCACTTTCTCCCTCTTCCTACCAACCCTCCTCAATGCACAGAAGTTTTTCTCTAAATCCAAAATTAATCATGCAAAGACAGACTTTAGATTTCCCTTTTACTTTTCTCAAGATAAGATGCAAGTTTGTTGATTAGTATAGGTGATTTTGTTTGGATTTAACTTGATGCACACATGGAGGTATCCAATAATCCAGCAAACAACTCACACACTGTAACTTTATCCAAATCCATGTTTTGAGAGTAAAAAGAAAGATTTAATCTAACTGGTGCAAAGGCAGAAATAGCATAAAGGGATTCATTTACAAAGCCAGAATTAAAATGTAGCTTTATCTTAAGATCCAAAGATGGACTACAAGGTAACTATGTGGCTCTTATCAGGAGAAACTGAAGGAGCTAAAGAGATCAGTGTTTGCAGATCACTCCGAGCGTCAGTATGATGCAAGGTTAGAGGTGTATCAACTTCACCACATGTCAGTTGTGATTACAACCAGAGCGAAGTGAGTGTGAGAACAGAGATCATTATGGCCTCAAAGAGTCCTGGGAGGCCGTCATGGTTCAATACTTCGCCACAGACCTCTCTGATTCATGGATAAGGTGCGTTTTCTCTTCATCACTTTGTGTTATGCAACACTGGATTGTACTCCATGAATTGGGATGTGATTAACTGATGACCTTTAATTAAAAAACAGTCTGTTTGTATATAAAATAGAAGCACTGTGAAGCATCTGTGAAGCAGTTCTGACTTTGTATCTTATTTAGAGAGAGTCGCTGTTCTAGCTTGGTTCAGATCACTGATAAACTCACATATCACTTTGCAAACGAGAAAAGTTCCTGTTCATTTAATTGATAACAGATGCAGGAGCCCAGGAAAGGGGCGTTAAGGGTCATAGTTGTCATAGCAACCGTGTATGAATAAAAGGAAGAGGGCTGGGGGCTTGGATGGGATTGGAGGGAGGTTGGAGGTCAGGGTTCAGAGGTCATTACTGCAGCTTTTTTAGACAAAGGGACCACTTCCACTTTCCTCCTGATGGATGCTGATGTGAGGAGCCTCTGTGATGGTGACGGTATAGACCTTGACACCACTCAAACAGCCAGGGCCACAAAGCCAACCTGACCCCTCAGCAGCCGCACCGTCCAAACCTCATCTGCTGCCACAAAGGTGGCCGGGGGGTCCAGGGAGGCACCGAGTAACTGCCCCACGCCTACCACCCATCTGTCTTCCACCCCTGTACGCGTGGCCATTCTATAAATGATGTCCAAACAGCGGTGGCCGATGGCAGCCTGATGCCTTCAGCTGACCCCCATGCATAGAGTCTAACTAAAGTTCAATGGTGATGACACTTGTGCCACACTTTGATTGAACTGGCCTCAACTGGAAGCTTCTCTGGGTGACAAGCTGACAAATAGCACAAACTGTACAACTTAAAGAAAAGCCTCCAGTAACTTCGCCAAACTGCTTGCTAAAATATTGCCTTTAATTGCAGTTGTTTCCTAACCTGCGATTATTTCAGTGACAAACAGTTTTGAAATTTTCTTAAATCTTGTTCTCATGAAGTTCTGCACCATCCCCTCAAATGCCCTTTGAATTGGTGAGTTATGTAAAAATTCAAGCTAGGGTTTAGCAGGTGGAATATTGCCATCTAGAGGCGGAAATGTATAATTTAGAATCCTTGAGTAAAAACGGCCCCAAGTTACTTTATTGAAATGTTTCTTCAGGAAGATTTACGTATTTTTTGACTTAATAAAATTTTTTTTTAGTAAAGTAGAAAATTTGGGGGAGATTTTAAAGGAAAGTTGCGATAATGTTTTCTGTAAAACACACAAATAGAAAAGTAAAATGTCTCTTTGAGGCATCTATGATTAATATTGCATAATTTATTGCATTAAAATATTATATTAATAGCAACTTCAAGATATGCTAACTCGGCCCTGATACTGGTGAAATTAGCTTATGGTGCTGGTTTGCATTATTGAAATATTATTGTAATTTTGTGGCCAGCTTGGCAAAAATCTGCTTTTACAAAGAAAAAGGCTCAAATATACACGCCTCTTCAGATTTTTTTGCATTTTTTCCATTTACAACCACAAAATTTAACCACAAGATTGTATGTACTTGGATTTGTTGTAATAATAACAGTTGAAGGAACAAGATACATATTTTTTCTTTAACATAAAAATCTGAAAAGTGCAAAGTGCACCGCTGTTGATCCAGCTTTACTCTGATATGCTTAAATAAAATCGAGTGCCTTCAGAAGTCACTTACCTTGTAAGTAATTTCTGTGTAATTTGTTGTAAGTTTAATTACAGCTGTTCTGCAAATATAGAAATGGCATGATGAAGGTCAGGGATAATGTCGAGACGTTTAACACACCGAAGTGAGTTATGAAAACAATATCCCAAGCTTGGGGCATCTCAGTGTTGACTTCCCAACCCATTATCCAAAAACAGAAAGAGAATCCTACACCTGCAAAGCTACCAAGATATGGCCATCCAACCAAACAGATGGAGCTAAGGAGGAGAACATTAGTTAGAGAAGCTGAGAAAGTGGTGTTGCAGAGATTCACAGCTAACCCAACATGCAAAACCCTTACATGTCATGATGATGTAAACCCAACAAAACGTTCTGACATGTTTCGCATCTTATAGTGTCCATACTTTCTCAAAACAGCAATTTCATTCCATTGGATGCTCACAATCTGTTCTTTCTCAGGTTTATGTCAAAGGTAAACTTCATGCATTCTCTTGTAGATGTTATAACTGCGGAGGCCTGGATCATCACGCCAAAGAGTGCAAGTTACCACCCCAGCCCAAGAGGTGCCACTTCTGCCAGAGCATCGAGCACATGGTCGCCAGCTGTCCAGTAAAAGCACAACAGTCCTCACCGGTTTCTCAGGGAAAACCGTCCCCCTTGAAAGGAGACGAGGAGGAACACAGCCAGCCGGCGCCACCTCCTGAAACCTCTGATTAAATGGGAGATTGAGCCTCGCCGAAGCACAGAAGCCAATCAAATTGCTTCGACGGTTGAGAGAGGGGACACAATTCTCCTCCCTAGCTGTTGAAGCTGTTTTTGGAATTCCCTCAGGTTAAAAACACTCATGAAGAATGTTTTCTTTATTATTTTTTTATTTGGTGTAACACTCAGGAATAATGCTTCATTGTTGCACTCAGGAAGTTTAAATGTATGAATTCTTGCTACCAGGAAAGGTATTCCAAAAACATTGGAATACATGGAGATAATACTGAATGGTATTCACAGGCATTTGCAGATTTCTTTTATGTAACTGCACTTCCCTTGTGAGCTGTATTAATCAATTTTGTTTGCATTATACTCAATGTGTTGAGAATAGACCTAAACTTTTGCTGCCTTACTATTCAGTATCCTTCCTGACTGTTACACCTTTCTGTCGACAAAGCACAGATGTACCGGACAGTGTCCCTGTGATGAATGTTAGCTAATGGGTTGTGTGGGGAGGGAGGGACGGGGTGTTGATTTGGAAACAAAAAAACAAAAAAACACAAAACGGGTTTAAGGGTATAGGTATAGGCAATGCACTGTTGTGAGATTTGCCAATATTGCTGTTGACCATCCAGATTTCTGGGGCCAAATGAATGTCAGACCAAAAAGTGTTTTCTGGGTTTTGGTCAGTTATTTTTTTTTTTATACTTTGATTTTTATCTTTTTAGTACTCAGCATTTTGCTGGCTGTTCTGGTCTACCTCACTAGTGCATGTTAGGTCTGATATTTATAGATATCTGATTTTAGTTGGGATTAAATCAAATCCTTTTTGCACTACAGAATGTATACAGGATGAAAACTATCCATCATATACCATCATAAAGAGTAACTCATCAACCTGACCTGCAGCGATTCAATTTCACACTCTGCTGCACTGTTCGCGTGTATTTTAAGACCTGAGAAATTAAAACCACCTTGTGGTTGTTGGGTAAAACCATGTGGTCAATAGACTTCTACAGCACTCTTTTCATTTCAGCCAAATCTTGACAGCACAAAACCAATATTCTCACCTCATCAGAGTCTCATTCTGTTGATTTGTTTCCTGTCACGATGTCCAAACATCAGAAGCTTGCAGAAAAGTCCCCGATGTCCTGACAATGTTTAAAATTATATGATCCCTGGCCTACAGAGGGCAGCACAATGCTGCTGTTTGGCTTGAATTCAGTTAGTCTTCATTTCTGAGTTTTCTTAGACACTTTCATCTCTCTTTGAACATCTCTCTTTCTGTCTTTACTGGCTGATCTGTAAAAGTCCGTTGCTTTATGACTATTTTAAGTTGGATTTGACTGAATTTTCTCAGGATTGAATTATACGTACATAGCATAAATATTTGAGCTTCTACTGAGTTACTGAGTGAGGGCTCCAGCTTTACTCTAGATGCTTAAAATTAAAAACAGAAATGAGGCAAAAATCGGACATGATGTTTCTTGTGAGCTAGCTGCTGCTGTTATTTTTTTATGTCCAGTTTGATCTATTTCTAGGTAGATATTTAAGACACTGTGTAGGCTTTTAACTCAGGAGCACCCAGCCTGCAAGGAGAAGCATGTAGACCTAGCTAGTCAAACAGCATATTACTCCCATTTTACAGGAGATGCTGACTGATACTTTAACACCCAATTAATATATATGTAAAATTATTCTAGAGCCTTTTTAAGAAATGCATACTACTTATTTATTTTCATCCGAAAGCAGTGCATCTTCACCCTGTGCTCCTTTTGAAGCCTGCCAGCAATGAATGTTTGAGTAGAGATCATCATATAAAACACAAATGGGTCGGTGAAAGCTTGAAAAAGATCTGGTTTACAATCTTAACATCATGGTACTCTTGCTGCTGTGTACATATGTGCTTGAAAGATCATTCCCTTAATTTAATTTGGCCTGAATGCAAGGTAACAGTACTATATTGCAACATAAGAATATGAATATGCAATACATACTGTGCAGGTACATAGAATAATGAAGACTGATCTAAACTGTGAGGATTTTCTTTTTCTTGTTTATCCTTGTTGTTTTGTTGTTTTGTTTTAGTATATTATTTTTTATGCTCAATGAGCCTTTTAGGAGAAAAGCTCATTGTTATTCCTATCTATGCCAAACCCAATGCAATGCCACTCTGCTCTAATCATGTGTAAGATGCATTAATATGTTTTCTATATTTCATTTTTGTTGCGCCTGGACATGTTTAATGTTTTTATATAAGATTTTAATGTTTTTACATGCTATGAAAATACCTCCTCTTAAGCTCACCTCAGGAATTGTTAATCTGAAAACTCAGGGATGGTTTTAGATTGAATTTGAGGAGTCAGTGTTCACTCCAGAACAAGCTAGGATTAAATGCTCATTTAACAAAATGTGAAAAATGTAACAAAGAAGCCAAACTACTGAAAATGGCTTTGTGAGTGTCTTGATGCTCATTTTGTTTTTTTAAACATGGTGAAAATTTATTGGCAAATTTTTAAAACTTTTGGTCAGGAAAGCAATCTTGCCCTAACATTGTATATCAACACAGAGTAATGGTGTTTTTTACATCTCCTTTGCCTAATATGAAGAAAGTGTTCTACTATTGTTGTATTCTTTCCTCTGTAATCGTTGTAGATTGGGATAAAAGTAGGATATTTTAAAGGGACTGGGGCTAGTAGTATATAATCGTTGTCTCATCTCAACACGTTGATAATTGGTGTTTCAGACTATCAATGCTTATGACAAAAAGAATGTGCCACAAATGACTTAACACACAAATAACTTATTTGATTCCAAGTGGATTTTCCACAAATTCAGAATGTGTGACGTTAAATCATTCAAAAGTATGATTTAGTTGTTGAATCATTTCACTCAAGAATTATTGGAATGCAAGACCTTACATTAAGTGAATATCTTTCATTTACAGTGCCAGTATATACATCAATTTTAGCAATTCACTCTCTTTTCCTTATTTGTCACTTATCTGAGCACTGAACTTCATTTGTTAAACTGACTTAGGCAATGTTTACATGTAATTCTCAAATTTGGAGTAAGTTAAACTGCTATTAAGGGTTAGGAATTAATTAGTTGTACTTTGCTATCTCAAATTATAACATTGAACCTCAGAAGTTATAAAAACCTACAAATTTATTGTCAAGTACTTGGTTCCTTTAAAGTGCATCAGCTTGTACGACTAGCCCAGGGTAACGTTTGAAGCAAATCAAGGCATTTTAATAGTTTTTCTTTTTGTATTCATGTTGTTTTTGACCATCAGTCAGTTCATTTGTGGTGTTATTGTATTTTATAAGACATATTTCTACAGAGCTACATCAGAAAAATGTGCATTTACTATTAATGAATGTATTAGTATTTACTGTCATAAAACTCGCAATTATCTGTAACTCAGGAAATTTAATGATTATAGTCTGTCAGTGATGAGCAGCATGTGAGATTTTCAAAGTAGTTTCTATATGTAAAATGTTGCTTCATTTCATAATAAACTTGTCAATATTATTTTCTTGCAGCTTTTCATTTTAAAATCTATGTCGTCGAGAGTCCTGTTTTGTTACTTCTGAAGTCAACTCGGTGACTACAATCAAAAGCAATGTATTTATCATGCTGTTACATATTCTGTCTACCTCTTGTACACATCACATGAACTTTAATACATAGAAAATACATATAGGTTTTAATGTAATTTATGCATTTCCAAAATTTAAAACAATAACTTGCTGTCAGGAGAAAGACTTGGAAAAAAAAAGGTAATTAGAGTAGATACTAATTGTTATCTTATTTTCTTTTCTTAAGTATTTCTTATTTATTTTTGACCAGGAAAGATCCAGATATTTAAATTTTCACAAGAGTGCTGACAATATAAAAGCAGCTCACAATGCAGCTGAAATATAACACTCAGAGTTGACACAGTAAAGAACATAAAAAGGTTTTCATTTGCAAACTTATCAATTTATATAAAAAGGTTTTACAATGTTGAAAGATTGTGATATAAATTCAACTCAATATGGAGCTGATTCTATAAAGTATAATATCTGAAGGCTTAACTACTAGCTACTTGGTGCATTTAATAGGAATAGGCAATATACATAAACCTGAAACTACTGCACTTTTGAGGAAATAGGATTTTTAGTATGAAGGAAGAAAGACCCTCCCATTCAACATAAGAATACAACATGGTATGAAAAACATAAATTGGTAGAGTGTACCAAGTGTATGTTGGCACTGTGGACATACAGGACACATGAGACATAAATGTAGCATATATACAAATCGTCCACCAGCTCTAAAAGAAAATATGATTCTAGAGCAGTTTTAACTTGCTTTTTTACCAACTGCTTGATGTATGAGAATCAGCAGTCAGTATTCTTCCTTTTTTTTTCAGACGCTAGCTCTGTCCTCAAAACAGAATAAGAACACTAAACTCAAGAGTACATTTGCAGTATTGTCAGCATAAAAATATTTTTAAAACCTGGTAGTATGTAACATTTATTAGAGAACTTGTCTCTGCAGAATACTTTTAGCTACAGGGAGCTACAGCATATACCCTTAGTTTGAGTTTTTGGCTTAGTTAAATAGGTTCCACTACTGACATAAATGTCAAAAGATTAAAAGAGGTCAATGACAAAAGTTGCCTTCCACCTCCTAGAGCTGTTGTGTACTCTTTTCTAAAGCCAAACAGTTTTTATTTATTTCACTAGATATGCACAAATGTGATTTTTTTCTTCTTTTTTTTAAAGTAAATTAAAACAAATTTAAGCCTTCTATATCTTATGTATAGAAGATATAGAAGTCAGTTTAACTTCTATATCTTATGTTCTTTATGTTATGTTTTATGTGTTACGCACAGTTACTGAGGGTAACTGCGTGTAACACAAACCCTGTAAATTCTAGACACTAACAGGTGCCATAAAATTGCACAAAAATCTGTGAGGGACGGTGGAGTCCCAGAGCGAACTTCCGTGAGAGGTGTACGGAGCCTAGTGCCGGAAGAAAAACAGCGAGTGACTGAGGGTAACTGCGTGTAACACAAGCCCTGTAAATTCTAGACCCTAACAATTACCATAAAATTGCACAAAAATCTGTGAGGGACGGCGGAGTCCCTGCTCGAAATTCCGTGAAAGAGGTGTACGGAGCCTTGTGCCAGAAGCCCATTAAAATGCTGTCTATATCGTTTTAAACTGTGTGATTGTGAGAGTGAGTGGGAATAAAAATAGCAATAGGTATTTTGTTCCATATAACATAATAGGAGTGTAACAGGTAAATATTTTATGGATGCAAACTCGACTAAAAACCCACCTGTTTAGGATTGTATTTGAAATGTAATCAATTACAGATTTATGATGGAATTTGACTTAATGTCGCGTTTTGATTGTTGATTCTATGTTGCATTGTGTTTCTGTGTTTGATATGATGTAAAGCACTTTGAAATGCCTTGCTGCTGAAATGTGCTATACAAATAAAATTTGATTGATTGATTCTTTGTTTCTGATGCTCTTTCAACACAACTACTTTGGAATATGAAACGTGCTAAAAATGGTGCATTGCTACATTCAATTTGTTTCTCTTTGACATGTTTCCTGTTGCTGGTGCAGCACAGCCCACTGGGCCAACTAATCTGACCTTTCACTTCTGAATTCTTTAGTAAAATGACTCCTTTCATGTATTTATTGCAATGTCTTTTTTTGTAATGTCCTTACGAAATCTTGTGGGAGTGAACTGACTCATGTCAGGGCTCTTTTTGGGACTTTGCCCATGTATTGCACATTCCTTTACTACATTTAGAAATAATATTATAACAAGAATTTTTTTATTCAACAGCCCTAAAATACGAAAACAATAAATAAATAGACTTAAAACAAAATCTGCAACAAATCCTCAATATTCCCAAGTAAAAAGACTCCTTGCCCCTACTTTGTGGCTCTTCAGCTTACATTTATGGGTGGGAAGCTTCAATTGTTTATCTGTTGTAGGGAAAATGCAAGGGAGCGTGACTCTCTTGCCCTTAAAACTGAGATTGCACAAGAATTTGAATAAAATGAATACGTTGTGTTTAGTAAATACAATCCCAAACTTTGGCAGTTCTTTCATAATTGGTGGTGAGTGAGTCCTTCCTTCTGTTGCCCTCCAAATAATCAAAATGAAGAAAACCACAAAGCACATAAAATATTCCCCCTTCTCAGCAACAAGCAGGGGATGTTAATGCCCCCATTGATTACAAACAGATAGATTTATTTATTTATGATATATCTATTAGCTACCTTAGCTATACCTATCAATAAGTCCTGATGAATTCAATCCATTTGGTAGATCACAGCCATTTCTTGAGGAAATGCATTAAAATCTTGATGACAGTAAATTTTTTCTTTTACCAATAAAGGAGTTGTCGTTTTTTGATCAGAACCTCTGATAAAGACACTGCTTTGATAATCACTTGATGAGGATGACATTAAATTAGCCTCCAATAATAAAGCGAAGAATTTCTATGATATTTTTGACAAGGATATGTCACTTAAATCCCATTCTAAGCAAGTTTTTAGGACTTTCTTATTTCATCTCCGGAATATTGCCAGAATCAAACTATCTCATTATTTTGAGATAGTATCTTATTATAATGAGATAGTAACTCATTATTTTGAGATACTATCTCATTATAATGAGCTAATTTATATATATATATATATATATATATATATATATATATATATATATATATATATATATATATATATATATTTTTTTTTTTTTTTTTTTTTTTTTTTTTTTTTAACAGAGTGGCGGAAACTGGCTTCCATAAGGTTCACGTTTCATGAAGTGAAAAAACAATAAATTAATTTCTCTCGACTTTGAGACAGAGTCAGGTAGTACCGCGAATATCCATTAGGGGCGCTAATCTCTATTTATATTTTCAATGACAACCTCGTGCAAAACAAACATGGCTGCCGCCGCTGCACTAGTCTCGCAGTCTAATGCTGCCTTAAATTACAGCTGTTATTAAAAATATATGTATTACTACTAGCTGTGAAGTTGTGTTTTGGGTCAAAATGGGGCTTCCGGTTCTCTCGGCTATTTTCAGAAGCCGGGTAGTTTGTGAAAGAGGCATTGTGGCTCTTTTGAATTGTCCGAAGCACATGAAAGCTAGAGTTTCTCTCTTCAGCCATTCAGCTGGACGCTGCGCACAGACCTGTCAAGCTCTGATCTACAGAAAACACGGAGACCCTTCTGGAGTGGTTGAGTAAGAATATGCGTCTGGGAAAAAAACATTAAAGATTAAGTTTTTCTTTATATTGCAAAGAAGACGTACCCCTCTTTGAATCCATGTTGGGGCTGCACAGCGGCCGTAGTTGGTAGCACTGTTACTTTGCAGCAAGAAGGTCCTGGGTTCGATTCCCTGCCCGGGTCTTTCAGCCCGGAGTTTGTGGGTTCTCTCCGCCTTCCTCCCACAGTCCAAAAACATGACTGTCAGGTTAATTGGTGTTTCTAAATTCTCCCTACGTGTGAGTGTGTGCGTGGTTGTTTTTCCTGTCTCTGTGTTTCCCTGCGACAGACTTGCGACCTGTCCAGGGAACGTTAGCTGGAGATAGGCACCTGCACTAGGGACAAGGGTGTAAGAAAATGGATGGGTCCATGTTGCTTACCTCGCATGTCTCCTCAATGCATCACATCTGTTGCATCTCGCCTCTCTGTGGTTGTTGTCTTGCTTTGTGCTCATAAGTGTCCACCGAGGTTCTTGTATGGGAAATCCCTGAGTAGCACCGGGGTTGTGGTGAATGTTTTTCCCCCTCGATCACAGTCTCACCTTGCAAGGGACTGATGACATTGCAGCCCACACACCAACTATAACAGCTTGTTTTCATGATTGAAAACATTCAATCAGTTTTATGATTGAAACATAAAACAACATTGTATGATTGATACAATCACGCCTACCATATGAAAACAGATGTTTTTACACATCAACATAAATTAATGCACTTATATTAAAAGAAACGTTTTGAATTGATTTAACAACCCACAAAGAGATACCTTGAGTTTATTTTGTTCACTATTTTTATTGATCCCTTTCACTTTTATTTCTTGAGATAATAAACTTCTGTCTCACAGTTTCATAGGGCTGGATTTGCCATTTTCCCAATCCCACTTTACTGACATTGGTTTTGATCATTAAGAAAAACTAAACTTTAGTAATTGTCTATGGTAACAATTGTTTTTTTTTAACTCATTCTAGGGCAATGAGAGCAGGTGGGAAGAAAACTAAAGCAATTTTAGTCCTAAACCAAACAGAAACCAGTACATAATACTTTCTTACTGTTCAGGCCTTCCACTGAAACTGTACTTTCAGCAACTTAATATTGAGGTAAAACATAGTGCATTAGTTAAATTATGAAATACTACAGGCTTGTAAGTTGACAGTTTTGTGTATTTTATTTTTTTTTATAAACAAAACATATTTTGACATGTTTTTAATTCTGGATGGAGTCATTGACAGAGAGCTATTGGCAGTTTTACTGATGTGTATTTGGGTTTTATTCACCAAAGGAAGCACTTAGTTCCATTTTTAACCGTTTTTCTCACTCACTAACTTTATGTAATCTTTGTTTTGCTCTTTGAAAGTAGGTCTGACTACTTATGTGTGTAGCTGCGTATATTTCCTGATGACATTCTTAAGTTTGTTACCTCTTTAATTGTTCTTTCCCACTAAATCAATATGCCTGATTTATGAGGTGTTTTTTGACCTGGATTGCTGCAACTTACTGTATCTGTCCCTTTTTATTTCCCTTAGAAAGTACCGCTGGTTTTGTGCTTAATTGTTTCTTTTTTTGTAGTGTCATTGAAATTAACCTCATGTGTTACTGTGCTTTTTTATTTTAAATTCCATTGAAGGTACCCTTGGGTACAGATGTTTTTGTGTAGCAAACCTAAATGGAAGGATTGATTGAGCTATGAACTCTGCTTTTCCTTTTTTTTCATAAAGAGTACATATGGCACAGTTTTTTTTTCCACTTTTTCCCGATATTCATGTTATTCTGACTGTAAAGCAACATAATAAGACTAAAGATATCATGGTCTGTGTTTTTTAACTGAATGTGTATTGTATTTTTTTCCATTCCAGGCTGGAAGATGTACCAGTGCATCAAACAGGTGCAAAGGAAGTCCTGGTTAAACTGCTGGCATCTCCAATAAATCCATCTGACATAAACATGATTCAAGGTATTGGTTGGTTTCATTCCACATAATGCAACAACAAAAAAAACTACATCATTATGAAAATACTATTGGAATTCTAACAGTTTTTTGTGGTTTTAGGTACCTATTCTATTCTGCCAGACCTTCCTGCCGTTGGTGGCAATGAGGGAGTGGCTCAGGTTTTAGAAGTGGGCAGTCAGGTGAAGTCTCTTAAAGCAGGAGACTGGGTAATCCCCAGAGACGCAGGGCTTGGTAAATTAAAACGATTCCTTAGTTTAAGAAAGTAACATTTTCTGTTATCTTTTTGATCTGTTTTTGTTTGATTTGTGTGAGCAGGAACATGGAGGACAGAGGCAGTGTTAGCTGAAGATGACGTTATCTCAGTGCCAAACGACATTCCTCTGCTCTCCGCCGCCACACTGGGAGTCAATCCCTGCACCGCCATCAGGATGCTCTCTGACTTTGAAGATTTGAAGCCAGGTAAGCTTTTACACACGTAATCCATATGTTCTTATTTCACCAAACTCTAAATCATTGGGGTTTCTAGTTTCATAAAAGCACCTCGGTATTCATTCTGAGTGAAGACATTTTTCACTACATTCATTGCAAATTTTTTATGATAAATAAAATTTTGTTGTGGAGGTGTCTTGACAATATCATTTTCCTCAATTTTCTGCCCTAATAGGAGACTCTGTGATCCAGAATGCAGCCAATAGTGGAGTAGGGCAGGCTATCATACAAATTGCTGCTGCAAGAGGAATAAACACCATAAATGTTATTCGAGACAGGTAAAATTTAACAACATTTTTATTAACCTTTTAAATATTCTTTTCTTCTTTTAAACCATGCTGAGGGTCTTGTTTGTTTCATACTCTCCAAAGGCCCGATTTCACACAACTCAGTGACAGGCTAAAGGCTATAGGTGCCAGTCATGTAATCAAAGAAGAGAGCCTGAGGCGACCAGAGATGAAGGAACTGTTTAAGGTCTGTTGTTTTTGAAGATAAGCCCACTGATAAAAATAGAGATGTGATGTGGTTTTGGCCTGTTGTTCATTGACACGTTTTTTTCACAGACATGTTCAAAGCCCAAACTGGCTTTAAATGGTGTCGGAGGAAAGAGTGCAACAGAATTGCTTCGTCATCTACAGTGAGCATCTTAGATAGTCTTTATTCATCTATCATTTTTTTTTTAGTCTTAACAAATGGCCTGTTATTTTTCTTTTCCATTCATTTGATTCTGTTTCTAGAGTTGGAGGGTCTATGGTGACATACGGAGGAATGTCTAAGCAGCCGGTGACTGTTCCCGTGGTAAGGCATCACTTTAAACGATAACAACAGAAAAAAGATAGATACAGTGACTTACAAAATTATTGATATGTCTTTAACATTTTCACATTTTGTCACATCACTACCATGTATTTTACTGGCATAATTATGAAGTGAAGGAAAATAAAAATCTTAAATGCATTTCTATCCAATAATAGATTCTTTGCAAATTTCTATCCAATAATTTCAGAATGACATTTTGTTGCAGTTTTGGCAGCAAGTATTTTGGCGCTTGTCTCTACTCGCTTTTCTTATCTTGAAACTAAAACTACTACCAGTTCTCCATTGAAACAAAAATGATCAGGAATTGAAAGGGACCCCTTGTTTTAATTTTTTAGCTATAGATTCTCAATTTGAAGTATTTCTGGACATTAACCAGGCAACTCTAAAACATAATCAAGCTTCAATCTAAAACACTCCTCTACAGATGTGGCTGTGTAATGTAAATCTTTACAGCTCCTCCAGAGTTACCAGAGGACTCTTGGCTGCGTGTCTGATTAGAAAAGCTCTCAATTTGATATGGTGTCAGTTTATAGGCGGATGGTTATGGCTTGGGTAGTAGTTTGAATAGACCTATTTGAGATGTTTACAGCTTGGGATATTGTTTTAAAGCCTAATCCTGCCGTTAACTTATCAACAAGTCTCTGATAGGTCTCCTGTGTTCTTTGGCCTTGAGTAACAGAGTAATCTACACACAGGTGGACTGTCTTAATAAAATTAATAAAGTTGTTGCATTGGGTTTTATTTTCGAGTATCAAAGTTAAAGGGCTTGAATGTGTACGTATGTCACCCTTTTAGAAAATTAATTTTAAAAATAGATGACTATCCTTTTCAAACATTCAGATAAAATCAGAAATGTGAGAAATGTTTAGGGATATGAATACTTTTGCGAGTCACTGAAAATCAGATTAGCTGTTGCTGAAATGTTTTCCAATTGTACACTAATTCAATATGGTGTCTCTAGAGTGCTCTCATTTTCAAGGATGTAAAAGTTCGGGGTTTTTGGGTGACACAGTGGAAGAAAGATCACTCTCACGGTAAGCAAGCATATTACCTGCTGTGTGAAATGAGAGTGAGAGTATCACAAAGAACTTTTAAAGTAGGTTTGCTATTATAATTTTTTTCCCTAGATGGGAAGGCATTCAGAGCCATGCTGGATGAACTGTGCTCTCTTATCCAGCAGGGGAAGCTAACAGCTCCTGCCTGCACGGAGGTGCGCATACAAGACTATAAAAAGGCGCTGGATGCAGCCATGCAACCTTTTTCTTCCCGTAAACAGATCTTAATTATGTGAATGTTCTGCTTTCATTAACCAGTCACCACAATGTTGTGACAGAAGTGAGTGAACTAAAGTGTAACCTGAGGCCCATGTCACATTATTGTTGATCCAGTTACCAGTAAACCAGTTACTGTGCTCAATAAACATGCTTTCTCAACAGCCTCAAAGTTCGCTGTCTGTCTTTTCACCTCATAGTAATGCTTCTCGGTGTTCGGTTTACAAGCAGTAACAAAAATCATATCAAACCTTTATTTGAACATAGGAGATAGCAAAAGCTATAAAATACTCAGATAACAGCTATCTGTCTTGCTCAACAACAAATCACTGCGCTTCTAAAAAAAAGAAATATGAAGAGGAGCGACACTGTTATCAGGAAGTGAATTTATTGCTGCAGAAATAACAGTGCAGTGAGGTGTTTTTTGTTGTTGTTTTTATCTCTTCATTTAAATAACAGTTTCAGTGGAGAAAACATTTACCTTAACTTCCTTCAAAGTTTTGAGTTATGAGAATACAATTGTTATGCACAGTCTAATTTAAGCTGAATGTCAATTACAATATTTTTTTAATGTGTAAGTGAAAACCTGAAACCACTTCTACATTAGACGTTTACAAGAAATGTCAACGGAGACCTGTCACTCTTATATATGGGTGCTGTTATTCTGGAATCTCCAATCTCTGTTGCTCTATGAACTAAGGTATTTTCTCAGCTTTTATTTTAGGTGTGTAACATACAGTTTGATGTTCTTTGCCTCCTGAAGCTATTGCTGCACGACTTTGCATCACAAACTATCTTCCAGTAAAGTGTGCCACATTAAATTCAGCTCATCGACTTATAAATGCATTCAAATAAATGAACACTTAATTCTCCATTAATATTGATGGACACAATTCTCTGTGAAAAGCCAGCTTCGTTAGCAGTTAACTTATGTGTATTACCTTCGTTACTGAGGGTGACCGAGCTTCTGCAGTTTTCTTCTTCATTGTGTAGGCCATGATATAGAGACAGCATATTTTTATATATAAATAATTGTTATGTTATGTACAGTTATTACTGTTAGAGAAACTGATTAGCCATAATCATAAAAATCAACAAAAATAAACATCTGAAGCATCATTTGTGATAAATCTGTTTATGCATTTTTGGATTGAATGCCTGAAATAAATAAGCTTTTTAATAATATTAAAATTAATTTAAATGCACCTCTAAATGTCTTAGAAACAAACTGCGATGCTCATCATCTCTATCACCCAGCGACCAACACAGTTGCTGCCATAGAAACAACCAGCAGCAGCCCTCCATAAATAGAAACGGCTCCTTCCTTCAACAGACATTTCTCATACCTCCTAAAGTCTACTTCTCTTGCTGCACATACATGATCAACACGGCAGTCGCCGTCACACTCTGTCAGGTCATAGCTGACAGAGTTGAACTCGTAGTACTTCTGCAGGTAGCAGCGATCAGCCGCCATGCGTTCCAGAACCTGGTGCATGGAGCCTGGAGAAGCATCGGGTACTCTGAAGCTCTCTGTCAGACGGTACTCTTTCTCCCAGCGTTCTGCGTCTGCATTGGCGTGTGTGAGGTTCAGATAATATGTCACCACATCCTGTTCACACAATGGGGTTGAAAGACAACACGAAGCAGAACATTAAGAGTGAGAAGTATTATTTTTCTGGAGAGCTTATAAACTAACATAAAAACAGTGTCACCTGCAAGCTATGGCTCCCATTGAAACGATTGCATGAGAGAGCATTACTTACTTTTACTAGCAATGTTTCAGTGTCATATTCAAAAACACGAATCCCAGGGTTGTTAGCTCCGTCCTTGACACCAGGAAGTGTTGTTTCCCATGGTGTGACGCCTGGGCTCAGAAACATTGCACTTATGGGCAAGCCTGTGGAAACAAAGTTCAAGTCTAACAGTTGCAAAGAAATAGCATTTCAAACGCAGTCGTGAAACACTTTGATGTACCTTTTGTGGTGTAGAACATGCGAAAGCTGTCAGTATGATGATGGCCAAAGAACTGCCCGATTATAACCGAATGATGCTTCTGAATCAATTCCAAATATTTCGTGTTGAACTTTTGTGTGAACCATGATATACTTCTTTTCTTTTCAAAGAAACCTGGAGGAACATGACCAATGATGTAGACCTGAGAAAGTAAACCAAGTAAAGTTAGCTCAAATAACTGCTTAGTTTTCTTTATTCATGTTAGAATTAAAACAAACAAAAGAGGTTTATTCTTTCAAACTTGGCCATTTTTACTTGCTTAGTCATGTGAAAAAATTATTAAGAAATGTTCATGTCATTTTTATCTCTGTAAGAGAAAGTGATTAACTTACAAGTAAATCCCTCAAATGTCATTCTTTAAATAAAATATATCAACAGAAATGTCCATCCTACCCACTAATAACTAGTGTCACTCCATGCACCCACATTTTTTAGTGTGGGTATTAAATTTTAGCAGGTTCTGTTTTTTCATGACTGTTTATATCGCTTGCACGTACAATGTCACGCTTTATACCTTCTCTTTGTTGTTGCTGGCTGCTGTAAGGGTCTGATCCAACCAGCTAAACTGACCTGCTGGATCTTCATCATTCATGGTCACCTCGTTCTGATAGTAGTAGAGGTTGGTGTTGAGGACCAACACTCTGTAACCTGCTCGGTTCAGGAGTTTTTCTGTGTAATATCCACCTAATCAAAAAAATACATACAGTGTATTTCACTGCCTAGTTTTGCTATGAACCGTGCAGGTGTTAACATTACAAACTGATCTTTGAAGAACAAATGTGCAAGAGTCACCGTTTTTAAATGTTTCTTTGGAGTCTGCCTCCAGCCAACCACGCCACATTTCTGCTATTTTGTCATAGATGGAGTTTGGGCCTGGAGGAAGTTGACTCTTGGGGTGGTAGTCATGGTTCCCCAGTGCAGAGTACACTTTTGTATCTGTAAAAGACATATGATCAAAACATTTCATTTATTAGATTAAATGTGTAGATATTGGTGTTAAATTGTTTTCTATATAAGCACCCAATGATGTCTTACTTGGAAACACCTCAGTTATGATCTGAGTGAGATTGCCAATGATGTTGATCACCTTCTCTTCTCCTAGATCCTCATTTGGGACATGCGGGGTGTCATCTCTGTAATGTTTTAAAATAACCATTTTAAGGATTAAAAACTCAAAAAGAGGGAACTGGTTGTTTCAATTCAAAAATGCAGTGATGGTTTCTGGAATCGGTCATATCAGGTGATGTTAGATAGCTAAATTAGTTCATTATTGCTTCTTGGTATGTCTGCTAAGGGGGAATTGGTAGCCCAACTGCGTTATACACATTGAAGGCAATCGAGAGAAAAAAAACACACGACTGCATTAAGTTTGGTATCCAATGTCATGTGATTCACAGATTATTTTTGTTTTTGCGGTTTCTTTTTAAAATCTAGACCAGAGGACTGCAACCTGCAGCTCTGGAGCCACAAGTGGCTCTTTATAACTCTGGCTAAGAAAATGAAGAACAACTAATATTTATATATGCAGATGCAATAACAACAACATGCAGGTTTTGCATTTGCTAAGTAATGTCAGTTTTTTTTCTTGACATTAGTTTGGAAACATACTTTTATTTTTTCCCCACAATTTTCAACAAAGATCAAGAAGACAATGTCTCAATCTTCTGTTGTCAATATTGGTTTTAATTTTATTTTAATACCAAAGAAGAGAAATAAAATCTTTACTCTTCAAAAATCGACAGCAAATCTCCTACAGTAGATATTCATCAAAAATCAAAAGTTTCTTTTTTTTATAAGGTCTTGTAACATGTGACTCTAAACTTGGTTTTTAGCTGCACTGAGGCTAAAATTGGCTCCAGAATCCTTTGTCTTAACTATTTTTGAGATTTCAATCCGTCTGTCTTCCTACCTATTTGCTGTATTTTGGTTCTCATTGGTTCTTATAATGAGAAACAATGAGAACCAAAATAGGTGTTGAGCTGGAAGGGGGGCTGCAGGAGGACATGTTAGCCCTGGACAAAGTTCATGCAAAAACCGTCACTGCCAATATATTTGGAAAAGTAAAATGATAGCATATGGTTTTCATTTAGTTGCAGGGCAATGATGAATCATAAGTCCCATATTTTCCTTTACTGTTTTGCAAAAAGGCAAACTTAAGTCGTGTTTCCTTTTATAGTCCTTCGGGTTAATCAGATTTAACCAGAAAGACGAATCCAGTTTTTCATCACAGCAGACCGATACATAGCCTACCCTGTCCACACAATGAAGTCTGGATCTGGCAGAATCCTCTTCATGGCGTAGACCGAGGAGTTGATCAGGTGCCATGGCGCGTCACAGGCATAGGCTCCAAATTTACCAGCACTGAGCGCTGGACGTTTACCGCTGGATGCGCACACTAGCTCCGGGTTATCCGTTAGTTTGTACGTCGGGTCCCAGTGCAAATCCGTGATATGCCAAAACCTCCCTGGATAAAACCAGCGCGTAATTACGCAAAGTAAGTGACCTCTTTAAAGGTCATCTGATACCGGAGAGATTTAAGAAGTCTCACAATGTGCAATAACTTTACTTCTTACCTGACAGTGCAAGAGCCTCTCCACAGAATAGACAAGTTAAAAGCAACCTTACAGGAGACATGTTGGACACCTTGTCAACGGGAAACATTCGACAAAAGCAAAGGAGAGGTTTAAAAGGCAAGTGATTAAAGGGCAAAGAACGATAAGATATCTAAACGTCGTCACCTTGACGTTTATAGCCAAATATCTCATGAAATCACTGCAGATGAAAAAATAAGCACGAGCATGCTATGACGTTATCATTTTCAATATGCGCAATTAATGCAATAGATAGAAAGCAGAGTGACGAATCACTTTATTTGGCTCTTTGACCCCGCACTGATCACTTCTCGTATGCCAGTTCAGAATCCAAACATTAAATAGTATATGGAACGAATGGGAGAAGGAACTGCCAGGAAAGGCATTCATACATAAACTATTTTTATGTGGGCTAAAGATATCCAGATACTGTTGCCAGTTAAGTAAGATCATGCTTCAGTCTACAATAAAGAGGTGTCCAGAGTACAAGTTGTATATCATCTGTGTATTACATATGGCTTTAGGTTTATTTTGTCTTTGAATTATGGGAAAATATGAAAAAATAGCTTTGATTCACAAATTCATTTAAACTATGTCCATATCACACATATGTTTATTACACAAAAAGAGATATGGTCAATTGTTTGTTGATAATGTATCTGTTTAAGTCTATGAAAAAATTGTCAGTAATTTAGGATTTTCATTGTCAGCAAGCTATCATCAAAATAAACAGAAACACGTGACAAATGTCCCTCTGTGTGTGTGAATCTAGAATACATATTTTATGACTTCAACTACCAAAATAAGTTACATTTTTCAATGACATTCTAATTACTGAGAAGCACATAAACAGATGGCATAAACGGGATTATTCCAAATAATGACTCCTGTGTTGCGTTCATGGTACAGTCCTTTTTAATATCACTTATTTCAGAGCAAAACTACGGATTGTGAGATGATTAGAACTGAAGTGGGACCAAGCACAAAGATCATTATTGTAACAATGTCAGCGGAAAAGTTTTTTTTCTTTTTTTTTTTGATAATCCATCCCGTAGGGTGAGAATTTGCTAAAACTTATTTTTAAATTCTAAGATTCAGAATTTTGTAACACTATTTTACTTTTTCTTGTATGTAATATTAACTATTTTAGTTGGGAATTTAAATATTTCCAACTAAATATTTATATGCGGAAATCTTAACCTACAAGTGTGCAGAGCATACCCAATGTTTACAGCAGTGAACGCTGTCTTGTGCTATATTTGCCCTGATGTTTGTCTGCGAGGTTTCCAATACCATATGATAAGTCTTACTTCCTACAGAACCACTAAGTAAAGATACCCAACAATTCTTATATATATATAATAACATCAGTGGTTACCTTCTTAACGAGACAATATTAAAATATATGATCTAAAGTTCACCTAGCAAGCAAATATCGGGGCTAAAATATACCCACAGTCACTCCAGTTTCGCGGGATTTTAGGCTGTGCGCATGCGTCTTGCATAAAGTTTAGCGCGGGTACACACAAGAAGGGTAACAGCTGCTAATCCCCACTGACTACCTTGTTTAGCAACGTATTAATCCATTCACATTAGTTTTTAATACTTTATATCCTTAGTGCCAGTATGTGGAATCAGGGTGAGTTCACTTTCCACGCTATTCTGTGTGTTTATAAAGCGGACCTTATTTTGTTGGTGCTTTCTCCTTAGGCTAACGTTAGCTCAACAACCGTGTTGTTTTGTTGGTAATGAAGTGATTGTTGGTTAGAGTCGAATCCGGTTTTCTTGGAATTAAGGTGGATATGAAATAAGCGCCTACTTTTTGTACTCCCAGGAGGATACAGCGAGTCTGGGATGATGGGGGGCTACACTCAGTCCCCTGGAGGCTTTGCATCCCCTTCCCTGTCCCAGGGAGGAGAGAAGAAAGGGGTGAGTGATTATGTGATGATAATGTCAGAGTGTAAAATATAGTGGTTATGAAATCTAAAACTATAAAAAAATTGAGTTAGTATTTTGTAATTTGTTACTGTCACCTAACCTAACATGCTCCTGTTCTTTTTTGAACATGTCTTTTCAGCACGTTATGTTGAAGAATATAGATGTTAATAGACTGAAAACTGAATTACAGGACCTTAAATATATTTCTATTTTTTAAATTTGTCTTCAAATTAGAGGACTCGGGCCACACAAATAATCCCCTGCACAGTGTCCCAGCTGATGTCCGCCTCACAGGTTGATGAGGTCTTCAGAGTGGGAGATGTGGAAGTGACACAGGTACGCTGAAGAAAAACTGGGTGTGAATCTACATGTCGCTGACTAATGTTCCAGACAAAAGAGGCTGTTCTTGTTTGAATGACCAAGTTCCCCTTGAAAAATCTAGATTTTAAGTATGTAATTTGTACTGCAACATAAAATCCACATCCACATTTTCTATTGCACCAATCAATCAACCAGTTTATTCCAAGCTATTTATTTTCTTTGTTGGCACTGATTGGAGATTATTTAAAAAACATTTTTTATTAATCTTTAATCTTATTAAATGCATCAAAACCAATACATTGTTTTGAATTTATTAAAAATCAGATCAACATTATGTGGATAAATTTTGATCCTTTTAAATGTAATTCCTTTATCTAATTGATGGAAAACTAATACCACTGCTAGCAGTTGTTTATTAGATTGTTTGTCTTTTGTATGGTTTGGTCCTTGCCTTTCAAGGTTGGAATTAGCAGGTCAGACCTAAAAAACAAACAAACAAAAAAGGATATCATAATTGTCCATTAAAAATTTGATCAGTTAATTTTTATTGATGATATAAAGAATCTGAAAACTCTAGAAAATGTCAGCTTCTTTAGCAACCAAAATCAGCTGTTTTGTTTGCCAAAGAAGCAACCAAAATAGCATAAACTCCTGTATTATCGATCAGTGTAAATAAACTATGGTCTCAGACATCCACTTGGTCTTATGAAGAACAAGAAATTCTAATACTTTTGAAACAAATATTTTTATTTCTGTGCTTTAGTCAACAGTACATAACACACAGACACATACATATGAGTCTTTATGTTTACTTTATTTTTGAGTTTTAAAGATTTTTTTTTGGTATGTTTGTTCTAGGTCACCATTGTGGGCATCATTAGAAGTACAGACAAATCTATGACCAATATCCAGTACAAGGTGGACGACATGACTGGCGCTCCTATGGATGTGAAGCAGTGGGTAGACACAGAGGTACCCACTATCTGTCTATTGTGTATTCATCTGCCACAATAGACAGAAGTTTATTTAAATATAGAAGAAGTCTTTGTCATGTCAATTTTATAAGAGGAAGCTGCTGCTGCTGCTGTTCTATGACATTTGTTGAGAAGTGTATATTTGCTGATCATCAGCATGACCGTTCATTGTTGGTGAAAATAATAGACAATGTACCCCCTGGAGCAGATTTTTATTTATTTATTTATTCACATTTACATATTTTGTATGTTTTTTTTGAATGTTGTAGATTGTTGTAGATCTTTTTTAAAGAAACACTTGTGTCCTCATATGACTTTTATGATCAATATTTTGCATTATAGTACAGTAGAAAATGTTAAAGTTATAAAGCTTTACTCAGAAGAGATGCTGAAGTCAGAAGCAGCCCTTTAACTTCTTTCTGTTGGACTCAAAGTCTTGTTCATCCAAGCTTTCATAGCCTCATCACCACCAAACAAAATGTGAGATTTGGGCTAATTTGCGAGCTTATTATCAGCTGCTTTTCCTATTGTAAAGCTAATGGGTTCATGTACATTTAGGCAACAAAAACACTATGTAGAAAGATAAATAGCACTGGCACAAAAGCAATGCATCGGGCTACAATGTCAACCATTGGTGCAATGAGTGCTCTATTTTGTCCATTAGGTAATGATTGCTTGGAAGAGTTCATACACTTGGTTGCTAGTTGTGTTGTTTGATTTTTGTTTCATATTTTAAGTATTGGGTACAGTTTCTTCCTTCTTCAAACAAAATGTGTCACTTTGGCCATAAGTGCTGCTGTTTTTGTTTGGGGGGTAACCTTTTAAAATGTGGAGCGTGAGTTTGCAGCTATATAGAAACAAGAAAGAAAAACTGTCAGTGGTTTCACATTTAGCACTATGTACACACAGTTGTAAGTTGTGACAAGAAACTTGGCTAACAACATCAAATTGTCTGGGCAGACATGCACTGACCAATTAAAAAAAATTAGAAAAAATGTTGTCATAACAACAACAAAGAATTAAGCAACCAAACAAACCACTGTGTAAACCTTTAATATTAGGAAATAATAATTCTACCCATATGTTGTTGGTTTTTTTACCCCTCCAGGGGGCCTTTTGTGGGCTGTAGTGTCCCTTCTATGAAAGTAGACTGACAGGACAGTAGGCTCTGGCTTCACCATAATCACACAGCATTGAATCTCTATCTTTAAGTTTTCTGTCAGTAAAGCTAATATTTAACCAAATAGCATTAACTTGTCATCAAGGAGGTTTGTGCATCACTGTTGCAGATAGATAGTGAACTTTATAAATTGCTCTCAAACATCAGAGTCTAGCTTTAGCAAAGCTAGCATCTGTCTGTCTTCCTGCCTCATAGGGAAGATGCTTACAAACGACTTTTTGTTAGTCTTGTCCACTAAGAAAGTTGCATATGTCTTGTTTGTTTTTCCGAAGTTAAAACGTCCAGCAGCAACTCATTGCTTTGATCAGATGGGTAGGGAGGGGAGGGCCTGAGTGTCTCTGTTATTGATCTTCTGCAGTAGAAAGAAGTGCAGCAATTTGGTCAAATGAGTATTTTTGAATATCTATATTTTTTGCATTGAATATATTTAAATAGATTAGTTTTTACATTCCTACGGGAAACCTTGTTTTCCTCAGTTCTATTCATCCTTTTTTTATATCTATTTATCTAGGACCCGAGTGTGGACAGCACAGTGTTGCCCCCAGGAACCTATGTGAAAGTGTCAGGGAATCTGCGCTCCTTTCAGGTAAACAAGCTTGACCTTAAAAATGTAACCTTGTATGGTCAGATAAGAGGTTTCATCTGCCACAATAGACAGAAGTTTATTTAAATATAGAAGAAGTCTTTGTCATGTCAATTTTATATGAGGAAGCTGCTGTTGCTCTGTTATAACAATGTGAATTCATACAAACTAAAGGTTGTTTTTGTTTTTATTTTTTAATTCTTCCTCAAGAACCACAGATCTGTTGTGGCATTCAGCGTCAGGACCCTGGAGGACATGAATGAAATTACATCGCACATTCTGGAGGTTGTCCATGCGCACATGGCGCTTGGCAAACCTCAAACCATGGTGAGAAAGTGCCTGCTTATCCTGACTGAGTCACTTATCTGTTACTAAAACGTGAGAATAAGGAAGTACGGTTCAGTTTATATGTGTCGCAGCTTTGTTTAATTTCCTCATTTAAATAAATTCTCAGAAACCCAGTAGAGTGTTTTATGAAGTGCACTCAAGCATAATCTCCACTTTTAGAAACTAAAGATGTTCTTTAAAAGCCGAGTGACTGTGGTTTAGCTTCTGCCTTGGTAGCGATTCAGAGAACAGCAACCTGAATTTTAACACAGGAACTGAGATGTGTTGTGTTTGAGTTTCTAAGTACATATGACTGTCAAATTCAACATGGGTATAGCAGTGACTTGCAAAGGTTTTCAGATCTCTCAAACGTCATGGGTTGTGATGTTTTAACTACTGTGCAAACATTTCATTAGAACTAAAACCAAATAAAAGTAGCAAATAATTGTGGAGTGGAAAAAAAGATGCACTCTTCACATTTTTTTTCTTATGGTATAGCATGCATTGTTATTCAGTCCTATTTACTCTGATACCCCTAAATCAAATTAAGTGCAACCATTTTAATCTCTGTGTAAATACAGATATTCTTTGAAGGCCACTGATGTTCTTTAGCCATTTTTACACCAGAACTGAATGGTTAAGAGAGCATGACTCAGAGAAACATTCAATATAGCGAAAACCAGAAGCAAGGATTTCAGTTGTCCACAAATTGCATAGGGAAATATGGTGCTGTGGTTAGGTGAAGCAGAATGTCACTCTAAACACACCAACCTTACAGTCCAGTGTGGTGGTAACATAATTTTGCGGTGGGTATTTTTTTCAGCGAGTACAGAAAGGCTAATTTAGATGCGGAGAAGACGGATGGAAATTAATGAACCCTGACCCTGCAGGAATACCAGTCTAAAAACGTTGGTTTTGCGACGTTCATCTTCCTGCAGAAAAACACCCCTAAGTAGACAGAGATAAAATGGAACAGATAAGATCAAACTGTATTCATACAGCATGTTGGAATGTCCCAGTCAAAGTCCAGAGCTAAAATCTTTGAGAATCTTGACAAGACACATAGATGCTCTCTAGCTGTGTGTTGTGATTTTATACACACAACCTATATGGACTTATTTATTAATAAGGTGACATCTGATCATAATCAGTTGCAAAAGGTTCATACAACCTTAAAAACCTTTTATCTTTTTCCTTTTTCTTCACAAATATGCACTAGTTCATGTTTGTTGGTTTATTACAAAAAGAGAAATAACTGAGTTGTAGTTTTACAAAATATGCTAAAGTTTTTATTAACTTCAAGACATGAACAGATTTGGTTGGTCACTTCCATCGTTATTTTTGCAAATTTTGCCTTGTTCTTAATTCAAAACATGGAAGTTATTTTTCATACGTAGTAGAACACTTTGTAGAATTTCTTCCACAGGTTTTTAGTAATAAATACATCATTAAGGAATTGAATTGCCCTCAACTCTCTCTCGTATAAATTGACAATTGCATTTTAGGACTTGCTGCAGATTAAGGGAAAAAACCCATCAGTACCTCTTCTGTTTTTTTCCTCTAACAGCCAGCTATTGGTGGAGGAATGACTGTAAACAGCATGCCAATGCTCCAACAAGGCCCAGGGATGACTGCAGGGAGCTATGCAGGCACCAATGAGATCCCACTAATGGTCATTAATGGGTTAAGTGGGAATCAGAACCAGGTTGGTCTAAATAAGGAACAAAGTGTTTCCAATCATTTCAACCTAATAAGCTTCCATATTCCTCTTATCTTTTATTTCAGCTAAGTTTTTTTAAGCTTGGTTAATACATAAATGTTCTTTTTTTTCCCCCTCTCACAAGGTGCTGAGTTTGATAAAAGGCTGTCCGGACCCTCAGGGTATTAGCATTCAGGATCTGAAGCAAAGGCTCAGCGGCATCAGTCTTACAGTGATCAAGTAAGATACATTTTGCTTACAGTTTCTGTAAAAAAGTAATTGAACATAAATGTAGCAATGTGATTTTCTGTTGAGAATAACTAAGCTAGATAACTTAAATATTTCATTTTAGTCATCAATGGACAGACTTGTCTTCTTTTCTTTTCTTTTTTTCAATATCACAAAACTGAGATAGTAGGAAAAACACCTCTTGAGGAAATGTCTAACTTTCTTGGTACTTCCTAGCAAAGTAAACCAATATCTATGTTGCTTTTTTTCAAAATGTAATGTTAAATAAATGAGTTGAGGATCTTAATTTGACCTTTGGTTTATTTGAAAAAAGCATTTAAAGTGGCTTTATGAAAGGTCACAGTTTCATAAATATTTAGGTTCAAAATCTGAAAGCTTTTTTTTTTTTTTTTACTAAAGCTTCTTATATGTTCAGTTAAAACTTCAGCGATTTGATTTCAGTGATATTCTTGTATTTTAAACAGTTAGCTTTTATCATCCTTCTTCCTTCTGAATTAGATTTAAAATTACTATCCAAAAATGTTTTTTTTTTCATTGGTGGTGAGTTCAAATGTCTCTTTGATCTAATAGACAAGCAGTGGAATTCCTGAGCAATGAAGGCCACATCTTTTCAACTATAGACGAGGATCACTACAAATCAACAGACAACGACGACTAACCCACTTCAGCAGCACTTGTTGAGTTAAATGTTTGAATTTAAGCTGTTAGCTTGATCAGTAAAGACTTAAAAACTGCAATTGCCTGACGTCTTTACCAGTGAATAAGTAAGTGAAACTTTGTCGTCATTTACTTTGAGGTACTCTGGCCAATGTTTGAAGAAAATGGGGTTTGAGGAAACATTTGGTTTCACATCCTGTTTTCCCCGGGGCTCACTTCTGCCTCCAAAGTGTGCAAGTCAGAAAAAGAATCCATATATGTTTCTTTTTTTATATGTTCTGAAGTACTGCCCCCTCTCCTTCTGTAAAACAATTATTACTTTTAATAATTTGCAACATATGTACTTCAACATCTAAAATTCACGTTTGATAAAATTAAAGATTCTACCAAAATACTTTGCTTTCTTGATTGTTTTTATTACTTTTTCTTGACATTTTAAAAATGAAAGAGAAGACACAAATACACTTTTCACCATTTTATTGCATTGATTGTTCTACTTGATGCGTTTGATGACAGTTTTTGTTTTGTGCAAATGTATTACATTTTAAATGATAGCTTTAAAGTAGATTCTCTACTTCAGCCTGAACCACAGCATGAATTTGTATCTCAGGATCACACAGAAGTTGTCGTAAAACACATTTTAACAGTTTCCAAAAGCCATATGGACCCCAGTGCACTCACTGACATTTTTCTTTGCAGCTTAAAATATTTAATCAAAACCAAACGCAGAGTTTTAACATGTTGTCTTTATAGATGCTTGTGGTTGGGGGAAGAGTTGGAACTTTCTGAAGTGGTTTAGTTTGGCTCCCATCGACTACTTTCTGTTTAGTTTGCATAGCCACAGTAGCACAATGACATACACACAAAAAAAACGCCTTTTCAGGCAAGTACAAGCCCTCCCTACTTCAATGAGTCATAGCAGTTTGCAATTTAAGCTATTACCTTCATTATATAATTGCTTTTTACATTTTGAAGGTGTTATGCAAAAAACGCCTTGTATACAATAGATAATTGCTTAGTATTGCACTATAAATACAGGATCTGTACACGTAAATACAAAAGTCATCCCGACATATACACCACACTTCACTATATACATTAAAAATCCTCTAAAAGTTTTTTTGAAGCACATGGATAGTATTAGTTTGTGAGTTCCAGTGTAGTAATCATGACTACTACTATTACATATTTCACAGGAGACTCTTGGACTAGTAGAAAAAGGAAAGCTACAAGTTTTTTGTTTCTTGTAAATAGGCACCGTACCCAAATAGAGGAAGTTCTGCTCTTTTTATTTTTTTCTTTTGGGAAAAACTAATAAAAACTGAGTATTCCAAGTACCACTAACCTATGAGACATTTTAAAACTATTATAGAAAAGCAATTATAATTTTAGTATGAATTCTATGAAAATGCCTATGCCTGTTCAGCGCAGAAAATCATGTTGTAATATGCTTCATATCCAAATACAGTCAAAACAAAGACATTGAAGCTCGGTCTCGGTCAGCTTCTTATTGACGTTTTGACATCAATAACGTCTGAAGCAACTTTTCAAACCCAATGTCACTTTGCTTAGACATCGTCTGTTCCATGAAACATTACTCGGGGGCTGCATGGTTGCAGGATGTGGTTTAACTGTGAATTTTCTATATACTGAAACGCCAGTATTTCAAGATTCAGGTTGTAAAAGTAAATGGTCTTCTGAAGTCTGAATCACGGTTTGTACAGTTGGTGATTTCACAACAACCTAGACTTCAAAGTCCAATATGGCTGCTATGTGCTTAGAACATACATAATATCTGCACTTCTGATTGTCTTCTTCTCAACAATTTACTCTCTTCTAACACTGTGCAACTTTTATTAGAGAATATCCTGCTACAATTCAAGACATTAAAAGAACAATTTTTATTGCCTTGTATTTTTCATAGCAGTTGGCCTGGTCACTGAACACAGCACAATGCAGCCACCAGAACTTACTGCTTCATTCACCTCAGCTTCTTATGGTGTTTCTTAAAATGTCTTGCACAATAACTGCTTTTTAAGTAGTTTTGACTGAAGCAAAGAATGACGTGCTTAAGTGGTTCACTTTTTTGCTGCTTGTGCCTATTATATTTTCACCACAGTTCAGCTCACAGTGGCTAATTCTGTTCATATTTATTTCCAGGCCTTGCAGAAGTGTAAAATCTGTCCTGCATTTTGTTCCCTTTACAATGACAGACCCAAACTAAATCCTGATCGAGACCTACAGTAGAGCCAATTGAGGATCTGTTGCAAAACTCAAAAACAGTCCCATCCAATCTGACTGAGAGGAATAGGCATAAATGTCACTCTCTAGATATGCCAAGCAGGTAGAGAATACTGCAAAAGATTTTCTGGTGTAAATGTAGGTGAACGTGAATCTTTAAAATATTAATTCTGTGACTAAATACAAACGCATGCTACACTTTTCAGATTATTATTTGCAAAAGAAACCAACTGTTTCCTTTTTCTCGAACTCTAACATTAGTTACTCTTTTTATTGGGAAGTCGCATGTTTTGGGGTTGCAATATGATAAAACGATGAGATACCATTAGTTTTTCAAAAATAATAAATATTCAATACCTATATGTATTAAGTAGCACTAAAATGTCTGCAAGTAAAACCACTAGTATCACTGGTATCTGTACATCAGTTTGAGAATTGTAGATAACCACTATACACAGCTGTAGGTTTTTGCAGCTGCAGACCTTAGTAGCACAGAGTACTTTTTGTTGCCTCAAGACTCTGTGTCTGAACACTATTCAGAATAATGTTAACTAATAACTGCTGTAACGCAAATATACACAAGATCACCAAGAACTATTTAGGATATAAGTGAAGTGACTGACAGCTGATAAGAGAATACAGAAGTGTTTTGAAGCAACAACCTCGTTCCCTTTAACAATGATGAAGCTAATAATTTTTGACAACACCACACTTTAGCCATCAGAGTGGCAAAGCAGAAATGGCCAATAATTTCAAAGAACAACCACATAAATTTGGCACGACACCTCAAAACCCTACAAGATTTTGCAGAAATTAAGAACTCAGAGAAAATTGCCCATGCATCACTGTTGCCCCATCAAAAACAGTGAGGGAAATTTGCTTTGCTTTGACACTTTCCTAATATACCAGATACCCCTGGATTTCTGAAGGTATCCATTAACTGCACTTGATTTCCTCGCAAATCCCACATTTTCTAAAACTTGCTGTGCTCCCCACATGGTTTGAAGAGCATTCCTCACTCTATGGCTGGGTGTGCTATCCGCTTAAAGACACCAAAGCAATCAGGAGAGTATTATTTGTAACAATGCTTAGGTAAATGTTACTGTTGGTCTCATAATAGCTTGCTTGTTGGTGGCATGTATGCTGTCAGAACCAGCAGTGACGTCTACAGCAGTTTAAATTATAGTAGCTTGTCTGTTGACTCAAACCACTGGTCTGTGCCTTATCTCCCCCATGAAGCAATGAAACGTGGTGTCTGTTCCTCACTGACCCACTTTTAATAAATAATTACCAAAGACTGGGGATAACCAATAAAAGCTGCATTTTTGGAGTTACTCAGATGCACCAAAAATGTAGCACTCTTAAACTTTCTTGGAGTCTTACACTCACCACTGCTGATAGCACATCGCTGTGACATTCATAATTTACCTTGCTGCCTAATATACATCACCCTGTAACAAGTGCAAATGATGAAGAGATAAGCAGAGTAACTCTTTTCAGCCATCGGTGGTTAGAGGAAAAGCTCGAGCCTCACTCCAAACGAGTCTGCTGTGAAATACTGTAGGATCGTACTGGTATAAAGTTTTTCATTGGTGTAATAAAGAGGTAATTCAGGGAGGATTCTTGCTGACCATATGAGAAAAGCATTTATAACACAAGTACTTTCTCAACAGTGGTCATCATTGTAATAATAAATTTTTACTATGTACTAGTAATAAAAGACTGAAGGATGTGATCGCATCGTTTGAAAGGTCATGAACAATGCAGAGGCCGCTACTCTTCTAATTTAATCATTTTAAACTTGACACTCCCTGGTTACCTCAGATCCAGCTCAGAGTAATGTTTGCAAGATAGGACTTTCTTTTTAATAGAACATCACGTTTTCTTGAGCTGTCTTAACCACAGCCACCAAAGTTTCATCCACAGTTTCATAGTCATGGTCACTTTCCACGTCTGCAGCCACATCACACACATCTGGGAAAGAAAAAAAAATATTTTAATCAAAGAGAATAATTCACTATATCCCTTTTCATCTCCAACCATCTTATTGTAAAATGTTATTGCTTTTTCTACGTGTGCTCAAAGAAAACTAAATGCATTCTATTTATCTGAAGAATTTGATTAATCAAGCCAAATGTTTTTCTGAACTTCTGACAAGATGGTAGAGGCTGTCCATGACCCTGTTCAAATGTTCCATTTTTTGTGAAATCAAGACATTAGATATTGATTATTCATTACAAAATTATTCCCATCTTTAATGGGAAGTATAAAAAGTATAAAAAACACTACTGTAACCCATTTGCACAGTTTATATACTTTTAGCATTCAGTCTTCTTGAGTTTACATCTGCTAACATTTAAAGTTTATTTCCTGTCGGGGCTTTTTGTAAATGTGTATTCCGTAAAATACTTTTTAATTTATCTGCAAACTATCTTATTGAACAAAGTTAGGAGAAGGTTAGTTTAATATCCACTACATTATATATTCAAAGAGAAGGCAGTCACCGTTCCAAAAACTGTACATCTATCCAAAACTGAGGAAAAGAAGAGACTAAACTGGTCACGTAAATGAGAGCAACACAGAATAAGCTGCAGCATCTTCTGGCAGGTACTGGTTGATAAAGGATTATGGTTGAAAGAACAGTTTAAATGTCCCATAGCCTTGCTAGAGTGTGTGTGATTTGGTGTGAAGAGTCCAAACTGGACTGAAATAACCAAACAGAAAAAAACCCCAGAACAAAACAACATTTTGTATTTTATGGTTTTTATGTGGAAAAGATGCTGTGAAATCATCATCAAAGGTTACTTTTTCAGATGGAACTGATAGTTTTGACATGATAATTTAAAATTCTGATTTGATTCAAAACATTCAAGTGTACAACTTTGATCAGATAACTGCATGAGAAAAAGAAATGTTTGCAGATGGCCAAGATTTGTCAAAAAATTTCCACAGGTCTTCTGAAGAGAACTTCAGACAACAGTTTTTCCCACAGTCTGAGAAATATGGAGATATGTGGTTTGCACTCTTTTGTTACCATGATTTGTTATGAAACCAAAATTGTTAAATTCTCTATGACTTCACAGTTAAATTTAGAGAAAATATGTTTAAATTTTAACTTGATAATATCTCAAATATAAGCAGAAAATTCTTACCCCTTTTTATTGATTGGTTTATCTTAACGTAAGTGTTTGGCTTGGCCTTGCTTGTGATATCCGCAGCTGAGTACTTTCGTGGTACAAGCGGAGGAGGTTCATCATTTACGCCATCCTGCATTAGAAGAGGAAGTCAGAAATCTTTTGGTTATTACAAAAAAATGACTGTGACCGCAACAAAAAAGAAGAAAAAAAAAGTGGAAGCTTCTAAAGACAAACGTTCCACTGAGCTTTAAAGAGAAATATGAAAAATGGGTTGTACTCACTGGAGGCAGTGGAGCCGGGGGCCGTTTTTTGTGGTTCAACGTCAAATCATTGAGCTTCTCCGTCAGCACGCTTTTGTCTTTGTTTTTCTTTGCCTTGGAGGATTTCTTTGTGGATTTAGATTTTTTTTTGACTAAGTTTGATGATGACATATCTCGTTTTGGCGGTCGAGGTGGAGGAGCCTCATCTGAGTTACCCTTTTTGCGAAATTCATAAAAGAACGTGTCTGTCATCTCACTAACTTTTTCTGTGAAACACTTGGGGAATTGGTCCCGAGGCCAAGGAAGAGCATCCTTGGTGAAAGAGACGGACAAAGAGAGCCACTGGGGGAGGAGATGGAAACAATGGTCAGGTCTGTCTGGAAAGCTTGCCTGAATGTTTGGCTCCAGCATTGCTCCCTCTATCCTCAGACAAGAAAACCCAACTAATGGATCAGTCTCTAGTTCAGTATCTCGACTCACCACTTTGACATCCAGTGGCAAACTAAACTCCTTACCCAAATCACAGAGTTTATACTTTTTGTTTTCACCAAGAACCTCTACAAAGTGACCCTGCATGTAGAGAGGCAGTAAGACCTCCTCTTTTGCCTCTTCCTGTTTATCCTTCTCTTCTGTCTCGTCATCTTCATCTTCCTCCTCATCGTCTGGCTCTTGGAGACGATAACACAAAAGAGCCTCGACAGACTGCTTCTCCCCTTTATTGTTTTCACAAGGCAACTCCATTCTAGTACAGTCCACAATCTGTAGCCTCTCCCCAATGCTGAGGCCTGGCAGTCCCTCCTCCTCGACTTCCTCACAGTTCCTTGTCACGCTCACTATGAGGTTGTGTGTCTGCGTTGAAGCAACATACACCTCGTACACTGAGTTGAACTCTCTTGGCCTCCTCCGAAACCGTCCACCATACTGCAAGGATACGAGGAAGTACTGCTGAGTCTTCCGGCCCTTCAAGCTGGACATCAGGACCATGGGCGTAGTTCCTTTCTTGTGCAAAATCAGGTTGGTGCTCTTGACCAGCCCTGGCAGCCATGCGCACTTGAAAAAAGAGCGGCTCTCCGGTTCCTCTAATATCTCTGCCACCACAGGAAATGATTCGTCTGGCTGAGACAGGACCTCTGTCAGGTTTAGAGGTGTCACAAAATTTGCATCTTTACACACATCAGTGACATCGACCACATCCACCTCCAGGCTGGACGGAAATCTTAGTACGTTCTTCCTCACTGTGCAAATGAGAAAAAATACAAAGAAGAGGCAGACAATTCATAAAGTGAATCAGAAAACACCTCTTCTTTTTCAGTATTTGAACTGAACATTTTTGTGCTGCAAAAATAGCAGCACTGTTGAATAAATATTTCCATTTACTGCCCTTAATGTCTTAAGGAATGAAATATCATAATCAAATTTAACAGTTGCAACTAAATGTATATAAAATACATAAGTATATTCTTTTTTCCTCATTATTTTTCATTAAATCAGTCTAAACCTTTCATGTTTTTAGTCAATTAGGATGACCAGAATTATTTTTATTTGCTGAATGTCAGAATAATGTTAGATATAATTATTTTTGAACATTTTTATTACTGTTTCCAGACTGTTTTAAAACAGCACAATGGTTTTGGAAGGCTCTCATTCAGAACTTCTGAGTTAAATGGAGGACAGATAACTTCCTTGAATGATATTATGGGGAAATAAAAACAAATCAATATATCAAGAGAATTCAGATGCCTGGTTCATAAATCGGTACAATAGACAGGGTGCCTAAACATACAATGTAAATATCTGGTTTCAGCTGTACCTAGGAGGGTAGAAAATTGTAGAATGATTGCAATGGAGAGTTGCAATCTGACAGTGAGAACATTTTCAACTCTGTCACCTCCAGCTCAGCGTCCTGAAATTTATTTATTTTTCTCCGAAGAGTTTTTGCTGCGCTAGTGGCTCGTATTTTTTGTACAGTAGGCAGACAGGAAGGAGAGTGAGGAGGACATGCGGTAAAGGTCGTCGGGACCGGGACTTGAACCTGCGACGTCCGCGTCGAGGACTAAGGCCTCCAAGCGTGGGGCGTGCTAACCCCCTGCGCCACCACAGCATGCCCCAGCGTCCTGAAATTTGAACAGTGCTTCTGTCTACAAACCACATATTACAGCAGGCTACTCTCCTATGTTGTAGTATTTCCTTTTCCAACTTGAGGCTATCCCATTGTCATGTACGTTACTCCTGTCTTGACACTCGCCTCCACCCAATCCACCCTGTCTGCAATCTCTTCTTCACCACTGTTTTGCACGGTCAGCTGTTTTTGATAATTGACCCCAGCTATGGGAACTCATCCACTTTCACTACTTCTGTTTCTTCCAGCTTCACCTTCCAAGCCCTTATTCAGACACAAATATTCTTCTGCCTTGATCTTATTGACTTTTCTTCCTCTTCTCTTTTAGCAAACCTGCATTTCTCTTGTTCTTCGTTTGCTCTCTACTTTTACCGGAATCGTAATACCACCTGCAACAATCTTGGTCCACAGAGCTTCCTGTCTGACCTCATCTATCAACTTATTCATCACCACTGCACACAAGAGGAGAGCTGATCCTTGATGCAACCCCACACCTACCTTGAACCCATCAGTGACTCCAACGCACGCCTCACCACTGTCTCACTCTCTTCACACGTCCTGTATTATCCTACACATTTTTATGCCACCCTGACGTCCTCATACCATATCACAGTTCCGCTCTGGGTACCACATTATGCTTTCTCTATAGGTTCACAAAGACAAAGAGCAAAAACTGTACCTGTGGGGTATTTTCTGTGCATGAAACCATCCCCCTTTTTCTATCATCTAGCATCTTCTCACTCTTCAGGATTCTGATAAACAAGCTGGTCAAAAACTCCCCTGCACTCTTTTCTGGACATATCTATACATTTTTATGTACGTATGTAATGCAGACAAGCGCCTTTCCACACTTGATTGTATTCAAAGCTCTGCAGGGCTGCAGTTATTTTTCTCTTCCCTTTTCTCTCCAGACAAATCTCACCACAAATATGTAAAAAGTAAATCCATTCAAATCAAACTTTTGTTTCTACTCTCCAGAACAAAAATATAATTTTTTTATAATAGAGCAAGTTGTGTTGATTTTGAAACAACCTTTTTTCTTTGTGTTTAACTACATAAAACAACACTGAAAATAACAACATATTAATTATTGTCAAAACACTGAAATGTATGTCATTTTTAAGCAAATATTCAGTACAGAGAAGGTTATACTTACAGTTCATGATGGCCTGGACCTGATAAACTGGACTCAGGATAAGGATCCGCTCACACTTGGTGGTCTTAACGAAGCGAAATCTTCGACTGCGCAGGCAAGGCGAAGCCATGATCTCCTTCAGGGTGTAGCATTCCTCACTCTCGCATTCAGAAAATTCGCCTCGAGAAGACAGAGGAATGCACACCTCGGCTGAAGCCTCCGTTTGGCCTTTTACATGGCAACGCACCAGATCCTCTTCACCGTCATGCTTCTCGATAGAGAGCACGGTCAGGGCTTTGCCGGCCCCCAGCTTCAGACTGCCGAAGGTCATCTTGGAGTGGCTGGTGAAGGTAAAAGGAAGGGAATCATCCAGGCCCACAGGCCTCAGACTCAACATCTCCTCGACTGATGTGTACGGCATCTGCTCAGGGACCACTTTGAACAATCCTAGAATAAACTAAAGTATGTTAGTGAACAGCAAATAGATTTAAAAAAGTATAGATTTTATTCAAATTATGTATTTCCAGCCAACCTGTGTGAGTGATTGGCAACTCAAATTTCTCATTGTTAGTGACATCTTCACAGGAAACAGATTGCAGTTCAATACCAATGACCTTTATGAGATCCCCAGTAGAAAAGCACACTTCACTTCCAGAAATTTCATATATTGAACCTGATGACAAAAAATAAGCCAAGAAAAGGACAAAAGATAGGTTTAGTCAGGAAAGATTCTGTATTTTATAATTGTTTTTGACTAAATTTTTTCCCCCTTGAAACTCGTGGACATGAATTTAAAACCGCAACAAATTCTTGACTGTCGTATTTGGCAACAGTAACCAATGATCTAGAAGTAACTGAGGAAAACATACTCACATAAAGGTTTGCAAAAGATTTACACTTATTCAGACAACCAGACACAATCGAATCCAATCTAATCTCATGTGATAATTCCTGATTGTTTAAACCTTGTACTCAGACAATGTCAGTTGAATTTCCCACCAATAAAAAAAAGGAATTGCTTACCTTGGAAATACACTCCAGAACAAACTTGCAAAATTTTTGGCAAACTAGTGCTTTCCAATGAGGCGATGAATTCTTGAAGCGGCAAAGCAATGTTGCCTGCCATTGCTGCTCACTGAGCTGCAAATAAGAAACGAAGGCAGGCGGCAAATGACAAGTGCAGCAAAAAGAGGAGTTGCACTCACAGCTCAAAACCACAGAAGTGAATGAGGAAGTTACAGGAGCTGAGCTTTTGCACAAGGTTTTTTTTTTTTTTTCATTTACTGAAGGAGCCTACGTGTTATTACTTGGGCACTGTTTTATTGTAAAGATGTGGAAAAACTGGCTTTTAACATTTCGCTTTTAATTCATAATTCACTCCTTCATTTATTTCACTTGTCGGGCTCCATTATTTTGAGTACTAACATACTGAAACCAAAAAAAGAGGGACATTTTTAAAGGAAATATGCTTAAATTGAAATAATAAAATATATTTCTGTGTCTGACAAAATATACAATATTGTTATTTTGTCAAAACACAAGGCTTTTACATTATATTATATCTGCTTGAATAACTACCCATAAGCCACAACATTAAATCTTGCTCAGTCTGATGGAAAGTACTGAAAAGAAAATCTTAAAAACAGAAGTTGTAACTTAAAACACGAGCCACAGAAAAATTAATCATCAATTTAAATCAATCAAGCATCAGCATTTTCCAAAAATAATAAAGCCATATGACACATCCTTATGCTGGGAAATTTAAGGCAGACTGACAAATACAAGGAAAAGTAAGCAGCCTCACTTCCCTATGCTGCAATGAGACTCTACAACACAGAAAGCATTCTCCTGTTTCTCTGAAAGGCCTAGAACGTAAACCCACAGTTTTGAAATGAGGCAGAAAAAACCTCAAACAACAGCCTGATCTGTTGGTTTGATCCCCCTCCCCCTACACCATCAAACAATAGGTGCTACGTCCTTGCAGCAAATATAATACTCTGAGAAACATGTGGTGCTCAGGCTTTCAAACCAATGTCACAATATCTTTTTTTACAGTGCCACTTTCATGCTGAGACGTTTGGAATGAGGAGTTGGAGACCTCTAGTGCTACTTTTTAGAATACATACTTTTTTTTATTGATAACTTTGATTGTAGTTCAGATCAGTAATATGTTATGAAAAGAAAAAAGGTCAAGTTGTGATCTAGTACTGAGTTCAATCAAGAAAAGAGGTATCTAATGCTCTGATTTTCTGTGACACTTATTCCCTTTGTTATATTTGTTTAGTGGGAAATTATTTCTGTTTTACTTTTTGTCTGATGTAAAAAGTGTTTATAGCAACACAATTTTTAAAATACGTGATTGGGGAATGCGGCATGAATCAATAAAATATAGGAGATGTGAATCTCCTAACACCTGTGTTTGCTCACTGAGAAACAATTTAGCATATTTATATCATGTTGCTTGTAGATCAAAGCATATTACCCACTCAAATTTCAGCCCAAAGATTCAAAATCTTGGAGGAGACTTGAAAACCAATTTTTTTCAGATGCTCTACATGCAATCTGGACACTCTTGAGTTGTGAAGAACAGAACATGTATCTATCTCCAGATGTGCAAACTTTTAAGAGTTATTGCAGAAGATATCCACCTGTAATTGCAGTAAAAGGTGGTTCTACAAAGCATGGAAACAGAGATGCAGAACTTTCATTTTCCTCTTCCTTACCAATTATACTTTTTTGAGTAGGTTCATTTTCTAGGAAAAAAATACATTTAAAGTCTGTGAAGTGTAATGTGAAATTAAAAAAAAACATTGCCCTGCTTCTACTGTTTTTCACATTTTTAGATGTTTGACTTTTTTTTTCTTAAAGAATACAAATATCAACAAGATTGCATGTATACAATAACCTTTAATTACGTTCTTTGATATGTTCTAACCTTGAAATTACATAGTTTAATTATGCTGCACTAATCTGCATTGTGATGTTTTATCATGTAAAGCACTTTGAACTGCATCGTTGCTGAAATGTGCTATAGTCTATAAACTTGACATGATTTGACTTTATTACACTTGGATAAAGCATAAAGTGGCAATTAAGGTAATAAGCGGCACATTTCGGAGTATGTTAATAGTTATTAAAGTAATCTATTTTTAATAACTACAATGTATTATTTTTCAGACGTATCCTGCCTTTACAGTCTCTTATTATTTTTATATTTTTTGTATTGTGCAAATATTCATGCTAAGTTTCCGTTGTACCACCTGCATTTTCTCACTGTGTATAATAAAGGATTATTCTATTCTATTCAAAAGTTGTAGTTTAGAAGCTTCGGTTACGGATAATATGATAAAACTACAACTCCCAGAAACACAAACCACTGTTCTCCCAAGATGCACCTCGGCTTTAATGCGCTGAAGCAAGATGGCGAGTAAAACAAGCAAAGACGGTCCTCCTCCTTTTGATTGTCCATCATGGTGAGCCAAATGCACACGCCAAAGTAGTAGCACGATGTTTGTAGATCATTACTAGTTGCAAACCAACAAAACAACGAACTTCAAAGTGTTTGCGAGACTTTTATTAGAGATGAAATCATATCTTTTGCTAACATTAAATAAAGCTAGCAGGCTAACCCGTCAATGTTGGCAATGAATTAGCCAGAAAGATCAATGCATCGTGTCTTTCATTTGCTGAATCCTGTTTACCAAATTAAAAATGTTGTAGTTAAAATTGTGATTATTTTTCTTGATTAATTTTTATCTTTGATTTGGTAAATATGATTTCTGCAGTGTTCATACTAAGTAAATCATCACAGGAGTTTCTAACCTTTTGCTTGCAGGGCAGGCAAACCACCCACAGGGCTTCATCTGGACGTGATGAAGGGGGACAAATTGATAGAGGTAAGTGAAGCTCTACAGATGTAGGTTAACAATGCAGTGGTCGTTTTAATGTTAGAAATGTGCACCAGATACGAGTCTGACAGTCTGTTGCGTCCCAGATGTGGGGTTCCTCTGTGGCTGCTCGGCTTCAAATGGTGCGAGAGCAACATCAGCCATGAGATTTAAGCCCTTTAGTGGAAGCAACACTGAAGAGTTATAACTCAGAGGCACAGATGCATCAGGATGACCTGATTTAGATGTGCTTTCAGTGTGTTATTCACAAAGACCTTCTCTCTTTATAGAAACTGATCATAGATGAAAAGAAGTTTTACCTGTTTGGAAGGAATCCCGACTGGTGCGACTTCACCATCGACCATCAGTCCTGCTCTCGGGTTCATGCGGCCTTAGTCTACCACAAACACCTAAAAAGGGTCTTCCTCATAGACCTAAACAGCAGTAAGAGATCTTTTACAATCACACTTTTTTTTTTTTTTTACCAATTTTCATTTGGACTAGAAAATATGTGGGTATTAATTGTGCAAAAAAACCACAATTGCCCCAAAGTCAATGTGGGCAAGAAATATGGTATATTAATAGAACTGTTTTAGCAATCTTACATTTTTATTGTATTTTTGTGGTTCTTAACAGGAAATTTTGCTGATTTCATATTATATTTAAAGCCTTTAATGTATTTAGATATGTTTTAAAATAATAACATTTTGTAGCCCACACATTGTGCCTTTTATAATCTTCATGGTTTTCTTAGAAATGCGCTTATTTGCTGATGCTCATTTTAATGGACTCAAATTTCTCAAGAACTTAGAAATAACTATGTCTAAGGTGTGGGTGAATTCAAAATGTAACCATCCTAACCCTGAAATAAAAATTAATGCATTAAAAAAATAAAAATAACAAAACTGATTTCCTAAAAACAACCCAGTATTTTGGACAGATACAATCCAATTAAAAATTTGGACTAGAAAATATTTTTAATTGGATTGTTTTATTCTGTTTAAGAGATTACAGCATATCTCTTTTACATGTTTAGATATTATAGACAACTGAAATTGCAACATGCACTATATTATAAGATTTTGAAATACTCATTCAAAATGTATAACAGTTGTGTCTATCTTACATTTGAGACAAAGAAACCCCTCTGATTTAGAGTCGTATATTGGATCATTAAATCATTCATGCGTTCAGTGTAACTATAGCCTCTCTGTTGTGAATGATCATTAATTATTTATCAGAACCAAACACACAGGAGTCAAACACTGTGTGTAGGAAATATCTGAGTGTCTTATGTAACTTAGCGGTTAAACTGGATTTTACAAGTATTTATACATGCAGGAAAATTTTTTATATATTCCTCATGTTTTCTTTGCTATATCAGTGATTAGTGTGATTTTTTTTCTAAGTGTCTAATCTCTGTAGGATATGTACAGTGCATTTGAAGAGTATTCACCATGTTTCACTTTATCCACATTAACTGAAACTGGATAAAAATGTTTTCCTCTAATCTCTCCACACAATTCTCAAAAATGACATTGTGATACAAAGCTTTGAGATTTTAGTAAATCTGTAAGACAAAAAAAAAGTAAGATATCACATGAACAAAGGGATTCACAGCCTTTACCTAGTACTTAGTTGATGCAACCAAGAGTTTGGGTCTTACATTTTTATTTAGTGAGTCAGAAGCTGCAAAGTTTAGGAACCAATTTTCTAACGGAAACTGGCCTTTACGCCAGCATGGTGCATTCACTGATCAGAAAAAGATCTGGTTATTTTAACTTTTTGCAGCTGGTGCATCGGTGCATCTCTTGGTTAACATTGTTTTAGACTTGTAAATGGACTGAAGTTAGAACACTGCCTTATGAGACATCAATATAAACTTCAACGCATGTTTCTGTGTAATATAATGCCATTAAAATATTTTTCATCAGCTTTCAAGGTTTCCTAACATTAGACATTTTTACTTCAGCACACGGTACCTTTCTTGGCCACATTCGCCTTGAGCCCCACAAGCCTCAGCAGGTTCCCATAGACTCTACCATATCTTTTGGGGCGTCGACACGGACTTACACCATTAGAGAGAAACCCCAAACCCAAGGCACCGCTGGCACAGGAGACAGCAAGTTGGGGGATGAAGATGAGCTCAAAGGGCTGCTTGGACTTCCAGAGGAAGAGACAGAGCTGGAGGTACGTTATTACTATATTATTAAACATTATTATTGTTGTAGGTTTTAGCTATGATGATTTTTTTTGTAAATCTTTCCATTTACTAAGTATGTCACTTTGAAGTTATTCATGTTTTGTGGTAATATCCAGTCCAGTGGAGTATAATTTAAAAAAACTGGTCTTGACATAATAAGCATCTATGCACCACAAATTTGGAGCAAACTTCCAGAAAACTGTAAAACAGCTGAAACACTGACTTCCTTTAAATCTAGACTAAAAACCCACCTGTTTAGGATTGTATTTGAAACGTAATCAATTACAAATTTATCGATGGACCTGACTTAATGTCGTGTTTTGATTGTTGATTCTATGTTGCGTTGTGTTTCTGTGTTTGATATGATGTAAAGCACTTTGAAATGCCTTGCTGCTGAAATGTGCTATACAAATAAAATTTGATTGATTGATTGATAATAATCACTTAACTTTTTTTGTAATTTCTAGAACCTGACAGAGTTTAACACAGCTCACAACAAACGCATCTCCATCATGACAATCGAGGAAGGCAACCTGGAAATCCAGAGGCCAAAGAGGAAACGCAAGAACTCCAGAGTTACTTTCAGTGAAGAAGATTCCATTATTAATCCAGGTAAGTTTAATGTTTTGCGACTGATGTTTGTGAGAATAGTTAAACTTTTTTGTTTTTCTTGATTCAACAGGAAAATAATTAATTGAACTACTTTGTTAAAGATACTTTAATCAAAATTTCTCTGGGTTCTGTGTAGTCTGTCATAGTGTGATCACATGAGACTGAAAATCAACAAAGTGCAAGAGTAAAAACTTTATATGAAGATTCTTTGTCCCCTAAATTTAAACTTGGAGAATAAAATATTTATTATCTATGAACTGATTATAGCAGACTCCCCATCAGAGAGCTGGATTTTGAGTCAATATAACAAAATCAACTTTTTATGTTACATTTCTATTTAATCACTGTCAGCCTGCTCATTAATTACCCAAATAAGTTTTTTTGTCTGTACACTGAAGTGTAACAATGTTTTTTTTTTTTTCATTCCTACAGAAGATATAGACCCCTCAGTTGGGCGCTTTAGAAATATGGTGCAGACAGCTGTCATCCCCATGAAGGTAATTCTTGACTGTATTTAAAATGATTCTCTCAGCTAAAAGATTTTGCTACAAAGCAACTTAGTTTGGCTAATACGCTGCTAGTCTTCTCTATGGCTTGTGAAGTTTTTGTTTTTTCATTCCTCTGCAGAAGCGGAGATTTGACAGTCAAAATACTCTGGGTTTTGATGACCTGGCTTCCAAGCGCATTCACGGCTACAGCTTGGGTGGAGGTCTGTACGGGGACTTGCCCCCAACCAGCCACGAGAACAAGCCAACAGGAGCTCCAGGAGGTGCTACTATGCAGGGCGGGCTGCCTCTGCCCTTCCCCAACCCGGCGCCTGAGGTAGATCTGGCCCCAGAGGCTCCTCAGCCCCCGATCACACTCAACCCCACACCAGTGACAGCCCCCTACCTACCAGAGACCGTCAACGAGCCACGAAAAAAGAAGTATGCCAAAGAAGCTTGGCCGGGGAAGAAACCCACCCCTTCACTTCTCATCTAACCAGTTTTATAACACTGCTGACTCTCAGGTTCCCAGCAGGACCATCAGGGACTGTGACCTGTCAGAGGTGGAGCTCTTCGCCTCTGTTTTTATTTGTTATATTATACGAGTGCAAAATACACAACGCATCCTCCACAAACTACATCGACAGCAAAAGTATTTAGTTTTTTTTTTACAACAAAATACCTGGCAGTTACATGAACTACAGAGTGATAGACTATATGGATATAATGATGGAGTTACGTGCTGAATGACTTTGAGTTGATGTAAACTTGTATTTTATACATGTTCCAACATTTTTTCACTCTTTCAGAATATTGATAAAACTATTAAAGAGTTGCAAAAAAGTGGTTTTATTCGTATCTTACTGTGAGAAGTCAAGATAGCCCCAAGACTTCAAATGTAAGCAAAATTTTGTCAGAACACAGCTCTATTTTATTTTTAAAGCAAGTTGATAGAATGAGATCAGACATTTTACGATAAAATGTTTTCTGTCTGTTTAGTAAGCTGTCAGTTGTGCTGTGTTGTATTTCCCCCCTTAGGCCACTTGGTGGTGACTTAAGCAAACAGACCGGTTTCTATTAGAAGCTGAAAACTTTAGTTTTCATTTGCATCTTAAATCAATGCTCTGTTATACTAACATCCTCTTTTTTTCTGTTACAATAAGTGCAAAGTACTTTCTCATATTCCCCAAACAAACATACTGTAAAAAAAAATATTTTTTATGCTTTTTTGGATTACTATTTAAAGGGTACAAGCATAGCAGATTGGAGAAAAGCACAATATCACAATAACAATTAACTACAACATAAAAGACTACTAAAATGTTATTCAGATTGTTGTAATGCATACTTAGCATTATTATTTGTAAAATGCTGCCTTTCTTACCCAGCTCAAGATATGCGGATTAGAAAACTAAACATTAGGCTCAGCCTTTCCTTAAGGCTTAATTTTGAATATGGTTTTATTGAGTGTTCAAATTTGAAGAATTGTATGAATCTATGTAATAAAATGATTCACATACAAATGCCTCAGACAAAAATTGCATCACAAACACTGTAGTTATGCTTTCCAGTATTTTTTTGTATTTAAAAAAAAAAAAGTCTGGCAGCTTTGACATCTGGTTGATTTATAATTGTTGAATTTCATATCATCTGGTCAAATTGGAGATTCCCTCTAAATTACAAAAATACTGACTGTTTTTGTGGATTTTCTGGTGCAAAAGAAAAATAAGTTGTTTTATTAAAAAAAAAACTACACTAGTGACTCTACATTTGATTGGTTGTGTGGATTTTGTAATATGTAAATAAAAACAAAAAATACTTTTTTGACATATTAGCTTGTCTGTTTCTTCTATAAACAGTTTGTGCATTGACAACTTGCAATGTGTTCCATTTATACAGTACCTTGCAGAAGTATTAAAACCTTTAACTGATCATTTCCTCACATTACCACAAACATTTGTTTTTAAGGATTTTATAAAACATAAAAAGGAATGATAAATGAATAGTTTTGTAATTATTGAATGAATAATGGAAACCTGCAAATTATGGATGTCATTATTCTCGGTAACTTTGGCTGAAAATTCACTGCAGATCATCCAGTATTATCCATAAGGTTCACTTTCTGACAGAGCAAATATATAGCAAGAGCTACAAAGGAATGGTTAAGAAATAAAGAGTCTTGTGTTTGATGGTCCAGTCAAAGTCCAGTTGAGAATCCATGAGCACCCTTGAAATTTGATTGTCACAGATGCTCTCCATTCAATCTGACTGAGACTGAGCACTTGAAGAGTGGCCAAAAACATCATTCTATGTGCAAAACCGACAGAGAATCTATAAGATTAATAATGAAATTGAAACATTTAGGCTGTAGAATGACTCAGTAAAGATTTATTTAAATGTGTGCCATTTTTTAAAGTTTTTGTTTTTAAACCATTTTGAAAGCCATGCACCCTTCTACTATTACTGCACAATTATCAGCTACTCTGTGTTGATGAGAGACAGCTAGCTCAAATTGTAGCAGTGTCAGTTAAAGTGGCAGGTCCAATGGCAGGTCACACCGGAAGTGCTGCTATCTGAAACTGGTGTTGGTTTGGCACCTAAACTCCTACTAAAATACAAATAGGTTTGTGGTTGTAAAGTGTCAAAATGCGAGGTCATAGATGTGTAAATACTTTTATGAGGCACTTCCTGTGAAAAAAAAGCTTTCTGTTGGTTTGATGCCTCTGCTAAACTACTGTAGGTATTTAGTACAGGACCCTATTTAGAAAATAAGGTCCAGTAATTGTGAACGTAGATTCTATGGAGACCAGTGGGACACAGTAACACTAAAACTTGTATATTTTATCATTTGCTCTCTTATCCTGGTGCAGTCAACACAAACTTAAATGTATTTTTTACATCTCAATCATTCATTCATTTTGAGTTTGGAGCCTGCAAATGGGCAACACAACTGTTAGGGTGTCATTTTTATTCTTTTTCTATCAGAAAAGAAGTTGAATGCAGAAACACGGTGCATCTCAAAAGTATACACACCCTTGTCAAAATGTTGGGGTTATATGTCTCAGCATGCAATCTTGAGTTGCGTTCTGTAATACCCAGTTCAAAGGTGTGATAAGAAAAATTGCCTTATTTTTAGAGTTGTGCTTTTCAGTGTTGTAATTTCTTTGTAATAGCATATCTTGAGGTCATTTCCAGTGAACTCAAATTCAGACTGCGTTTTACTCTTCAGACTCTCATGGAGTTAAACATTCACTATTGACCTAATTTAAATGGAGAAATGTAACGCAGAAAATCATTTTGAGATTAGGTCACATGGCTCATAAATACATACAAAGTAATTATTTTTACTCTGCTACACAATTTTAGTTAAAACCTTTTAGGTTATTTAACTAGCCTGCACTAAGGTACACTTAGTGCTTATAGTTTAAAAACATTACACCCTATTCTTTCCTTAAATGTTTACTGTTTTAACCATCAGTCTAAACTCATGAAGTTTCCACTACAAATAAATGTGTGTACGGTACTTATTTTCTTTTTCTGTTTTAATATACCCCAACAACAGAAATACAACATATTCCTTGCTGCAGAAATGAACTGTTAATGTAAAAAAAAGCATTCAATCTCACTGTTTTAGTCACATTCTTCAGTATTACAACAAAGTGCAATGTATTACAACAATGCATAACGCAATGCTTATAGTTTTGCTTAAAGATTAAGCTCATCTCCAAATGTATAACAAACCCATTTTAAGATAAACATTACAAATATTCCTAGAAAAACGGTTTAAAACACAACAAATTTCCTCGTCACGAGACATTAGTGTAAAAATTTACTCAAATTGCACTTCATGATTTAAAAAAAAATCTAATTCACTTTCTAAGCAATTTGTTTCTCCTTGATTGAATCCAACAGAATCTTTTTCTCCATCACATTTCTGGTTCCACTGGTTTGATCTTGATGTGGATGCCATTAAGTGAGCGGAGAACCAGTCTGGGAATCATCTTGGGCTTAATGTTGGGGTCCTCTATCAGCTCGTACCGCTTTAGTGTCAAGGCCGTCACCACCTTCAACTCATTCATTGCAAAAGTCTGGCCGATGCAGTTTCTAAGGGAAGACAACATTAAGAAGGACATTAAAGGGTTAAGCAGAAGATAAATGATCAAAAACAAGTTGTAGCAAAGCAGCCATGCACTCACTTTACCTTTCCTCTGCTTTACCCTAGCCCCACATAACAGGACCTTTATTATGCATGTATAACTAGGTGTGGGTGCTACGTTACACATTCACAAGCTGTAGATTGATATAAGGTTAAAGACAAAGTGGCTATAAACTGAGATAAGCCAAACAGTCACAGTGTCAAGTTTTTCCAAACCTTGGCCCAGCTGAGAAAGGCACAAATGCATGAGGTGACCTCTTAGAGACATTTTCTGGGAGGAAACGCAGCGGGTCAAAGACCTATGGCAGCACAGGAGGAGAGAAAACGTCAGGTTTTCTTACAGGAATATCAAAGAAAATGCATGTAGAAAAAAACCCCAATCTGATCTAAGTTTATTTAAATCAAATCCTAGGTGAATAAAACACACAACAAATTCAAACATAGTTCATTACATTAAAAAAAGCCAAAAGTGTTAGTAATTGGATATTTCTTATGGCTTTGTCAATTTTTCTCACTGATGTGGGGGAATTCTTTCCTCACTTCAGCTGAATTACTTCATATGTCTCTATAAAATATTGTTATATGAAGGATTCTGTTCTGGGGCACCAAAACAAGGCCAAATAAAATCACCAACCCTGCCATGTATTTTGCTTTCTTATCTATGGCTGAATTTGCTGAAATGTGCACACACTGACTTGTTGATCAAATGCTGATAAATCCCCTTTTTTTCTATTCATTTAATGCATCAAACTAGTAACTTCTACCCGGTTTGGTCAATAAATACATCAACTAATTGTATACATTTTTTTTAGTATTTAAAAAAATCAGATGCAGGTTGGGAATTTATGATTTGATGCATAAATGTGGATCATATAATAATTTCTTCTTTTTCTGGTGGATTAAAAACTTAGAGTTGCAGAACCTGTAATACATTTTCTATATTTTCTTTTCTAAATTCTTTTAGTACACTCCTCAGAAGAAAAAAAGATCAGAATAATAACTTCTGGACAGCCTGATCTATCCTGTATTAATGCTGTTTCTATAGTTTGGATCCATTTAAAAATTACATTTTCCAATGCCATTATGGTTATAATAAACTTTGCATGACTTACATGTGGGTTTTCCCAGACTGTTGGGTTTCTGTGAGTTGCAAACATACTTACTCCAATGTGAGAGCCTTTAAAAAATAAAGCTGTATTTTAGTTAGGACAGTGAACAAAATGCAAAAGTGAAACATGTATACACCTCTTCTTCAAACCTGCCTTGAAGTTAACATTGGGTCATCGCTGTAAAACTGCTTGTGTCAATGCGTTTCTGAACATGCTGTAGGGATAAACTTGGTTTTGTATAGAAAGTGCTTTATAGCAGTCTGCATAAAATAATGCTTATAATGACATTTTTATGTGACTAAGTAACACAGTAACAGGGAATATACTACACAGTGCACATAGGAAACAAATATTTTTTTGCAACCACAGCTTCACTTGTTAATGTGTGGAGATTTTTATGTTAGGCTTGTTTTGTAACAAGTTCCACATAAAACCAGTTCCACGGCTTAGAAAGTTAATATTTTATTTTCTCTTGTAAAGTTTACATTCAGTGCCCATCAACCTCAGTGTTTTTTTTAAACAACACACTAATGTCACTGACCTGCTGGCAATGTTCTTCCATCGAAGAAGGTGATAGGTTTAGTGATCTGCCTGGATATTCCTGGCACAGGAGGGTAAAGACGAAGGGATTCTTTGATGCACATTGTGGTGTATGGAATTTTATTAAGATCCTCCCTTAATATGGGACAAGAGACTTAATGTTATTCACAGAGAGGCGGTAAAGGTGTGCATAGTTTAGATTTAACTATTAATCTAGCACAGCTGAGGGCCAACTTTCTTATACAAGCATCATTTTCTCAAAGTTTGCCCACCACTCCATGGTGTCTTTGTCTTGTAAAGCTTCACAAATTTCATCCCTGCAGAGCTTCTGGTGCTCTGGGTGGCAGGCCAAGCAGTAGAGGATGAACGAGATGCCACTGGCTGTGGTGTCGTGGCCCTCGAACATAAACGTGTCCACTTCTGCTTGCAGGTCTTCATCCGACAGGCCCTGCTGGTTTTCATCCTGAAGAACGAATTAAAAATAAAAATAATTGCAGACCGTAAAGGCTACATCGCAGGTCATTAGCCCAAGCATTTTTACAGGGATGTGCAGATTGTTTGGATGTGCCACACATTTAAAATTTTTCTGCATGTTATGTTTTAACCAGTAGCAAAAATGCATCTGATAAAACAAACAACAAAAAGACATTCAAAGCACTTTGGCAAGCATTAAACACTTAGAAGTCTCAATTATTTCCGATAGCTGTGACTCAAAGCAGCTTTTAAAATAGTGATGTTCACATTCGTAGGTTAACCACACTGTTGCTATTTGTTTTATTTTACGATTCTGTGGTAAATGTTCTTTAATCTGTCATTGCCCTAGTATCTCCGTTCTACCACTTTGCTTCAGATAGAGGACGGCAACCTTGTTGTTCTTAAAGAAATCCTTATCAGCTGCCCAGAGTTGTTGAAAGAGACTATAAATGTTGCAAAAGGAAACATTCTTAGCTCTATCTAGTTTTTCCCCTCAGCTTTTTGGCATAGAGAAACAAAATGGCGAAAAACTGCCTTAACAGAGAACATCAGTATGCAGAGCATGTTTACTTGCTGAGTCACTTCTGGCTGCATTAACGCTATGACCTTGTGTTGCCTCATCTCTAATCTGTTATCAGGTTTATGTAATTCCTTTTTCAATTTCAATTTTATTTTTCAGTGCTGGCCACATTGATTGGCAGCCTTGTAATGCCATTTAAAAAGCTTTAATGTAAATTCATCTTTTTACTGCACTGGCATAAATTCTACTTTTAAAAAATTAAATGTTAAGCCATTTTTATTTACAACATATCTTTTGATCGTCCTGTCCTCGCATATTTTTCTTTTCTTTAGTTCAACCAACAGGTTTTCTGCGGTATTTAGATTTGGTAGACATATTCAAAGAGTATTTGATGTTATATACTCTAACAGGACTTTGGAAGAGAGACAGGCCCACAGCATCACATACCCTTCACCAATCATTAATTAGATTTTTGTTGTTTCATTTTTAAGTGTCAGATTTCAGAAGTATGAAAAATGTCTTCATTCTTTTAATAGTATTACACATCTTTGCCCAACAGACATGTTGGGCAAGGTTCTCTATAAAACTCTAAATGCCATTTTGCTCTTCACTTTTATTATGAGTCCGTTAGACATTAACATTGTTGTATTAGTAAAAGTCTTATCACAATGTATTTAGGTACCTAGAAAGTCATATTAACTTTTAAAAAGTGAAAACAAAAAATGCATGAGACGTTTATTTAAAACTGGTTCTTTTTGGGTACCAATAATTGTGCAACTGATGATTTCATTAAAAAACATTTTTCTGAATGTGTTGCTTTTTCCTCCCATGAATAAATATTGTGTTTTCTAATGACCTTTTCTAATCTAATACCAAAAGATGAATTTGTTTTGGGTTATTTATGCATCTTCACCAGTTTTCCCTATAAATATGCCCTAATTTGATGCATGAGGTACTTGCTTTACAATTATTTGCAATTATGGTGTTTGATAGTGTTTTTGCTTTAATCGCTTTTTAAATATCATTTTAGCTAAACCTCTGGCGGTGCTTTTAGTCAGCTCTCACTGAACAAATAAACAAAAGCCACACTTTTGCTTTTAAATCAGTAGTTTTGAATTGATGTCACATACTCGTGCAAAGAGAAGAATGTCCAGAAAATCCAAGTATCTTTTGGCCTGTATGCGGCCCAGTTCCGTCTCTTCCTTTAGTGCTTCTTTCCTCCTTTTGATGACCTCATCTTGAAAAGAAAACAAACGTTTACTCTTTAAGTGGACAGATTATATTAAACAAAGATGTCGCTGAGTTCAGGGCTTACCTGTATGACTGTAAGCCACCTTGTATGCTTTCCTGTATCTGAAACCATGTGGGCTGAGGTGGAAAATGAGATCGCTGTGGTATGGAAACATCCTCATCCGTAAGTTAATAAGATTGGTGAGCTCATACACTGCTTTGATGTAGGCATTTGTTCCCCTGACAGAAAAAAGCAGGGAAACATGAAAGGTGATATCTTCCTTCTGCTTGTTAATAAAGCATCTGAACTTGTTTTGGATGGATACAGAAGCTGAAATGGTGATTTTTGTTAAGGTTACTCACCCCTCTGTCTGACAGTTGCTGTTGCAGCTAAAGGCACACTTCAGGATGCTATCCAGTGTCATCAGGCTGACATGCTCAAACAATTCCAAGGTCTCTTTAGAGTTGGCATAGCGTTCCCATTTGTCCTTAAAAATATAAGGAAACAAATGTAACATGCAAGCAGGAAAAAATGGGATACAAGCATTAACCTCAGTTCAGGTTCAGTCAGAGGTTATACTCGGCAGCAGCATAAACAAATTTATCTAATGGTTCTTTTCAAGAGTTGGAAAAAGAACGCCACACAACTTCAAGACTTTTTAAAGTAGAAACGTTTTATTGGTTTTAAACTATTAGGGACTTTCCCTAACCTGCATACATACTCAAAAATACACCCACACTGATATTTAGATAATTTGTTCTATGCAGGTTGCAGAGAAACCACAATTTTTGTAGCCTTAACAAAGATTCTGGCAAAATTCTCTCAACATGTGTTGCTAACCTAGTTCTGATTTATATTTTTTGGGGGGGGCGCCTTTGCACTGAGCTGGATTTAGGCGTAGATCTTATCTTATCTTAGGGTTCAGGTTGACTAAAGAAGTCTGTCCTATCCTTATTCTTACTCAAAACCAGTGTTGATGTGAATTCACAATATTTGAGTCATTACAGCACACAAGGTGTCCAAATTTTAACCATCTGATACAAACTATCTCCCAGTTGAAGGACTGGTTGAAAAATATTGAGAACCACCATATTGTAGGCCGGTCATAAAGTGAAAGATGCTGGAACAAATTGTTCACATTAAAGCGAGTTTAACATAACCACGGCCAGAGAGTGTGCTGACCAAGAAATAAGCCTATGCTTAAAAAGCAAAACCTGCAAGCTGACCACATTAGGAATCAGAATGACTTCCGGAAAGAGTGGTTTCACAATTATTTCACTCTTGAAATGGGATAGGATTAGGACAATGCATTGCCTTGTTAGCAACACGTCTAGTTATTATTAATTAATAAATTACATACCAGCATTGTTTTGGCAGAGTCTGACATCAGTTTCACGTATGGTTTTAAAACATCATAATGGAAACCTGGAGTCAGGAGCCTCCGGTGGCGAAACCACTTCTGGCCTTCTGACACCAACAAACCGTTTCCTAGAAAAAAAGAGGCACAATGAGAGTGAGTCAATAAAATGTTAAAAGTTAACCCTTCATTAAGACAAAACAAGCAAGTAGGAGAAAGCAAAGTCGTCTTACCAATCCAAGACTCGATGAATTCATATGCAAATTTATCCTTTGGCTCTATTATTAAAAAAAAGTAAATGAAAGGCAAGTTAAATTGATGCTTACATTATGGTTATGATACTGTAACAAAGAGTTAAAGTGAAAGAAAAATATGTTCCCACCTGTTGATGCTAGTATAGTTTTGATATAATCTGGGTGGTGAATATTGAGAACACAAATAGATGGGCCGAACCACATAGGGAAAGCATAGGGATAGCTCTCCGCCCACTTTAACAACTTGAAAAAATCGGTCCCATCTTGTTTAAACTAAAGAAGCAACAACAATACAAGACATATGAAAATACACACACATGCATACACTGCACAAACTGAGATATTTACACACTCAGGTTCTAATTTGCATTAATAAACAAATATATGTCCAAATAACCGAACATATAATTAAAAAGCTTTAATATATATATATATATTACTTCATTTCAATTTACAACTTCAAAAAACCATAGATGATTGAATGGTATCCACCAAAGTTATCAAATTCTAACATGTTCCAAATTCTCCAGATTATAACAACTTGTCATATTAATGCATTACAGATATTTGTTTGTTTCCAATATAGGCCATTGTAAAACCTAGTTGATTGCAAATTATAATTGCAGTCACATTCATCTTAAATTTTTAGAATTTCATCCTCTTAATGTTTTCACAAGTTGAGGATAATTTTCCATTAGGTATAAGGGGGCACAACAATGGAAAAAAGTTATTCCCAGCTGTTTTTATTTCCCACTTGATTTTAGCCATTTTTTATTTTATTTATATAACACAACACTTATATATATATTCTAAGTTGAATATTTTATTGCTTATATCTGTTATTTTGTTACATTAATTGAGTAAATTAAACATTCATAGCTTTTTTCTTTCTTCGTTGTATTATTATTTTTACTATTACTATAACTCATAGTAGTAGCAGTATTAGGAGTGGTATTATTACTGATATTTGTATTATACTTGTATTAATTCCAGTTATTTAACAAAAGGCTGAATGCTTAATATAAACTTTATGCCTCTCTCTCTCAGCAATGTGATTGTGATTATTATTATTAGTGGTGGTTTATATAGAAATTAGAATAAACTTCAAATATTGTATAAAACTTTAAACAATACTTCAATTAAGAATTTTAAACTTGATTACACACAATAAAAGCCTTGACGTTGAGACTGTATTATAGCTTCCTAAGGCTGCAGCTGCATTGCTGGATGCCACTAAAACTCGTTACCTCCAGAACATTTCCAAACAACAAGTGTGCCGGGGGTCCTGGAAAGGCGTCAAAGCTCTTCAGAACAGACTTCCGTTTGAGGAGGATGAAGGTTAATTTGTACACGGCGGCAACCAGGCACAGCACAGCTAAAAAGTAGTGCATATGAGGCCAGGCCAGCTGGTATTTCAAGAGAGCTTCTGTCAACTGCATTCTGACGACGTCCGTGTTGTGCAAGCGGAGAAATGACGCTCCCTCTGTGTGTGCAGCGACAGGCAGCCGGGCTTTGTGGTTGTGTGGTTGACTGCGGAAGGCGGAGATTGGACGTGTCGAGGCGGGGTCTGCACCCGAGTCTGCACTTGCTGATGAATATTTAAAGGGATTTGGGCCATAAACACTTAAAATGTTTCTGATTATTGCAAGTGTTCAATTAAGCAGCATATTTTATGCCATCATGTCATTTGGTTGAAAGCTAATCCCTTTTTGATTTAATTTTGGTCAACAAAATGTTGAAATGATTTAAATGCAAAATAAAAATGTTTTTGGCGCGTCCTACATCTAAAAACATACTTTTTACTTCCTAGGTAATAAACCGGTACATCTCCGTAAATTATATTTTTATAAATAAAACATGAAAAACAATCTATGAATTTGTAATGATTACAGTGACATATTTAACCTGTTTGTAGCACTGATGAAATTGGCTTAAGGTTAATAAAAACCCACAATTAATTTTCTCAGACAATTCAATATTGCTGACAAAAATTTTATGTTTAATAAAGAAATGTTGTTATGGCTCACTAGTAACACGATTTGACATTTGCTAAGCAGACAACAAGAAGAGTAAACCACAAATTCTCATTATTAAAAAAAGCTGACTGTTCACAGAATGCTGCGCAATAGTGGAAAGTTTAGTGGAAGGAAACATGTCATAGAGTACATGCACAAGCAACATAATCTCAGCCTTGAGAGGGTTATGAAGGAAAGTCCATTCATTCAGGACTCTTGCCTTTGTGGACCTCCACACAGAGACACATCCTGGGAAGAATAGTTCTTTTGATTCTGGTTTTCATCAGCTACAGATACGTTTACATTTAGAAAAAAAAAAAAACACAATACATTATAATGAAGGAAATTGTGTGTCAAAGCAAAGCCAGGTTACAAGTGATTGGTGTCAAACTATTATTTGCTATATTGTGTTTGTTTTTGTACTGTATTGATTGCACATATTGCTTAATCATTGAGTAATTGGCAAATTCTTTACTTTATCAGTGTGTCAGACTAAACCCTTTTGTTGTTATCACTGGGGTTTTGAGCAACATTCCTGATTTCATCACTGTTCTACCTAAAAGAATGAAATGTACATCTTTCATGACAAATATAAAAGATGTTTTGACATTTATAATGTCTCTGGCAGATTTCAATCAGTACATGATGTACTCTCTATCCACTCAGCAAGCTAACTTTCCACACAATCTACACAGTGCCTTGCAACAGTCTTCTTACCTCTTGGTTTTTCTCACATTTTGCTTTACAACAAAGAACAAATCTTTGTTGTTTGTTGTATGAGGAAGAATCATCATTATAACGTGGAAGTGAAAACTTGCTGTAGTGCCAATAAGAACTTTTCCATCAATTACTAAATAAGGGAATAAAAAAGTTTCTAGGTGCCATTATTAATAATTTGTAAATAAAACAAATAGAAATAAACATTCCCTTAAAATTATTTTCTCTGCAAATTCCTGTATATTTCCTATCTGAAACTTATTTCTTGGTTGAATGAAAATCATTTTAAATCTAAATCTACTTAGGGTACGAAGTTTGGAGATAGAGACACTACTGCTTTCAGTTCAGTGTGTTCAGTGTATTTGACCTAGTATTAGACCTCTTGACCTAGAACTTCCTTTTACATATAGGCTCATCTTAATTTATTTAATTTGCTTTTATTTCATTTTTTTTATTTTGTAAATATACTTTGTAATTTTTACCTTGTGCTACAGATGCACAATTGAATTTTCTGCTAGAAAAATTTCAATTTATATTTGGGAAAAATTTCATAAGACAGATGAGAAACACTTTAACCCGCTCCTGGATGTACTCAGCTTGTGTGACTCACGTCTGTTTCATGGTGCTCATGCTAAGCTGTGAAACAATGTTTCCACTGTTGGTTCACTGTCAGAAAATACCTCTAAAAATTAGAGTTTGCGAATTAACCTGAAAAACATTTCTGACAATCAAACTATAATAACTTTAGATGTTTAAGCTTCAATTTAGATTAAAGCTGGCTTTCACAAGGTCAATCAGTATTTTTCTAAAAAATAAAAAAAAATCTAGTAACATATGCACAGAATTATAGAGAACTGACACCTCTGTATGAGAAATCAAACTTGTTTGTGATGCACATGCAATATCTCGACACCTAGGAGATGCAGAAAGCGAAATACATAAGGCGCAGCGATAGACAAAAACGTGTGGGCGAGAGCTTTGTTAAATTTCCTATGCAGTGGCTGTTGGACCACTTCCTATGTGTCAGCCTCAGCTTAATTATGACACTCAAACTAAAACCTTGTGATGCTGCACAGAGTCTCTGAACTATGTTTTGATGAGCTGTGATGATGGTTTGACTGGAGAAGGAATCTTTGATTTGCTTCATTCTGCCTTCGTTTATGCAAAGACATGACTTCATCACCTCGAAACGCGTTCATTTGTGTATTTTTTCTGACTTACTGGAACGCAAGCATTTTCCCAGGAAATGGTAAGTAGCTGATAAAATCACTGTCATCTCAATGTATTTCAAAAGCAACATTTTGAACCTGCCTCTTGCCTTTATGACTAACTGAAAACGGATACTTTAGCTGCAGCACATCAGCGTCGATCCTGGCTGGGATGTCGAGTTCTGATACATTGTCAGGGTCACAGTGCTGACTCGGGCTCTTTCAAATGGTTTTACAAGGAGGACAAGCACAGTAAGGAAATCCAGCTATTCTTTCAGAATAAGAATGGAATAAAACACTATGATGTCAGTCGTCCAAAAGTAGACGTTATGGCAAATCGTTCTCTGGTTATAAATAATTTTACTGACAAAGATCAGGGCGACTACTGGTGTGAAAACTGCTCTCAAGAAACCTGTAGCAGGGAACCATCCAGCTTCATCACTATGCAGAAAGGTTTGCGCTGCTGTCATTAATATAAAAGTATTAATGTGTATCATTCATTCAGTTCCAAAGTTCTGCATCTTAAAGCACAATTTCATTGTGAGTTTGTGTTTGTTTTGATTTCAGAAATTATGGATGAAATGCAAGAGATATTTTACATTCTTTCCGGCAGCAGTTTCACCCGCTCATGCCCAGGTGAATTTGCTAACTTAAAATGGACATTTGAAGCCAGTAATGCAACCCAAAGGGAATTAGAACTAAGATCAGAAATGGTTACTGTTACTACCAACAAGACCTTATATATTGGATCTGTAAAAAATACTAATGCTGGGAAATACACCTGTTGGGTGAATAGATGTGGTGGTCCGAATCAGAAACAGCTCACAATCAACTTATGCGTCGTCACAGGTGAGCATTTGATATTTCTCCAAAGTTTTGTTCTAAACTTTCTCCTTTCTTTTAGATTTATTAGATGAAAAATGTTTGTCTAACACTATTTGTTTGCTTTCTGACAGTTTCCCGCAAAGAGCATTCTATTTTCTCTTGTGCTGTGACATGCGATGTGGGATTAAAAAAAAATTTGAGTCTTCTGATGAGCAATCAAACAATATCAGTGGACATAGATCCATCCGGGTCCTTAATCTGTAATTCAACTGAGATCTTGGATGGGCAGCCTATACCAACTACGAACAGCTACACAGTGTCAGCTGCTTTAAACACAACAATGGGTGGGTATTTTTGTTCTACAGATTCAAATACGTTTGTTGGTATTGTTGTACCAAACTTAAAAAAGCTTTAAATAAATTCATCTCCTATTGTAGAAGTACTACATAGTCCGAGTAAAATGCTTAGAAAATACTATCTTTAATTTGAGTAGATGTACTTAACTAGAGAAAAAAACAATGTTAAGAAATAATTGTTTGAAACAAAATAACCTGTCAATAATCCTAAAAGTCTTATTAAAATAGCTACAGCTAAAGCTCATTTGTGAAGTTTATACTTTACTTTTTAAAGTGTAATATTCCAGTAAATAATCTGCTGTTAAGAATTTATTGAAATTTGATTTCCGTTGCTCACGTTTAGTGTCTTATATTACAGTGTTCATTCCTGATTGTTATGGAATTTTCTCATGTTATATGATATTTTTGTCCCTGTATTTTCATTTGTCTATTTCTATCAGTATTTTCCCTGCTACTCACTTGGTTGTTCTGTTAGTAATCACTCTGCTCTATATTTATTCTCCTTTGTTCAGTAATTCATTGTTGGATTCTCCTTCTTTCTGCATTTTCTTTGCTTGTATACTCCCTGGTTATGGCAGATGTCTCCTCCCACTGTACTTATTTGTAAGTTTATCTTTGTCCTTAAATTACTTCCAGTGTGTATTACCTATCCCATGACTGGGTTGGGTCCTTTACCACATACGGCGTACATTTAGTTTTGCAGTGGGTACGTAACTGAACAAGGACTCATCTTTATTTTGCCTCCATGTATGATGAGCAGGATTAAAAGGAAGGTGAAAAATATCCCCCAAATTTTAGAGTACTGGAGATATGGTATCTTTGGTCACAAAGTCTTCATAATAACCATCAGATACTGCTTGCATCTGAAACCAAGCAGGTGTTTTATGGGTGTAAACATATTTTTTTGTCTTAGAAGAGTTTGCTCAATTCTCTTCCAAAGAAAGTGTAATTTGATGAAATGACATCCAGCTTTTCTGAAACGGTCGCTTTAATGTAGGCCTGGGGTAAAACAATCAATAAATATTTGGGGAAAATATTTTCCATCCACTTTTTAGTAGGACTGAAGATGTGTGATGCTCTGGGTCAGTTTCTTGTGCATAATTAACTTTTTAAATTACTGCAACATTTTAACTAAATATCTTGTGTACTCCACAACTTAGTGGAACATTGATCATTATTTGTTCTTTTTAGCAGAATACTTATTGAAAACATGTGGCACAATCTGTGCATGAACATCCTGCACAGATTGTGAAACATTATTGGACAAGACTTAGCATTGTCCTACACGGAGGTATGGTTTAGAAGTAAGAACAGCAGTGGTCTCATTAATTTTTTTGCTGGAGATATTATTAAAAAAATATTTTTCTTAACATGGATTCAATTGTCAAAACACTAAACTCAAATGTTGAACTTTTCAAGAAGTTTCAGTGATATAATTCTGCTGCAATAACAGATTAACTTAATTAGAGATTTTCTGTGCATTTTTACAGCAACGTTAGCAAACATAATCATGTCTGTATATTTCTGTCCTTAAAAAATATGTTAAAATGACTTCATATTGAGGATTTTTAAAATTTTGTTTATATTGTTTTACAGGTGTTTTTGAGAAGACTGAATCTTTGATGCCAATTATTTATGGAGTAGTAGCTGCCTTTACATTTTTTATTTTACTTGCAATATTAACTTTCTGTTTGAAATCAAGAGTACAGGCTGGTAAGGCTGCAACTATTTACTTATTTAAAAAAAAAACACTTCCTGTGTTTTTTGCACAGCCGGCAGTTTGCAGTCTTGAAATTTATGCGCCCCCCAAATCTCTTTGTGTTTCTGTTTCTCCTTAGCATTTCCTTTTCATCTTTCATGTTGTGGCTTCACTCATGAGGTGAGAACAAATGCAGATAGATGCTGGTTTCCAGTGAACTTTGTACAAGCTTAAAAAGGCATGGCACTGACATGCCATCTTTGTTGTCTTGACCACATTATGAAACTTGTTATTTCATGCAGGCGGAAGAGGAGTCCACAGTAATTTATTCATCTGTTATCATCAGGACACCAGCAAAAACAAGAAGTCAACACACAGTTCCTGAAAGCTGTATTTACAGTGAATTACAGTGTAGAGGAAATACTATTTAGTGTCGATAGAAGTCAACACTAAATGGAACTTTTGGTGATCATAATTTCCACACTGTCAATAGATTTTGTAATACATTCCACGGCAGTGACTTGTGTTTCATGACACGTTGAAAACATCCACACACCCACAGGAAGTTTTTCATCTAGTTTTTGAACTACTGAAGAGAAATGATGTCATCTATTTATGATTTTACAATTATCTTGAATCAAGGAAACATAAGCTGCTCTGTTTGGCTTATGTTAGTCATAAATAATTCTGAGCCATTTTCCAACCAAAAATTATGTGTCAGTTAATATAGAAGTCTAATTTTGAATTGTGTTTCAATGTCATCATATAGATAAGTGGTTGAACAATTTTCTAGAATTATCTAAATCTTATTTCCAATAAAAGGTATCCCTTTTTTACTCACATAGATATCAATCCTCAAAGTTTTTATAATTTTACATCATCCATTCATGCTACCTTGTATTATTATTATTATTATTATTATTATTATTATTATTGTTGTTGTTGTTGTTGTTGTAGAATAAGTATAATTTAAATTATTAACATTTTGCTACACTTAGAAGACTTTTGATATTTTGGTTTTAATTTTAAAAGGCCACTTTTCTACATGACAAAATTGCAACAATGGATTTATGTCACTGCAAAAGAAATATAAAGGAAAGAAAAAAAGAGATTGGAATAAATATTTGCTTGGATAACCAATAACCGAGTCTGATTTTGATTTTACACCCACTCTAAGCTCTAGAGGGCAGTAGTAACCTGGATGAAGTACGCATAGTTTGCCTTTACTGAGAAGAAGAAGGAAAGCTGTTTTTCTTTCAGGCAGTAGGTGCAGATGTGGCGACAGTTTCAGTTAAATTGTAGCGAATAGTTTTGTTTTGATTGCCAACTTTTTTTCTTTTTTACAATCTTGTGAAATGTTCAGACAATTATTGGCGTTACTGCGTTGCGCCTCAATCACCATTAGTGAAGTAGCTCGGAGCTAACTGGGAAGCTACTAGCCTAGTGTTGAATGGGCTAACACTGTGAGGTTAGGCAAGGAGATACAAAATATACGAACATTTCCCCGGTTGTCCTCATTCGGCGGGGAGACACATTGTCTTTCTTGTATTTTTCAGGTAAAATTGTACAAAAGACGCTGTTCATAAGCGATGTGCATAACAGCTAGCTTTATCTGCTAGTTAAAATGGAAGTTGGTAACGCTCTGACAATTAAGAAACAAATGTTACAAAAAGATTGTATTTTGCACTGAAAACAATGTCAGTGTCTTCGATGTTACTTTAATACTATTTAATGTATTGACTACGTTTTTCTCCTTTAAGCTCCTAGAATCCTGAAACGAGATGGAGGCTCCTCCTGTTACTGTTATGCCCATCACCAGTGGCACAATCAACATGATGGAGTATCTGCTGCAAGGTAGGATGTGTTTGATACAGCCACGAACAGGAACAAACATTTAAATGCAAGTGTTCTCAATGAATCCTCTTGTATTACTTTACACATGAAGAAATAATCTTGAATCAATAGCCCTCTTTCAAAAATTCAGATTGAATTCATTTGTCATGCCGCTTGGAAAAACGTATTGATTGTTTTGATTTCAAATCGGTTTTAGTCTCTTGACTTTCTTGATTCATGGTTTGAAACTGGACTTATGGTTCTGCAACTGTTAGGATGAGAGATTTTACAAACTAAATAAAGGTAAAAAGTTCTTAATGTAAAAATTTTAAGAATTTGAATTATTTCCAAAAAAGTTGTGAAATGGCATTGTACCAGTTTCAGAGTCAACACTATAGTGTTTCATGATTTGATGATTTGAATTAATGAACTTTTTTACAGTTCAGTCTTACTGTTTTATACTCGAATGTCCGATTTGCAACTACAACAGCAGAAAAAATGTAAACATTTTAGTCTGAAGGAGTGTTAAACTTTGAAATAAGAAATGTGTATGAACCCTGCAAAGAAATAAAGGTTTCTCAGATCTCAAACTGTGCTGGTGTACAATATGTATCAAACAATATTTTAATGTGTGTGTATGTCTGCGTGTTTTTAAAAGGAAGTACTAAGATATTAGAAGTTGTGTAGTTTTAAGGTGTTGTAGCTATCAAGCTACTGTTTGATTTTTAGCAGATTCCATTGTCTGTTTTTGCATGAAAATATGTCGTCTGTGTTTAATTCATCTTTTTGACTTTTAATTTCAGGCAGCGTGTTAGATGCGGCTCTGGAAAGCCTGTTGCATCGTCTGCGTGGTTTGTGTGACAACATGGAGCCGGAGACGTTTACAGACCACGAACTGGTGTACCTTTTGAAAGGCCAGCAGGGAAACCCTTTCATTCTGCGCGCTCGCCGCTCTCTCTCCCACCCCACAGCTCCCTGGCACCTCCGCTATCTGGGCCAACCTGAAGTAGGAGACAAGAGCCGCCACGCTCTGGTGCGTAACTGCGTCGACGTGGCCGCCTCTCACAGCCTTCCGGATTTCCTCAATGAGATGGGCTTCCGCATGGACCACGAGTTTGTGACCAGCGGACACATATTCCGAAAGGGAGCTATGAAGGTTGTGGTGTGCAACGTTTCCCGTGTGCTGGTGCCCGGGAACACTGAGAACACAGAGCGAATGTCGCTTTCACATTTGGTTGAACTGAGTGTTTTGGCACCAGCCGGCCAGGACACCGTATCGGAGGACATGCGGAGCTTTGCTGAGCAGCTGAGACCTCTGATTCATTTGGAGAAGATCGACCCGAGCAAGCAGAGACATTAAGAAGGCTTCAAAATGGGGTTCTGGTAAACGAGAAGAAGCATCTTCTGTCTTTGCTTTCAGTTAATACCTTCATTGGTGTCTTTATTTTGGTCAAAGAGAGGCCACAATCAAAGGTGATTACTATCTAACAGGTTTGTTTTAAAACAGTATTTAGTAAGAACATCTATCTTCCTAAAATCATAGTTTTTGAAAATAATTGTCATAAAATAGTGTTTTCACAATCGGCAATGATCATTTTTAGATTAGAATAGTTTTATTATGGTAGAAATCATCTGACTAGGCATTAACATCAGTCTTCTGAACTAATCTGAATTTATAATAAAATGGAGACACCAAGAGAGCTAGCTGCTGTTTATAAGATAACTACTGCTAAGCTTTTAACAGAACCTCACTTTAAATACTTTGAAGTATTACTTATGTTGATCTAGTCTATTCTGAATGCAAAATATCTTGTTAATTTTGTACTTAAAATATTTTTGCTACAGTTAATAAAATACAGTACAATTTTGACTATGCAGCTATATTTCTGGTTGATTTGTTCTGCAAGTTGGACAAAAGATAATCTTTTATCGGCATTGGATGTCTTCCCATATTAAGGCCAACCAAGAGTTTAAAAATGTACAGTTTCAAAGACACAAACACTTTTGTTCCTATAGTTTAAATTCCTTTTAATCAGATGGGAGAGAAAGTGGTGGAGTGGTATTAGTAATTTTCTACTGCTGTATGTTACTCAGAACTAAGCCTCCCCTGTCTGCACACTGCTGATCGGCTGCTTGACAAAAGGCCACTAAACTTTTCACTTTGCTTAGAAGGCAAAGTTAGTGTGTTGGAAATAAGTCTAGCAGAAAACATATTTACAGTCGTGGTGTTGAAGCTAGAGTAGTGCCACCTGCAAGTCTCATTAGGACCCTTCTGTTTTGACAGCAAACTTGGAAAACTGAACAACCTGTTGACTGCAGGTCTAACTGGGCATACAGCCTCTCATACCTGTGTTACTTTGTAATGAGCAGAATAGCACAAACATTGGGAATATATGTTGCTTTTTTTGTTGTAGGTAAAAACAATTGAATAATATTTGCTTTTTTTCTAAACTTTGCTGTAAAATAGTGTGGCTTTTTCTCAAATATCAGTGATTTAATTTTTACTATATATATATATATATTTTTTTTTATCTTAGTAATTTTATCACTTTGGGTTTTTTTTAAGAAAAAGCAGATGCATATAAAGTATACACTTGTGATTACAGCAAACTATGGGAAAGACGAACTGTTTAAACAGGTGGTATCTGTTGCCAGGTAATTGTACTTTGCTCCTTTTCATCTTCCAAACAGTTGAACAAAATCTTTCCATGCTTTAAAGATGCAAAACCCTTTTAAGTCAAACTCGTTTTTAAAATGAATACGCTTGTCAAAGCCACTAGGGGTCGCTCTTTTTCTTTTTTCCAGCCTTAATTGGCGCACACTGAATGCCACCTCTCCTCATCTACAGGAGCTCTGGTTGCCATGGAAATAATTAGCTGCGAGATCCGCACATCTTTTACCCTACTCTAATTAGCTTTCTCAATTGCTTAATGATACATAGACCTGTGAAAGCCTTTCTTTCTTCCCTTCAACAAAAGCATTGATTTCCACTCTCTTCCCCTCTCATTTCCACTGTTAACTCATTAGTGCCCCTTTTTTTCCATGAACTTGAGCTGGAAGTGTCACACATGTAAACCTTGGAGCTGCCTCAGGTTCTTCCGTGTCCATGTTGAAGTCAACGAAAGGACTCTGCACTGGTGCGTCAACATTAGGGGCCAATTGCCAGCAGAAGACGGAAGTAACTAATGCACATCCTGTCGGTTATGATAATGATGTTGGCAAAAAGACGTGAGTGCTTCTAATAATACGCTTGCAGGAAGATGCATTTGCTGGAGTTCAGATGCAAAGTGACCGCATGCATGTCTGAGAGGAGAGCTCCAGGGCCTGATGGCTGTCTGTACACGTTGACCTACCTGCATGTCAAGGCTGATGAGGACAAGCTCTCTCACTGAGGTGGAAAGGTGAGGTGACTGTGCTTCCACATGCATTTAGTGCACTTTGAAAGCCACTTGTCTAAACACGAAAAAAAAAAAAAAAGTAATAATTGTAGAGATGTTTTAATCACTTTTTAATGATTGGTCTGTTTAGTTGGATCTAATTTTGCATTCAATTACTGGTTAGGCTTAAGTTTTGTCTTGGTAAGACTGAACTGTATGATGGAGACAGTTTTATGTTCCAATAACACCAAGCAGAGGGCTGGCCCTACGGACTAAAGTATGATGCTTCAGCTCCAAGTGAATTATGTATTAAAGAGACAGATGCCTCCTTGCCTAAGGCTTTATGTGTCCAGCAAGGATACACTACAGTCTTCTGGCTTTTTTCCACTTAAAGTTGTGTTTAGCGCAGTGCTCTTTGGTGATGAGCTGGTCTCCCACTGCACCTCCACTCCACAATGCCTAGAGAGCTCAGCCATAGCTGGGCTAATCAGTGTTTTGGCATCTGGCCTACTTAGCTATTATGAATGTTACCAAGCACTAACTTCCAAAAGTAAGAAGTCTGACTTTGATGAAGACAAATAGAAAACAAAAAGCTTCTCTCAGAAATACATATAATGCTTTGTGAAGTTATGTATGTTTTTCACATTTAAGTTTTATGTGTTGTTTTTTGCTTGTTTTTTTTTTTTTTTTTTTTTACAAAAAAGCACTGACTAATGGGGCACCTGTTTGCATTCAGCCCCTGAGTCAATCCTTTGAACCTCCTTTGCCTCAAGTAGGCAGTAAAAGGAGTATGTTTGCCAATATTTATTTGTGAATTAGCGTAAGCTGAGTCAGATTGGATGGTGAGTGTCCATGAACAGGGATTTTTACATTTTACCACTTTGACTGGGACATATGGGACATATGATTATAGATCTGGTTGTATATGTAAGGTCATTTTTGTAGGAATCATTTAAGAAGAACTTTGTTGCTTTACTTTACTTTGACTTGGATTAAAACATTTCAGCTCTAAAACACTGCCTTGAAACATCTTTAGCTTTGGTACTTTTTGTTACACAACTTAGTCACTTACAGCCTTGAGTACGGGCAGAGAACACACAGATTTTCCAGTCGGTTTTATTTGTTTTTCCCATATTTATAATTAAGTGGCTACGTTGGATTGTGTTAATCATATTGTATTAGACCTCTGATTGGGGATGGAAGTCATGCTATGCTTTCCAGTCTACAACATGACCCTTTTTAAGCTGTTTGGCACCAATAATCTCCACAAAACAAAATTTTCAGTACAGAGATGCAAATGCCAGGATGTTGCATAAAGCTGGCAGTTTCTCCAAGCAGGAAGTCTTTAAGGCAGCCTACCTTGGGTCAATGCCACAAAAGGGGTGAGACTGTCTCCAATGTTCCTTGCACTAAATCGAACCCTCCCCCCCTCTTTTTTTATTTATTTTTTTTATTTTTTTTATACAAGGAGAACCTGTAGGCTTGTTAGTGGGGAATGTGGGTTGTTTGCTGAGAGGAGTGGAGACAGGATGAGGAGCTTTTCAGGACAGACATCCATTTCCCAAGGGGGGTCTGCTGGATGCTGCATATATCTTGTCCAAACCCCGCTAGGTAAAATGGGGTGCAAGGATTGACATGCATAAAGCTCTGACATGTTGTTCATGTGATGCTCTGCCTCTCTGGGGGCATTATGAGGTTATTACTACCATGCAGAACACGCTGTTCCAGGGTCAGCCACTCAGATCTTTAGGGCAGTCTTGCTACCTCTGGAATGTCTGGTATGAAGAAAGACCCAGAGGGGACAAAGCACTGGTAGATTGCAAAAGAAACTGCTGGCTATCGCCAGAGATTTTCAAAGTTATTTATACCCTTTAATTTTTCCAAGGCTTGTTCTGGTTCAACCACAAATTGCCCAGGATTGTATTTGGATTTTATGACTGAACAACATCATTGGAAAGTGATAGGAAATGATACAATGGTTTTCATATCTTTGTACAAATAAAATTATGAAAAGAGTTGCTGTCGGTGAAAAGCTCTTTTAGTGTGTCATAGAGTCTCAATTTGATTTAGGTCTAGGACTGTTCACCACACTCTCATGTCCAATAAGGCTTTCTTTCAGGATTGTCCTGTGATTTGCTCCACTCCCACAGCATGATTCTGCCAACACCATATTTCAGAGTGTTAACCACAAAGTGCAGTGCTAGTTTCTCCTCACACAGTTCTTTGAATGCAGCTCCAAGAGTTCAATTTTGCTCTCATCGAATCAGATCGTGTTCTTTCACATGTTCGTATAGCTTTTATTCAACAGTGACTTTCCTCCTGCCACTGTTACATAAAGGCCAGATTTGTGGAATGAATAATTAATCCTGTTGGTATTATACACTTTCAAATTACTAGATCTTCCTTGGTATTCATGACATTCACTAAATCCTTTACAGAACATCTGCAAATTATGTTCTGTAAAGGATTCAGTAAATTACCAAACTTACACTGAGATTGGATAAGTTTGGTGACTTGGGAAAGCAATTGGTTGCAATGGATTTTATGCCAGGATACCAGAGGGAATGAGCTCTGCACATACAATTTTTATTTTATGAAATTTTCAAAATGTCTCCTTTTCCCCTCTTATTTCAATTATGCTGGCTTATATTGATATATCACATAAAATCTCAACAAATATAGTGAATTTTGAGGTTTTATTGTGACAAAATGTGAAAAGGTTCACAAGTATGCACACTTCTGTACGGCACTATGGCCCCGCCTCCGTTTTCTGTCGGAGACCCTTTGCTTCCTAAGAGCTTTGTCTCCCTCGAGATTCAGTCCTGCTGTGAGCCTCTGAATATGGTTGTTTGCCTTCTTGATAGTCATTTGGTTTTCTTTCACTTCCCGTGTAATCAAGGCACATTGTGTAATCTCAAGTGTCACCAAAATTATGGCTTTCATAAGTGCTACTTGAGAAGCATCTCAAGCAAAACCTTGTGTTAAAGTGTAGAAGCTGGGGGAAAAAAGCCTTGTCTGTGTTCACCGTTGGTCTCCTTGTTATTCTTGGCACGTAGGAATGGAAATATAATAAATCATTTCAAAGCAATCATGTCTTTAATGAGCAATTTTCCTCACATTTTAAAAATAATAAACTATTAGCAAGATGGCATTTTAATCATGTGATCCCACTGGTGCTCAACAATAAGTCATACCATGAGACATCACATGACACATCCTCCTGCATTTTAAAGGCCTGCTATTTCTGACAAATTTCTCAACATCAGTCATGTCTGAGTGCACAGTGTGGCCTTGTTATGCAACTTTTAATTACAGGTTTCTTTCATGCACACTCGAAGGCACCAAAGGGGGAGGTGTTCGTGCAAGCTACCTTGATGCACAGGAGTTCTTTTTTTCTTCTGATTTTTCTTTGGGAAAGGAAACTGTATTTTTTAATCATGTTGTTGAATCCATGGGTGTGAACCGACTGCTGTTTTATTATTTCATTAGAACTGTATTGTGCCTATAGACATGGTGAATTTTGAGGACACTCTTTGCAAAGATGCCTAAAAAGCCTGAAAATAAAGTCATAATTTCACACAGAAAATGTTTATGGGACGTTAAATTCAAGTATTTCTGTTCAGAGGGAAGAAAAACCTGTGTTTAGAAATTATTGTTTCTGACAGAATCACTGTTTTTACCACCATTGTCTGTATTTTAAATGGATATTTTTGGAACATGTAATCAGTAGTCCTTGACTTTCTGTTTCTTAGAAGTTTCTTTTTTCTCTTTCTACTCTACCTAATCTTACCCACGGCTATACTTTGAACCACATTTCCAAAGTTTAAAACAATTCAGGGTGAAAAACAAGAATCACTGAGGACCCATCAACTTCACACAAGTGTGAGGTAAAAGAAAAAAAAATCTCCAAAACTAATTTTTTGACAACTGCAACAAATGGTGTCATGTTGGTGCCATCAAGTTTCCATAATAACCATTAGATTCTATATGCAAAACAGTTGTTTGGGAGTGATACTGGGAAAAGACATTATCTGTCATCAGAAACAAGCATGTGGAATCTTCTTGGACTGTAACAAGAACTGTCTGTTGGTAAATTTATAACTAGATTAAAAGTTTGACAAACACAAAGTTCAGAAGGATATTGTGCAAAGCAGTGCAACAATGTGGAAAAAGGAAAACATCTCATGCCCACTATTAAGTACAGCGGAGGATCTGTGCGACTACTTCTTGTCCATAGATCAACTTTGTCAGTGCTACGTTGTATACCACCGCAGAAATTGCTCATCAATCTTCTGTTGTCCATCTCCCTCTTCCGTTTTGAATTTGTTAAAAACTATTATTTCTTAACTCTTAACTCTGGCGCTTGCATTTTTCTGAGATCTTTCCTGTGAGATCTGTAAAAGAAGCTCTTTATTCTAAGTTCATATATATATATATATATATATATATATATATATATATATATATATATATATCTACTTGGGTACAGGTTATGTAAGTTTAAAGGCAACTTTCTTCACCCAGGAAATCTGAAAGTGCATTATTATTTATTTCAGTGACTGAAAGAGCGAGGTTGTTGGAGTTGTATCCACCCAGATTTCTCTTAAGCGCAATAATGAAATTAGCAGCCAATCCGATAAGAGCACCTGTGCCTGAGCGCCCACCCAGTAGGGTAGTGAGAAGAGCGTGGTGATGGTGAACACCGACCCTCCCACCCCTCTCCCCAACACACACACACACACATGCACGCCAACACACTTCCCCCTCCCCTGCCCATCCCCACACACATCTTCTCCTCCGTGTCTCGGTCAGGGCAGCCACAGAATTGCGCACCATGTCCGACCTATTGACTCTGGCACATGGTCTTTGAAACCTATGTGATGGTCTTTACAATTTTTTGTCTCACTTGGTGTGATTCTGGAGCTGATTTTTTCCCCCTCTGTCCCCTTTTCATGATGACCTCTGAAAAGCAACACTTCAGCCCACTCCTCCCGGGATTAAGAATCTAGGGTTACCTAATCTCCCTTAATCTGAACTAAATCTGTCTAATCGGCAGAGAAAATTACACTCACTGAGGTATTGCTCGCGAATAATCAGCGGAGGTGAAACCGCCAAGTTCTCCCTGGAGGGCATTTGGACGCAGCGCGCCGAGCGCACTGGACAATTCGTCACACACACGGGTCGTGTTTTTATTATTTCACATGACAAACAAACACAAAAAAGCATGAAGATTTGTGGAGGTATCTCTGATTCTGGCACATTCCTTTTGCTTTTCCTTTTTTTGACTCACGCGTTGAAGACAGATTGGCGCACTAAGAAATATGTTGAGTTGTTCTTAAGGATTTCGCAATAGAAATGGTGGATATGAGACAGACACAGAAAGAAAGAGCGTTAGAGAGAGAGAGAAAGAGAGAGAGAGTCGGGGATTTCGCTGTAATCATGTTCGAAGAGTATTGATTCCGTGAGCGCACTCCAATTGGCAGCATCTCTACTATATAGTACAGCGCCGGCGCGTCATCCTCGGCTCACATCGACGGGAGCGAGTTGTAAGCAAATGAGAACATGTGTGGCATCTGAGAGAGAGAGAGTGAGAGGAAGGAGCAAAAAGGAGGTGTGAGAAAAGCCAATTTTCTCGTCCCTGACAACTGGATGCGAGATTTGATTGCCGGGCTATTTTCTTTCTCTTCTTTTTATATATCTATATTATTTTTTTTCTTCTCTCATCCAAGGAAATGATCGATTCGTCACATGCGCACGCCTCTTCATTATAATTGCAGACAGTTGGGGTGCTGTTCAGGCTGAATGGACTTGAATATGTCGCTGCCAGCGTAATCCGTGCAGACTGGAAGATTTAATAATTCACGGTAATCACGCATTATCGCCTCAGTGGATGCTCTCTGCACAGCCCTGGTGATTTTTTTTAAAACCCCCCTCCTCATCTTCTTCTTTCCTGATTCTTCACGTTGTCTTCTACAGGATTTATCGACGGCTGCTTTTGCTTCCTTATCTGAAATATCATCTGTTGCTGCAACTGGAATGAAAAGCCCCCGTGACTGGCTGAGGAACGCTGAAGACTTAGTGTAATAGGATGAAACGGATTGAATAAGACATATTTTTTCCAATAATATAGCACTTTAGTTAAAATGGACAAGAAATTGCTATTATTTTTATTACTACTCTTATCTCTACACACAAGGTTGTGATTTTCTTTTTTTTATTATTCACGATGATTGTCCTACTCCAGTGAATTGGCTCTGATTGATTCTGACTGAGCTTAATAGGCATATTACAAAGCAGATTCCAACGTGAAGTGCTGCTGAGGACAGTTTCGTCCCTTCATTTCGGTTTTTTTTTTATTTTAATATATTTCCCTCTAAAGGGATAAATGTTGATGATGGAGGACGACGAACTGGACGCTCATCAGGTTGATCCGGACTTCGAGCCGCAGAGCCGGCCTCGCTCGTGCACCTGGCCACTGCCATGCCCGGAGGACTTCCCCGGCGGACAAGAGGTGAGCGGGGGTCTCCCGCTGGCCAGCATCAAGGTGGAGCCGGAAGACGTGCCGGCGTGCAGAGCCGGGCTCGCGGGCGGCAATCCCGCAGAGCTAAAGCACCCGACTGGGGCCCCGGCACCCACGGTCGCGACGCACCCGTGCCTGGCCGGCGCGGCACTCGACGTGACCGGGTCCTTGCGCAAAGCCAAGTCCTCTCGTCGGAACGCGTGGGGGAACCAGTCCTACGCGGATCTCATTACCCGCGCCATTGAGAGCACCCCGGAGAAGAGGCTCACGCTGTCACAGATCTACGACTGGATGGTCCGTTATGTGCCGTATTTCAAGGATAAGGGCGACAGCAACAGCTCGGCTGGTTGGAAGGTAAGAGATGAGAGCTCGCGAACCAGCGTGGCTGGGTTTGACGTGTTAATCGGTGATACTAGTTTATTGATCATTATTCCCTGATTCATTAAGGTCCCCCCCTTGTACACATGTTAGTGTGGGATTCCGTGTCAGTTACGCATGAATGGTGCCATGCCTTATCTTGTCTTAGTTCATTACTACCGTCTGTCATTCTAATATATCACCAATTCGGGATGCAACAGACTGACGCTTTCCTCCAGCCAACAGAAAGCCAAAGAGTCCTCAGTGTTTGTACTTGTGGACGACATCAGTTCAGGAACACGGAGTGATTTATATAGTGCAGCAAAAGAAAAAATAAAAGTATTTACCCCTTACAAATGTCTTGGTTTTGCCATAATATCAGTTAGACATTTCAAGTTATAAAAAACGTTCTGAAAAGGGTAGTTCTGAAATTATTATTTTAATCAGCAAGAGTTATAAGATATGCTCAATGTGTATGAATGTGTGGAAAATAGATCTTTAGACTCACCAAATTGCTTCAAGAGAACCTGTCTCACAACATGAAGTAGGCTACAGGATTTCTTAATGCAACACTGAAATCCATGAACAGATGGGAAACAAAACCATTAAGGTCTATCAGTCCACATATGGTTACAATGCAATTTCTTAGGCATTGGCACTTCGGCAAACCGCAGTGAGCGCAATTACCCACAAATGGAGAAAACATGGACTAGTGGCACACCTTCTCAGGAGTGGCAGGAGTGCATCAGACACTCCATACATGAGTTGAACCCAGAACAATATTTGAGGCACAACTTCTGCTAACATTGATGTTTATGATTCACATCAGAAAGAGATGGGACAAAAATAATTATTTATGTGAGATCCTCAAGGCATAAAGCAGTGCTGAACAACAAGAGCACAAGTGTTTCAGAAAAGCATTTTGATAATACCCACAGCTCTGGGTGAAATATTTCATGGAGTGATGATACAAAAGAGGAACTTATGGAAGTTATGAGTTCTGTTTCATCTGGCGTAAAACTAACAAACCATGTCAGAAAAAGAAGATATGGATAGTCAAACGTGGCGGTTGTAGTGTGATGGTCCCAGCTGGTTTGCTGCTTCAGGACCAGAAGAACTTATCATAATTGATGGAACCATGAGTTGTGCTTTCTTGCTCTCTGTCTGAAGATGTTGGAGTGACCTGGCCTAAGTCTGGACTTAAAGCCAACTGCATTTCTGTGACATGACCTTAAACAGGCCATTTATGTCCACAACATGTGACTGAATTGAAACACAGCTGGAGAGAAGAGAGGAACAAAACTTTACAGTGATGCCACAGACCGATTGCTAATTATCAGCCAAGCTAGATGGAAGTTGTTGCTGTCAAAGGTGATACAACCAGTTATTGGTTTAGGGGGCAAATACTTTTTCACATAGGGCTAGTTTAATTGTAACCCTTCATAAATAAAATCATAAAGTTCAAACTACGTTTTGTGTTTTCTAGGGCTATTTTTAACATTTGTTAAAATATATTTGATGATATGAAATATTTAAGTGTGACAAAAAAAAGAATATTGGACAAATATGTTTTCACAGCAATTGCAGATGTCAGACGTAAGCCTGTTTCCATGAGAATTGTCAGTTTTCATTCTTTTTCATCCAGCCATTTGAAAGGGATCAGTAAATCAACAGAGTGACCCTTGTGGGAGACCACAGGTCAGCCGTCCACAGTGTAAATATTCACAACTGACCGCAGCTTACCACCACTGCTGACTGGCTGGCTGGCTGAGAGCCTAACCTCCTGGACATCTGCCCATGTTATCAACCTCTCCAACCAGTCTCATCTTGTTTCTATTCATTATGGCTTTCTGAGGACAGCCAGAGGAGGGCAGTGAGAGCAGCAGAGCAGCGGTTGTTGTCCTGATGGTGAAACTTTGAACAGAGCTTTTAGAATAGATGCTTAAAAAATACTTCTAAAAAATCTCCTTTGTATGGGGAAAGTGATACCAGACTGGACTCAAATCCAGTTTTCTGGACTCAAAAATCAAAGTGACTGCAGATAACTGCATTGCAGTTAAAACTAAATTACATTTTAGCCATAAGGCTTTGACTAAAACTGAATTAAAATGTGCTGTCTAAATTAACTCTACATTTCTAGTCAGAGGAACCATCTGACAGGAGCAAGGCATTGGGAAAATTAACAAATTAGTATTAAATTAAACTGCTGTGAGCATGTTTTTTTCACAGCTTTACTTTTTTTTTTTATCAGACACTTACTGACTGGAAAAGCTTTACAAGTTTCTTTCTTACTACCGTAAGTGTTTCACTCAGGGCAATCATTAGTGGCACACCACCTCCCGCTTTGCAAAGAATGCTTGGGATTCAGTATTTTGTTAGGTATCATAATCTAAATGGCAGGAATTCACAATTTGTATGGCAATAAGACATTCATCCTGTTGAGTGAAGTCTCACTGCAACAGGTGGCCAAATCTGACACACTGATGGTGCTCATGTGTGGATTTATCACAGCTGATGTTGTCACTGCAACAATCTTTTCACCATTGCATTTATATCTCAGATTGTGCAGTTTTAAATTAACCCTTTCATGCATAGTGGTCACTACAGTGGACAGCTATCTAAAAGCCATTTTCTTGTGCTTCCTGTGGATTTTTATGTTATAAATGCACACAGACCACTGAAGTGGACACTAATGCATCATAAAATATACCATCAACTACTGGCCATCAGCTGCAAATGCAAGAAATTATTTTTGTTAAATACAATATGGCCGACAGACAAAAAAGCATGAAAACAGACCCGGTCCCTCCTTCTACTGTAGACGACTCTTGCAAGTAAAAAAAATATTGTGACATCAGATAACCCCTAAGGAACAATACTACTGATGTATTTTTCAAATTACAATTGATCACATAAAAATAAAAAATAAAAAATAAATTATTTTTACAAAAAAAATTTCCTACCTTTTTTATGCCTTAAGAAAAAAATTTTAAAAAATGGAAAAAAAATCCTGACACAAAGGATCATAATTCATGCATGAAAGGGTTAAAGGCTAAAAAATATGGTTTGTATTAACTTTTTTGACAATTTTGAATTAGTAGTTCTTTGAAGACTGTTGATGTCCAGTTTAGTCTTTGCCCCCTCAGGACTAGCTGTCAACTTCGGCCTCGGTGTCCAACTAACACAGAGGCCGACATTTTTCTGAATGAACATTCAGGAGAGGTGTAAGAGTTTAACAGAAACTCACTACTACCACTCTGAACTACCCCTATAAACCATGCCTTTCCCCTTTTGGCCATCTTGACTGGTGAGGTGTGTCACCAGGTAAGCTTTGTTTCATTTGATCTGCATCAGCTGCCTTCAACCACAGGGCCTCTGCCTCCAAAGCACCCAATTCCCCGCCTGCTATTTATGAAACTGCAAATTAGGGGGATTGGACAGTGGCAGTCTGAGGTTGTTGGCTATTTCAGTCCACAGGCGAGACATTGACTATACCAGGTAATGACAGGGATTAGGAAAGTCATTTAAAGCAGGCATTGGTAATGTCAGTAACAGACCTGACCTGGTTTTGGTCGGAGGCAGAGTGGTAGTGTAAACATACACTATGAAGTCACGTGGGAACCTTGGACCAAAGAACTTATTAAAAGTGTATACATTGTATTTTGTTCTGATGCATCAACTTTGTTATACCTAAAATGCTCTTTTTTGATTGGCTTTAATTTATTAATTTGTTTTAACTTTGCAGAACGTTTAGTGTAAAATAAACCCTATAGCATAAAGTCCTGCAAATATCCAGGATTGTAGTATTATATAATGAGAATTCCTGTCGCCGTTGCCAGAGCTTCTGCAAAATAAAGGATGCTATAACCTACATATAATTTTACGGTCATAGTAAGCAATTATATTTGACAGCAATGTTTGCAATTTGGTGAGCACCACTTCTGTCATCCATTATATTTTAATCTTAGCATGATTGTGTTGGAGGAAATATGTTTGATGTGAAACTTCCTTTTTTTCTGTTATGGCACAAAAAGGGAGGAGTGTGTTGTTGGTTGCTGCTGATGAAATAAAATGAAATTAGGAGCCACAGCTTTGTAGCTTGACTCTGAGTTTTAGGGGTGGGAGTTGAATTGAGGGTGATGGATTAAAGGCAAAGGCAAATTTTAAGGCAGTTCCAGTAACACCTAAATTAGAACCAAGTGCAGAGGTTCTAGAAAAATCTTGAAAAGCTGTTTGTGCCTCTGCGACTCTTGTTGGACAAGACCCAATCCCGGTTTGTTAATGGGTGCTGGTAAGGCCGCTCACCTAGGCAATACAGTTAAGCTCCTATAAATACCTAATGCCTTCTGATTTCTAGGAAGACTGCTGTCCTGAGGTCACAGCATTTTAATGAGCTATTTACTGGAGGGAGAATACCTAGAACTCTGTTGTTGTTTACCTGTTACACTTTCCAGAAGGATTATTGTGGTTTTCTTGTTGGTACCTAAACTGGCACAATAAAGCCACAGCCCTGTAATTGATCTAAACAGGACTAAGAAAAGTAAATCAGGAAAGGTCCCTGAATCACCTCCATGTCAAAGCTGAACTGTTTCGGTTTCCATCCGCCCCTACAAGACATTAAGGACACATTTTTGGAGCATGTATGCTGGGAGACACATGCCAGTTGCAACAAAGCATCAGGGCTTGGTAGTGTGTGTCTTTGTGGGGGCTACTGCAGGGGGAGGGGCTGTCTACAACTATAGGCGTCTGTGTTTTAACCCAGTGATCGGTCTGACAGCATGTCACTGCAGTGAATAGTATATGTAGTCTCCCTCTTGACTTCATAATGCTTCTAATGATGGAGTAGCACTTGGTGTTGGGATTGCCCCGTAGGCGCCTGGAAGTTCATTAACTTCGAGGGGGTTAGACGATGCCATTGTTATGCTATGGGCTTTCTTTATTGTATATGCCAGTAGAAGTGGCTCTAGGCTACGAAAGTCCATAATTCATTAATGCTTTTTGTGTATTAGGTATAAAGAGGTGTTTGATAATCACTTCCAGGATATTAAGAATATTATATATATTTATGTGCAGATTATGCCTACATCTTAATACTTTACATTCACATTTTTTTTTCTGCTTTATTGCAGTGGCAGAGCTCGTTCAGGCGCTTACGCTGGTCAGATCCCAGCGGATTGTGCAGCAGGTCATTGAGAGTGCCAGGCAGTCACTCAGACGCTTTTATCCAAGGCGACTAGACTGTTATTTATAAAGCAACGTTAGCTAGAGGTTGGTGTAGGGCCAGCAGGGCAAAGGGTCATTGGGACTTCCTTTATTGACAAAAATCAGTCAGAGCAAAATAAAAAATAAATACAAGCATCAAGATCATAGCAATCTGAGAGGAAAATGGCCCCTGGATGTATATATGGGGAAATCTCAATAAATTGCTATATCTTAGAAAAGTTAATTCAATTTAGTAATTCAGTCCAGAATGTGAAACTCATATGAATAAATTACTCAAAAGTATATTTTGAGTACGTATTTCTATTAATTTTGATGATTATTGCTTAAAAGAATTCATCATGTACTTTTACAAAAAATACAGCATTACATAGGACCCCCAAAAACATTTAAAAACAGAAATGTTATATTGTGGCCTTCATTATCATGGGGAGTACTGCTAACTTGACAACTTCCAAACGGAGGGTGAGGTAAAAAAAGATAATTGGTAATGGAGCTGGTTCTTCAGTGCTGCATCTAAGCATATTAACGGAAAGCTGAATGCGTGGAAAATGTGTAGGTTGTATGAATAATTGTGGCAACTTCACAGCAGACTTCAGGCAACTTGGATTCTGTATCTCTCCACTCTCCTTTGACTTTGGAACTTTAATTTCCAAATGAAATGATGAATATATTCTCATCTGTGAAGAAGACTTTGGATCATTTAGTGACAAACCAGTCCACTTTCTCCTTAGCCCAAGTAAAAAGCTCCTATCTTTGGTTCAAGAGTCACTTAGCACAAGTAAAGCAATGGTTGTAGCTTATATGTACATCAGCCAAAGCCCATGTCTTATGAATCTCCACTGAACTCCTTTCTAGGTTTTGCATCACAATCTATGTAAAGCTGTGGTTATAGCTTTTTTCTTGCATTCCATTTTCTACTACACGTTTTCCTTCCACTTAAGTTTCCCATTATGCTTGGAACAAACTTGAAATGACCTGCTGAGGCTTATTCTCCTTAATGGAGGGTGTCAATAACTATCTACTGGACAACTGTCAAGTAATAAATCTTCCTCATAATGATTGTGTATATCGTAGCTGGAGATAGGCACCGGCAACCCTCCCGACCCCATTAGGGACAAAGGGTGAACAGAAATGGATGGATGGATGGATGGATGGATATAATAATATAGCCATGGCATGACATTTCTTTATTTAAAATATGGTCCTATGTAATAGTCATCATTTCTGAGAAATTATATTGTGTATTTTATTAGATTTGAACAATAATCCTTAAAATGAGCGTTGCATAATTCTTTCTGTCTTTATATCATCTTGTATGAGTTTCAATTTTGAGTTTAAATGATCACAGTGATTAACATTTTATAATCTTTATTTACAAACAGAGAGGGAAAAACAGAACATATTTATGAATCCGATTGATTCATATATACAGAGACAATCTCTTTTAATCCTGTCACTAAGGAGTGGCTCAAGAAGGTTCTGTCAATAGAGAAAAAAAAACAGAACATGATTGAGTAGACTTGAAACTTTCAGCAGCATGTTTGATTTGTTGTATTTCTATGTCCTGATATATGCTTGCTCACTTGATGATGGTGGAGAAGGCGGAGGGGGAGCAGAAGCCTTCAGTTGACTCACAGTTTATCCTCTGTGTTGGCTCAGAGGAGCTAACTTATTTGGGAATGTGACTGAAGCATGCACATACTCACACTCACTCAAAATGAGAGCATATCATGCATGCTGGACGGATTTATGGTGCAGGATTATGAACACCTTACATCTCCCCCAGGCTGTTCTACCTGAGCCAGTTTGGGTTCGAGCAGTACATTTCGTTTGAATCAAGTATCTGATGCCAAGAAGCCTATTCCCCCCCCCCCCCCCCCCCCCCCTTTTTCCTACAGCAGCCTTCAGGCAGCCGTGACAGTTTATTTCTCACTGAAATGATTAATGTACATGCAAATTACCAAGGCATGGGCATGCATTCAAATATGGCAGACAGCGATCAGGAGAGAGTAATATGAAAAACAATATTCCTTTGCCTTTGATATTATTTTGCCGCCTCTTATCACAATGTCTACCAGACACCCTTTTTATCTCCCCATTTATCTTCTTGTGTTCTTCTTACGCACTGACTTTCTATCCATTAGACATTCTATACATTCTTTCTGTCTCAGTGGTTTTAGGTATAAGGGCCAATTGAGGTGAAGAGTCTCTCCCAAGGGAGCTGCAGCGTCAAGGTTTTGAGCTTTATCCACGATCCAGACTGCCTCAAGCAGTGTTCTTCTTCTTATTTGAGGGAAATCTCATATCTGGCATTACCACAGAGATAGAAGGATAACAACGCTGAATTTTGTCCAGATCAGATAGCAACTGGCTTTTTTGAGGAGGAGATTGTCATTCCCATTTGGACATATTTGGGCTAATTTGTGTCTCATGCTTGTCTGAACTTAACTTCAGCTGCTCATGCAGCTTTTAGTAACCCATCTCTCTTTTAGTTTCAGATCCAAATAATTTGTGATATCTTCATGGAGATATTTTGAGATTTTTGAAGTGAGGTTATTTTAAAAGGTTGAGGTCACTCAAAAGCAATTCTTAAATCTATTCTAATTAGAAGCTCAAAGCCACTGACAAAACTACCCACTGCTGAAGTCCAGTAATCTGTCTCAGTGCACTTGAACTTGGCATGTCCAATGTGGTCTAAGGTGCTAATTATGTAACACTCGTGATGTGATGTGTTATTATTTTATCAGCTGGTATTATCTTACAAGACGTAAGTAATGCTCTTAGTGTTTTTATTTTATTTAAATCCAGATTATCTGAAGCTGAGGTGTTACCAGAAGGGTCTGAGCCTAAGTGGAGTTTTAATGTATTAAAACAACTCCAGTCACAAAAACATCATAGATATTCATGCTAATGCTATTTTATGAACCTGTATGACATTATAATGTTTACATGTTTATTTACATAGAAGCCAATATATTAGACAGGAAATGGATGTATGTGTTTTACACAGCAAGATCACTGTAGGTGCTCCACTTCATGCCTTAATTTTAGGTGTAGATAATCATCAACTTTGTTCAAATACCCATCCAATACAAATGTGTTGATGTTTTTTTTTTTTTTTTAGAATCTTGTTTGCATGACTTCTTTGAAGTTTTTGAGACTAAAGTTGTTTTTGCAGGGTAGAAGCCTGCTCCCAGACTAGCTGTTAGCTACAGCCCTCCATGACCAACTGATCTGGATTTATACTAAATTAAGACACCAACAGTATTTTATTATCTACTTTTAACAGAACCACTCTTCAAAAGTCCTCAGCAATGCCTTTAATTGTGGTTTTTGCTTTCCTTAGCACACTTAACCTTATGCCTATGCTATTCTGTTCCCATTGCACCATTTAGTGGGTTGATTTCCAGTATTCTCTCTGGCACAGACACACATATTTGTAGAAAACACACAACTGTATTACTACCTCAAACCACCCATGAAGGAACACTCTGTTCTTCAGCGGAAGAATCCTTTTTTTTTTTGGATACAAGTGGGCTGACTATCTGTTAGTGGAACCAACTTTCAGCTGTGTTTCTTTGCAATCGTATTTGTTTATATGTTTTGCAACCTGTCCGACTTTTTGACAATTGCCACATTGAGAGGGTGTGGTTGGGTTCATTAAGCTCTTGTGGGTTTTGGACAAAGCCATTCTTAGCTACGGGGACAGAATGCAGTGTTCATTTCTTTTTGAGGCCATGTTTGGTTTGATACCATGGAGATTTATTTGGCCAAGAGAGGCCTTATGAGTTACCCCACTGGAGTGATCTCTTTTTATTTCCGTGGAACCAACCCGGAAGGAAACACAGGAAAAATACAAGTTGTGGACCAGCTCCTGAAATACCCACATTTTATAGAAGAGGAACAAAAATGTTAATTTGCTTCTTCTTGGTTACTTGTCAGTTAAACTCCGGTAACACCATCATCTCTGTTACTTCTAGATCTGTAAATACTCTACACAAACTCTACTTACATTTTAGGGGTTAGTAGCTGGTTAGAGATCAGTGGTAGTTCACAAGAACAAGATGAGAAAATATATCTAAAAATCAAAATGGCTTATAGACATTTGTTTTTTTAAATAGGTTTCACAAATCCATACTGTTTTGTAATCAGTGTCAAGCGGTTCAGCTGGTCTGTACCAGTAAAAGCTTCCCCCATGATGCTGTACAAGCTAAACAAATTTGAATCAAAGGTTAAATTAAGAATGCTATGTGGGATATTTGTGTATATCATGTTGAATTGTGCTGTTATAAAATTTGAGAGAAATATTTGTGGTATAATTGTCAGAAGTGGTTCCGATTTCCACCTATGAGTTGACTGTTTTGGCCTTCTTGTGGTTGAAGTTTTGGACGCTGTCTGTAGAGGCACGCTTGTTGCTTATCTGTGTCAGTGTGCACGTTGTGTGATTGCAGATGTGAGTGCCTCCCTCTCTCCTCTCTCCTTTATGAGTGCGTCGGGGTGTGCATGTGGGTGTGTTGTGGTGGTAGCGATGGAGGTGGTGGTGTGGGGGGCTGATGGGCTCAGTGGGAGCCTGGGTCCTGGGGGAACAGCTCTCGTTAATAATTCAGACGAGGCTCATTATCAAGGCAGCGCAGATTTCTCCCTGATTCCACCTTAATTGCAGGCAGGCTGCTCCACTCAGGCAGGCGGTAGTCACGCTGGGTTGACTCTCTCTTGTCTTTTTTTTCCCTCCACCACTACAGGGCCCGCTCTGCTCTGCCCCGTCTTCGGGACTCACCTCTGTCACAGCGAGACAGCCTCTGGCTAGTCTGCTTCATGTTAACGTGTGCCTTAATAGCGTATCGTACAGCAAATATGCTATTTTTACTTGTAATTAAAGATATGCTTCATGCATGTCCAATTAAATGCAGACTTTGTGCATTGCCATGCAATGTTTTAGCATCTTGGTCGACAAAGAGTCAGCCTGTATGATGGTTTATAAAGCCCATTATTAAATTAATGGTGAATCCAAACAAATAATCTAAAATGTTGTCATTCATAATAGGGGTGGGCTTTTATTGTGTTGTTTACCATTTATTGTGGAAGGTTTTTGAGCATAGGAATTTTGATCTATCATTGTCATGATAAATTTCACTTATTAATGTAAAATAAAAATAAAAACAAAACTGACAGTATAATCTGAAATTTTATTTTTGCTATTGTCTCCAATGTTTGTGGAGCAACAATTAATATCAGCAAATTCAAAAATATCATTAAATTCTGTTACTGTGTGCAGCTTAGTGAAAAAACTCACTTTTTTTTAAATAAGCTGCATCCCCAAGAAGCCTGTTGTAAAATAGAATATTTTTCAAGAACAATATTTGTGTGCTTGGTGCTACGAATGCTGTGCAGTTACCTAAAAAGTAAGTAACAAAAATGAGATTTTTTTATCTTTATTGCTGTCACAATCGTACCATAATGTATCGCAATAAAATCCATAATGTCCATATCACCCACCACTAATTCTTGATAAAAACAATCCAAACATTTCAGTAAAAAGAATATAATTATTTTCCGCTCTTTTGCATATTGTTTGTGTTTAATTCTTTACTGCCTTGCATCTTGTTACATATTCATCTAAAAAATGGGCCATAATACCTTATGAAGCACAGAAAATTCCTAATAGGTTTTTCTTTCATTATAAGCTTTGTGAAATATTATAATGGTGGGTTTATCCTTGAAATCGCCCATGGCATATTATCATACTGATGACATTGTAGAACGTGATTGATATCACACTACAATAATACCCTTCTTCATGCCCATCTATAAGCTTATGTAATGCATCTTGTCTTCATACTGTAATTTACACTGACTGATGGCTTTCCATTCAGTCCATTTAGTGAAGCCCTGCAGAGAGATCAGCATAATGGGCCTGATCTTGTCATACATGTATATGAATATTTCAAACCATGCCATTGTAACTAGATGGGGGGAGCTTTAGATAAACAACACAGATGCTTCTTCCTCTTTGGCCGCGCTTGAAGATGAAGTGCGCTCCAAGCTGTATTTTCTCTCCCTGCCTCAAAACTGCCTTTCCACAAATCACGGTGCCCATATTTCCTAATTCAATTTTTCTCCCTGTCTGATACCTCTTCCTGTATGCAAGCGATTGATGGCTTTGCGCTCGTGCGTGCGTGTTTATGGGCGTGCACATTGCCACGTCTGTCCCTGAGAAAGAGATGATGTACGCCGACGTAAACGATGTATTTCACAACACTCCATCTCCAGACCCTTCCTGGCAGCGGTGTGCCGGGTCGCTTGCTTCCCTGAGCCTGTCCATCAAGTATCCCTCCCCACCCTCCTGTCACGGGCCAAAGAATTGTGGGAGGAGAAAGTGGAGCGTGTAAGGGGCCGCCGATCAGTTTACCTGAGCTTGGCGGTCCGGGCGAGTGATGGAGGGAGCCGCGGCATAAAGGGAAATATAGTTAATGCTGACTGATTGGAGCAGGTGGATGGAGGAAAAAAAGAGGGAGCGTATTAGAAAGGAGAGGTAGTGAGAGTTATGATCAGGAAATATGCTTGTTATGCTAATGGTGGCTATACTGCAGCCGTACCACGTGTTCAGTGCTGATGGATGGAGCTGCAGAGGTCACATCAGGTAGCAGAGGGTTGAGGACCCTGCTGAGCTGTAATGTCAGCTCATTTCTGCTGAAAGTCCAAAAGCCATAGGAAGAAATCACTTCATATTTTAAATCTTGCACTGTAACAGTGATCCCACCCCACAGACTGTGAAAATATTTTGTCAAATGCTAATTACAAACTGTTTAATGTAATAGACTAACAGAATCTAGTTCAAACATAAAGTGCCTTCCATATTTTCTGCGGAATTTGTTTATATTTGTCAAGCAACTCATGCATGAGCAAATTTGCTTGGGAGTGTCGTCACGTGTGTGAGGAGGTTACTGGATTTGTGTGAGGTTAGGGGGTGACTGTAAGAACAGCTGGGATAAAAGGGGTGGAGGTAGGGGGCCCCTGGGTTACAGATACATTCGGTCATGCATGGGGGTGAAATTCTTTACGGTTCAGATTAGTATGTCAGTTGCATAAATCTGGGTCAGGACACTGGCTCCTGTGTTTAGTATGCTGACCATGTGAGGTCTGGACTCTAAGTCTACTCATAGCCCTGAATGAACTCAGCTCTGTCTCCAGACTGTCTCCTTTACCTTTCCGTCTTTCTCGTGGACTCATTTTCAGCTTCCTTTTTCATCTGTGGTTCTTTCCACTCTTTCTCCTCAGTTTTCTCTCTGAGCCAAGAGCATTCTTCCAACCCCTCTTCTGTCTCTGTGCCTTTTTTCTTCCCGTACTCTAGGCTCTTTTTTTCTCTTGACTACACTTCTCTTTTTTACTGTCAGTCACTCACAGCTTTCCCTTCTTCCCTCTCTTGTTCTATTTCACACACACAGTTCTCCCCACAAAGTAGCCTTTTTATCACTCATTTCCCTCTTCCCTCGCTTATTTCTCCTGCTCCTTTCATGTGCTTTTGAAATTCCCTTTTCATCTTTAGCAGTTTTCCTCTCTTGCCTGTTCTCTTGCTCACACACACACACGCATAATGACACACACACAGGCTCATTCAGTCATTCTTTTATTATCCCAAAACTAAAGTGATAAATGGCTCTCTTTCTTCTCCCTAAATGTCACTCGGGGAATTGTCTCTGCTCACTGATTGACTGGAGTAGAGGGTTGGCCACACATGCACATGTGCCATTCATGTGCACATACAAAGTTGGGGTAAAATGGAAGAGGAAAGCAAAAGAGAGAGGTAATGTCTTATTGGAAATATTAACTAAAGTTCAGTAGGGTTTCTGGAAGTTTCAGTAAGTTAAGTTTAAAACACGTACGGCCACTTATGAATGATTGTAAATTTACTGTTACAAAACACTAAATAAAATTTCCTACTAGTGTTTTTTTTTTATCTTAATTTCTAAAACATACAATAAGCTTGTTTCAATCACAACTATAGATCACACACACACAAAACTGTTGTAGTTAAAATTAACAGATTAATAAACTTAAGACTTACATTAATATTATTTGGACCTAGTAATAAAAATCTGTATATATTTAGGCTTTTTAAGAACATCACATCTGCTTTCTGACCCTCCATTTCAGAGATAAGTCTCTTGTAAATAAATAAAAAAATAAAATAATAGAAAAGAAATATCTTGGCAGCTAACTTGGGACTATTGACCTTCTTCATTCTCCTTGATCTAATAAGCCTTTGACACCAAATCCCACAACGTCCTGCTGAGCAGCTATATAGAATCACCAACACTTTAATGTTTTCATCTCTGGTTGCACCTCATACAGCTGAAATTTTTCGAACCCAGGTCACACACTCTTGTTACTTCTGGTGTTCTCTAAGGTTCTGTCCTGGGACCTCTTCTGTGTATTATATATGACTTCTCTTTAAGATTTTTTTCCTCCCATGAATGATAAATGGACTGAGCTTATATAACTTATATAAGTCTCTTATCTCCCTCTATAATTGTTTACAAGAATGATTGTTCCCAAACAATTTCCCTAAATTGAACAGTCCTACAACAGAAAATTTAAGAATCTTTCTCAATCAAACCTGAATTTAGTGTTATTATTATTTTATTACACAGACACTCTGAGGGAACCTGCATTCACAAAATATATATACCCTTTATGTGACGTCACAGTTTATTGTTTGAGATTCTGTGCGATTAAAGAAAAAGACATCTGAAGAGATAATATGGCAAAATGTGTGTGGTAGTAATGGTTAACAATGCTCAGTCATTTTTCTAATGTCTCACTCACCGTGCCTCGGGTGCTGGAGACTGAAAAAGGTCAACACGACTGGTGGTTACACGTCGTCTTCCCTTATTTCATTCTCTTCACTGCTGAACCAGCAAGGATGCTGCTCTGTGTCATCTTTACTTTCCAAACCAGGATAAAGAGATTTAATAGGGAGACGGTCGGGAGACAGACAGACGAGACTAGGGCATGGAATGAAGAAGGGATGAAAAATTAAATTGATGGAGATACGGATGGGGACAGAAGTGGGGGAAATGGAGAAATAGAATAGTAGAGAGTAGATTATAGGGCTTCTATGCAGGACTGGAAGTTAGACTTGGCTGCACTTCAGCTACACTCTGCACACTTCAGCTCAAGTGTGGCTCCATTAGTGCAGTCCCACTGCACTGAGAATGCCATGCACTCTAAGATGTAACACACACATATGCACGCACACATACACAGAGTAAATGTTATATCCACTGTTCTTGCATGTGCATGCAAAGCCCCACAGATGTAGTGTACAGGTGATTTACAGCAGCACTACTCTCAGATGCACATTTACCCAAAAAGCTACACTGGCCTCGTGCTGCTCTCCGTTTCCCTTTTCTCTTCTGTCCCATGCCTGCATGCATACACACACATTTGCAATCTCTTCACTATCCACCAGATTGCTTCCCGTCAAAATAAATAATTAAATGTCTGCAATAACAGCTTCTGAAAAAAAGATCCCTCAATTAGTGCAAAATGGGTAAATGGCGTGGGGTAAGAGTGGTGGGAGGGAGGATTGCACTGCACGCACACACACATATGAGCTGTTACATAAGTCAAATCATGACCCATGACATTTTTTGCACAGTTGTGCAATGGTAATTTGCCCCCTTCCCTTCCAATCAGCTTAGAGAAGTCTTTTCTCAAATCCTTACAAGTGATCATACAAGAGATCGACGGGGTTGAGATCTGAATGAGTGGCAACGAGGTGCCAAAAGGGCAACTGAGGGGAAGCTGCTGAGGTCGAGGCTGCTTGTGTGTCTGTGAGTGTGTTGTGCATATTTACAACTTTACAACAAATATCCTTAACACTCTTGTGGTCATAAGAGACAGAGTCATTCAGACCTCATGAGTTTTTTACTCTGTATGCAGTCCGTCGGGGTCACTCTGACCCGGTGTGCACTTTTACAAGTTTTTGTGTGTGTGTGTGTGGTTTCGGAAATTGACGGTCTGACGGGACAATCGCCCCGCTATCCCGCTGTCAGATCGTGAAATTTACCACGTTCCTCCTGAGCATCGTTCTAAGAGGTCAAAGAACCCATGTTTTTAGCCAGGAAAAAAAATGTTCTTGAGAAAGGTTTGACTTAATGAGTTGTTAACTGAAAGATGTTAAACACTATGGTACGGTTCTCATTTGGATCGTTAAATCCAGGTGGAGACTTTTCAGTTCAAGTTCTGCTGGAGTAATTGTCCTTTGAAGGTTCGCTTTTCTTCCATTTTGTAATAATAGCTCTCACTGTGGTTGAGTTGAGTCCTAAAGCCTTAGAAATAGCTTTGAAACAGGGGCCATTTGTTCAAATTACTCTTATCTGATATTATAATTTGTTCACTTCACAAAAAGAATAAATATTTAACAGGGGAAATATTTTTACAGGAGTGTAAGAATAGAAGAAGTGTCACTCTCACCTATGAAATATGTTACATATGTCTAAATAAGGCAACAGTGACGTTTACATGCCCTCTGTTTCAGTGAGTCACTCTCAGCCTCATTTTATATCTGACTCAGAGCATCCAAAATCTCTGCGTTTTAGCTGAGCTGGCATCTGTCCAGGTTACTTTGCACAACCTCATGATATTGCTGTCCTGCTGTCATCAGCTGGGTTGTAGCGCTTAACTGCACCCACAGCTGGTGCCAACACCAAGCCCACTAATGTTTCACTGGGACAAGTGTATTACAGAATCGGCCCTAATCTGTGTGTGATAAATGCTATGACAGTAATGCAAACAGATGGATCCCTGAGCGTGGAAACTTTTTGAGGTAAGCGGAACCAGAATGGGCAAATTTACACTTGTGCTAACAGAGCTAGCCTTCTAGAGCCTGCTATGTTTATTTAATTTTTCTCACATGTTGATTGTAGTATTGGGTTTGCTGCGCAGGTAGCAGAGGTTTATGAATCTACAAGTGATATACCAGCACAAACTAACTCATAATTGTTAAGTGTTAGGAAAAGAGTATGCTGATACCCCTAAGTAAAAACCCAGTGCAACCAGGCATCTTCAGAAGTTATACACATTTGTATAAGTTGATGTGAATAGAAATACGACTGACTCTGGGGCACTGGATAGTACTGAAGCGTTTAACTGCCAGAACTTGCAAATAAATTCAGAAGCAGCATCTTGTTATCACGATAACGTCTCTCGTGATAACTGGATATAAAACTCATTAAAACTAGAACACTGTATCGTTTAAATGAGGTATAAAACTCGTTATGATGCAATTTATATCTCATTAAAATCAAAATATCTTCTTATTTAAATCAGGAAGGTCGTAACAGTAAAACAGCAACACCTCTTGGGATGTTTAAGTATCATCTAGAACACAAGTATCAAACTCAAGGTCCTCGGGCCAAATGCGGCCCACCATAGCAATTAAGGCAGCCCTCTAGAGGCTAGAGGGTCACTTAAATTGAACTTTAAGATAACATTTGTTCGGTTATTTATTTATTCATCAGTCAACATTTTCATTTGTACAGGACCAAATTACAATAATGTGAAAAGATGATAAAAATGTTTACATTTTAAGTTCTTCTAATGGAATATGGATAATATTTTATATTAAGTAATATCTAAAATATTTTAACAGTTTGCTAATGAGCAGTGTTATTAACCACAACTGACCCTTTAAATGACATTTATGATGTTGATGCTGCCCGAAATGAAAATATACCCTGATATAGAAAACACAGGGAGCGAAGGAGTCAGAGAAAAGCTCTTTATACCCTCACAGGAAGTTGTAATCTGTCAAAGTAGTGCATTTTTATATCTCTTTCTCATGTGAAAGTTTTTCATTTTTAACCAATTTTGAGTCTTGCTATAATGAGAATCTTTCATTATAGCAATCTCATCACGTTATAACGAGATTAAAACTTTCTGTAACGTGAAAGTTTCTTGTTATAACGAAATACTGCTCCTGAATTTATTTCCTGCCTCTGACAGTTGAAATGCACACCGGACACAAAATATTTTACTTGTTAAAACATTCCACAGCATGTGCTTTGCAAGGCATCATACAACTGTGACCTTATAATGATGCATACTCACGCAAACTGCTAGACAAATCACATTCAATGCACCTGTTTATACCTACAGGTGTATTGGATGAAGAACTGGGAAACACTGCAAGATGAAAGACAAAAACAGAAAGATGCTTATTCCTCAAATGTGTAGAACAGTTGTTTCACCTTGCTGCAGTCAAGAGCAGGTCAAGTAGCATATGATTCTCCAGAGCAAGGAGAAGATCAGTTGTGTGAAGCAACGTGAGCGAAGATAAAAGCAGGGGGCTGGGATAAAGTGATGGTTAGTAAGAAAGAATGCAAGGTGGATCAATGTGGAGCAGGGAAATATAAAATCTGTGACATGTGGAGCTTAAAGAGCATGACTTGGTACTAGGAGGGACAGAACTGGTTCAAAAGAGATGAAGGGGGGAACAGGTTAAGATGGGTGAAGGCGCACAGAGTGACAAAACGGGAGACGATGACAGAGGAGGGTACCATGGCGGGCCCTCTGAGGTGGGCTGATTGCGTGACTGAGAGCGAAGTGCATTGCCGTGTGTGTAATACTCTCAAGACGGATATTAAGACGTGCTGCCCGACTCACCCAGTCGCTGCCCCTCTCTCCCTTTTTTCCTCCCTTGCTCTCCTCCATTCTGCTCCCTCCATCTCTACTAATGATCCTCGCGTACTGCCACACTGCAGGGCTGAGTGATGCCCACTGACAGCCGCGCTCAGGCGGAAACACTCCAGCCCCCCTTCCAGGAGTGCCAGGACACACACACACAAAGGAACATATAGAGGTGTAGCAGCACCTCACATATGTGTCTTAGTCCATGCAATGCTGCTGACAGATGTGTATTTACATTTATGGGATCCTGACAGTTTGTGCACAAAAACCGAACCCCCCAGTGGTGCTCACAGTCATGCATTTATTGTAAATATGCCTCTATCTATCGTCATCTGTCTTCAGGTGTTGGTGATAGATAACTGTGGGCCATCAAAGTAATCGCTGGGTACAGCCTGCTGGTTAATGATGCTACCAGCAACTCCTTTGCCCTGTGAGTCTGATGGGGAATATGTTTTTAAAAGGAGAAATTGTGAAAATGTCTGGATAATAACAATGCACATACAATAACAACGTTGAAATTGCCCAACAAAGATGCAAAATTGTCTGCTTTGAAAACAAAGCATCTTTGTTTCTGTGCACCATGTGTGAAGATCTCTATTTTTAATTAAATACGCGCTAATCAAAGTTTGTGGCTGATTTCTGACGTTAGCTGTTTTAAATTTCTTTTGAAGAAGTATTCAATACCTGTTTTTTAGCCGTCCTGGGTGTGCAAATGACACAGATTTTCTGTAATTGCTGTGAAAATGTGGTGATTTTTGTGAAAATCTTATGCTATTCCATCCCTTCATCCAAGGTTATGTGACTGAGCTAAACATATGCTTCAACCTAATTTAAATGCTTGATGGACCTTGGGGATTGAATTCTAGTTTGTGTCCTCTTCATTATTATTTTCTCATTTCAACCACTCAAAAATCTCTTATTTGTAAAGTGATGAACTGCATTTTCAAAGCCTGACATCCCAAATGTCTGCAGCTTTTTGTATTTTTTCAACATTTCTTTTCTGACATCTGTTGCTGTGTTCAGTTTATGGTCTTGCAATCAAAACAATTGTCTTTGATGCTGCTAGTTTTAAAGTGTGTGTCAATAACTGATCTATGTGAGATAACGTTGTCAGAAGGATTTTCATTGCTCAGAGTGAACAATATGAATTTCTTCACCAGCTCTCACTTTCTTCTGAAACAATATTAGAATTAAAGAAGAAAATAACTATTCTCCATTATATAATATGATGCTAAAGACATGTCATGATACTGGCCTTGTATGTTGAAACCCCAGCTTTGTACTTACTGAATGAGCAACACTTGTCTGAGATTTTGCTGTAAGATTAATTTATACATTTTTTTAAAAGCCTATCAGCATAAACTGAGACATTCTCATTTTATTCTCATTTATGACATTCAGTAAATTAGAATGTTATAAAAAAGATTTATTTTGAAGTGTTTATATTTGTAATATTTTATGATTTAACACTGCAGCTAATAAAAAACAAAAATGAAATTACTAAAGCATACTACATATACTGTAGCTCTTTTTGTATAATTATTGGATCATTGTGGTGTGTGATGGAGCGATGAGACACCGTGGTTAATAACATGGCCCTGTTGAGGCATTAAAGAAGCCCAGGTTCCCTCTATATGGGCCTCCAACCTTTTAATTTTATTGGCCCTCGCTGTCCCAATCAAAACACAGGCCGATATGTTTGGCTAAGCAAACAGTGATACAATGATCATTAAACCAAATGATGGTACTTTTGACATTGTTCACAGGTGTTAAGTACTGCTGGTAAAGGAAATTGGCATTACATACAGGTTGTGTGCTAAATGAGAATGAAAGGAAATGTGCTTCATGCATCCTTTTTCTTTCCCTCAACTTTCCATCAATATCCTCAGATGCAGCATGGTATGATCAGCCAGCAATCACCCTCCGTGTGGAAGTTATCAGTGATTATCTTCTGGATAATGTTTAAGTAGATAAAGACAGTGAGCGAAGAGAGCAGGCTCCCTTGGTTTTGGACTAGACGTAGAGAGGAAGTGTGAGGCTCACAGTTTTGAGAGTGATCATGAGGATTGTCTAAAACATGCAGCTGTTTACACAGCTGAGGAAAGGGTACTGATAACTTGAGAAAACCTCAACCTTGCTTTTCTTTAACACTTTTTCCTTCCACTGAACTTTCTATTTCTAAGCTTGACCTTTTTATGCTTACCCTTTTTGTGGAGCGTGTCAGTACTGTTGTCAGTTCAGTAGTATTCTTTAAATAGAAAAAGAAATTTTCTTGTGTAATTTTGTAATTGCATAAAAAACTGAATTTTGCTTGCACAAAATCATTCTGTATATAATGTTTCAATAACTTTTCGAATTTCAATTCCAGAAATAAACAGACTTTGATGATATTCCTGATTTGTAAAACACACCTGTACTTGTCTGTATTAGGCCCTTTGCATCTCCCATCTGAATCCAAGCTGATGCCCGGACCCAGACTAACACAGAAACGTCTGGAATTGGGTCACATCATCCCATGCCTCTAATTAGATGCAGTGAGAGTATCTATTTTGATGCATAGCTGTATGTCTGCATACGCGTCCACACGCCAGGCACTTTTAATCCGTTGTTGGCCTCTATGGTAATGAAGAGTCATGGGAAGACATGTTAACCTGCATTTCTGTTTTTTTTGTTGTTGTTGTTCAGAAAGAGACATTTCTGGCATTGCTGCTTGAAATGTGATGAAGTAATGACAATAGAAACAATGCTTATAAATTATCAGCAGGGTGAGGGAAAGGTCAGGTTCAGCTATCAATGTTGCATGTGAAACATTAACATTCAATGTGGAACAATCTCCAATGGAGAGGACCCTTTGGCCTCCAGTACATGCTCTGCGTTGCAAGATTATTTCAATCCATTTGTGAGATGTAACTCCAATTTCCCTGCAGAAGTGAATGGTGCTTGAGATGAAACAACTCTTTACCTTCCTCTTGTAAGTTTAGTCTTTCCTCTTCCTGCGGTGTATCTACATAGGGTGTGAGGAAAAACATACCTGCTCCTGCAGATTTAATGGATCTTTGTTTTTCTTTTTTTATTTGTAATTTCACGTGTTTCTTTGCACGCCTCAACATGACTAATAAACTGGGATGTTTGTTAAAAATGAACAGAAATCTTTGAAGTTTTATCCCTAGAAAAGAATTTTACATCAGCTCTGCGGGGTGTATGTGCAGAAGGAATCGAGGGTAAATGATCAGCATACACTTGAAGGAGGGTGGATGGGAGGATAGCATAAAATTGTGTGCGGGCGTGGGCGTGTGTGTGTGTGCAGGCAGGCAAGAGTGTGTGTAGAAAAGGAAGTAAAAGAGAGAAAGAGTAGCACAGGGCTAGCCTTAATTAAGTTTTCAGGAACCTCTTAAAAGGTCATGGCATGCCTGTGCAGCCCTTCACCACCTCTACCGGCAGGCACTGCCGAAATTTCACTTTCTCTACTTCCATACTTTTCTCGTCTCCCTCCCTCAACACCCCGTTGCGATCTATCCAGTCATCAGCCCCCCATCTGTGCACATTAGCCATTCATGAACACACTCATTAGGGTGGGAGTTTGAAGCGATTGTGTTCTCTAGTCTGCGGCTGGAGCGTGGCGATTAATATTTCAGCGTCTCCTGCCGAGGAGCTGAGAGCAAGTTTGGCCCTCTTAGGCTGGAATGGGAGAGCCCCCCCTATTACCCCCTCCCACACACAGAGGCCTACCAAACTGCACCCCCCTCTGCCCCCCCCCGCCCCCCGTCCCCTATTCTGCCTTTCTCAGACAGCTTCACAACTTACAGTACGTTGCCCCTCTGTATCCTTTATTACACACACACGCACTCATGGTTTGAATACACATTTCGCTCACACACACACACAAATGACCCTAACTCAAACTGACTTAATTGGGCTCTTTTTGTTTCAGGAAACGGAGACAACGGGAGGAGGGGTAGTGAATTCTGTCTCTTCTTGCCCCCCTCTCTGCCCCCATCTTTCTCATTCCTCTGAGTCGGAGAGGAATGTCCTCTTTCAACCATTCTTGATTTTGTTTCCTCATAAGCTCTCACTCAGTCAGCTCAAGCTTTGGTCAAGGAGGTGGGAGCGGGCGACGGGGTGTCGGGGCTGTAATGGGAGGTGGGTTGGTGGCATTCTTCAGCATTCACACGCAAGCTGAGTTAATTCAGACTGAATCAATACCCTCTCTCGTCCGTACAGTACTCTCCCACTTAAAATATGAGAATTTGAGGGAGCCAGGGGCATTGCAGGTTATCAGACTGTCAATATTTGAAGCACAGCTTGTGCATACAGAAGTCATTTTGACGCTGCCTGAGAGCGCTCTTGTTCTCTTTGAATTCACAGACATCTTGTGTCTCTAGACTCTGTCCAACAATTAAGTTGGAATGATTTGGAGGCATACATTTTCCCCCCACCCCCACTATTTGCGTTCCACTTTAAGTTCCAACCTTTGATATTTTGCAATAAAAGAAGAATGAATGCTTTCACATTTTGCAAGTTCTTTCTCAACTCTTTCATAGCATATATTTGTGTGAACCACTTTATCTTTTCTCTGTAAGGCACAGAAGCATTCAATTGGCTACCATCATGTTGGAAAAGTGTGACATACATATACATACACTATTGACAATCCTAGGAACTTAACCTCAAAGACACCACACTTCTCTTGATTTTTTTTTTTTTTTACAATACATTAGTCTAGTGTAGCATCATCATTTGTCTTAAAGATTTAGCTTTGTTGATGTGACTAAGCTACAGTATTCAATAAATTTGTGTTTTGATACTATGGACAGTACATTTAAGGCTAACATTAGCATGTTTCCTCTATATGTTAATATGACTTGTTGATTTCAAATGTAAGTGTGATTCCAGCTAAATCCTGACAATTAATGATTACATTCTTAGATTTACCATTTTATTTTGAATGTCAGAAATGTTTTAACTGGTGTTTCAGCTGCATTTTGCTCTCCTTTACTCTGCAGAATAACTGAGCACAGAGTGCAGAGCAGAACCTGTAAATGGTGAATAACATTTTTTTAATTTGTCAGACCAACAAAATAATGTGCATGGTCTAATATACAGAATTGGAACCAATGTACAGAAAAAATGGAACACGGGGTTAGAAATGTCGCCATACAAAACTAGATGTCAGAGAATCTAATACCGTTTTCGGGACATTGCCAGAGCTGTTTGTTTGACTCAGGTGTGTTGGAATGGGAAAACGTCATCATGCAAGAGGGGATTTCAAAATGTTTTTGAAACACTGCTGGCTTGTGAAATATTAATGTTCACACAGTTTGTCTGAGTGCAAAAATATTTTCCGTCATTGTAGGGGATAGTGCTTGTCACTGAAGGTTCATGCTGCTTCAGAGGGAACACATTTACACAGATAATTGTCCTAATATCGGTTTTAGCTAACAAAGCCTCAGAAATTTAGATCCCTACAACTCCCTCCAAGCAGGCTCCCTTGTTCAAGATCTTTCCTTTGTCATTCACCCACCTCTACCCTCTCAACCTCTCCCATGTGCAGATAAACTAAGCTTTTCATTCTAAACATGCCGCCCCTTTTTCATTCTTCTCCTCTATATAGGTGTATGAATAGGTGGGGGTCCATGGTCTGTGCGTGGGTAAGTGGAAGTCTGCGAGCTGAAGTGCAGCATGTGAGTAGGCATTCATAGGGCGCATTGGTGGGTGCAGTGCACATTGATGGCTAATGAAGTTCCCCTGCACCTCATAGCCCCATTAAACTGCTGCCCCCTACCTCTACCCACTTCACCCCCCACCTCTTGCCTTTTTTTCTCCCTAAGGGAGAGAGTTGGCAGGGAGAGAGCTGGCTGCTATAGCAACAACAAGGAATCCTCCCTCTCCCACAGGTCTCCTTAGCAACTGGTAGCTTGGCATTGCAGTAATGAGCGTGCCCAGTGTGCCAGGCTTTGTGTCATGTTTTCCTCTATGTGTCAGAAAGATGGGATAAATTTCTGCACAGGTGTGTAACTGTGCCTGAGCATGATTTAGTTGGCTGCTGGGTACAGCTTTTTATGAGAGTTAAAATGTGTTATGACAAAGCTGGACATGATTTTTGCCCTCTAAATTGCCAATCTGATTTGATTGAAAAATGAACAAACCTAGCCGCTGACTTTTTTTGACAGACTATTTGTCTTTTCTGAATGTTTGTGCCCTCTGCAGATGTGCCCCTGTGGCCCATATTTGTATATTTGTCTTCCTCTCTGTAATTGTGGTCATTCTTCTCTATACTGTGAAATTGAAGCAATTAAAGGGACAATCTGATGAATTTTGCATGCCATGTGCATGGCTGCCTATGAGTTTCCTGCCTTGCTGAAATTAAATTAAACGCTGAGAATGATTTTTATTAAAGTGTGATCTGAGGTGTGCACTGACCTTTAGAATGTAGGAAATGAGAGTCTCATTGTTATGAATGAGATTATGTGGAGCCTGAGTGTGAAAAAAACCCTTGGTCTGCATCGATTCTGTTGTTGGCTGACAGTTTCTTTGTATATAGCAGAGGGAGATTTCTGCATAACCAAATCCACACTATTGCTGTCGGCTATTAAACGACCCGATACAAAAATATTGACACACATGCTCTCATAAATGCAGATTGACTTGCGCACGCTTGCACGCACACATATTTTGCAGATCTTGTAAAAAGAGCTGTAAAAGCCTCTCCAGAAACGTGTTGGTCTTTAACAAGAGGATGGCGAGCCCAGTGGAAAATGTTAGTTTGCTCCCCAGTCGAGGTGTGAAGTGCGAGCAGGCGGCCGGCCCCACAGGTGGCCCAGCCCAAACACCTGTTGTGTGAATCCTCTGTGGGAGGGTGTGAGGTCTGCCTACCTTGCAGGCCCCTGTGGAAAAAAAACCACACCCATGCTGTACTGTGGCACGTGCATGTTCATGTGCTCTTTCCAAATCCAAGGCTCCCCCGTTCTGTGTGTGGGCGTCAGACGCAATGCCCAGATTGTGTCCTCTTTGCGCCCACCGGAAACTCTTGGCTGTCCCTGGCATCGGTAAAGCGGATTTTCCGATCCCCTATCAGGGTCTCAGATGCTACTCTAATCTGTTAGCATCTATTTTTAGCCACAAAAGCTGCGGCAGCCCTTCTCTATCCCACACCCTGTCGCCCCAATGCCAACCCTTCCCCTGGCGCCAGGGTGGGCACAGATGATGGGTTGCCAACCATTGGCTGCAATTAGTGCACAGTCAGGCAGGAATCCCCCACCAACTCCATTACACCCCTCTCCACAGCCACTTCCTGATCTGAGGCTACCAGACACGCTACCACACACTTACTTTCCATTTTAAGCCTTTTTATAAATGGCACTCCTGCAGTGTTGCGGAATAATGGGGTCGAATTCAGAGCACCTTTCACTGTGCTTGGACTCACTCTGCTGTGAAAACTACAGTCAAGTACAGCGGAAGCCAAAGGAATGAAGATTCAAGTTGTACATGTTTAGTTCTGGTGCAAAGATTAGGTGCAGAATGCCGATGATTCAACACAAATCAATGAACGCAACTTTTCCCCCCCTAAAATTAGAGTTGTACGAAGTTATATTATTAACTTTGATTTTGTAATGCCAACTTTATCTGATTATGATTTCTGTTTCAGATGTATGAATGACATTGAAAGACTTTTTTTTAAACTTTTTTTGACAAATGAAGTGTTTTATAAATAAAATGTTTATAGTATAAGTTTAGTTTGTTCAAAAGTTTCATTGCTTTCTATTTTCCTCACTAAAATGTTCCACAGATATAGATTTTTTCCTCGAATTTATTATAAATGATTTATTTAAGTATTTAAGAAGAATTTTTGGTGAAGTTTTCAATTGTTTTGTCATTGCAACTGCCTTCATTAAACATCATCATTAATTATTTTATCATATATATATATACATATATATATATGAGCATAGCTTGCCTGGTTAGCATGTCTAACCACATTCCACATTAATAAATAGATCCTTAATATAACGGAATAATTTTAATTTTTTTGTGAGGCCATGTGAAAGTATTATCAGGAGTATGTAGTATGCAAATGTCATGTCATCGTCAGTTTGTAAAAGTTAAATAAATACTCGAGGCTATGGTAGGGTGTGACTCATCAGTTCACTTAACAGTGGATTAGATTTTTTAATTTGGACAATGGCATCAAAAAGGAGATGCTTCTGTGTTTTTAGGTCTGACTGTGTTTTGGAAATTATCCCAACAGACTCACTGTCAGTAACAAAAGTTGCTCAACTGACAAACAGCGACAAGTCAAACAGCACTCAGGTAATAATGTTGTCCTTTAATACCCACTGATATAGCACTACATTGCTCAGGTATGATCATTTCCATTACATGTGCTTTAAATTGTTCAAACCAGCCAAAACAGGACAGATGAGTGGCTAAAACCTACTGTAACTTACCACCATTTTGAAAATTCAGTTACTTTTTTAAAAAACCTACTGTGGCATAGTCTCTTTTTGCAACAGGTCAGAATTATCAATGACAGTAATTCCACAGATTTCAAGCTTATTACTGTCCAATTTCCTTCATCAGCCTGATTCTAACTGCAGCTCTGTATAAGATGGTACGAATAAGACCCAAATATTTTTTTATTTTTTTTACAGCTGCTTTGTGTAACAGATTACTGTTGCAACCATTCATCAGTATTACAACAGTAATGCACTGAGATTCATGTATTTCCTAATCCCAGGTTTGTTTCTTTCCCAATGAGGAATACAATGTGTCTTGCATGCCAATGCAGTCGTGACCACTGCTGTGGAGGCGATGATGGCATGTGGCAGAGAAGTAACTGTTTCTCACCTCCTAATAAAAGAGACTCCTTTTTAATCTTTTCAATTTGATTGCGTTCCAAAACAGGCCTGTCTACCCATCTGTCTCTCTTAAAGAAGCCTCCTAAAGGGATTTTAATCATCTGGCTCTGGGCTTCTCAAGCAAATAACTACATCTCTCTCTTTTCCTCTTTCATGCATTACCTCTCATACACACAGTCAATTTCAAATTTTATTTCTTGTACTCACTGTCAAAGGTTTGCTTTTCTTTTCTCCTTGATACACCATATCATCAGAGCCTCATCATGCCATATCTGTGCCACCATCAAGGCCCTACAGTCACATTTTAAGTCCCCCCTCAGACACATGAAATTCCCCAAACTCTGTCCCTTTTAATCCACATGGCTTCAAATTCTTTATTTTCCTTCAAAGGGACAACTCAAGCCGTAACATCAATCACGAAAAGCGAATATTTAGCTGGCGCTAATTTCCACCAATAGCCTGGAGACAGGCTTAGCTGACAAAACTCATTCCTGTGCTGAACAAAACTGCTTGTGTTGAAATCTCCCCTCCCCCTGATCCCTCCTGCCTTCTGCACAGGCAAAAACAGCATCACAATAAACACAGTTAGTGCTTCTGTTACTCCCCGTTGATTTAGGCTTATCAAATGAATGTGCACCATGGAGGGATACCCTTTGACAATACATAATGGATCCATTCTGCATGAAATGGTTTGGTAATACCAGTCGAGTGTGGCAAACGGCTTTACCCGGTGCCACTACAAGAACAGCTGCTGTGTTCTTAGCTGGGCAAGCGCACCACACTGTTTCACCCTTGAGGTTGTTTGAATCGGGTGAGTGGTTTCTTTTTGCCCGTTCCCAGACTCCATTCACACTTCTTGGTTTCTCACTAGGTTCTGTTTGAATGAATGCACATTTGCCACAAGTTGAATCTTCTAAACCATTTGACCCGTTTCCTTGCCCCTCTCTGTGTGAGCGGGAAAAAACCCAGTGGATACTAACAGAGGCCTAATAAAGGGGGATGGGCATTTTGAGGGCACTTCTTTTGTATAGTTTGGAGGGGGCCCCTTGTGGTACCTCCTATTCCCACCCCTTTATGCACAGCACCTTCCACCACAGCTGAACCCATGCCAGTCAATCAAGTTGCTTCAGACGAATCAATGGGCACTATAACAAACCCTGACCAACTCCCCCACCATTGCCCCGTCTACTCGTATTTTCTCCCAATTCACACTTGGAGTAGGGGAAAGAAGGGTGTGTGTTGGGCATGAAGCCAAAGTGGCCAAGTGGGCACCGTCAGTTAACAGACAAGCTGGTGACGGTTAGGCATTGTTATGAGAACAGTGAGGTTTATTGAGCACCCCTACTGCCTTCATAATGTCGGTGGATTGTGTACTTCAATCAGACCTTGATGTGTGCTAAGCTCCAACTCTGATAGCCATTAAACTTCATTGATTCTCACCACTAAAGAGGCCTCTGCAGTGCCTGAATTAAACTGAGTTTGAATGTTTAAGAAGAAAACGAGAACAGGGAAGTAGTTGATCGGTGTTACAGGATTTGCAAGAGCCAGATGAATGGATTTTAACGAGGATGCTCAGGATAAATAATCACGGTTTCTAAACAGTCTTAAAAAGTCAGAAAATATATTCAATTCAACTGGAGTATTTTTAGGTCTGCAGAAGAAGGAAAGAAAGTAAAGCATTTTTATTTCCTTACTTGGTTACACATTGAAGTGTTGTATACATACATACATACATACATACATACATACATACATACATACATACATACATACATACATACATACATACATACATACATACATACATACATACATACATACATACATACATACATACATACATACATACAGCTAGAAATTATGATGGACTTTTCCATTTCTACACAAACTTTGGAAATTAGGTCTTAAAATCTATGGTATTTTCTATTTGAAAAATTTTTGCAAGACCCAAAATACCTCAAATCTGTTCATGTGCAACCTTTGTTACATCTATTTTAGTACAATTTCCTTCTTTTAAGTTACAAAAGCCCTTGCAGCATCTCATTCAACCTGCCTGTTGTGGAAAAGTGTCAGCATGTCAGACTTGTTTTTAAAGACCCTAAGCTTTTAATCTGAGGACAAAGAATCCCATCCTCTTATTTCGTATCTATTATCTAAATATCTAAATCAGCTATTGGGATTTTAAAGACTTAATGAGAGTTGAACCCAAGCTGATTCTGCTACATCCTCGAAACTCTTGTTCACCTTAATTGGCTTTGATTGCCCTGTAAGCCATTACCCTTTACCTCTTTTGCTTTATGGCCAAATTAAGTTAGTTGTGATTGAAGACTGATGAGGGTGGATGTGCCTGATTGATGGGGAAAAAAAAGAAAAGTAACAGATCTACTTATGACTCCATCTGTTCATTCCAGTATTAGGGACCAAGCAGTGCATCTTTCTGCATAAGCTTTGCCACTGGTTCATTCATTATTTAGAGCCCTCTCCAACAGGCCCATTGTATTAAAGGGGTATGATTTGAATAGGAAGTAGCTTCTTGGGCCCAAGCGTGTGATGTGTGTGTTCCTCTGTCATTGTATGTTTCTGTGGGCTTCATTCGTCTGTCTCGGCAAGCCAGGGGGCTGAAAAAGAATTTCCATTTTATGAATATTTAATACATAATAAAGTTTTCAATTTTATTCTGTTCAAGCTGTAGGGGTAAAGAAAATGTGACAAAGCCAACCCTCAAGGACAGAGCACAGAATAAAGGTGGTTGATTTGATGGAAGCATCAAAAATATGGTTAACACTGGCTTGCTGCTTTATCATCAACTGTAATATACATAAACATTAGTACCACCTTACTTCGACATCCTATAAGGTTTTTATGTCATTCTTTTTTCTGCACTTTATGCACTCCTCTTATGCAGCATTACTATAGGATCATAGTACAACCACCCTGTCCGTTGCCTCTGAGTTGACCTGGCATAGCTTTGTGTGAGACACCCAGCTGGGAGTGCCTCTGAATCAACTTGGGATTAGCCCAGGATTGTCTGGGATTACTCAGGGATGGAGGGGGATTAGCAATGACTGCCTGTTTCGGGGGCGTGAGGACTTCAGGCTGGCCAAAATGCCCCTGACTCAGAGAGCAGAATGTGAACGGAACCACACCCACGGCGGAACCACCTGCAACCTGAGCTATTCTTAGATTCCTGAACATGATCGCACACAAAAACAGGATGTTTTGGGGACAAGAAATTTGTTGGAATTTATGTAACAGATTTCCGGCTGCCAGTTATGATCATGGTGTTGATGCCATGGCTGGCCACCATCCGAAATCTCTCAAATCTCTCTAGCAGGTGGATTCATCAGATAAAGAGGGTTTGGGATGACAAATCCCTTCAAGTTCAGTGGGGCTGCTCTTCTTTTACAGAGGGATAAATCGAGATTTGAATCGGACAGGTCACACAGAGTGGCAACGCGAAGTGGTTCATTCTCTGAAAGATGTCCCATTTACAACCGGCTTACATATGTTTTAATTTAGGCATGCATGGGGCTTGGTGGGGGGATGATTTGGAGTGGTATGATAGGTGGATGATCCAGAGATCGAGACAGGGAGCTGGCGCGGCACGTAGAGAAGCCGTCAGATGCAGGGAGCGGGCATCCCCTGCGGACCTGCACTGCCAAGATGAAAGGCTGCTTAGTGTTGGAGCAGCAGCATCAAACACCCGCTTCCTCTTGCATCCTTTCCCCATCCCCCCTGCTCTCCCTCCATTTCTCTCTCTCTAACTCTCTTGACTCTCACCACAATATGATATAGTTACGCTGCTTCACGTTTACCAGGTTGCCATGGTTACCCAATGCCGGAGGTGTCACAGCAAGATAACCCAAGGAGGCATTCACAGATCACCTGAATTCAGCTTTCCTCCTATTTATGTGTTTTTCCTCACAGCAATTTGATTTATTTGTTTCCCTGCTGAGCAGTTCCATGTGAATACAAATAATCTGCAACATAATACAGATAGTCAAAGAGTTAGAACCTCTCAATTGGAAATAATCCATTGCACAAGTATATTCTCAAACAAAGAATGCTTTTGGTTTGATATTTTCCTGCTTAACAGTCTAAACAGCCCATACAAACTAGGAGCAGAATTGCGACAACAGCAGACTTTGAGATGCAAATGATAATGAAAAAAATACACTTGATTTTATGAATTACTGAGCCATTGACTGTACTTGCAGGCAGAAAGGATAATGGGAAAGTAATTGGTGGCACACTTTCTAATTGAAAGGATGGAGATTGAACGCAGAGGTGGAAAATGACTTATGTTCAAAGAAGTGTGTAACATAAGAAAAAGGAAAATCTTGACAAGTTGAAATATGTAGCACTCGGTAACAAGAGAAAGCAAGACTCTGAAAGGCTGCGATAAAGACGAAACAAGGGAGGGGAAGAGAGATAGGCATTGAAGGTTGATGTCAGAGGGTTGGATACATCCATTAGCCTTCCTTGCTCCTGGCTCAGTCTTGCAATATGCCCTCCCTCTCTTCCCAATTCAAGCTAGAACAGCAAAAGAGACGGGGCTGGCACAAAGCCAGACTGGCACCAACTTCAAACATAGAGTAAGCTCAACCTCGGCGGCTTACATCAGCCCAGCTGAAGGAAGAAATAGAAGAGGACAGATGGATTGATGAGAATGAATGTGCGAGAATTGATGTGCAGAAAGAAAATCTCTCAAGACTGAGTCTCAGGTCACTTCAGGTTGGATGAGGCTGACACGAGTCTTGCCTCATTCCAGTTGAGGCTGTCCTCTGAATTTAATACTTTTGAGATGGCTCTTATGATTAGGCATGTTGACTAGAAAAATACCTCTGTATTATTTGTAAGCAAAAAATGTCTCAACATCTGTGTTCATAAAAGAACAATATTGTAGATAAATGGAAATTTATTTTAAGTAAATTACTGTTTAATTTGAGATTTTACTCACTTCCTCTCTTTCATCTGTCTTTGCAGAACTCCATTCGACATAACCTTTCCCTCCACACTCGATTCATCCGGGTGCAAAATGAAGGAACAGGGAAGAGTTCCTGGTGGATGCTAAACCCAGATGGAGGAAAGATGGGAAAAGCCCCAAGGCGACGGGCGGTCTCCATGGACAATAGCACTAAATACTTAAAAAGCAAAGGCAGGATCAGAGGCAAGAGAGTAGGTCGTCCTGGGATTGGAGCAGGATCTGCTGTAGGGGGCCTTCAAAGCTCCCCAGACCATGGTAGTCCATCACGGAAAACCCTCCCAGGGCCGGGAGTTGCATCTGGGACAGATGGAGAGTTTGACGCTTGGACCGACCTCCATTCTAGGGCTAGTTCATCAGCTTCCACCTTAAGTGGACGTCTCTCACCTATCTTAGCAGAGGTAGAACCAGAGGAACCAGAAGAAGGTGGTCTATCCTGTTCTGCCTCCCCTCACCTTTATCCATCACCAACCAGTGCCCGCTCTCCATCAATGGGGGCAGGAAATCATTGTCCTCCACTTGAACAGCTGCCTCAACTGGCTAACCTAGCAGGTGCCATAAGTTTAGATGAGCAGATGATGGAGGATGGTTATCATCATCACTGTCCACAGCAACATCAACAACATCCTGCTGTTGGCCGAAATAAGCACCAAACTCCTGTGTATCACTACAACTCTGGAATGAAGGGGCAGGTCTCCTATGGTGGAGGAGTCTACAACACAACAGGGATGGGTATTCTTCGTCACCACTCACCAATGCAGACCATTCAGGAGAACAAGGCTACCAGTTTTTCTGGAACCATGCGGGCATACTCGAGTACAAATGCACTACAGAGTTTATTGACAGGAGGTTCTGCGGTGCAACAGTACAGTTCTAAAGACCTGATGCTGGGACAGGAGAGGGAAGGCCATCCTATGTTGGGTCAAGCGAGTAATGGAGTAGGACCCACCCACCATAGCCACCATCCTGTGCACCACAATGGAATTCATAACCATAATAGAACTCACAACCACACCACTGGTCATAATCACAACAGTGTAAGCAACCACAACCCACCTCACAGCCTTGCTCACAATGGTCACAATCTCAGCCGGAGCCATACCCACACACCACCACGAGCGGCAGCTCTGACCCCATGTGGAAACAGCAATCAGCTACAGACTTACAATCACAAAGCTCCCTACTTGTACAGCCCCCCATCCCATGCTCACCTTCCTGCTTCTACAACCCTGCCCCCTAACCCAGCGGGTATGCTTGGCATGCCTCAGGATTCCTGTCACGTGGCTTCCACCCCACACCCGCGTCACAATCATTACCCAGACTCACAACACCAGGGTTTGACTAATGGACCCTACCATCATGGCCAGGGAATGGGTAACGGCAGTGTTGGTAGTAGCTACCATGGCTATCATCAGCCTTACCCTCATGACAGATTACCAGCTGACTTAGACATTGACATGTTTCATGGTAGCTTGGACTGTGATGTGGAGTCCATCCTCCTACATGACATTATGGACTCAGGGGAGGAGATGGATTTTAACTTTGACTGCTCCCTTGCTCAGGGGGTTGGGATTGGAATGGGAATGGGAATGGGTGTGACTATGGGCATGGGAATGAGCGGTCTGGCCGGTCCACAGCAGGCCCACAGCAACCAGAGCTGGGTACCTGGCTGAACTGAAAAACAAAAACTTCAGGACTGCGATCCAACTTTTGAAGCACTGTGCCCTACCATGACATTCCTGGCTCTGAACAAAGCCTATAGGACCAAGCACCCCACCCTATCTTTTTTGTTGTCTTACTCTATCACCCCTACTCTGTTTAATCCCCTTCTTACTGAGAGATCTACTTCATGTCAGATTAATTTTTTTTCTTGAATCAGCTGTACTGTGATGACAATCTCTCAGCTGTGCTTGCCCGGCATCGCTTCTCATTTACCATGAGAACTGAACTCTGAATGCACTTTATTGCAAGTGGGTCACATCTCACGGTGCAATGCCTTCACAGAGCAGCTCAGGCAGAGCTTGGCTTGTTTTCTAAGGTGCATGCAACATTTGACAGGAACAAGCAAGGAACACAACTAATGAAAGCGTCAGAAATAGGAACTAAAAAGCTGGATTTTTTTTTCTGGTGCGGCAGAGACTAATTTACAAATGTCTACTAATGTTGATTGGATGCTTGATTACAGTGATTCTGTATTGGGGTGCAAAATGTACTTCTCTAAAATTTCATAATTTCTTACCATATTTAAAAGATGAGTTCTGACAGTGATTTATTTGACAGTTTTTTATTATGGTTAAAATTTATTTCAAATAAATTTATACACATGCAAATTCAGAAATTCTAATTGATTTTTCTTCTGCAGCCATGTTATTTTAATTTTTCTACTTTACGTTACGAAGGTTGGATTTTTTTCTTGAATGTAACATGTAAAGACTGCATTGCCATTGGTTACTAAAGACTCATCATGTCATTAAATGCATGCCATCATTAGTGGCAAGCATGCAATTTGGTAAATTACAGATATTTTTATTACCTTGCTTCACCTGCGCTTCTTGAACTGGTTTGTCTCTCCCCTGTCTGTCTGGTGTTGCAGACAAAGTGACCATTCCTCACACCAAGCCATTAATGTGGCTTGATTGAAATTCAGCATCTTGCTTTTAATCTCCAAAGTGATGCAGAGGCAATGTGTCATTATTGAGAATTTAACGTGTTGTCCTTCCTTGCTCACCCCCAGCTGTCTTTAGCATAATGCACCAGGAGCATTCAGACAAAACGGTGATTAACTTTATGTCACTCTGCCTGCCGCTCTGCTCTGAGAAGGGGCAATGTCACTGTCCACTTCCCCGCTCAAGGAGGGTAAATAATACAGAGAACAAAGCCTGTTGTTGCAGTGGGATCAGTTAGTCTCAGTTTTTATGCTCTTTGGATCAATGTGTCTGAAAAACAGTAGTGTACTCACATCGTAAATGATCTCTATCATCTGTGTTATGTTCCTTTGTTTTCAAATCTAATAACCTGATGTTCAATCTGTAAAACAGGTGCAAAGGGAAATACTTAAAGGGACAGGTATGGATTTTTGAATTAAGGTTCTGGAAAAAGGTTAACTAACTTCTAAAATCATATGTGAAATATATATTTGTCTTAGCATCTTCATTAAGTCTAAATCAAGATTAGTTGAGCCTAGAGGTTCAAGCTAATTTCTAGTCCAAAGTGGACTTATTTTGTCTTGAAACCAAACCTTTGATCTGAAAAATGTGCAAACTCTATTTTATAAACCTTTAAACTATTGTCACATTTGCATTGGACAGTGGTTGGGACTTACAAGGGAAATGTTGGTAGGTGGTGTGCCACCAATGATCTTCCTTTTATAAAAGAATACAGAGTGGAACGTAAATCGCTTCTCTTCAGAGTAACCACCTAACAGAATGTGTATAACTATAATGTTTTTGCTTTTTACACTTATCTTGTGTCTTAAACATTTACTCTTACCAGAAATGCTTTATAGCTTCTGTTCTCAGTATGTGTTTTGCAAAGGAAGTTAATTTGTGGTGCATTGCCTCCCACCTGTTTTGTGTAAAAGCTGCTCAATGCAAACATGACAGTGACAGATGTTTCAAAAGGTGGCATGGAGGTGGTGTGGGGAAAGAGGGGTGAGAATGATACACTTGAGTTAATACACCAAGATTGGACAGAAGCCATGCCAAATTTCAGAAATAGTATATTGTTTCCATTAAATATAGGCTGACTTTATTTGCATTTTCTAACCTTAATTTAACTAAGTGAACTACAAATCTCTCTCTCTCTCTCTCTCTCTCTCTCTCTCTCTCTCTCTCTCTCTCTCTCTCTATCTATCTATCTATCTATCTATCTATCTATCTATCTATCTATCTATCTATCTATCTATCTATCTATCTATCTATCTATCTATCTATCTATCTATCTATCTATCTATCTATCTATCTATCTATCTATCTATCTATCTATCTATAGATATGTTGATATATATATAATTTTAATTTTTTTACAGGGGTGTCCTGCCATAAAAATTGCAGGTACAAGGGGCTCATAAACAGTAGACATTTGATTATTGGACAACAATTTGGCCAATAATCAAATGTCAGTTTAGCCAATGCCAGTTTAGCAATAACTGCTAAGTAAATAAATAAATAACAACTGTTGCAATTCACTAAAACTTGTGTTCAATGCACTTAAATTCATACTCTCATTAAATTGTGTTCATTAGATCTTTCTGGCTATGCAGGGAGATTAATGGGTCAAGCCAATATGTCAAAGGTTCATAAAATTAGTGCTCATATTAGACATTTTTTAGACTGAAGGTGTTTTAAGACAGTAGAAAACGACATTAGTTTTGGTCTCTTTCAAACTACATAGCAGTGTCATGTTACAGGGCCATCTAATCTGGATTAATACCAATAGAATAAATAATGTTGTGCAGGTAAGACATTAACTGAGTATGAAATTCTAGCAGAGCCACAGTTCAAAAATCCTGAACTACTTCTTTTCAAAACAAGCAGTCTGAGTGGTTATCATAAAGAATGGGGTCAAAATGCCACACAATCATCCACATCTACTTTTTGTGTGTTTATTCTGTTGTCTTGTAGTTGTTGTTGTATTGTTTGAAATCTAAGGGGCAGACAATGACAGGACTTGAAACATCATAGTGTATGAATTGAATCCATTGGTGAAACAATGTTGGTATAGTGCAGTATGACCTTCGCAAGATCCAATGACATCTGCCCCTCCCATATGTGCTTTGCTCAGTCGTTTTGTTGGTGAGGGGGCGTATCTGCAATTTGGTTTACCACTGGCCTTGAGAGAGCTAAAGAGAATAGGATACACCTCTTCTCAAGATACCCCAAGAAGACTCCACTTTCTGCTCCAAGCACTCATACAAAAAAGAAACACATTGTAAGGGGATGAAGGGTGGAGTGGGTGTTATTTTTGCAGCCAAAGGTCAAGCATGGCACAGACTATCAGACCCAATATTGAGGTAAACTACGTTTCTTTCAGGCCTTTTAGTTGCGCTGGTTCCAGTTAATCTTTGTGGAAAATGCGTGGAATTTTATAAGTACTTCAACCTCAAGAAGCAGTTATGTTCTATTCTATGCTACAGATGTTTAGCAATCCCCTGCTATTGGAAAGAGAGCTATATATGATGTCTAATTTTCTTATATTTATTTATGAAAGAGATCTGTCTTTGTCATTCCTAATTGTGATTGTTGTACAAGTCCAATGTTGTCCTTTTTCTGGTTTTTTTTAACTGACCTTCTCCTTTTGCCAGTTTTACTGACTTTTATTTTGTAAAAATCTCTCTCTCTCTCTCTCTCTATATATATATATATATATATATATATAAATATATATAAAATGTACAATAGTTTCTAAGAATCTCAAAAGATTATCAGTTTGCTGTCTATTTCTTTTTTTAAGAGAATGTATCTCATCATCTGGTGACTGTTAAATAAATGAAATTTAAAGAAAAACATTACTTATTTCTTCCTTATTCCTTAGTATTCTGAGTCTTAAGTGTTCTTTTAGAACTGTTTTGTGTTTGTCATTACCATTTGTATTTTGTGTAGCTACATTTTAATAAAAATATGGCTAAGACAGTAGCCATATATTATTATAATATAATATTTTATATTACAATAATATATTATTATATTTTTGTATATTCTCAAAAATGTAGAATATTTCATTAACTTATGTCAATAAATCAATCAAATTTTATTTGTGTAGCACATTTCAGCAGCAAGGCATTTCAAAGTGCTTTACATCATAACAAACACAAAGTCATGTCAATTAATTTAAAAAAATGGAATATCATTTTCATTAAGCTCGTCATCTGTAAAGATGACTTTGGACTACAAAGTAACAGTTCAGTTCATTTTTCTCCGTTGTCCAGGGAAGAGACTGCTGATGTTTGCTCTGGTTCATAGATGGTTTTTGAATGAATTTAGCTTTACAACCTTCTCAAGGTTGCAGTAATCTCTTTTGCTTTTGCATCACTTTCGTCCCATACCCGAGTGTCCTGACCTGATTCCAGGCATACAGTATGAAGAAAATGGATCCTTACATGTGCAAGGGAATTATTTTCACAGAAGGGATATCTGGATGACTATCATGAGACTTACTCTCAATGTGCAGGGCATCAGTGAATATCTAGCTAGACAACTTTCAAATCAGCAGCCATGATCGTGTAAGCCGTAGCTTAAAGCTTGAGTTGCTACGAAGTGTTAAAATTTTCTAAACAACATTCTGGATTTTCATAATCCTCCAGAGTAAGATGAAGAAATGCTTAAAATACATCCTAATTTAATGGAGCTAAAACTTGGTTTATTTTTGAGTACAAAATTAAACTTTTTAATCATATTCTAATTTATTGAGTTGCACTGACATTTCTGACTTGTACTAATGTACACTTGCAGGAGATGCATTTGTCGCTTACAATTTTTCTTTGTTTTGGCTTGTTTGTCATTTTTAAAGCATAAAACATCTCACACAAATATGATGAGTTCCGTCTGTAGTCAAATTTGAGGGTCACTATGTCATTGTGTGGGTGGCAGTTGGAATAATGACAAAATAGAGAGGATAAAAGTACTGTTGCATGCATTGTGGGAGGCATCTCTTAAATGAAAAATAAATGGAAATTGGGCGAGTGTGCACGATTAAGACAGAAATACTGACAGAAAACAAAAAGCACAACCACATTTTTCTGGATTAGAGGTGTGTGAGTATCACAAGGCTTATAGCCCACAAATCAGTATAGGTTGGCCACAGCTGTCCGGGTCCCATTGGAAGTGTTTTCACAGGAGGAGTCTGGAGCGCAACAGCGCCATACTGCCAGGCCCCAGGGGAGTCTTCGCCTCCATGCACACACACATAAACACGCAGAGATACAGACGCCACACCAAATGTTTGCGCACATGCATTTGAAAATATCACGAATTCACACATTTGCACAAAAGAAGTGCACAGCTTCGTTATAAGACCCAACACACTTATTCAAACAGATATTTCTCACTTATATGTACACTTTTAATTGACTCCACTTGGCAAATCTTCTCTGTAGGGAAAAAAGTGAGAAGTAGAGAGAAAGAGAACAACAAAGGTGCCGGGAAAAGGCGCCAGGCGGCGTTTATTTAAAGCTAAAGATGCCTGACAAAAAAAAAAAAGAAAACAATTAAATAAGTGGTTTTTCATGGGTGTAGGAGGTGGGATGTCTTCAAACACGGTTCAGTGACTTTATGAGATGTTTTGTAATTTCATGGATTTCGACCAGGCTTAGTGTGATTGAGTGTAACCCAAAACCCAGAGCCTGGCGTGAGGCCAGAGTCTTGCTTCTCTCTGTCTGTCTCCTGAGAGACAGATTTTAGGGCAGACAGGAAGGCACTTCAGTCCAGGTGCGATGCCTCGGGGACGTTCTGGTCCTCTGCTTCTCATTATGAGAGAGGCAGAGAGAAGCCACGTTACAGTGTCATTATTCATCCATTCAAGCATCTGGAAACAGGTTCTTCCTCAGTTGGTATAGTCTTGCTGTTGCATAGACTGCCCTTGGAGCTAAGGGCTGGCAGGGGACATTGCTAACTACAAACAGACAGAGCCACCCAGGCAGGACTCCGGGGTACACATGTCCTTGAGTGCTTATGAGGAATCAGCACTTCTCACCTTCCTGCTGCAACGTCAAGAGCTGGCACAGCTTAAAAACATATATTTTGTTCAACAATAAAATAATCAAAATAACACGTATATAAAATAAGCTTTTGATTCATAAATATTTGAACACACTTCCATATGGCCTGTTCATAAATGACTTCCTTGAAGCTCTATCTGTGGTTAACTGCACAGGTTAATCTGACGGTCCAAATGAAGGATAATTTCACAGATGATGAAAGGTGTTTCTAAGGATACAAAGCTCCAAACTGAATAAGGGACAAGTTTAGATGAGAGAGGGTTGAGATTGCTGAACTGTTAAAACTGTCCCACTGGGATTAAACTAAAGTTCAAACAACAAGGAGAACAAAGACATTTTTTTAGCAGAATTTCAGTACTTAGCAGTATAGAGCACCACATACACTGTAGGTTTGTGGGTTTGGTACTGTTAAAATCTCTTAGTCTGTTTAGTCTTTTTTAGTCTGAATTTAGTTTGAATATTTTATTATAAATAGAGCACAAATCAAAATAATAAAGCATAATCACCAGTCTTAGAGTCAGAAGACAATTTGTAGCAATGATCAGTAACCATTGTGACTGCTGCCAAAGCAGAGCCTTTCCAGTAGTTTTGCAAATGATGAAATTGTGATATTTTTACAGCTATTACAGATGCAGAAAGTGGAGCTTGCTCAGAGCACTCCTCATAGTTTACCCTTGAATTTTCCAGGTGTGGCCTGCATTTATATGAAGCCTCAATAAGTCAAAACTGTGTATAAGCACATTTTGCTGCAGTCGCTACTACCAAGTTTTATAGCATGCAGATATTAGCTTTTCACATATACAGACTGAAATTTGTGCCTATTATTCTTTGCAGAAGCTGAGTCAGATTGAACATACCATTTGCACAACTTTGTAATGGTTCTCTAGATAACTGGAGCAGAGATTTTTGTTAAAATGTGAGTACTGTGCAGGCAAGCTGTGGATGTGCATTGGCGCGACATTCAGCAAAGGCGAATGATTCAGAAGTGTCAACTCCTGAGTCAAATGACATGTGCAGCTGACCCAAAAAACATTATGAATAATACTGTATGAGCACATAGTCATCAGTGAGTTTCCCAACTGCTTCCAAGTTTGGTGAGTTCTTAATATTGGGCTCAATAGTATTTGAAATTTTGAGAAAGCATTCATTTGTGAGTTGAAGATTTATTTATTTATTTTTTAACCTGTGTGTCTTTACTTTGCAAATCCAAAACTAGGCAAAAACATTTTACTCAGATCAATTCATTTTTTCCTACTTAGCACAAGCAGGTCCTCTGTATTGCTTTGGATGGTCAAAACATGATGCTTGACCTCACCTGAGGCTGGAGGTGGCAAACCAGAAACCCCTAACATAGTGCTGATGGCTCATGATGCTCGAGATATGAATGGTTTACATATCTGATAGGCCTGTGATTGGACAAAAAAATACATAAACTTCACAAAAACAGGTTTTTCAGGCCTCAAAAGCATAAACGGATGAAGAGTTTTGTCGAAGAAGGTGTTGAAAAACCTTCTTGGGTTAGAGCAAAGGCTGAAAGGTAGTAGTGGAAGAGGTTGTCGGGAAGGCCTCTGAGGATTATCTGTTGAAAACAGGGTTGAAAGCTGTGGGACTGCACTGCACCTGGACAATAGTTAGAAAACAACATGTTAGAACTGAGATGATGGACAGTCAGACACCTTTTTTTCCAAAACAACAATGACATGTTTCAGCAGCTTGAACCACATAAATACATTATAAATGTGTGAAAATCATATTTAAAAGCCATCATGGCAGATATACTATTATTGAATAATTAAAGCCAGCAAAAAAACAAAGGATTAGTTGCCACTTTCTATAAACTGCGTCTACAGAACGGTCTTCATATTACTTTAGATAGCTTTAATGTTCCCTACACTGATGTAAACAAACCGTATAGCATCAGCAAACATTAATAACTTCAACTCAGTTGTTGTTTAACGATAGTCCCTGTATTAAAGGAGATGTCAATCAGTTTAGGAGTAGCCTGAGCTTTAGTCTGCCAGTAGTAATTATCTTTGGAGTATCATACCTTACACTCATAAACAGTTTATTTCTTTCTAACGATTATCTTTTAGTGTCTTATTCATATCACTTGAGCTTCTTAACAAAAAAATCACATAAACATTATAGTGGCATGATTATGTTTTCAGGGTCCACTCTTAAAAAAAATGAGTTATTTGCCTTTCGATGTCACAGAACAGAGTCCTTAAAGTGTAAAATTTAATCTGAAAAAACATTTTTTCTGTGCAGGATTCAGAGGTTTGTTAGAGGTCATTTGTGAACAAACCGCACCATGAAGAGCAGTTTAAAGCAGGGTTAGAATGTGAAAATAACATTCGAAGATGTGAACATCTCTTGGAGAACTGTTCAATCTATCATCTGAAAATGGAATGCTTTCTAATAATATAACATTATTTGCCAAGATTCATTGCCATTGCAAGAGAATAATCAACCTCAATCAACATAAATATCCCAACTTTTCTGTTTAGTTTATTTCTTAAAATGGTTGCAGCAGCATTTATTACCATCTCACTAACATTTTGGTTGATTAAAGCTAATTCCAGCCTGATAATGTCTGGACACTCAAACCTTTTAACAGCTTTTTGGTCTTGTCCACAATGATGGAAAGGCTGAAATGATAGAAGTACATATGAAAAGAAGAAGCTTTCGTACAATGAATAAAACAACACATGATTTTTTTTTCTCACTGTCAGAAGCTAAATCAGACCTAACGTCTCTTTTCTACATTAGCTAGATTTATCAAAATTATTTCTATTTGCAAAACACCAATTAATGACAAGAATTTGTTAGAGATTTTCTGTGTCTTCAAAATCAGAAGTTTACATACAAAACTATAACTATCTCTTTAAGCAATAAGTGAAAGCCAGATGATGATTCTATCACTTTGGGAACTTCTATAAGGTAACCAACACATTTAGATTAATCGGAGGCAGACCTGTGAATGTATTTTAAGATCACACCTTGAACTTATGCTGATAACGCTTTAAGGTCAGGGGTATCTGCAACTGAATAAATATTCAATCTGAGGGTTATCTATATTACTTTTAATTAAAATATCAACAGCAACTTCAAACTTTCTCTTGAATATAACTCAAAAGTTTAATAGTCAAAAATGTATTTTTAGAACTTCCTCCAATTAAATTCATTTTGTTGTGCTTTTGAAAATAAAATTGGTGACAGGACACACGAAATGTCTTTTAGGAGTTCAATGCTACAGATTTTTTTCTGATTAAAAGAAAATTACCTTTCATGAGATCGTCCTGATCTCTGTATTTATGTGTTATTAAACCAATCACTGTCCTTAATGACTCCCAGCCCTCTCCCTCCTGTCTCTTCCCACATTACCCCATTTCACCTTGTTGTAGTGCAGACAGACAAGACTGATCTAATCAGATATTTCTTTTCCATCTCTGTTATGATCCACTCATCAGGAGTGGGAGATGAGGAGAAGTGCGTGCAAGGGAAAAGAGGGAGGGGTGACCTAAAGCGGTGATGACATAATTAATGGCAAATTAATGCTCCACCTGAGCGCCAGCATCACCTCATCTCCCTCTTGTATTTTTTCCTCGCTATCTCTTTCCCTCCAGCACACACTGAGCCTGCTTCATCCCCCCTATCTAACCACATGTGGCCTAATCTCATATGTGGGGGAGCTCATCTCAGCAGCAGCTAACTTAGCTCACTAGTACACTGTACAGCGCTGAGTGCTAATAGGGGCTGGGGGGAGGTAAGGAGGAGGTAGCGGGGCAGGAGCCTGATTGCTGTCTCTAATTACGGCTTGATACTAAAGAGTAATTAATGAGTTTGTGGCTGATGGTAGCAGCTTTGGAGCTGCACACAGTACTGCAGGTAATAAAAGCTGTTTCTGTTGAAGCAGTGTAAGGTCCCAGGGGACAGGCACGTATATGTGTTCACATGCATATCCAGGGAGAGTGGTGACAGTGCTCATTGCACGCTTCTTTATCTGTTGATTTACTTCACTTCCTCAAACATTGAGGAAGAATGATATAAAAAAATAGAAACACACTTTCTAATCACATAGACTATATGTTAGGGACTACTGTACACTCATTGGTCACTTTATCAGTTGCACCCTACCTGCATACTTGGATGCCATTTTGCCTTAATTCTTGATGGCATAGATTCAACAAGGTGTTGGAAACATTCTTTCCAATTTTTCAATTTTGGCATGGTAGCATCATGTAATTGCTTCTTAGCAGTGCTAAATTGACACCAAGAGTATTCCAAGGAAGTACCTTCCACCACTTTGTGCCATCACTGGCAGCCTAAACTACTGATACCATGCAGGATGGATGCATGCTTTCGTGCTGTTTACACCAAAAACATTTACCCAACCATCTGAATGTGATAGTTGTAACTGAGACTCATTGGACAAGGTTACAAATTACCAATCTGTCATTCTTCAAATGTGGCCTAACCTACCCTTTGGCACCAGCAGCGCATTTTTGCTCACATAAATGTTGCTTTGTGCATGTTTTCTGCGTTTTGTGTCATCCTCTGAAATCCTTAGAGATGGTCATGCATGAAAATCCCAACAGATCTGCAGTTTCTGAACTGTTGGTACCAAATTCATTTGATACCAACAACCATGCCATGTTGGAAGTGACTTAAGTCCCCTTTCTTTCTCATTCTGATACTTAGTTTTAAATTCAGCATGTCATCTTCCCTATATCTAAATGTGAAGAGCAGCAATTGATTTTTGTTCCATTTGACTGGCTGGTTCAATATTTGCACCTCGTGCAATGGCACAATTATTACAATTAATTTTTAAATCATCACTATGTTTTTTTAGCAGTAATATTCTTTATTTTTGTTTGGAGTGTTAACACAATTTTTAAATATTTAAGTATTATTCTACAATTTTGGAGGTCTATGTTTTTAGTTTCTGGTTTAGATCATTTTAGGCTTTGGATTAGTGTGTCTCTTCATTTTTATCAAGAAATCCATTTCTCTCTCTCTCTTTCCTTTTTGTCCGAGTCTCACCAGCCTTGTATTCAAAATTTCCACTCATTCACTACCTAGTGCTTGAAAGCTTCTGAATTGAATAATTTGGAAGGCTAGTAGGAAGGTACAGTATGTGCTAAACCTGTTTGAAATTTTTGCTGTCACATCTTTAGAGTTGACATATTCCAAATAGCATTCTGCAATCCAAAACAGAGAGCATGGTGTTGATATTTAGAGTAAACGACTAAATATCTGCAATGCAGCATAGGTCTTTGCTTTTTAATCAGGTAAATGACCAAGTTTTAAGTTATAACAGTACTTGAAAATTGCTAACCAGTCTGCATTATGATCTGTCAAACTCAAATAAGCTAGCTCAGTCTGATGTGGAGATTTTGTGGTAGAGATGGCATGGTGGCAGGTTTAATGATTACCATTGTAAAACAAAATAATATCAGTATTTACTTAGAATTAGTATTTCGACTACATTTCTTCTTTCTTTACCATCGAAAAATAGTAAAAGGCAGTGAAAGAAATTGAATAATATTTTAAACAGTAGGTCATGAGCCCCAGAACAGTATTTCTGTTCAGTGTAAGCACACAAATATTTCAGAATCCTTTCTTTTTCATGTACATTTAGAACTTGTTAAAAATAATTATATCCCTTATCTACAAGGTAACCCCTGTTTTCAATGACGTCTACTTTATGATCATCTTTCACCTTATATTTTCTGTTGTGTCAAAGAGCCACACACTGGAGGGCTTTTAGAGCATTTTAGGTTGTTTCTTTGTATTCTTGTCTGGATGAGGACATTTTGTAGAAATTATGATGTGTTAAAAATGACAAACAGGAGAATCATTTTAGAAAAAATCATAAACACAATGCCAGAAGCCTCCAAATGTCTTTGTTTGTTCTTTAACGTTTGTTGTCTATTCAACAGTGTGCTCAGGGTTTTGTTCTTGTTTCCTTATTTCGTCGAGGAACAGCTTTTGGTTTTTTATGTTTTTGAATCTTATACATCTGCAGCCCCTTGGTTATTTTTCTGACTGATTCTTGAAGTTGAATATGTTTTTTTCCACTTTCAGTTCATGACACAGCAACATGTTTAGCTTCGTTGAAGTACATACTGTTACAAGCAATCTAAATGAAGGGTTGAGGAAGAGGTACAGTACATGTAGTCTGTGCTGTTTTGTCGACAAAAGCACAGTCCTTGAACTGCTTTTTCTAGGGTGTAGCTGAAAAAAGTATCTATATAAATAGCTGTGGTACTGAGATTTAAATTTACTGTGGATGCTATAAAATTAATACCAAATAATTGTGGTGTTCCAAGGGTTCAAAATTGTTTTCAACATGTTTTAAACCAAGAACCAAGGGACCTCCATGGCAAATCTCTGTCATAAAGTGGAAGCTGCTGGAACACGAGCATTGCTGTGTACTGTCAAGCACTTTAAAAGCACCTGCACGGGCATGCAGTGGTGGCGTAGGGGATAGCGTGACCCATGTTTGGAGGCCTTGAGTCCTCGACGTGGCCATCGCTGGTTTGACTCCCGGAGGGGTAAAAATAAAAAAGCACCTGCATCCAAACCTGTAACCCCTACTCAAAAATAAGTTTAGGTTTAACTCTTATTTAGCCACAGAGGCAAAGACACAGAATCACCATGTTTCAGAATGGGAAACAAATGAGTTTAGGGTCATGGGTGTTACATGTAAGAAGCAAAGTTCAATTTTGGTGTCGTCTGATGAGAAGTCCTTCTTTCACATGTTGTCTGTCTCTATAGGAGTCATGTCTACATGACTTATGACAAACAGAACTTCTTGTTGAATTCTTTCCACAATAATAGTCGTAATGTCAACTGATTCACCCACCTGAGCTGTGCTGTCATTCTTTGACCTGTCAGTTGAGGTGGACAGTCATGTCTTTGTATTTTGGCAGCTCTGCCATATTCCTTCCATTTCCTTATGACAGTTTGAACAGTTCTTCATGCAGTGTTCAAGACTTGGGTCACTGCTCTGACTTAAACCCTGAACTCAACAATTGTATCCTTGAGCCGTCTGTTGTGTTCACAGAACTCAGATTAAACTTTAGATAATTTGACTCTATTTAGTAATTTGGGAACTTCTGAAAAGCAGTTGGATGCTGTGGATTTTATTAAAGAATATTGAAGTTAAAGGGAATGAATACAAATGCACTCCACACTGAAAACCATGGATCATTTTCCTTCTGTTTTACCTTTTGTTGCAATCTTGTGTTGGTATAGCACATAAAATTTAAGTTAAATTAATTGAAAGTAAAATATATACCTGAGCAAGACACTTCTTAGAAATTTATTTCGTTTTTGAATGGCGTCTCATTGAAACTCTCTGGTGACACAGATTTAAAGTCCTTAACCATTAATATTTTTCTGGTCATACCTTCAGCCTGATAGATAAAAATAGATGATGCTACAATATATATCGAAATTTAGGCAAAAAAGAAAAAAAAACCCATAAATTTGTGTAGCTGTGGTTGTGTTTGAACGTTGCAGAAGACAAAGAGGGAAGGGAGATGAAATGTACATGTGGCTTTTGGAGACATCGAGAGAGAGAGAGAGAGAGAGAGAAAGAGAGAGAGAGAAAGCGTGCTGAGGAGTGTCTCTAATACAGGGGCAGCTGTAGTGCAGTTAATGAGGCCTGCAGTTGAAAGCCCAGTGAGTGAGCATGTTCTCTGTGTGTGTGGGTGTGTGTGTGTGCGGGGGTGTGTGTACGTGTATGTGTGTGTGAGTGTCTCAAGGGGAGGTAGAAAGACAGTAAACGTGTGTGCTGAGCAGAGTTACCCAGAGTGCAGTCTTCCTTGACCCTGAGTCAGTCTGTCACCTGGAATCAGCCCTCAGAGAGGGAGGGAGCACAAGGGAAACAGAGACAGAATGGGGGAGTTTTTCAAAAATCTGTGGCACCTTTCACTCAGCTGAATAACTGCAGCAGACTTTCAGCATTGCTGCTAACAAGCTCCGCATCTCTCTTTCACCGGCTCTTTCTCACCCTTTGCTTCCTTTCATTTTCTCTCGCTCTCTCGTTACCCTTCTGTTTCTTTGCCCTTTGCAAAGTGGCACTTTAATGAACACAGTGTGTGTATTCAGTGGCCAGGTTACCTTAAGAGATGCCTCAAAAGAGCTTCTTATTATGAGGCGCATGTAAAGAGACAAAGAAAAAAAAAAGAGGAAGGTCTTTGTGAGACAAGCTCCAGCTTTTCACAGCTCACCCCCACAGGGAACTAAGCTGACAGACGATATGAAGTCCGCTACCTTCATACAAGTATGTTACCTGCTAATAGCTGCCCCCTCAGTGGCTCCTTAATGGACTTTATTTTCTGACACCCGAAAGATGGTAAAAATGCTCCACAAGGAAGAAAATAATTTTTTCAGATTGAAAATTAGTTTATAAAATATTTAATCTTTTTTTCCAACATGGTATTGGTTTCATAATATTGAAAAATGTCCTGCAGTTGATTATTTTATGATAAAGAATTTTAACAAGAAATTTGGCAAATTTTAGATCACAATTTAGATCACCCCTGGGAGATTCTTTCTTCCCTGTTGCTATACTTCTTCACATAAAAAAGACTATTTGACACCAATTTACTTTATATTTCTATTTAAGGTGAACTATTGAGCAAAAATGACATCATGAACTGGTCCCTACTAGTAAATAATCACATTCAGCAATCATGCTAAACTTAAAGCAGTACAATACAAAGTTGTGGGTTCTACTGCAGTGGTGCAGTCAGAAAACTTTCAGAGGTGGCCAGGCTGTGAGTCTGTTGATCAAATTGTCATCCAGAAGAAGAATACACATTGTATTCAGAGTGGTGATCATTTTTGACTGATCTCTTCATAATCTATGTTTACCTGTCAATTTTTAAAATGATAGTAACATTTTTATTCATTTTAAATAATACCCAAAAGAGCTGAACAGAGATATTGTGCCATCACACAGCGAGCAAATAAATATATGCAAATGTTTCTCCACAGAGACAAAAAAACACTGATTGCGGCCCCAATAACTACATATAAACAATGAAATTAAACAATTCCACTTAAATTGTCAACGATTCACCTGCTGTGGCTTGAATGCACAGCCTCACAAATTCCTAATGGTTTGTATGGACCAGAATTATGCAAGCACTTACATAATCTTTGGTGTGAAATTGCATAAATGTTATTGTATTGTAGTTTTGGACTTTTGCCTCGGACAGATGACTTCTCATGGCTGCTTCGATGTTGACCTGGATGCTGAGTCTACACTACGCTGCCACACTGGAGACTAGAGATACAAGCACAACTTCAGCTGAAGTTGTGAAATTGAGGAATATTTCTCCAACTTAAGTGATCAGAAGTTGACAAGACTCTCTGAAGGAGCGGTTTTCTGATCCGCAAGTCCTCCCTTCAGCGGAAGAAAATCTCATAGATATGTTTCTTCTGTAGCGGTGGTATAGCTGATCAATTCTGTGACCTATAGAGGTCCAAAGTCTCTTTGATTATTCAACGCATTATCAGCAAGATACATTGAGCACAATGCCCAAGACTGAGATAAAACTCAGATGCTCTCATGGGAACCTCTTTATTTTATTGATTTAATTACATTTACTGCGTACATTAAGTTGAATATATCCGTGCGTCTGCACCAAATAGTCATTAGTGTGAATTGTAATCTGTAGAAATGGCAAATGGTCTACAGATTTTTCTGTCACCTTTTTAAACAACCAGTCAAAAATTATCCGTTTGTATTAATAAGACATTCAAAAAAGTTTTGCAAAACATTTTAAAAGAGGATGTAATTTTGACCAAATAATGTGATTTTACACTAAAAATAAAGATGTTTTCTTTTATTTCCTGAAACGATGCATTAATATAAGGTTTCTGTTTGACAAATATAACATGTAAAAGTAAATAAGAGTGAGGAGAGGTGAATATAAAATCGTTGATGCAGACCCAAAACTGTCTTTGTGAAAGGTAGAACTGAAATCAGTGGAAAGCTGAACCTTTGATCAACTTTGGCAGCCTGTAGAGGCAGTGACAGGAGAGGACATTGCTAAAAAGATTTTACTAAATACCCTGAAGAGGGCAAATTGACTACTGTGGTGAGTCTTAAATCTAAACTGGAACATTTCCAAAATTGCATGCTCACCCAGGAAGGAGTACAGTTGATTACTGACAATATTTACCAGCAGAAGACAAAAAGTAAACAATCTATTACAATATCTTAGATGAACACTACTCAAAATGTGTAACTGAGTCCTTATTGTGACTTTGCTGGTAGAAAGGTCTCTCCAGAACAACAGGGGTCCTTGGTGTTAGCAGGGATCCCTGTGGTGCAGTTCAGCCAATGGGCTTGCCGATGAGGAAACACAAGAGGGCATCGAGCAGTATTGTGGGTCTTGAGCAAAGACCTTTTTTGTCAGCTTGTGAGTGGAGAACCCTAACAGGCAATCACAGTGGAGGATGGTGTGTGAGTCTGTATGAGGGCATCCATCATGATATTGTCTACCCAAGGGCCAGTTTCTCACAAACTAGAATTATAGAGCTGGTACACTGACAGTTGGACACACTGTCACTCAGAAATGTGCACAATATACACAAACAAGACAAACGTACAAAATAGAGCTCAGCCAGAAGAAATCTAAAAAAAAAAAAACACACACACTGACACACACACACAAGGCCACTCGTTCACACTCACCTTCCAGTCACACAATGTCTCATACACCACATTTCAGTCGCACACTCTCCAAACACATACACAAACCTTGCCTTGTGGTGTCCCCGGAGCTGCAGCAGCAGCAGCTTGCAGGCAGACAGGAAACAGTGTATAGCACAGAGCAACATGGTGGTGGTGGTACTTCTGTGCCGACAGGAGCAGTCCAGTCTAGACAGAGGCGAAAGACATCTCATTAGGCTCTCACTTGCTTTCTCTCCTCCACAGCGCCCGCCGGCAAGCAGCTTGCCTTCAATGTGAAGGCCAGAAACTAAGACGGAAACAAGATGGGGAAACTGTACTGAGGAGAAGACGTGTGGGACAGAAAAGAGAAGACGCAACAAGAAGGAAAAAAAAAAATCTGACAGGAAATGAAGAAGGACAAGCAGATGGAATAAGGAAGACAAGCAGGAGGGGGAGCAAAGGAGGGAAAATTAGACAATGATCACAGCAATAATAGTCTTGATCCTCCAGGAGGCCCACTCCTACAGGCTCCTTCTCTCTTTCTTTCTCATGGCGTCTCTCATGCTCTGTCTCTCGTTCAGTCCCACAGCTGCCCCCTCCTCCTATCTTGCCTCCTGCTGCTGTTTCACTCTTAATTAATTTCTCACTACTCACCAGAGCCCAGAGCTGCAGCTCTCCTCAGCCGGCCTCTGAGACTGCTCCCAGATCAGCGCTCCTATTGCCTCAAAGACACAGCAGCTCATATCTACATACTTGAGCTGAATTTGGCATCAAATGAGCGCTGAAGGTAGATGCAAACGATGACATTGCCAAGAGAAGAAGACCCACACTTAAATTAGCTTCAACTGAGCAAATCATGCTAGAGCCGTTTCCTCACTGAGTCTGTCACAATCAGTAAAAACTGAAGTTTAAAAGATCATTCTCATTTATTACAACTGATTTCTTATATTTGGAGTTGGACCACACTCTCTAGCAAAAATAGCAAAATTATCCTCACTTTTAATTGTTTTAATTCAGACAAGAAACAGAAAATCTAGATAAGGAAAAAGATAAAAAATAAAATAAAAAAACGAGGGAAAAGCATATGAGTGGTGAATAAATTTGCCTTGGTTTTCACTTTTTTCTACTGGAAAGTTTTTTGACTGACCTACATAATCAACTCTTCCTGGAATATCCAGATCAGATTTTTTTTTTCTTTTCTGTACAAAAACAATTTAGATTCTGTGATGAAATTAGTATCAGGTTGTCTGTAGTGAAATAAAGGTTTTTAGTCTGTGTTTTAATAACTGCGTATGGTGGTTTCATTATTTTTGACAAACACCTTTATATACAGTACAGACCAAAAGTTTGGACACACTTTCTCATTGAATTCAATGAGAAGGTGTGTCCAAACTTTTGGTCTGTACTGTATGTCAGTGAATGAATGGGCTGTAACCTGGATTTGGAGTCATAATTGCTCATGAGAGTTGACTTACCCATATGATCTAAGCAATCAAAGAAAAATAGGCCTGTAACTTTAAATCTTCTTTGTGACTGTTAATAAATTAAAAATGGTTAATTGCCAGAAAAAATACCGGTGATTAGATTATAAAATAATAACCAGAGTTTTGATCGTCTTATGAAGTACTGTTCAATCCATCATCTGAAAATGAAATAAGTATGATATATTTCCATCATATACATCATACGTTTTTCTACTGAAGCAGCTTATTCTGCAAATATTGAGTTATACTGTAAAAGTACAGAAGAGATTTCAATACAGTTCAAGTTTTAGGGTAAAAATGCATCTGTTCCTAAGTGGGTAAAAATGTATACAACCCAGAGCACACTTAGCCCTTCAACCTTTGCCTTCCTTCTTAATTCTCAGGCCATGGTAATCCTAGCCCAAGGCATACCCTAAAGTGCTCACTGAGGCAATTTCTGCAAGTCTCCTAATGCATCAAGAAAAGAGGAAGGGGCCCTGATCCAAGGTTGACAGCTATCCACCCCAGCTCTGACAGAATCACTTGAACTCCTGAACACAAAGTCTCTTCCCTTGGCAGGAATAGAGGTGCCTTTATTTTTGAGCCTCCTTTGGCAGTCCTTTTTCAGCAAGTTTGTGGGAGAATAAGAAAAAAAAGATAAACAAATATGAAAAAGCAAGGATTTCAGCAGGCATTCTCAAGGTCAGTGTAAGGTAATGGTAAAACAGAGAGGAGAAACATGCACAGATGAACCTGAGGTCATATTTGTATTCTGACCTTCTCGGTGAAACTAATAACTAAATGGCCTTTCATTTTAACCTTTAACCCGTCGTGGCACTAACCGGGCTACAAAGCAAATCCTATATGGAGTGTCACTCTCAGAAGGTTTATCTCTCTCTTTAGAGACCGTTTGACCTCCTCCTGTCAGCAAGCAGACTTACGTTACATGGATATTCTCAGCTTTGGGCTGTAACCTGATTATCTTAAATGCCATGCCACAAGAAACCTGCTTGGCTCAGCTTGGAAGAAGGATGAAGAACAAAGATGGTTAATGCTGCTAGTTGTCTTCTGGGGAATCTAAAAGTGTAGACTGCACAGGATTTTAGCTGTTTTTTTTGTTTGTTTTGTTTTTTTTGGCTTACCATACGTATAACACAGACACAGGGCAGGAAAAAAATGTAAAAGTCAAGTACAAAGGAAAAGGAAGATCATTACTCATGTCCTTGCCATGCTTACAATACTAAAAAGTTTGAAGAAGTCTTTTCTGTTTCTAAACAATGCACTCCAATTATTCAGACTCCTCATTTAGACAGCTACTTTTACTCAATTATTGGCTTTTTCTTGTCCACATTTCTCTTTTTAGATTAAACCTTGTCCGGTCTTTGTTGCTCATTTTTGACGCTTGTTCTTTGATTGGTAGCATTTCTGTCATAGAATCTCATCCATTCACACTTTCATTACTTTGTCCCTTCTGCCTCAACGCGCTCTCCTCTCCTCTCCTCTTTTACTTCCTTTCCTGGTTAAATGAGCCACAGGGGAGCGTTACCAGAGCCTTAACCCAGCAGCTGGAGCTTCCAGCTGGGTTAGAGGCAGAAATAGAGAAAGAAGGAATGAGACACTGGATACCTTTTCCTTGTGGAGAAAAAACACAAAGCACAAATGTACAAGTTTAGGTTCCTATGCTTAAAGTCAAGTGTCTGCTACGTTATTGCCAACCATCTTCTCTTTAGACAGTCCCAGTCACATTTAATGGCACTTCTGGTAAATGGTTTCATAAAAAGCCTTAAAATAAGAACCTATCTTTTGCAGTATACTGAAAATTGGAGAAAAGCCCAATATTTAATTTGAGTGTGCTTATTTATTGGAGGATCCGTTCTGCTGTGTGCCTGTTTCTCCTCTACAGGGACTGTAAAATCCTGTCGGGAACCCTGTTTGAGTGAATTTTTAAAACTTAAAAAAAAGAGAAAAAAAATATCCATGAAATTTTAATATAAAATGTGTGAGCCTCTTTCAGTAAACTGGAAACATATCATTCCAGAAAGATAGATAATTATCCAAAACATATGGCCAAGTCAAGACAGAAAGGTTTTAAACAAATATTAATTTCCGTCCATCTATCCATAGCCAGCCACCCAGCCAATACCTGAAACACAAATTAGACGCTTATATTTAAATTTTTTATCTCATTTGTATTATTTAGTTGTTTCAAATGTTTTCATTATGCTTCAATCAATTTACTTTAATTTCAATGTTTTATTTTGGCCAGGTTCTCCCTTCTCTACAGCTTTAAATCAAACTTAAAAATGTGCTTATTTTGTAGAAGAGAAGATTCTGAAAATTAAACTCAAGAAGGAAAAAATCTCTTCCTGACCCCCAGGAAAAAATTCTGACTTTATTAAACAACTAACAAAAAAAATATATTAATAATAAGTTTTTTATAGTAGGCCAATTCACAGTGAACTGACACTTTAAAATTAAGTCAAGTTTTCCTTTTGTTTAAAATGCCACCTTTGCATTTCAGAAATTAATACAAATGTGCCTCTGATAAGTGGGATATCCCCTTGGATCTCTATTTATTATATTTGATTTCACATTTATAACATGACTCTTTGGAAATAACATCGCATCACCATGCTCTCAAGAATCCTCAGTGGTCTCTTCCTCATTAGGAATCAACCCCCCCGCAGGTGATTCAAAATCCAGCATCCTATTGAGTGCATGTGGGGTAAAGCAAAGGATCAGTGGTATAAGCAGGACTCAGCAGACAGGGAATGCCTTCCCCAACAACCCACCCGTGAACGTTGACACTAATTGAGAGCTCTATAAAATATAGATGATCTTTGGTGTGGTCTCTCCTCGATGCCCCTTATCACCCTCTCTGCTCCACTCTTCGTCACATCCTCTCTGTGCCTGCTCAAGCAGCTCAAGATTAAGACGGCTGCTTACAGGCGCCATGCTGGCATGCACATGCATCACTGCACATCAGGTATATCGGGAATGGTCTGATGAACAGGACTGTTCAGCCCATTTGGTCAGTGTGTAAGAGTCTGAGTAAGAGAAGGGACCGAATGGGAAGGGGCAAAAGTGCACAGCTTAATCATCAGTTATATGGAACACAAGCAAAGCAAAGAAATATTCTTTCATTTGGAAAATGCTGAAAACTATGTGCTTTCAATTTTGTTGTGTGTTTAAAACAAGGAGAAAATTTATCAATTTGCCTCACAACTTTATTTTGGCACATTTTTGCCAAATGTTTGCAAAGAGGTGGTATAAACCTCTGTTCTCAAATCTCTGCATTATTGATTCTTTTTTGTTTTATTGTAATTAACTTTGAACAGTAAACATTCAGCCAATGAAGCTGTTTTTTAATGATTTGTGGCTGTGCAGGACCCAAATACAGATGGGTGGCAGGCAGAGGATTAAATCAAGAGCAAAAGTGAAGGCACCATGGAAAAAGCCCAGCGAAAAACTTGGAGGTTAGCATGTTAATGACTGGAGTAAGGTGAGTCTAATTGAATGTGAACCACTGTTGGGACAAATAACTGAGGAAGAACTGTGTGAGAAAAAATGAAAGTAATTGAACACTAAAGAAAATGCAGCTGATCATGCTTCATCACATAAAATTGCTAAGCACTAAACTAGCCAGGATTCAAATACAAATTCACTGAAGTAAAGTAACACGAGCCATTTAAACATAGCTTATGCCACTGTTGTTAAAAAGACATTTTATTAAAAAAAAGAAAAAAGCTATTTGCCTGTGGATGAGAGGTGCACACATTTTCCAAATTATCTCAGTGTGGGAAGGATATAAGACTCTCAGCAAAAAATAGCGCATTGATGCTACTACTGAAAATTCCCATTTAATGATGTTCATGCACAATATTGTATTCAACCAACATGAAAATAAGTTGCAAAGTCAAATGTTTTGGTTAAGCCCAGATAAAGCATGATGTCCATCACATCAGCCAGTCATTGAATTGCAAGGCATCTTTTAAAAAAAATAAATAAATAAAAAATGTCTGCTGGTGTTGATTTAGAGAACTTGGATTCAATTGTCCAGTGGAAGCCATTTGGGAGCATGATGTTGTGGGTGGAGGTTAAGGTTAGAGGTTAGTTTCTGAAGGTTTTCACAAGTGTAATTTCACAAACATTTTGATGTGTGTTTATGCCTGTCTTTAGAGGAAGCACAAAGATGGAGAGGTCACTGACTTGCCCTGGAGCAGAGAAAGAGGACCTTTAAAGGCCAAGGTTAGAAGAATTCAAATCCTCCATCACTAGAACTGGTCTGTTCATACCAGGCTGACCAAAACTGAATACACAGGAGAATAATAAAAAAAGAAATAAATTATCTAAAGTACTTTGTTAAACTCTCACTCCACTGTACAGTCTAACTATGGATCGTCTTTTTCTATATGCAATTTTATTTAATGTTATAATGTTTTATTTAAGATATATATATATATATATATATATATATATATATATATATATATATATATATATATATATAGCTGGCTGGATAGCTCAATAGATAAGGCATCGGTATATCACCCGAGAGGGCAGGGTTCGAATCCAGTCTGGGTCCTTAGGCAAGACCCTTCAAGCTACTGCCTACCTCATACCATGAGAGACACAAAAATGCATAACATGCCGGCTCAGACGTCGCCCGGCCAAACAAGGTCTGCGTCAGGTGTTGGGGAACCAGAGCACCTTGATGACAAATGGGCTACTGGAACAAGACGGAAATGGGCGAGAGATGAAAATGTGGATCTGTTGGAATGCTACTACTCAAGTAACCCTAATCAGAGAGGTTACATGCAAAGACTGGTGAAGGAATGGTTACTTCGACATCCCCAGTCTAAACAACTAGTAGCTCAGTGTTCCAACATCCGCAAACGGCAACTGCTATCACAACTTGAGATTGACGAAATACAACACAAATGCTACGGCAAAAAGGAGGAACCTGGATGTCAGAACTGTGGGGACTTAACTACAAGTCCCCACCCAGTCAGGGGATACACGGCCCCATTGAGCGAATCAGAGCTGAACGAGACGGCTGCTGGTTGACCCGAATGACAACCAGACCTCCTCGGCGCCAATTACAACGGCTGAGTGAAGTACCATCAGAGATCATTGAGAATGTGAATGCAGCATTGAGAACAATCCCTACCAACACCATAACAGAAACCAATGAGCTGATCTACAACTCAGCATCAGTGATCCTTGAGACACTTGGCTATAAGAGCCGCCATGAGACCCAATACCCACCATGGAAAAGACGGTTAGAGGCTAAAATCAAGGTATCAAGGAGGGAAGTGAGCCAACTGTCAGAGCTCCACAAGGGTACAATGAAAAGACCAGTACCCAGAAAGTAAAGAGATACACAAGGGAGAATGAATCCAGAAGGATTAACCGGCTCTTCTCCACTCAACCAGCTAAGGTGTACTCTCAATGGCAGGGTAATAACAACAGAGTAGACCCACCAAGGCTGGAGACTGAACAATACTGGAAAGGCATATGGGAAAGGGAGGCGTCCCACAACAGCAATGCACAGTGGTTGATCTCTCTACGAGAGGACCATAATAACCTCCCTGAGCAAGCCTTGGTAACCATCACTGTGACAGATGTCCAAGAAAGAGTCTCAGGTATGAAAAACATCAGGGCCAGGGCCTGACATGATCCATGCCTACTGGCTAAAGAAACTCACTGCCCTCCATGAGCGACTGGCAGACCAAATGAACCAGCTGCTACAAAGTGGGACTCACCCTGAATGGTTAACTGAAGGGCGGACAATCCTAATCCAGAAGGATCCATCAAAGGGTCCAGTCCCACCCAACTACCGACCAATAACCTGCCTCTCCACAACATGGAAGCTCATGTCAGGCATCATAGCGGCCAAGATAAGCAAACACATGGATAAACACATGAGCACGGCACAGAAAGGTATCGGTGTAAATAGCAGAGGAGCCAAACACCAACTCCTCGTAGACCGCACAGTTGCCCGAGACTGCAAAACCCGACACACCAACCTGTGCATGGCTTGGATTGATTACAAGAAAGCCTATGACTCAATGCCGCATACTTGGATCATTGAATGCTTAGAGATGTATAACATCAACAGGACTCTGAGAGCCTTCATTGCAAACTCGATGAAGCTGTGGAAAACCACCCTTGAAGCCAACTGCAAACCACTTGCACAAGTGTCCATCAAATGTGGCATATACCAAGGAGATGCTCTGTCCCCGCTACTGTTCTGCATAGGCCTGAACCCCCTCAGCCAAATTATCAACAAGACTGGCTACGGATACCGACTCAAAAATGGGGCCAACATCAGCCACCTTCTCTATATGGATGACATCAAGCTGTATGCCAAGAGTGAGCGAGACATCGACTCACTGATCCACACCACCAGGATCTACAGCACGGACATTGGGATGTCATTCGGACTAGAGAAGTGTGGTCGGCTGATCACAAAGAGGGGGAAGGTCATCCGCACAGAAGGGGTCTCACTCCCAGAAGGAACAATAGCAGACATAGAGGACAGTTACAAGTACCTAGGTATACCACAAGCAAATGGCAACCTCGATGAGGTCACAAGGAAAGGAGCCACAGCTAAATACCTCCAACGAATAAGGCAAGTCCTGAGAAGCCAGCTCAATGGCAAGAACAAAATCCGCGCAATAAACAGCTATGCCCTGCCAGTAATCAGATACCCTGCTGGAATAATTAGCTGGCCAAAGGAGGAGATAAAAGCCACTGATATTAAGACTAGAAAACTACTAACAATGCATGGAGGATTCCATCCCAAATCCAGCACCCTGAGACTGTACACGAGCCGCAAGGAAGGAGGCAGAGGACTAGTGAGTGTGAGAACCACAGTCCAGGACGAAACAACTAAGATCCATAAATACATCAGGGACAAAGCCTCAACAGACAATGTGCTCAGTGAATATCTCAGACAACAGGGAACGGAGGTTGAGGTGCCAGAGATACCATCATGGCAGGACAAGCCCCTACATGGGATGTACCACCAGCAAATAACCCAAGTGGCTGATATCAGTAAATCCTACCAATGGCTGGAAAAAGCTGGACTCAAGGACAGCACAGAGGCCCTCATCCTGGCCGCCCAGGAACAGGCCCTAAACACCAGAGCAATAGAGGCCCAGATATACCACACCAGACAAGACCCAAGGTGTAGGTTGTGCAAGGAGGCCCCTGAGACAGTCCAGCACATAACAGCAGGGTGCAAGATACTGGCAGGGAAAGCGTACATGGAACGACATAACCAAGTTGCAGGCATAGTGTACAGAAACATCTGTGCAGAATATGGACTGGAAACCCCGGGATCAAAGTGGGAAACACCCCCAAAGGTGGCGGAGAACGCCAGAGCTAAGATCCTGTGGGACTTCCAGATCCAGACAGACAAAATGGTAATGGCGAACCAACCAGACATTGTCGTAGTGGATAAACAACAGAGGAAAGCCGTTGTGATAGATGTAGCAATACCAAGCGACTGCAACATCAGGAAAAAGGAGCACGAGAAACTAGAGAAATACCAGGGCCTCAGGGAGGAACTGGAGAGGGCCTGGAAGGTGAAGACCACAGTGGTGCCTGTGGTCATCGGGGCCCTCGGGGCAGTCACCCCCAAACTGGACCAATGGCTACAACAGATCCCAGGAACAACATCAGACATCTCAGTCCAGAAATGTGCAGTCCTTGGCACAGCCAAGATACTGCGCAGAACCCTCAAGCTCCCAGGCCTCTGGTAGAGGACCCGAGCTCAGAGGATAAGAACCACCCGCGGTGGGTGAGAAGGGAATTTTTATATATATATATATATATATATATATATATATATATATATATATATATATATATAAAACTGAAGCTAAATGTAACTAAAAATCTTCTGATTTCACATTTTTATCCAATTTTCTGAATGTTTAAAATATTTTTTTAAATCCCTCATGGGATTTGCTACATCCCATGAGGTGCTTTGCAGTGCTTTCCTCTAGGATTGCATTGTGTTTAACTTATGTCATCATCTCATTACCTGCATCTGTTGGAAAAAAAGAGCATTCCCCCAGAATGATGCTGCCACCGCATTTCAACATGGCAATCTTCAGCTTGATGTGCTGTGTTACTTTTCTACCACACATACAGCTTTGAAAGTTTAAAAAAAAAGAAAGAAAGGAAATTGGTCTCATCTGATAAGAGCGTCTTATTCCACATGTTTGATATGTCCAGAGTGTGACCTACAGGAAACTGCAAATATGACTTCTTATTGCTTTGTTTTAAAAAAAATAAAATAAAAAAATTCCCTTCCTGCCTCTTTTTATTAAATGCCAGATCTGTGCAGTGCATCTCTGCAGCTCCTGTAAAGATACTATTGATCTATCAACTGCTGGTCTGATTAATGCTCTATTTTTCTGGCCTTTCGGGTTTGGATAGCCATGTCTTGTGAGTTTGCAGCTGTGCCACAATCTTTCCTTTTTAACATGATGGATTAAACAGTGAGATGCTGAAAATTGAGATACTCAAAGCTTGGGATGTTGTTTTACTGTTTTAACTTTTCCATAGTTCATCCATGATGAACTATGGACTGCTGTGTTCCTTGATTTCCATTATACATTTTGCTCACCCATGTTCTCTAACTAACATGAAAGGCCATGTCAAAACAGCTACAACAACATACTGAAATTGAAAAGAAAAAAGTTCTTGCAAAGCACTGAACTTAAAATTCTGATAAATCCTGTTCAGGATCAACACAAGACAAATTTTTGGAAATATTTTTTGAAGCCGCTTGACAGAATCTTAGAATCCAAACTCTCCTTCTAACTCTAGTTGTCTTCTACTGTTCGCAGACACACAAACACAACCATCCATCTCGACTTTTGAGATTTCAGTGTTGCTTACCATCAGCACTTTGTCTTGGCTGTCAGTCGCCTCGCTGCTCTCTCCAAACGACTGCCTCACACACATGTGAGAAGTCATGCCTTTGTGTGAATACATGCGAGTGTGTGCAGAGGGTTTCTCTGCACTCGGGCTGATGCACTTGAATGTTAGAGTGCATATGTGATGAAGCATGATCAGCTGAAAATCCGAGCACCATTCTGAAGCTATAAAGCTCAGCAATTAAAAAAGAAAAAAAAGTCCAGTAAAAATGGGTTTTGGAAATGGTGTTCCCTTTTGTCTGGAAATAAAAGATTCTACCTACAGTGCTGTGCCTTGCACTTTTACAGATGATAAGTGACACAAGCTGACATTGGGGTCAGCCACGCAGTCAATTGCAGAGCTGTGGAAAGCCATTCTGGCCCACTCCAGTGGTGTTAAGCCCCTTTAAATCTCATTATCTCCTTCATCGGCATCTGCAATGCATTTTCCACCAAATGTCACATTATAATTTGAGAGTCCAAACCAGCACTATTTTTTTCCCCTTTTTGAAGAGATGAGCATGGAAAATTGAATGATATAAGTTGCAGAAGAAAAAAGAAAATAGGCATGGAGAATAGAAGACAGAAACTATGGGGACTCATGGGGAGATTTTTCTTTCTGTCATGTCTTTGCTACTCTTTTATTCACCTCTTTGTCCCCTGCTTGTTTTGTCACTTCATCATTCATTTACACTGTCTGAATGCATCACATTGACATATTAATTAAAGACTACTTCAATGTTCCTTTTCACAAAAACGTATGTAGTTGTCTCTTTTATTACTATCTGAGAGGGCTGCTGAAAATAAGTCTTTTAAAGATTAATAACTCATTAACCTACAAAGTACACTTATTTACATCCTGAGTAGGTTCAGTCTTGACAGCACACCAAAGAATCATGTAAAAATAGAATGCTGCATCTACTTTAAAGGCCATGCACACCCACACGGTTGTTTTCAATTACCCCAGATGATTAGATCTGTCGTTAGGTCAGAACTGGAAAACTTTATGTAACATAACTCCGTGAAGTAATAACACATTAGGTGAGTGTTGTGTCACATCCATGGATGTGACAAAACTAACATACTTTTTTAGTATATCCAAAAAGTATGGATATAGTGGGAGGACCAGTATGGATATGTTGACCAAGATCAGTCTACAGATTTAATTTAGAGATTAAGGAATACCTGATTGTAGTTTAGAAACCTACAGTAGATAAAAAAAAAAAAAATCTGTGACAAGAACAAAAACTGCATATTGCATTGCAGCATGGTAATTGTAAAGAGCAACGTTTTTATTGTTTTAGAGCTTGTCTTGTTAAAGTAATGAACTTTATCGGGATTTTATAAGATAAACCAGCAAAAAGCATCTTGAGATGGAGAGAAAATTATACATTATTATTATTATTATATGTTTCTTATACATAGAAAAATGGAGCATGCCTATATACAGTATATACTGCCCATTTTATTAAAGCACTGCTAAATGAAATTCAGCCCAACCAACAGTCCTCAGAAATTATTTGAATAGTAAATCAAGTTCTTCAGTGTTTTTTAATCTCAACATAAATGTGAGGTTTGCTAGAGAACCAAGGTCTTAAAGCCTAAGGAACACAATAGGTCGGGAAAAAAAAATTAGAAACGGAGCTAAGTGGCATCTCTGGAGGAGTTTGTTGTTGCGCAACACCCCCCCCTCCCCTCTGTCTCTACTCTCTCACTCTCATACTTCCTCTTCTGAGAGGGGAGATGTGCTACCAGCTCTCCTTCTAATGGGTTAATTGAGTTTCCTAAATCTGCTGGGATTTACCCTGTCCAGAACTGAAGTAAACTCTGTTTAAGCTGGTTTCGAGAAACGATTCACCTGATTTTTAACGGCCTACATCCAGGTGTCCCACCCTTCTTCCCCCTGTGAATTAGCCAGACTGAGCAGCCTACAGCCAACTAGTTTCACAGAGCACACCTGTTAACGGTCGCTCGTTCTCTATTTTACAACTTGCATTTGTTATTGAACCAGGTAGGTTTTAGTGACTCGGGCGAGTCCCAAGGATGTTGTTTTTTACATATGGGCTACCAGCAACCTAAAAACATTTTCCACTTCTTCCTCTCCAGAATCAATCATCTTTGCTATTTTACAACCATCAAAGAACTTTAAGGTGACTCATTAACTGAATGTCCACAACATCTTTTAGATTTTCTTTATGCTAAATATTTTATTAGTAAAGCATTTTTGCAAGGGTCAGTACAGCTTAATTCAGTAGCAGAAATAATCAAATAAGTAAAATCAATCATCTAGTCTATCTTTCCCTACTGCTGATACTGAGAACTAAAAAAGGGAACCTTTGAGAGAGACGGATGGAGTTTGGTGTTTCGAACCCCAGACCTGGCTTGATGATGAAGAAGGTGTTGCAGCAGGAGGAAGATGTTGATCGGCGAAGGCAGGAATCTCTGTAGGTCTGATGAGCTTCTTCTCCGCATGGATGGTGAGGTCACACAGGACTTGGTGCTGGCAGGAAAAAAGGCACCAGTTCTTCTTCTTTGTCTTTGCCTTTGTCTTCATCTTTGTCTTTGGGGTCTGAACCCAGCCGATGAGAGAAGTGCGATTCGAAGCCACAGGTTGTGGGCCTGACGGGTTGGTCCCCATGAGCAGGACAGTCTTCGCCTCCGTGGCCCCAGCTCTTCTTCAGCTGCAGAGTTCTTTGTCCATCTCGATCTTGGCTCGAAGCTGCCCGGAGGATCCAACGAACGGTTCCTCTTTTGCACCCACCTTTTATAGGGTTTATCCACCTTTTGGTGCGTTTTCATTGGCTGTCTGCTTAGACAGATGATCTCATATCCATCACTGTCTTACAGACATTATGTCCTGATGTCTGTGCTAATGTCTCAGGGTTGCTCAACCTCCTATGTCCCTTGCCTTTCACCTTTTCTCCAAATAAGGCGTTGATCATCTCTGCTCTCCTGTTAGTTCCCCTTTTTCCCTTCCTTTCACCTTTCACCTACTCTCTACCTCCAACATATCAGTGATGTTTAATTGCAGTTACACCTTTTACACCATTTCAAGTTCAATGTCAAAATCACATTTATATCACATTTATTTTCTTTAGCTTCTCTGATTTAGCATTCATTTATAATTTTATAACCATAACTTATATCACATTTATTTTCTTCAGCTTCTCTGATTTATCATTCATTTATGATTTTATAACCATAACTTATTAATTATACTTATTATAATCCTAATGTGAGTTATTACAGATGTTTTTCTGAAAAAAAACCAAGAATAATACATGATTCTAATTATTTGATGCCAAAGTTACAGTTACTTGTTTTTCTTGTAACTGTTCCCACAAATGTAACTGTAAGTATTATTACAAGTAAACCAATATTAATATAAGTATTTTACTTTGAATCTTATCAAATTACTCAAAATGTTTTAGATTTCATTCTTTAAAACTTTCATGATTTAAAATAAGGAATAGTCTCAGCTATTTTTTATAAATCTGCAGGCTGGAAACTTACTTCCTCTTTTTCCAGGAAACCTGCTTTTCCTGTTTAATGACTCTTTCTGACTGACTATGATTTCTTATGATTAGATAGAGAAAAGTAGAATTAAAGCAAAGTTTGCATGAGACAAAAACAACACACACAACCAGATTTATTTTATTGACACTTAAGTCTACTGTTGGGCCTTGATGTCACTTGAGTGATTCATTTTAAAGATAACTTTATTTATTATTACTGTTAAACTAAAATCTCCAGCATGGGGAAGTGGGATGAGCTCGGATTTTCTTGACAAGTTGCAGATATACACAACTTGGGTTGGAGAATCTGTTGACATGAGAACTATCATTCATGCACTCCACAAATAAATTCTTTACTGTAGAGTGGAAAAATGAAAGCTCTTGCTGGAATAAAACCTCAAGAAGTCCTATTTCCACTACTAAATATAGCAGTAATAGCTAATTACCTGATATAAAGTGATCTGGGTAAAGATGGGTATAGTGTAATATTGAATCACACACTTCTCCATTTCACGTTCGCCTTGATATTTTCTGTTTTCACACTGTGTATTGTGTTTAAGACTCATAATGATAACGTTTTTCTCATCCCTTTGTCCCTGATTTCCACAGTTTACAATACCAGAGAAAGTTGGCATTGTGCATTGAAAAACACCTTGCTGTGTAGCTCAGGCAGCACTGTCTCATTATCACCATGCTCCTTATATCCTCCAAAATAGCAGCCAGGAAGTTAACTGACATACTACTGAAACCACACAATACATCCTTTTGAATACGTACTGAGTAAGTGGCCTGTGTCGTGACAATACCAAACACAGTCTTGATTGTTCATCACTCTATTGCATATCATTCTTTCATTTCAATGGCATAGCAAGACACAGAAGAAAAAATATTGTTCCCAGCATCATTTTACTATGTATTTACACTTCATCATACACAATTTAGTCAGGTTATAAAGCAGGGATAGTTTAAACGTTTCTTCAAAACTATTTGGTGCAGCTCTCATATGACGTACCCTGAACAAGTCCTACCTTTCCCCAATAATAAGACATTTGTCACCAAGGAGGCTAAAGCATGTATTGATAGGAAAAAGTTGTGTTTTAGAGACAAAGAAAGAGTGGGTGTGGCTGCAGCACAGAGGGAGTTGAAGCACAGGAGATGCACTGCCGTATTATTGAGCAAAGCTTATCCTCCATGGACAATAAAACACTGTGGATGAAAAGCATAGCAAACATGAACTCAGGCAAGAAATGATTGGTCAACACACATTAAGTGGCTAACTCTAATAAACTTAATGACATTTTCCTCAGGTGTAAAAATTAGGGCTTTCCTTAGCTGGTAAAAAGGCCTTGAACTTCATCAGCACTAGTGACTCTACTGACTTCTCTGATGTCATTTATTAACCCTAAGCCTTTGCAGGAAACGTTTAGCAGACTGTTTAGCCAGAAATCTGCAGTGCCTGATGGCTTCCCAGCTGTCATGCTCAGGAACTGCTCCTCAGAACCGTCCTCTGCCTGGTGTGGTATCTTCAATCCTAATACAGTCATGCTGTGCCTGCTCCTTAGAAAAAGTCTACTATTATTCCTGTTCCAAAAGTGTCTTGTCCTTTGCTTAACAATGACTTCAGACCAGTGGCCTTAACCTGGTTTGTTATGAAATGTTTTGAAAGAACTGTTGCTACTATACTTCAGACAAACATTGCTGCCCTCCTTGACCCCTTACAGTTTGTCTGTCAGCATGGCCTTAGCACAGAGACACTGTCATCACTGTAACCCACTTGGTAAACAAGCATTTAGAGGATTCTATGTCCTATGCACGGGTTCTCTTTGCAGATATCATCTCAGCTTTTTACACAGTGCACCTCTGCTGGTAAAAAAAGAAAAGAAAAGAAATATGTTAATATGGGTATCAATGGTCTTACAGTTAAATAATTTTATTCTTTTTTGTAGCAACCACGTCTCAACATCTACATTTACACCTTGTCTCAAATGAAATATTGAGTTGATACCTAGAGACTGTCAGCTTTCTTTTACCTTTTACTTTGTACACTAATTTATGTACAAAGCAGCCCAATAACTATGTCATCAAACAGTCTGCCTTTCTGTGTGTCACAATGAGATTACAACCTTAAAACTTAGTGTGATAATAACCATCTTCTGTTGAATAACAGTAACGCTAAAGAAATTAGCTCTCATGGGAATGGAGGCACATCACCATGTGGACATTGACAAAAATGCTATTGAACAGGAGAACACCTTTAAATGTTTTGCTATTATAATATACCGTACGTTGTGCTTGAATGATCATGTTGACTAGCTGTGCTCCAGACTAGCTCAAAGAATATATGCAGACTTAGATTGTTTGGAGTCGAATCTAAGATCATGCAGACTTTTTATGATGCCATTCTTGGAGGTATAATTAGATATGGTATGGGTGCTTGGTTTGGCTCACTTGTGCAGTCTAAATCTAGACTTGCAAATATAGTGAAAACTTCAATGAAAATATTTGGATTGAATTTTTAGCCTCTGCCCTTGAAATCTGTCTAAGAGGACACTGTAATCAAACATGTAAAAAGGATCTTGCAGAACCCATCTCATACTGACTACAGATTACGAACAATTACCTTCAGGGGAATACTACTACTACTGTAGTTTTTTGTTGTAAAACAACAGTTTTAAATTATCTTTTCTCTCAACTTCCATTTTTCTTATAAATAATTCTTGATTAATTATTTGATTGTTTAAGGGGGAAGTGTTCTCTATTTTTTTTAAATTTATGTCCTATTAATTTATTTGCTACTTTTACTTAATTTTAATTGCATTATGATATATAATAAACTCATGCACTCTTTAGTGTAATTTTATTGCCCATATGCCATGTTTTACTACGGCTATCTCATTTTGTTGAAATTTGTCTGGGCTGAGACGTTTTATATCTTTCTTGCTATGTGTGTGCATGTTTGGCAGTCTCTGTATTCCCTTAATGGTCAATAAAGTATATCTTATGTGCACCACTGTCCAACGGTAACACAAATATTGCAGCAATGATTGGATATTAACATTATTTGATTGCAAGCTACACTGTTATATCTGCACTGAGAAAGATTATCTCGGATTGACATGTTGAAACTGATAGTGAAACTTACTTTCTGATTAATTCAGCTGATAATGGCCTAATCACTTGGGGAACCTCATGGAGCACAATGTTTTTCCCAGATTGTCAGTTTACTCTTCAGTATATAAAACCCCCCCTGAAATTATGACATCATGACAGAAGCAATGTACTCCATCCATATTTGGACATCTCAAAAATCTGAATATTGCATAAAGGTGCAATATTCATTGCCAGTCATTTTAAAAACTGGAAATGTTATTTTGTAGAAATTCTTCACACAAAATATTCCAAGATGTTTCTTCTTTTTTTCATCTTTAATGATTATTGCTTACAGATATAAAAAAAATAAAACTATAATTAAGAGCCTCACAATATCAGAGTATCATATCAGACCAATTAGTTTGCTGTCCAATCAAGGACAAGAACCCCATGGTTATTGGACCAGCTTTTGGTACCTTTGGCAGTGTGGGCAGGTGCCATGTCCTGCAGGGAAATAAGATCAGTATCTCCATAAAACATGTCAGCAGAAGGAAGCATAAAGTTCTGGAGTCCTCTGGAACTTCAGGATTCTAGTCAGTGCCTACTGACTGCATTGACTGTGGACTTCAGAAAACACAGTGGACCAACACCAGGAGACGACATGGCACCCCAAGCCATCACTCACTGGAAACTTCACACTGGAATTAGCAACGTGGGTTCACTCTTCACTCTTCCTCCAAACCCTGAGACATTCATTTCCGAATGAAGTGCAAAATTTACTTCATCAACTCCAGCCTTAGTTCAGTCCTTGTGAAGCTACTGCAATGGATTTTGCTTGACAATCATCTCAAGGTTGTGGTTCTCCTTGTTTATGGTGCACATTTCCCTACCTTACTTTCTTCTTCCACTCAATATTTTGTTAACATGCTTGTATACAGAACTCTGTGAACAACCAGCGTCTTCAGCAATGACCTTTTGTGGCTTATCCTCTTTGTGAAGGGTGTCAATGACTGCTGGACATCTGTCAAGTCAGCAATCATGTAGTTTACTCATCCAGAGTGTCAGAGGCTGCTTAAAGGCTATGGAAACATTTGCAGGTGTTTTGAGTTAATTAGCTGATTAGCGTGTGACACCATGAGCTTTCAGTAATGCCCTTTTTCATATTTTAATTCTAATTTTATGAGACACTGAATTTTGGGTTTTCAATGTCTGTAAAATATAATCATCAAAACTACAAGAACCAAAGTGTTGCAATATAACACTCAATGTGTGATTCTATAGAAAATATATGTTTGTATGTAGTTAAGAGCAAGGTTTGATGCAAAAAACATGCAAAATTGTTCCATACTTAATGCAGTTTATTATGTGGAGCTAGTAGCATAGTTGACTTGCAAATATTTTTTGCTTCTATTTTGCATGGCAAGGTGCCTACTGATCTTTACAATATTTTTGAGGTCCATTGGGACATGACTCACGGTTATAAAACCTAAGATGGGCCTAAGCATCAGCACAACTCCATATCATAATGAGGAGAACTTACACAGGCCCCTTGTTTTATGCACTTTTAATAAAGTATTAGCACAATGCCGCCAGCAAAGCTAATGAGAACCAGCTCACATGGAAGTTCAAAGGAAAACATTGTGGTGAAAAACAGGCTTAAAATGTATGCTGAAGAAAATAAATGTTCCAAAAAAAATGTGGTGGTTATAATTCGTCAGAAACTATTATGATTACTGACTTGAGAAACACTGATTTCTCTAAGTTTACTGCACCATATACAAATATAATGTAATGATGAATTTGCTTCTGCTCCTATTAATACTTGAAATTGTATTATTAAATTTAATTTCTCTTTCCTATTGGAAAGTTGTACAACTTCTAACTTGTAGCTTATGACAGTTATATTCATAAAGAAGCATGAGAAAAAAGGATCAAAAGTAAACCAAGAATGAAGTTTAAAATTCCTGAAGCGAAATGATATTATGCACGAAACACCAAACTGGGACATAAGTGCATACAACAAAGGATTCACAAAATACAAGTAGAAGAGATAAAGGAAGTTACCACCTTCAATCTGACACAAAGATTTGTCTAGTGTCTAAAGAGAAGTTTTGTCCTGAGAGCTGTAGCTTAAGGCAGACATTACTAATTAATGAATAACATTTTAATCTGAGAAGATGCGAAAAACATAACCCCCCGCCAAAAAAAAACGTACCCGTATTTTCTTACTTGAAAAACCTCTGGCTCTCAAACAATATATGTTGCATTGAAGATCTGGCATCTGACTCTGCTCAACCTATCATTGCACTTCATAGCTACTAGTATGTCATCAACTGTGGGCTGTTGTCCCTTTGTGTTCTTACTTCCTCTAAAGCCCAGTTTCAAATTGTATTACAGTCTCAGGTCAAAACAATTGCCCAGAGAGAGCGACTGCTGTAGCCCAACTATTTTACATACACGACATTTGGGGGAAGTTTCCATTATGGGCTTTTTCTGTATGTTCAGAAAGGCCTCCACATAACCATCATTATATTTATTATGAAACTATCTGTTTTCTTTTTACAAATAGACAGTGGTATAATTCTTGACTTTGTGTTTTAGAGGGACAAGACTTCAAAGGCTCTTTTTTTGTCAGAAAAGGGTTTTAAAAGTATTTGTCTGCTTTGTAAAACCATTGAAATACTTACTGTGACTTGCTCATGTTTAATACTTTCATATATTTAAGATTCTGAAATATTATTTCAGAGAAAATTTGTTTGCTTGTTTGTTTGTTTGTTTTGTTCTGATGATATGGACCAACTAAATAAAAGTGATAAAATAAAGATAATAAATTACAATATGTATATTTTAAGTATAAATATATAAACAATTTCGTAAAAGCAAGCAACATAAAAAGATAAATGGAATATGCAAAACTTCTTTGCGAAATAATGTGAACGGGTTAGTGACAATTAAAATCCAACCCTTTAAATAAAAGCCTTATTTAGCCACTTTCCTGTTCCAAACTCTTTATTTGTCCTCTCATTTTTAACACAAATCTCCCTCATTTAAAAAAAGAAAAAAAAAATGCAACTACTTCACAGATCCTGTTCTCTCCTCATTGCCTAATTTGCAGCACCATTTGCACCCAGCTGTGTCGTGTGGCGCTGTGGCATGCTAAGACTTTGACAATGCAGAGCGCTGAATAATTGATGTGTGGACCTGAAAGTTTGATGCCTGACTCACGGGCAGATTGAACCTGCAGGCAGTATGCCTTTGCCCATCAGCCAGCTCCCTACTCTCTGCACCATTCAACACACTCCTCTTCACACACACTTACACCTTAGAATACAGTGCACACATCTCCCAGTGGACTTCCGCACTTCTCCTCTCAAACTCCCTTTAAAACCTCTCAAATACTTGCTGCAAGACTTTGCAACTATTACACCTAAACCCAAACCAGGAATGTGATGCACTTTTACAGGCATTTGGCCTTTCACCTTTAGCACAGTCAACAGATATAAATATATTTGACAAATGCCTCCTAGAAAGTTTACATGTTTATTTTAGATAACTGAAAACAGTAGGCCGGTTAAAGTATATGGTATTGCACGAAAAAGGTTTTTGTTTATTAAAAGTAACAAAAAACTACAATCCAGAAATAATAAGATGTGGCACATAATCTACACCCAAGAGAAGCTCATAAACATAAAATTGCAGCATATATTAGACATAATAAGTGAATAAGAATGCTTCTCTGGATTTATGAGTCCTTTGAGTCATTTCAACTGATGTATCACTTGGAGAATTATCCTCTTTGCAATAGCTAACCAAGAAATGTATTATTTATATGTGTTTTTCATAAGCCTTGCTGGCTGAGATTCAGTTATTGTTACATTTTATCAATTGTCAGTGATGACTGCATAAACCTCTGCATTTTTACCAGTAGTGAATAGTAATGGGGTTAAAATGTTTCAGGCACTTATTTTTTATGAGCTATCTGTGGAACAGATGTCCATGTCCACATTGCCTCTTGAATTATCTTTGAAAACCAGAATGGTGGTTTGTTTCATCCTGCGATTGCGGCACTAAAACCATATCAATTTCACCTGAGGAAGACGTTTCCTCTTTCCCTCAGCATCTGGAGAAATTAAAGGTTTGCTCGGATCTATATTTAGAGTCAATTCAAAGCATCATTTTTATTGCTGCTAAAAATACTTTAGTTGGCATTTCTTTGTGAATTTAAGAGTGAAGCTTTCTCATGCTAATTCTTATGACTTTTTTGGAGGTTAGGGTCTGAACCTCTTGGTGGCCAATTTGTGAAGACAAAAGACCTCGAAAGCACGCCTCCGAAGTGTAAGGTTGATGCATCCTACAATCAACCTTACACAGTCAACAAAAATGGCAAAAACCATTCAACGATGAGACAGTTCATATTAATAAGAAGCAAGCACAGTCAAGCCTTTTAAAATATTGTTTCCTACTTTGCAAAGTGCATGTTTAAAGGATTGTATTTGTCTCATGGAGTTTGCATGTCACTCCGCACAAGATGCAGGTTTGTTCATTCGATATTTCTGTTTCCTCCCACACTCCAAAAGTCTTGCATTTTATGTCAAGTGGAGACCTTGATTATCCCATAGAAATGATTCGGTTGGCCTGTGATGTGATGCTGATGAGCTGTGCAGGGTGCAGCCAGTCTTTCACCCACTGACCCCTAAAGATAGGCACTGGGGCACACAAAATGGATGGATTTAATTTCACTAAAAGGCCTTAGTTGTATTTAATGACACTTAAAGTATTACAATATTTCAGGAGTTTCAATATATAAAGACACCAGAAAGTGAAAAGAACCATAAAAATTATTATATGTGAGATTAAAAGAAGATTAAATAAGAGATAGATATTATCTTTATGTAATCGCTTATTTTTTTTTTCTTTGAATGAATGAAGGTGTAAATGTCCTAAAATTTGTCAATTAAAACAACATATTTCAACACAAAATGTCGCTAAAAACTGAGAACAAACTGTAATGCTCAAGAAGGTTGATAATACTACTACTATAGTATTAGCATTTATTCTAAGTGTGATGATTTTACTTTCCTTTTATTTTTGCTTTCTTCCTCCTCTTGTGAATTAATTTGTTGAGGAATTAATGATAGGATTTTTCTTATTATATTTTGGAGCATAAAAATCCACATCTCTAATAGCGCCACTGGCACTATGAGCATGTTAACAAGAAACAGACTAAATACCAGCATGTGAACGTAAGCATGCGTTTATGTACATGCAGCAATACGCCGGCGTGTGTGCAAATTGCAACAGATCATGTTTGCGATGCATTGTTGCAGAGTAGGTGAAGCTCATGACGACTGTCTGTAATAGGGTTGTGACTGAGCTATTGGACAACTGTGGAAACTATCTGCTGGCAGGAGATGGCAGTGGGCGCTGATTCCAATCTGTTTATCAGCATAGGGTGTGGAGAGGAATGTGGGAGGAGGTGTCTGGTTTCTGTGGTGTGTGACTGATCTGTTAGCCAACGTTGGTGTTTGCTTTGTTTGAGTTTGAATTGATTTGTTGCTACGTATTTGTTGGTGCGTGTAAGACAGCAATAGTAGCAAAACCACCAAATGTTGCTCAGACTTAAAGCAGTATAGCCAGAAACTTTATTGTCGGTAGTATATGTGGAAATCCAGCAATAGTGGCGAACATGTTCCTTATATATGCAGTACTCTTTTTTTTTTAAGTTAGCTTCATATGTATGCAGAGCCTTCTTTTTTTCTAATCCTATTGGTCTAACCATACCTATTAGTGCCTATAATTAAATGATGAAGAATAGGTGGGAGGATGGAATAGGAGGCAGACAGAGAAGGGGGCTGCTGGAAAGTGTGATTTAATTTGGTTATGATCTAATTTGCTTTGATTAAAAATGTATGCAAATCCCTCTTAGCATAAGGGATCAGGGAGGGGAGGCGACACCTCTTCTGCTTTTTCTCCCTCTCTCTCACGCCCACTGTTGTCTCCCTCCTTTTCTCTTCTTTTTCTTTCCCCCCCTGTCAGCGGCCACTAAAGTGAGATTGTGTGAACTGGAAAGTGCGATGGGTACATGTGTTCATGTGTTGTTGGAGGCGTATTCCTCTTTAAGGTGATGAGAAGAATCCACTCACTCTGGATGTTATTGTGACTTATTTTTGCACATTTGTCTGGTGTGTGCAGCAGGCAGGGCGACTGAGAGTTGGTGTTTATGTGATCTGACCTGCTCTGTACACAAGGACTGAAAGGGGGTGACTTTTCCAAGTAGTTTTTGTCAGCTGAAGGTTAATCCTCTAATGTTTCAACATTTTGTTTTTTGTTTCAAGTTTTTTTTTTCTTTTCATCCTTATAACCATCGATGTACCTGATGCTTTCCTTAGACTATCAAACAGGCTCAATAAGGCACCTGAACAGTTGTAGTTCTTGTATAATTGGGCATCCTGGGCGAGGCCCTCCACCTGGAAACACAGCAACCTTACACACTAGAGAAGTTCCTTCACCACCTGCTTTTAAAACTCATCTTAAAACCCATTTTAATCCTTTCACTTTCAATATCAGTGAAATTTAGCATGACAGATTCATTTTAATTGGTTTCATTGTGTTTAATCTTTATTGTGTGTATTTTTTCTTTTTTACTTTCAATGTATTTGTATTTCTTGCTTCTTTTGTATTTGCATTTTTTTTGCTTTAAATGCATTGTTCTGTGTAGCACTTTGTTTCACTTTTACTTGTTTTACACTTCATAAATAAAGTTGGTATGATCTGGTATAGTATGAAATGGCATTACTTCGACAAAGCCTATTCTGCAAATACTAGTTCATTTTTACTAATCTAACTTGTCAGAATTATTAAGTGTTGAACTGACATGTTTGATTTTATAACTGTATAAATTCTTCATGGTATAAATTTACCAAACATTTGAAAGCATTCATCTGACCTCATGTCAGTCCTTATAAACATAATTGTATCACACAGTTGTTGCACATTCATGATGTAGCTATTTCAAAGATCCTCTGTTGGGTTTTCTGGTGGCTGTGGAGGTCATTCCGATACAGAGCGCTGTTATGATCATTGGGTTCTATGGGTTCCAGCTGATTTTTTGTTTTCGATCAGTCCTTTGTTGTTTATTAAATTTCTCAGAATTTGCCATTTAAGTTTATTCCATTGTACTGGTTTACTTACTCATTAGTTTTGTCTTGTGTGCTTTAAATGGTGTTCTATTAGATCAGTGATATTCCTTTCTACTTTATTTACAGTTTCTTTGTGTCAAAGCTCAGTTTGTCTTTCACCTTTCCACAACCTGACAGTTTTGGTCCTCCTCACAGCTACAAAAAATAAAAAATAAAAATTAATCAAACATTGGAAGTGCTATTTTTTGCTTTTAAAAAATAGATTAAAGTGTTCATGAATCTCAAATTGTGGCTAATAGTTGTAACAATGATTACATACAAGCCACTCGAAAATATTTTGATTTTAAACCTAAAGCTTTGTAAAAAAAAAAAAAAAAGTGTGTTTAGTGAGTGTTTTTTCCCCTTCAACTTCAAATTATACAAATGTATCTTGTTGCTTTTCAGAATTTCTGTGTCTTTTGACTGTGCAATAATCCTTCAAAAGCAAAAAGAAAAAAAAAAGAAAAACATGCTGGACACCATTTGCGTTGACTAAACGGTAATAAAGGAATTAAAAAATCAAGAGTATGTTTTCCTACTCTACATGTATTATATTTAAATGCAGTCCAGAATTAAAGCAAACAGTGAAATGTTCCCTTAATTTAGTGCTGGGACTCAGGAACCAACTTCAGCGTCATTAGCCAGCCACAGCATACCACAGGAGTTTTGATAGTATTTTCATGGAGCGCAATTTAAGAGGGTTCCCACAAAAAAACAAGCAGACTACTTTTTTTTTCATTGCTCATAGCCTCCATTACATCTAAAAAATGTAAATGTGCACTCGCATGATCTTGTTTGTGCATGTCCTTACACCAGTTGCTTCCATTTTATGTGCATGTGTGCACAGTATTCGTTATTCTACCCATATGTAAGGTACAGACCGTCTCTGTAACAGCATCTATTTGCATGGTAGTTTGTTGAATTCATGTCACTCTCAGCTGTTTCCAGTGTCTGCTCTCTCTTTCTCTCTGCCTGTCACTGCTGCCTGTCCCAAGTTTACTGTAATGAACCCAGGTTTGCCTCTGTGCCTGTTCTCACTGCTCCTGGCCTGACCGCAACCAGCCAATCAGACGTCTAATTAGACATTCAGTCAACCATCAGGTCTATTTAGCTCCAGTCAGCCAGCAAGTGTGCCATTACAGTCAGTTATCCCGCGGTCAAGCCAAGAGACTGGTTGGTCAGCATCAATAGGCTGGTGAGTCGACTAAAAAGGGATCAGGAAAGGTGCGTGCGAATGAACCAGCTGGTAAATCGTTTGTGCTCAAAAGAAAGCCAATGGTTTTAGTGTTCCCCTTGGTATTTTCAGTTAGCTAATGAAGTGATAATGTCTGGGACTTTTAAATAATACTTTCTGTCCTCTTCAGTACTCATTTAAATGGAACTTTTTGTGTTGGACTGTCTGGAAAAAATACCCACATAAAACAGAAAAAAGAATGTGTCTTTTTCCTGTTTATTTCTTTTTCACAGAGCAGGGGAACATAGTTTAAATACTGAGTAGAAGTATTCCCATCACCAGCGTTAACTCATAACAACATCTTAGCAACAGCTCTCTCTGCAAAGTTTCTTTTTTTTTTTTTAATTCCCTGAACTCATATTTCTCCATACCCTAGGGCATCATTTTCAAGACATCTCCATCTGTTTTTGTGAGCGCCTGTATTCTTCACCTTCATGCTTTTGCAATTTTGTTGACTTTTTTGACAGCAGTCGATTAATAGATGGAAACTATTGAGTAACATGCAATTAGATCACAACCAGAATTAAAACATGCTGTTATTGAGACCTGCATCATTTATTTATATCCCCTGAATATATTATATATAATAGACCAGTACAAAGTAATACATAGCTGTGAAGTTGCAGTGTTATTTTCTTGCTTGTTTGTTATTATATTTTTACAAAAAGCCAACATTTGTTTTACAATTGGCATATATTTGAACAGTATGTCTCTAGCAGTGAATTTTTTAACAATTCTTTGCTGCAAAATACTCAAATTGTTAAATCCTGAACAGAGAAATCTTGTGAACATAAATTTTGAGGCATTGGTACTGATTTTCAATTGGATTTCATTCAGGGAATTTGACTATCTGACCAATAAAGAGCTTTTATAGTTAAGTAGTCTGGAGTTGGAGTAATGCTTTTACATTAGGTTTAATTTTTACAGCCGAAATATAGATTTTTAAATAAATTCCATTTCTGCTTTCCTATATTTAAGGAATATTTTTTTCTTCTGATTCTCGACATAAAGGCATATACATTTGTTTTAACTTACTGCAGAAACGTCAAGCTTTTCTTTATTGAAACCAACAATTTCTGCTCTCAACACGGTGCCAGAAAAAACAGTGAAAGGCTTTTTAATTGTTTGCGCTGCAATTCAAAACTCATCATCTCCTTTTTGAAGAGATTGTCTTGCAAACCAGTAACAACAGCATTCACAGACATACACTTAAAGCATCATCAGCTGATACTAAACTCCTGTCAGTATCATTAAGCATCACTTTACACTCAGCCTAATTTGATGGAATGCAACCAACGCATGTCTGTTAGCATTTTTTAGTCATTCTGTCAGCCTGTAAGTTGGTGAATTCATTTACTGAGTCAGTTGGTCAGGCCTTCACTTGATTCATCCAGTCAGTCAGTTAACTCAGCCAGTCAGCCATCCGGACCATGTCTGCTCTCTTACATAAGCAGGGCGACAGATGCTGAATCATCAGCTGCCCGCTGGAATGCTCCCAATACCCACAGGGTGCCAGGAGGGAAACGCTACACACACGCACGCAAACACACCCCTACACACGCCCCCACACACACACGAAAGCATTCTCAAAAATGTAGCCTCACACTCAGCTACATGTGCATTCATCCAGGCGGTGTGCACATGTTTGCATGCATGTGCAAACACATGCATTGCATAAAATGCACAATTTCACATCACACTCAGTCCCCCTGATTGAAGAAGAAGATGGAGAGAAGCTTGCAGATAGACTGACAGAGTTCAAGAAAAGAGGGGGGAAAAAGAAGAGTGAGATCTTCCCTCAGCTGTCTGTGAGGACTTTGATGTGGTTTAAAGGGTTTTTCATGTTATGCAACTTTGAAGACGAAGCGTTTGATGTTTAGTTGGCTCGTTTGTCAGCTATTGGATTAATCTCTCTACCTTCTACCTGTCTTTCCCTGCAATTTATCTGATTAGGTGTGGGAGCTTGCGTCACCCTCACATTGCCTTTGTCTGCAGCAATACTCTGAAGGGTGTTTTTCTGTGTCTCTTCACAAACTTGGCTGCTATCATCTATTTATGGGAGAAGCAATTGAAACTGGAATAACGGTCCTATTTGCCTGCCTGTCTGGGCTCTCAGAAACACGACTGAAATGTCGATGGAACAATGACAACTATTCCCCCTCCCTCCTTTTTTTTTGTTTCCTCTCATCTTCCCCCGTTTCTCCAGCTACCTCCTCCAATCTCGCCTCTCCACGTCCCCTCAGCATGGGTGATTCATTTGTTTCCAACACAATATAGCACAACATGGGCTCGCCACCGTCCATATTGCCACAATACCTATTTGTTGAACGCCCAGGATTTAATAAATGTATTTCCACACTTTTTCCTCCAGCATTTTCCTCCTCTGCCCTTCGTCTTTCCTCTCTTTCACTTATTCCCTCTCCCTCTTCACCAACAACCCAAACTCTACCAGTTTTTCCCCCAGTGCCGCTTCTCCATCCCTCTTCCCGTCCCCCCCTCATCAGACGAATGTAAGAATAGAACAGGGGAAGCCCTCTCACCTCTCCCTGCACGTCGGCTAATTAGCATATTCATGAGAGGTTCATAAATTATACATGAGATCCGGAGGGGGAAACAGGCAGAAGAATGTGATGTAGACACACACACACACCACCACACACATAAGGACTTATATGTGAATAAACACACACACACATTCTCACTTTCTCTTCCCCTCACACCATCTCTCAATCACACAGCACAGACGTAGAGATAGAGACAGGTAATTGGTGAGAAAGTGTATGTGCTGCAGAGCCCCAGCACCGTGCAGAGGAGACAGCATGCAATACTGAAAGGCAGAAGAAGTCCCTCTCAGACAGAAAACTGAAAACTCAGTGCTGGTGGCATTTCTGCCCATTTTGAAACTATAAGAGGTTCTTGGCACAAAGTTAAATGCACCTGGAGTGGAGGCTAAAAGGGAAGCATTCTCTTCAAAGTGTAGATTAAGGGATTATTTTAGAATGGGTAAACCCTAATTAAAGGCATTGTGATTTATTGAAGAGTTTGAAAGTTCTGCAGGTACTTCACTCTGCCGTGCCAAACTTGGTTTTCGTCTAATCTCTATTTTTTTTTCTTTCTCTTTACCAAAATGGATTTTCCGAGATTAACCAAGTCTGACTCAGCAGCATTAAAACAGCAAGATGTCTAAATTCAAATACTGTTCTTGCTTTTGGTACAAAAGTGGCTACACTAAGATGAGAGCTTACAGCTCACTGGAATACCTCCATAATTTAGGCCTATTAAAAGGGGTTTTGATTTTAAATATAGTATAGCCTCTCATTCTGACATTGTCATGTGTCTGACACTTATGGTTTTCTGCATTTGTCATCCTTACAAATAATTTTTGCTACAATTTCAGCTTCTCAGGCTTTTCTCAATGAAATATCCTTTTCACAAATTAGTAATTATTCTACAACTGTGAAGCCAAAATGATTTTCAAGAACAAGACACTCTAAAAATTTACTCTATTTTCTTTTACCAGAAGAATTCAGACATGAATCAACAATGACCCTGAGATTAGCGTTAAGACCCATATTTAGACTTCAAGACGTCTGACAAATTAGAGTTCCCCTTGTGTGGTTTTCTGCTACAACTTGGCACTAGTGTTTAAAGTACACAAAAATGCAACAAAAATCAAAATAACTACTTTTGTGCCAAGTTATGACAATGTTTAATTTGTACAGTGTTTCCCTCTCATGAAAGCTTCTTATTCTAAAAGCTGCTGTCCCACTGTTACTTATTTAAACTACTATAGTGGCGTATTTAAAAACCTAAGTCCTATCACATCACTGAAACATGTTTGTCATGTATGATGCACCCTGTTTTGCATAGCGCATGCATGTTGAGATGAGGGTTGTGAAATATACAATTCAAACTGTTGCTTGAACTGGGAAATTACTGGCATATTTTTCCCAACCCTAGTTCCTCCTAGAGGGAAAAATACTTATCAGTCCAACAGTTGCTATCTCAGCCAATTTAAATGCTCAGCATGCTGGGGTGAGTGAATCTTCACCTATTGTGTGTATGATTAGTTAAAACCGTTTGGAGTCATTGTGACATTTGGGACAATTCTGTAACAGAAGAATACATTTGTAAAATACATAACATCTCAGGATTATGAAATATTTTTAGATGACCTAGTTAGCGATCAAGTTGCATATGTTACAGGTTCAGATGGTTAGAAATGCAATGCTGGAGCTTTATTTCCATATCCCGAATATCTCTGGATAACATTTAAAAGCAAGCGAGAGACTGTAATTTTTCTGCTTTCGCTTTTTGGTGAACGGAAAAGGGCTGTGAACTATAGCATAGCTGAGCTGGGTAGTAGTATGTGAGTTCTTATGTTTCCACTGATGGACTTGTTGATATCTGGTTGTTTGTTGGTGAAGGCTGACAGACAGGGAAATAAAGATTAACAAGATGGAGCAGCAGAACCAGTGGCAACTAGGTAGGTATTGTTTGTGGCTGCATGAACCAAGAATGGACTTTAGAGTCTGAGCAAGACTCTGATGTAGACTCAAGGCAACTTCTGGTAGGTTGTTTGCATCAAAGTTGGACAATCAGGCAGCCCAGAGAGGCCCTGCTGGTTCTTTGGAAGCATGGCTTGATAAGGTGATTGAAAACAGGTGAGTGAGCAGCACAGCAGGAGGAGCCTTTCCCTCAGAGATAATCAAAAGCAATGAGAGAAAGGAGAGAAAAGGGGGAAACACAACACAGAAGAACACACACTCACCCCTAGATCACCTAGATGTTGGAAGTTCAAATCCCAGATGGTGATACTCGTAAGGCAAAGTTAAAGTATTTGTGCAAAAGAGAGCTGGCTTAGCAAAGTATCCATGTGACTCCCCAATGCTGCCATGCAACATACCACACCTACAAGTCTGGAGTACCAGCACAGTTTGAAAGCACCCACAGAGCAGCATTATGCTAGCTCTGTTTGGAGTCTGAGAGAACAAGCAAAGGCAAGGGGTCTTTTTTAGCACCACTGTTGCACTATCAGTGTGTGAAAGGGTCAGTAGGGGGTTTCAAACTAACATGGAGATCTTGGCAACCTTTGAAACATGGCATCTAGTTTGTTTTAATTATAGATACTGTACCACCTGGCCCCACTGTAGGGACTCCCAGTGTAACAAATAATACTCAAAAAAAAGAAAACCTTTGAATCTCTTTAAATTTTTTAATTGGTCTTTTATTCATTATTAAAACTCCTTAGTGTTCAGCAGCTTTTTGGTGTTAAAAAGATTATTAGGAGACCAGTTCGTAAACTCACTTGTTTAGAATCCAGTTTACATCATCAAAAACATAAAAAAGCAAAACTCTTGCAGATTTTTTTAATATCTTATTTTTAAATGAATTATCATCGATTTAAGAAATTCAAGCCAAATCCAACTCAAGTTGTGTGTGTGTTTTTTTTTAACTCTCCATTTGCACTAATTCTGAAAAACAGTAAACAAATGACAATGCGCCAGAAGACTTACTGCCAAAACCTGTCCAGATATATGACAACAATGTACTCTATTTGCATTAGGGAAACTGCTTTTAATGCTCTGGATCTGACTAGATTAAAATAAGATGTGCTGTTATTAGAAGCTTTCTCCAGATCCATATGGCACTTAAAACCCGACTTCCAGGCACGACTGGATGATGAAATCTCGATTGAAATTATGCAGAAATGGAGAAGTGTAATGACAGTGTGTAATGAAAGAAAGAGATCTCAGAGCTGCAGCTGTACATGACAATATAGTATAAGTGTGTGATATTACAGCTAAAAGGTTTCCCCTCTGGCTTGCATAATGTTCTGTCACCCTTGGAGATGAAACTCATATTTTAGCCTGCGGATAGACAGTGGGAAACCTTTCATACATGCTTTAGTGCTCAAGACAATTAGCTGATTCTGGGTGGTTTGGATCTAATTGATACACAAGGGACAGAGAAGAATTGAAAGGTTTTCTGCTACAGCTTATATTGAATATTCATTACCATGTCGACAGGAATTGCTCGACAAAATCTTTCAGTGTTCGCTTGAGAGAATCTCCTTGATTGGTCAGTTGCCTAGATTCAAGAATTATAGTGTTTTTTGGGGTTTGTGATGTGTTAAGGATGTGTTGTCATTTCACATTTGAAGGAAACAATACTAGGAGTTCATTTTGAGATTATATAAATTGAAAATATACACAAATTAGGCTTAACCTTATGACCAGTGTCTGATAGGTTCCAGGTCCTCCCTTTGCTGATCATTTAAGATTTTTCAGTTTCAAAGTGGATCTCCATGTATCAAATTTGGAGGCCAAGTTAACATCCAAAATCCTAACTGTGCTGCTCAAACTGTTTGTGGACAATCTTCAGGCCATGCATAAAGGTTCTTGCTTTTAATAAACAGCTGTCAGTGTGAAAAGAACAAAAGAACAAAAAAATATTCAGAGGCATAATACAAAGGTAAAAATTGAATTTAATATGTGTATATCAGGAGAACCAGCCACCACTTCCACCAGCTATGTTAAATGTTTGCTTAGCATGAGATGCTTTGAAGGAACTTTAGAAAAACATAGATTAGGAAAAAAAAAAGTCTACAAATAGGTGCAAGTCAAAATCTAGTAGACCATTTTCCAATTAGGATTACATTTAGTTATGTTCCCAGAGCCTCTGCTACACTTTAATCATTGTATTTAGTGATTATTACCCCATTGATGTGATCGGCATAAACTGAAATTAAAACTCCTTCCTTGTATTGTGGCAGATTTTCTGATCTGTTCTCCATCAAGGTTTTGCCTGAAGCCCAGAAATCCCTCCCAGTGCACAACCATAAAGAGCTAAGTTTCTAAAAGACATCATTAAGAAAAAAGAAAGACTGACAACACAGGTGTATCCCTCATGGAATACATTTGGGTACTTTGCATGTCAGTAACATTGAAATCTAGGGAAAGATCATTTGAAACTAATTACATTAAAATTCTAATATTAACAAATACAAACTAAATATGACATGCGGCTTGTGCTGCATGTCATATTTAGTTGATTGATGCAGATCGTCATATTCTTGCATCACTTCCATGCAGCTTTCTACCATAAAAACATGAAAAGGTGAAGAAAAAAATAAATGATGTATAGGCCTAGAAACAACTTCTTTTAAAGAACACTATTGCATCAGAGCATAGTGGATCCTGAATTGAATTTCAATCCAACTTCATGCCACAAGATGGCTTCACAACAAAACATGAACCAGCTACCTGATGCATACACGGACTGTCAAAAGTCCAGACAACCCTATTAAAGCGGCAGGTCTTGTGTGTATTAAAAATGACATGATAAATCAAATCAAAACATTTTCTACATATGTGTGCAGGGGTGTGTGTGTGAGTGTGTCAGTGAAATAAATCTTTATCATGTATTCCGTTTCATTCTTTTTTGTTTGAAATCTTTCACCACTATAAAGCCTTTGTCTGCGGCCCAGAATTCCCTCCTACTACAGCTTCACTTGGCAATATTTGTTCACTGTGCCTTACAAAACGTCTCTAAATCTTTGAGACTGAGAACATCTTTTGTCCACAACCCTTTTCAGGGGATCCTCCACATTTTCTGTTATTAAAAACAAAAGCAATAGAAATGTTAGGACTTTTGAAAAGTATGCATATGCACTCAGTACTTGGTTGGGCCTTTTGTATGATTTACTGCATCAGGAATGCATGGAGCTTATCATCTAGCAGCACTGCTAAGGTGTTTTTATTATTAGTCTAACTTTATACTGCATGAAATCTTCCAAATAATGTTCAGTAGATTACCAGCTATGACAGAACTAGTTGGTATTAACTTGCACTGATAAAGAAAGATTGAATTCTAAGTACAGACAAATGTCATCTCATTTATTAGCCTTTTGTGCCTTTCTGTGGCCTTTTTGTATGTGTCCAATATTTATTTTGCCAGTAGACTTTATGATACATAACATAGTTCACAGATTTCATAGATTTGTTTCTTATGATTTCTGAGTTACGTGGGTCATTGCCAACATCTGCTGAGAATTCCATGACAAAAGTCCCTTTAGAAGTATCTTTAATAAGTTACCATTACAGCACAAATTCTGTGCCGCATCATGGCAGACTATGTAGATTTTTTGAGATAGAATATTATTCTCTCGAACGTGTTAGATGGCATTGTGACTTGTTCGATTTATGGACATTATTTAGCTACTACCCACTATCTTCTTTGAATTTGATTATTTCTGAAATTGGCGAATATTTTCTTTTTCTTCAGGGGGCACTTTGGTATTCGCCCAAAAGCAGTTTTGCTCTTTTTCATGAATATGAATAAGTAATTTCAAACATGTGATTTTGTGCGGCTCTGCGGCTGCTTTTGAGTGTTTGTGCTTTTTGTTCACGACCGTGTGCGTATGCATGTGCCGCTTTAGTGCGGGTGGCAAGAGCTAATATCAGATTACGGATGTAAATTGGCAGAGTGGCTCTCTCTCATTATCACTAATAAGACTGTGGCCTTGCTCGCCGCTGCTGCCCCTCCACCTCCTCTTTCTATGGTCGGTTAAATGAGAATAGGATGAGCTGACAGAGAGAGAGGAAGAGAGAGAAGGAAAAGAAAAGAGAGACAGAGGAGAAGCTGTTGTGACTATTTGAAATTTGTACTAATGTGCATTTGTATCATGTTTATGCATATATAAATTGATAATAAATGAGACAAAGCAGACACATAACTCAAATCTTACAAAAGCATGTTGCAAAATGAAGAAAGCGTATTTTAACTCCTTTAGGGCTGTTTGAGGCAATGTTTTCTTGGATGAGGTTAGGGTCAGTGCAAATCAATACAAAATTGTTTTGAGTGAAAACAACTGTCCTGTGACTGCTTCTATTCATTGTCACTGTGGCTCAATGCAAGTTGATCGGCTTTCGGAAAAAAGATGAGATTGGTTCTGGTTCTTTTCAGTGTTTTCATCAAAACACCGATCCTACATCCATCTCTGGATCCGTTCTGCCACACTAGCAAGCTCATTTTGAGTTACCCCATCTGTTCTGGGGTCTCCACCCAAAATGTTTGAATGACAATACCTGGGATCTTGACTAGAAGCCCAAATCACCTCAGCCGTTTCCACCAGATTCCTTTCCAGAATCTCAGTACCAAACAGCTCCACAGTAAATATGGTTTAGTCTTCGCAATGGTGAGTGTTATTTCATATGCTATTTTATAAGAAGCTAACAGATAGCAATAGTGGCTATAATGCCAACAAACGGGAACACTCCTCATCAGCAAGTTTGCCTGATGGTCGTTTTTTTCAAGGCATTTTCACATGTTTTATGTAATAATAACAATGGCTACATATCTTATGTTGATTATTTAATGTCCTGTTTCCACTGTTCACTTCTGATTGTGGGAATGTGCCACCAGTAAAGGCTCCTCTGGGCTGATACATAGGCGCTCAGCTGACTCTACTAGATCCAACATAGCCTGCTTGTTCCTTTAAATTCATCCTTTTCTCTTGTTGAAGAGATGACTCTAATTTGAGCTCCGATTGTTGGTGATAGAAGTTGACTGTTAGAGCTCAGCCTACCAACTCAAAGGTAGACTGGGCTCCAACGTAAAAGCAGCCTGTTACAATGGAAGGGAGTTTCCATTGTCAATTTCTGTAAAGAATTGACCTAGTGTTATTGAAAACAAATGTTTAAAACATGCTTCTTTTAGTTACTACCTTACAATTATGTGCCACCTTATATTGGAAAATATGATTAAAAACTCAATAAGAAAAAAAATTACATTTGTGTTTGTAATGTGACAAAATAAGAAACTATCTAAGGGGCATGAATATTTTTGTCAAGCACTGTAAGAACTTGAACTACAATATCATAACACAAACTAAAACATAACATGCACACACCTACTCACTGCATCTGCCTCTTTTCTTGTCTTTGTGTCATTCACAGCCACACATGTAGGCACAGCACCGCTCTTCACACATCAGTCCAAGGTCATTACACTAAATGAGACAAAGACTTATTTATAGTTGCCAAGATGTCTCAGGCAGAACAAGTGCTTTGCCTAACGAAATAACAATCAGTTATTCTCAGTTATTAAAAGAATTCACAGTGGTCTATAAAAGAAAAAGCAAATATTTCACTTGCAAACACATACACACTCACACACTTTGATTAAAAATAAGACATTAAAATGTATTTTATTCATCTTTTGTATGTATTGACAGATGCAACTGTTTTGTGTCACTTACACATGAATCTATTTCAATGCTTTTATTTATTAACACAATAAATATTGTGATAGCAATAAATATTTGTTTACTGTAAAACTGTCATCACATACAAATTCTAATGTTCCTTCCCTCCTCTATTCATGGTACGTGCAATAAAATCCTAAGAGTTAAATGTTTTGACCATTCTGCTCTCTCCCAGTATTTCACTGGCTTTTCCAATTGCTTCACATTAAACTCTAAGCAAGCTTCAACATGCGTTTTCTTACACAGTAGAGTCTTGAGCAGCGAGGGTGCAAAACTGTTATTATTCATTGCTTTCATGAAAAGAAAAACTGGACCTGCTAATTTCAGATCTTTCTAAAGCTCTTGGCAAGTGGTCTTTGGCTCTTGGAAACCTTTTCTGGATAATGTTTATATGACTCCTCTTGCGAGTATTAAGAAAGGCAAGTTTGTGGTAAAATGTTGTTCTTTCCATTTCCAGATTTTGGTCACCAAAGAGCTCACTGGAACATTAAAAATTTTAGAAATACGGCGGTAACCAATGCCACCAGTGTGTCTAGCATTGGGTGAATATAAAAGATACTTTCATGCTCTGAAAAGAAAGCATCCTGGGGGGCTTCTTTGATTGATGAAAATGTCTCAAGTTTTCATTGTTTTTAGAGGGACCAATAGGCATACTTAAAGTGACAAGTGGGATGTCTGGAATACGACAACATTTATGAGCAATATGGTGACCATAGTGTAGCGACAACAAGGTGGAAAAGAGTTTCTTTGATATCTGCCTTGATAATGAGAAGACTCTTATTACCCCATCAATTGGAACTAAATCTGCTACTATTAAGTTACACTGAAGCATGCAGAATTATTCTTTAGACATTGACCGATTTTAACTGTCTTCTTGGCTTTCAATGCCTTTTTGCAGCCTTTTTGTGTATTCCCTATGCCATTCCACTTTATTACTCATAACTTCATTTATGAACTGTTTTTTAAATTTCTTTTGTGCAATATGGAGAAAACAGCATAGATTTGTTCAATACTTTCTTTCCCCATGGTATGTACCCTCTTTATTCATGGATGCGAGTGTGCATAGTGCATGTGATACATGGCACAATATTCAGCCAGATTACTGATGTGCGAAGTGATGATGTACAGCCGCTGCAGTCATCTGGAAGGGTAACAACCTTTGGCCTCAGATGCCCCCTTGCATACGCTTGTTTTTGTCTGCATCTGTGTGCGCGAGTGTCTTTCACGCCAATCTGGCTGGAGTCTGCTTACTCCTCTATCCATTGCGGGCCGTCTGTTGTGTTTTATTTCAGCTTTAATGACCTATAAAGGGACTGTTACTTTTTAAATAAACCATAAAGCAAGGGTCATAAAAGGGGAGTACAACGTTGGGCCCAGGCCAAGAGCAGAGAGAGTTATGAGTCTCGCTGTGTGCACGCTTGGGTGTGGGTATGCAAGCATGTGCGTCTTGGCATTCATTTCAAATCAAGCTGAACCTGCAGCCAAGAAGATATCATAGTCTGAGAGATGCTCCGGATCAACTGGGTGTTAAATACAAGTCTGTAAAATGATAAATCTGCATAAGTGGTATCCCTGCTTCACATGGATATGAGTGGGTGGGTGAGGAGCATGTCCAAGGCTATGCTTCTTTTCCAAGCCACCGTCTTGGAGCTGTTGTAGTGGGTGTAGAAAGAAGCGAGCCCGGGGCAGCTTCAGCAGTGCTTGGTACATTGAATAAACCCCTTTACAAAAGAACTTATTTCAGGGAATAGTCTTTTATATTCCTACAATTGACACAAGAAGCTTAATAAAAGAGCTTATAAATGCAGAGAAGGGGTTGAGGCAGGTTCAACCAGGCACTGCTGACAGTAATATATGGGTCCTAATAGGTGCATGGTGGTGATATCTGCAGGAGGTGTAATTTCAGTAATGTTTGTGACAGAAAAAAGCAAAAAAAAAAGTTTAGAAAACAGTAAAGTGCCTGTCTTAGAAGAAAGGTCTTTGCACCGTGCATATTTACATCTTAGTTAGAGGAATGAGTGGGTGCGAGTCATCGCTCCCTGTCTCTTTCCTCCTCCTCCTTACGGATTGTGATTCCAAAGCCGAACATAAAAAAAAGGGGGGAGAAAAAAATAATTGCCCGTTTTAGCAGAGTGTAACGTCGAAAATGTGTGTCGCTCACACAGAGCTTCAAACGGGCTCGGCGAGGAACAGAGAGCAAATCTTAGCACGCCGCGTTTAGGACATCAAACGGGCCGCAATCAACTGCTTCGCAGGAAAAAGGAGGAAGAGGAGGGATTGGGGGGACTCGGAGGTGGTGGCAGCAGTGGGGGGGCTCATTTCCTTTGACGTTCATTCATTTCTTCTTCTTCCATAAGGAGAAGTTTAGCTACTTCAAGCATCTATCGAGAAAAAGAGCAGCACCGACTGTGAGATAGAGAAGATACTGAGTGATGAAGACAGAGGCAGAAGAAAAACTGCAAGAAGGTTATGGAGAAAAGGATGGACAATGCAGGGGGGCAGAGTCAGACTTCATAAAATATTTCTCATAGATGTCGTCATCTGTTTGAACTCTTCATGATTAACAGCAATCTTATTTGCATTGCAAATGACAAAACTCACTTGTGATGCTTTCACCTACAAATAGCAGTTGCAGTTAAAAATGATGACAAATGACAGCAATCCTTTGAAATTTATACCTGTTCTCCTTACCAAAGTAGATCAACTGTAGCTGTTAGGATGTAGCACATATGTTGACATCAATTTATTATATATGGCATATTTATTTTATCCTGAATACATGTTCCAGCCTACTTTGACCAACTTCCTTGAGCCATCTGAGAAACGGATCCCCACATTATGATGATGCCACCATCAAGTTTGATGGTATGTTATAGACAGGGCCATTAGGGACCAGTGTCCCTGCAGAACTGGTTCTGACCCCTGTTTTGGCCCCTGTACTGAAGAGATACAGAGATAATAATAAATCAGTTTCTAATGATGACATGCACAGAAACCATAACTAATTATTTTCTCGGACCAATATTATTTTTTTTAACTTCATAGTTTTACTGTGACAATGAATTTGCAAATACTGTGTTCCACTTTCAGCTTCAGTCGAATGAAGATATGGTCACAGTTTTGATCTGCCAGATCGGGGATCTGCAACTTAAAGCTTCAGAGCTGCAAGTGGATCTTTGGCAGAGTGCTTGTTTCATCTTGGTTTTGTTTGTTTGTTTGTTTGTTTGTTCATCAACCCATCATTTTGGCAAAAATGCAATCAAGGACTTTTTGACAAGTAGAAAAGTAAAGTCAATTTAAGAAATCTTGAAGATATCAAGACACCGATTTTCTGCAAAAACAAGACGATGTTTTCAGGAAAAGAAAATCACAAGCCAGTACCTGAACATCAATACTTTTTCATTCTCTTCAGATGTATAAAATAATACAAGGAGATAAAAATCCAAAATGGATTTTATTACAAAAAACAAAATTTGTCTTGAAGGACATAGGGGCCTTGAGGAAAAAAACACTTTTGAAAATAATGAAGAGATATTCTAAACAAGTACCTGAGCCAAGTCCTTACTGTCCAACTTTTATCAAATTTGATTGAGAGATGGCGTTTGTACAAACTCTCTTCAAGAGTCTGTGCTAAATAGATTTTTTTTAACATTACAAGACAGTTTGTTGGCCTTAGAGCCAACAATATTGCCCTTCAAATGCCCTTCTAGATTACACTATTGTCCACTGTGTCATTAGAGATTCCTGCTTAGTATACGTTGTATGACAAATCACTGCTTTAAACAGATGTATCTCTGCAAAGAGATTAATTTATCTAATACTGACATCTGGCCAGTTTCAACTACATTTGTCACAAACATGGACAAATGTCTGTCCTTGGTCATCTTCGGAATGGTGACAGTACTTGTAAGGAATATTTGAATATTGAAAAGCTTTTCCCAAAACAGCTGGATAAAAGAGAAGATAATTAATTATATTCAAAATGTCAAGGCAAGGCTTTAATTTCCTTTAAAAAGTACCTTCTTCATATTGAAAAAAAAAATGCCCTTTTGGGCACCCCTCCTGTGAAAAACTATTTGTTGCAAACTGTTTTTTAAAATACTGGCAGTATGGAAGTGAGGAAACCTTTTTCTTGTGGATAACAATTCTCTTTTATTTTTTGCTGTTGTTTCATTTTGTATACCTGCATTTGATTGACAGCTTGACAAACTGCTGTCCTTTGATCCCCTAAAACTCTGAGCTACACTCACTCAACCTACCTTGTAACTTTTACGTTACAAAGATCCCTGCCTCCAATCACCTCTTCAAACACGTCATCTTCAGCTACTTGCGCAGTATTTCTTCTCCCCTCACTTCAACCTTCATTTTTCCCCTCCCTGCACTCTGCCAAGTCTCTAGATGCTCTTCTTTCTCAATGTTAATTCACCTGTGATCTTTCACTGCTTTCTCCCTGCTGTCTTTCTCCCTTTTTTTCCCTCTCCCATCGCTTCTACACTTCTTTTGTCCTTGATTACCTAGTAGTGAGCTCCTGGCTGTGTCTCCCTGCCACTGGGTAATGGACTATTTGCATGCAAATGGCAGTGCCTGGATAGATTAGACAGGGTGGAGTGGATGTTGGAGGAAGCAGGAGAGGAGGAGAATGAAAAAGGCGAGGAATGAGCCAGACTTTGCTGAAGAAAGGGATGGAGGTGGAAAAGACGCCACAATGCAGCTGAAGAGCTGAGATGAATCCATTTTAGCTGTAGAGTTCTACATGATTGTTTTCTTTAAAATAAAATGAATAACAGTTACCAATATAGTGGATCTTAATGTTGTATACGCCACTGTTAAAATGTCATTCTTTTATAATTAAAATTTCTAAATGTTTTTGCCTTAAATGGGACATTTATCCTACTGTTGCACTGGAGAACAGGCAAATTGAAATCATTTTGAAATATCATTGCATAAGTTAATTCATTGGATATTTACATAGGGTCACTATGCTGTAAAAAGTAAAATCTCTTTATTTACAGTTTTCTAGCAAATATCTGGTATTTGGAACTGTTTATATTTTCACCTAACCAGATAATGAAACCAGTTCCATTTGAAGAAATGCAACCACTATGCATGATGCTGCCACCACTTTCTGTTACTCTGCAGATGTTTACAATTTGGGCAAGTGTTGTGTTATTATGCCAAACTTACCATCCTCAGATTGCCACTTGCTTTGTACACTCAACTATTATACACAACCTTTTAGTGCACGGTCAGACCCTGTCTGTCCTGAAAACTGCCTTACTTCTCTGTTGCATAGATTCATCTATTCCAAGAACATTTTCCAAAGATTTTGGTCTATAATCACATTTTCCCATTACATACTTGCTGCAGAGTTGTCAGATGGTTGGATTTCCATATTCTTACTGAATATGAACGTTTCTGAAATACTAATACCAGTGCATCTGACACCAACAGTCATACCAAGATCAGAGCCGTTTAAATCTAATTTTGTTATTTGACTGCTTGGTTTAAACTTTATTAAGTTATCTTCAGTACAACTGGAGTGTTAAACTGATTGAATTGCTTCAATCAGATTATCTGCTTTGCTATTTATGTTAACAAGAAGTTGAACAAGTGTACTAAATAGGTGGTGGGATATAAAGCTGTGGAAATTTGCTTGTAGCCTTCTCCTGACTGATACCCTACAAACCCCATAAACCCACCTGTTAATCAGAATGGTGCAAATCTCAATAATAGCTAAAATTTATATCAGAATCATGTTGAAAGCAGATGTGAACTCGACAATAATTATCACAGCTTTTTTATTTTTATATTTTACCAAACGTATTTGTTTAGTTTTCAGTTGAATAGTGCAGGTTGTATATGTCTCATTCTTTCTGTCCCTAATGTCATAGTCAGGCTTGAACACTTCTTAGATCCTCTGTGTGTGTGTGTGCACACCAGTGTAACTCCGAAGATTATGTATGTAAATGCATGTGATGCTCAAAGACTGAAAGAAGAAAAAGTTTATCGTCTTCGCCTAGGCATTTGCATGTTTATGTGAGCCTAAATAGCTTAGCTCCAAACTTAGTGAAGATAGGGCTCTGCAGTTTCTCTATATTTCTGAAAAATTAAAGCTAGAGACCAAAGGTTTGTTGTCTGGAGAGAGAAGCCCGGGCCGCCCTGCCTCCTCCTCTCTGCCTCCGCCTCTTCTGACTCCTCCAAATAAATAAGAATTTTTGATTACAGTAATCAGGCCCATTAATAATGCAGACGCTGTGATGATGCAGAGGAGATGAAAGATGGCTCTTCTCAACCTTTCTGTGTTAGGAGCGAGGGGAGATAGCTGCTAGTTAGCCACACACACACACCCACGCCTGCACACACACATGGAAACACTCACCCACAATCTAGTAGAGATGTAAAGTTTTATCTCCATTTTTATTCCGATTCCATTTATCTGTGCAACAAAAGTTCCCAAACCTTTTACTACGTAGAATAAGGGTTTTGTTCAGGTCATTTTGAGGATTGTAAATAGGCATTATTATTGAATTCTACACTATTACCTCCTCATTCTTCCCATTATTTTGCATTAATACTCAGTAATTGGATCTCCAGCATTTAACTGCTCTTTTTTAGCACTCCTAGAATGGTCCCTTTCAGCACTTCACATCTCACATATGCACAGAAAATCAGAAAATATCACATACTTCAGTCTCTTCGCTCTGTCTCTGTCTCAAACTAACACTGTGTATACCTCCCTTTCCCTGAGGGTGAGTTGGCAGAGGGCCAGAAGTGGGGAGAGAATGCATAAAGAGCTATTGTGGCTGTTGTCATTAATCAGGCTCGTATGGTTTCTGACAGCAGCATGCGAGGAAGCAAGGCTGTCTCTCCTATAGTCTCTCCACGCGCTCGCTCTTCTCCATTAGCTTACACCAGCCAGACAGTCAGTCTCCAGTTACAAAATGCTAAAGTGTAATAGCACAAAATTTCGGAAAGGGGAAAAAAAACAACAAAAAAAACGAGGGTTTAGAGGGAAGCTGGTTGTGGCAGAGAAATTTATAGCACAAAGGTGGCAGGTAGTGGATGTCCCCTCACCCCAAAAGTGCCCAAATTCATGTGGGAGTAAACCTCATGGTGATGAATGACAAGTTAAAAAAGATTTCGGTGTAACTGATTCTGTCTGGCTGTGTGTCCACATGTTGCAGAGTGTGCGCTGATCCAGCTGTTGGCATATTCTGAATGCTCTCTTCAGCTGGGCACATGGCTGTATGTACACATGTGTCTGCTCATCACAGATCCGCCGAGGCCCTGTCAAAGACTGTGCCTCCTACAGGTGAAAGCCCCAAACATCTGGCTGGCACATTTCAAACGTTCAGAAAAGCGAGTGGGGTGGGTCGCAGCCACAGAGGAGGGCAATACCACAGTCATTAAGAAGCGGCGGGCTGAAGTGTGTGTGGGGGGATGAGTAGGGGAGGACTCTGCGACCACTTCTCTACAGCATACACCTGTTCCTTCCACATGTGTCAGCCCGCAAACTACTATTCTTCCTTTCGGTGTTTGTATCCTGCAGCGGCCCAGTCCTGGGAAACAACAGCAAGGGCAGACATCTGGAGCCAATCATGACCACAAGGGTTCATCAGTACTGAGAGGGGACTGCAGGTTTTTAAATTGAGATGCATTATTTTCATGGTGAAGGCCAATCAGTGATGATTACATGAAAAGCTCTTCCATTCTATTGGGTCGCTTATTGATCCTCCGGCCCTCTGTAATGAAGGAAACCTTCAGGACTTGTAATGTTTACAGTGCCCTGCAAAACTATTCAGACTGCTCAAACCATTTCACTTTATTTTATTTATGTTACCACCAGAAATTTCTATGTATGTTTTTGTTGCATTGTAGAAAGTTATAAAGAACCGCTAGGGTGTAAAACAATACTGGAGCTTTAAACAGCTCATGAAGCACTGTTTATTCAGCCATCTGAAAATGGAAAAGGTCTAACTTTAAACCCGCAAAGACCTGACTGCTCACCTCAAGTGAGTCACAGAGCAAGGAGTGCATTGATAAAACATGCAACCAACAGGTCTATGTCAGATCGGAAAATCTGTCCACACACAGGTCTTCACATCTATTGAAGAGTGACAAGAAAAAAAGAAAACTATTGTAAAAGAAAGCCGCCATGTCTACTGTTACTGTAAATTTAATTATTTGACTTACTTCGAAAAAATTTGATGCCAAATGTGGAGGTAAATCAATACTGTGCATCATCTGAACACAGCCTTGCCATAGTGAAACATTGTGGTGTCAGCATCATGCTGTGGAATGTGCTGACAGAACGCCAGTCAGAGTTGAAGGGGAAATGGGATGGAGCTCCATGTAGGTAATCTTGGAAGAAAACATGTTAGAAGCTACAACAGATTTGAATCTGGGGTGAGACTTTCATCTTCTGGCAGAACAACACCAAACATACAGTGAGAAGTAAAGTAAAATTGTTCATCTATCCTTATGAAAATGCTAGAGTGACTCACCCACAGTTTCAAATCTAAATTAAACTGAAAGTCTATGACTTATTATTATTATTTTTTTATAAAACTTTACCCATTCAAATTTTTAGAAAATTATATCAGTCTCTAAATCTGCAAAGCTGGTGGAAGACAACCCTCTAACAGCAGGAGAAGGTGGCTCCACAAGCTTATTCAGACCCAGGGGGATGAATAAAGTTTTTTGTTTTTTTTACATTTTTGCTTTTGAGATATGTGGAAACCATGCATCACTATCTCTCCACTGTCCAATTATGTGTTTCTCTTTGTTGGTCTATCATTTAGAATCCTAAGAGATTAAAATTTCTGGTAAAGTGAAAACTTTGCATGGCACTGTATTTACTTTCTCTGAAGGGTTTTGTTATTCAATCACCTGTCTCCTTTATAATCTTAGACTTCAGTACAATACAAGAAGGTCTTGTTCTGAGTATCTCATACTGAACCTTCCTTTCTGAGTCTAAAACCCATAAAATGTAACAATGTCAAGGGAAAAAAATTTAAGAGACTTAGCCTCAGGTTATTTTATTTCATAGTTTGCAAAAATAGAGTTTGCACAGTTTAAGAAAAATTACAAGGAAAGTACATGTAACTATAGTTTACAATTTTGCCAATGCTTTTTAACTATTTTTTTGTTGTTTAAGTGCTATTTTTCTCATATAAGATGTACCAATCATACCAAATTCATCAAACAGACCTTTTGTACATTTTGTAGGCTATCACAAGTACAGTAGCTTTTCATAATGAAATCCTCATAAATCATCTGACATGGTAATGTAATTAGGACAGTTGTTAAGCTGAATGAAAAAAAAACTTGCAGAAATGTCTGGTCAGTGTTTCGAACACATTGCATCATTTCCAGTAGGAGTTACACAGCTCTGAGTTTACCCATGGATGGCAGAACCACAGTGCTGGATTATATATTCACTCTATACAGACACTTGCATGTCAGCACACATCAGCTGAAGTCCACTACGCTCGTGGTGTGCCTGACAGAGTGAAGAATTAGGCTCTGAGCAAAGATTCTCTACGGAGTCTGCAGCATCGTTCACGTCAGCTCCAGTCGAAACTGGGGGTGAGTCAGAGTGAGAGCGTGATGCATGGCTGGATTCTCAATTCTAGCCTGGTTCGATCCCTCGTCGAGCACGCACAGGTTTTGACTTAAGGCCGACCCCAGTTCACCCAAAGCACCATGCTGGATTTGGCCCGTGGCTGCTTCTGTGGTGATTCAGGCTGGACATCCACTCAGTTTATCATCTGTTTTCATTTGACACAGAGTCACTTTATCTGACAGCAGAGTCCCCCCACCTCGACCCGACGTGAACGTGCCAGTCCAATCTACTTCAGCCACAGTCTGAGAGTCATGTAGCGTGTCATCTGATGCCCACTGTGCCTGCAGATGCCAGGGCGGCTGCTTCTGTTGCAGGGTAAGGCACAGGTCACCACCTGCCTGTCGCTTTTTCCCCTCCCATCTTTTTGCTCCGTACCCCTTCTCTTCTGTATTTTCTCTTTTCTCCTCTCCCCTCTCCTTTTCCCTCTTTTTTTCACTCCTCTTCACTGACACGTTAGTCAAATCTGCCTATTATGCGCTTCGTTGGCCATGCATTGCTTTTTATATCTAGCATAAAGCAGTCAATGACACTGAAAAGAGAGAGCACATGAAAAAGGGGTGCGAAAAAAGTCTTTAGAGAAAGACGCACCATGGTTTGATAGCCTCTGAATGTGAGCCCTCATCAGTGTCATTTTTATGTACTTATTTATTTTTTTGCTGAATGCATCCTCATCATTTGTGTATGCAAGGTGAAACAGAAGGCTTGTTACAATAATTATACACTCTGCTGTGAAGTCTATCATTTGGCACAAGAGTGAGGAGCATGTGTCTCAACAATGGCAAACCGAACCTGTCGTTAAATCAAAAACTGTTTGGGTGGATGATTTTCATTGCGGTGATCAAGATTTAATAGCCATATTTTCATTTAGGACAAGTTTTAAATAATTTAGAGGTAGGTAAAAATATTATGCAGTGTTGTGTAAACGTATTTGCCCCCTTATAGATTCCTTCTCTTTTGCTTTTGTTTCTTTTATTTTTAGTTTTTTGTCAAACTCAGGTATCTGAGATTATGAAAGAAATTTTAATATCAGATAACCACAGTAAATGGAAAGTAAATTGTTTTCAAAAAGGCTAACTACACTAACTTTGCCCTTTTTTAACAACAATTTGGGTAGAAGATGAGTCAATTTAATTCATGGCCATTGAACCTATGCCCATAAACACCCAGGTGGCATTGCAAAAAATAGGTAACCTTTGTCGGGATGCTTCTTTGGTCAAACACAAGTTGTAGACTCCAAAATTTGTGTGCGTTATTTGCTCAACATCTTCATCCTGATTAAAATCTGTTTAGTTTTGTTTTAATTATCTGTTTAAATATGACTTAAAATCTTATTATTTGACATCAATACGTCAAATAATTGATGATAAATATGTCTGAATATGTTCAGACATATTTAGACATGTCTGAACAATCAGACTTAGATAGATTGTTGATTTATAACTGGATATTTCTGGTAATTTTTAATAAAAGCTGTACGGTTCCCATCAGATTTTTTTTGAAGAACTTAGAAATACTTAGTATTTCACAAATCAAAATACACAACTGACTAATGTCTTAACTTCAAAATTAAGCTTGCAATATTTCACTTATACTCAATCCTTTCATCAGATAACCTATTTTATCTGATTGTTGACAGGTGTTCATGCTCTGTTTTTTTCCCTCTTTCCTTCTTTCTATTTTTTTGGTATTTGGACATGATGGTTTCTAAATTTCAGTTCCAGGAAGCCAATGGACAAACTGCTGGAGGCATAAAAGCAATTGTGCTTCATACACAGTGTTGCAACTTTTTGAAATACGGGGCTTTGGTTGGGGCTACAGTTGCCTGTGATGGGAGTGAGCTGTGAAAACTATAATCAGTGTCAGCTCACACAGCCAGACTTGACACCGCACACTGTGAGACGCAATAGCTCTCTCCCTGTCAAAGATATACAAACACACATATGAAAGATCATGCATGCACACACACTTTTTTTCCCCCCTTTTCTTCCAGGATCTGTCTTTCTCCTTTCACGTGTACATACAGCTGCAAACACACTGACTGATGCTGTGTGCTATTGTAGTGAGTGACCAATAACACAGGTATCAGGAGGAGACCGGACAAAGAAATTGTCACTCCAGATTCAGTGTTGCGAGTGTGTATCACTCTAACCGGCGCAGGAATGGAAGGACTTGTGTCTATCTGTGTGACAGAGGGTGTGATTCCTAGTGAATAGTATGTGTTTGTGCCTGTGTATGTGTGTGCTTGTGCATTTCTTGCCTTTTATCTGGGTATAGCCTCAGAGCAATTCACAACATGTCACTCAATCTCTAAGACTGGAAGTAAGAGTAAGAGAGAAAGAAGGGTAAGGAGGACCATGCAGCAGGAGAAAGAGAGAGAGAGGAGAGATTAACATTTGGGGGGGGGGGAAGAGAAGGACAATGCGAGGCTCAGAGGGAGGACAAGCGAAGGAAAAGAAGAGATGGTGATACACAGAGTAGTAGAGGCAGTTTGCTCCCTTGGGAGCGTAGGTTAGGGCAGCCTGCAGGCGCAGTTGGCATGCAGCTGGGCACTCTGTCGCTCAGTCCCTACGGCGGGCTGTGTGTTCGCACTGCCTTCCCTCAGAGAGCAGAGGTCGAAGGGAAAGAGGAGTGTGTGTGTGTATATGTGTGTGTGTGGCTGCTGCCTCATCAGAAATGCCAGCACTGCTACACATATCTGTTTATGGGCTCATTGCTCAGTGCTGCTGTTGCTCAGGGGGACCATTTGCAGTCACACTTGCATAATGATAATAATAGGGTGACTTGGAGTGGTTGTGAGAAGGGGTGTCTGTGTGTGTGTGAGCGCGTGTGTGCAGGCGTGTTCATGTGGATGTCAGTTCCTCCTTTTTAACTACCTGGATTCATGTGTCCATCCCTGTCTCATATACGCTGCTCAATTCACCTCCTCTCACACTTATCTAAATAAACATTTTTATTTCGCTCCCACAGCCTCCACTTTGACCGCTCCTGTCACATGGTCTCCTTGCCCTGTTCTTGCCCCATCCTGATTGGACTGACCACACACCCCCACACAAGTGCTCTGGCACGGCCCTCTGGGTAGACCACAAACTGCGGGGGCATGGCCCACTTTAGCCAAGCACTGGACAAAAGGTGATGATTGCATCACATGCTTCCTCCAAAGAAACCACAACCTCACAAACCCTTCATTAATTCTCATTCCACTTTGAGTTCACAGATTTTTTTTTGTTCTTGCCCATTTTTTTTTTCTTCTAGTTTTAGAAGACTGAGTTGATTTTACATCCTGTGTGTGTTTTAGTATTAAAGATTTCTTTACACTGAATTGCTTGTATTTAAAAAAAATGTTTTACTGAAGAATAGATCAAAAATAGATTACAATGCAACAAATTTGGATGACCATATGTATAGTGAAATATTTTTTTTTTATTTTACTGTGAGAACAAACTGAGTTGATTTTGCCATTGGTGTTTTGTTATTTAAATTTTAGTCCATATATTTATATTTATATATATATAGATAGATAGATAGATAGATAGATAGATAGATAGATAGATAGATAGATAGATAGATAGATAGATAGATAGATAGATAGATAGATAGATAGATAGATAGATAGATAGATAGATAGATAGATAGATAGATAGATAGATAGATAGATAGATAGATAGATAGATAGATAGATAGATAGATAGATAGATAGATAGATAGATAGATAGATAGATAGATAGATAGATAGATAGATAGATAATGGCAATATAATAATATTGTCTGAAAACATATTTCAGACAATATTAGTTGTCAATTTACATTGAAAATACAAGATTTCTGTATAACTAAATGTTCATACAGTGGAGTATACTATATTTTACTTCAACAATCTTGGGCTATTTAAACATATCCCTGCTTGAGCCATTAGACTGCACAAAGTTTTATAGATGCAGAAGATCCCCTCATTTACAATTGTCACCTCTAATGGTTATCTATGTAAATCTATCCATTATCTATGTAAAAAAAATTAAAAAGAAAAAAATTGTTTTGTGATACAGGCATACAAGTTACTCCCATAGTAAAACAAAAATATATTTTGATATTTTCATGGCCAGTCACAGTTGTCCAAATTCATCCTGCTTCTTTCCTGCCCAACAATCCTCTCAGAAAGATGCTTCAATTCTTGTATGCAATCCTGGATCCACCAGCATCTCTCACCAAAAGCAGGCATTATTTAATGATTAGGATCTTCTTGGTAGATCCGTCTACGCTAAATCTGCTATTTGTTTTACTGTTTGGTTAAACAAATTGCTGTCTTGGGGTTGTTGAGTGCTGAGACCCTTACTGTGGGGTTTCTCTCTGAGGGTTTCGAACCAACAACAGGAAATCTACTTCATTCTTTACGATCATGGGGTCCAAGTACAAAAACAAAAAACAAAAGAATCCAGCTTTTTCTTGGGAGTTGCTCTGTCTTAATCTGGTTTGGTTAATAATCAGATAAAATAACCATTTTGTTCTTGAATGTAAAATAACATTGTTGTGGGGCAATAGTCTCACTTCACAATTATTTCATGGCAATAATGACAAGCAAACATGCAACACATTCTAAGTGTTGCACACATGGATGACCTGTTTGAATTCAAACAGTGAATTGAACCACTGTTGAACATTGCATTAAAAAAAGGCTAATATTTAACAACTTTCAAACTTATTAGGCATCTTTTTTCACTATTGTTGCTAACATAACTGACTTATTGCTCATAAATTAATTATTTTTTTCTTGCACAAAGAAAAAAAAATCAGAATAAACATCAAGGCACTAACTTCTGCACAAGCCGCGCATATATTTTCTCTTACCTAACTTAACCTTTTGTATTGCATCCGTTGTTGACATCACTCTTTGTGTGTGTGTAGAAGTTGTATCTATGTTGTTTCACCATCTGTGCACACATATGTGTCAAACGGTCAGACACAAATATGTGTATGCCTTGCCACATTCCTGCCATCTGACTAACCACATTCCGGCCATAGCCTAGCAATTAAAAGCTGTTACCTCCAAAGCCCCACCACAAAGCCAAGCTCCACAGTGAACTAAGAGCACGAAAAGCCCATTAAAATGGGAAGTGCATGCCAGCTTCTTAATCGAAACACATGTAAGCCATTAAGAGTACACTTTGAATTCTTCTCTGTGTGCTAAGGGGAAGAAACACGACACAGGGAGAAAGAGCCAGAGACATACGTCGACTTAGAGGGAAAGTTTGGGGTTCTCATCTCTCTTTATAGAACTTCAAAGTAAGGAAATGAGGGAACGAAGAGAAGATATTTGGGGGAAGGAAATTTAGAAAAACATGGGGGAAAGTACAGAGAAAGTGGGGGTGTTGATTAGTGGGATGGATGACGGTATATATAGTCTGCTACAGCACTGATTCCACACTGCTGGGACTTAGCATCCTAAATTCCCACCCTTCCACATCTTTCAGATGGTTTAGCTGGGGGGATCTTTGAATTCGGCCCCTATGGCGGCAGCCCGGGTGGCAGCCGGAGGAACACTCTTTTCTGATGCTGTTTGGAAGTGGCGGGGATCACAGAAGACCACTTCTGAGAACTGACTCACTGCGAGGGCTTTCGTCTGTCTCGCTGTCTGTCTGCCAAGTGAATCCAGCTCTTGTAGTTCTGCGATGTATCAGAGGCAACAGTTCCTTCTTGCGTTTTGGTTCTTTTGTAGACCAAATGTTGTTCCTTTTGTATGCTTATTCTGTCAATCTTTTCGCTCTCTCAATTTGCTTTCACAGTCTGAGAAGCTCTTTCTGTGCTTCTCCCTTACCTACTGCATCTGCATTATTTGCCCTCTTCTACATTTTGTCATTTGAATTCAGCCTCCCACTGTCTGTCTCTTGTTGTTATATAAGAGAGCTCTGCATCATACAAACATGAAAGCATATACAGAAAAACACATCTTCACAGTAAAAAACAATTAGCATTCATAGACCACAACACTGCTATGTGGTGATCACTTAGACCAATATCTTTTTTGACACTTTTAAAGCATTTTTTATTTTAATTTTTTTAGTCCCACCATTGTTTTCGTTTATTTTGTCTTTGCTCTGCTTTTTGTAATCTTTGCTGATAACTTCCTTATGTGTCCTCTTTGAAGATGTTCTCTCACTCACAATTAGCTATATTTATCTTAAACAAGTATCGCCCTTTCAGCTGTCTCTCCTATCTCTTGGTTTTATCTAAAGCATATGTCTTTTCCAATTCTTTTTCTCCTTCTCTTTATAATTATTTTTTCCATCCACTAAGTTCTGCTCCAGTTTTGTAGTCTAACTAACTCACTCCTTGTTTATTTTTCCATTGAGTTTTCTCTTTCTTTCTCACTAACTAATATTGCTTACCTATATGCTAGCTAATCTTACAACTGACCTTGTTACCACAACTATCTTTGGGAGGTTTAAAATTTGAAACAAATTCCCAGATCTTTTAACAAGTCAAAATGGGAAAGAGTGTGGAACATGCCATTTAGGTAACACACACATTGCAAAAACTGAAAATATCTATAGCAGTCACTGGGCAAGAGACCAGTGACTAAACAGATGCTAGTCCACCACAGGGCAACACAACAAGTATGCACACACACACACACACACACACACACACACACGCCCACACACACACACACACACACTCACTCTCAATGTATGGTGGCCAATTATCCTAACATGGATGTTTTTGGACTGTGTGAGGAAGCTGATGACAGCTGCTACACAATAATTAGCAATTCCCCTGTTCCTTGTTCCAGCAATCACCTCCTTAGTACTTGCACTCAATGTGTTTCCTCAGAATCTGTCAGATCCTCCTGATGTGCATCCTACTAAGCGCCACATTGTGTCTGTGTTTACTATTTGCATTACACTGTTTGGTATTTTGTCTTTCACAGACTTTAATTTATTTGATTAAACACCCTTTTGATCCTTCCTTCCTCCTCCTGCCTGTGTGTCACAAATGAATGTATTGTAAACAATTTTCACTTTCATTTTATTAAAAACATTTCCAAAGAAACTAATGATTCTGCCCATTTTCACTGGCAAGCTTTCATGTGTTTGGTTTAAATTAAACATTCTAACATTCATTGTTTGATGGGAACTTCTTAATCCATTTGAAACTCAGAATCCTCAGATTTAGACATAACTCTGTAATCACTGTTATGTGTTTCTGCCCTTCACAAATCACCTTGTGTTTCCTTGAATCCTGGACTCCAAGGACAACTGTCAAGGCCATAGTCTTTTACTATGGTGCAACACTGATGTAAGTTTTGCTGAATGGGATTTGACACCATCTTCTCAAAATAATAACATATTTTCTAGAAAATTTGATCCCCTTGAAATTAGAGCATGATTCTGCAAAATTTGACAAGTGGTTGCATTAACCCTGCTTAAATAATTTCCCTGCTGGGATGAATAAAGTAATTCCATTCTATTCTATTAACACATGTAAAAATCACTCACCATATAAACTACCACAGCCCTTCCAATCACTGATGTATCTTTCTGTCATAACTTTTTCATTGCCTTTCTGTCTATCTGAGAGAGGCTTGTGTCCAGAATATTTGGAGTTGTTTTGGGGTATCTAACATATGTGGTTTCCTATTCTGTTTTAGGTTAAATTTCTGAATGAAAGCCCCTTCTTCTAAGGCAAAACAATAAAAGTACTACCACTATAAAAACAAATAGAGTACGTTTTCTGGTACAAAACTTGTCTGGTTCGACACCTACCTAAGGAAGAGAGACTTCTTTGTTTTAATTGTAACTTTTTATTGGAGTTGCAAAAAATTATGTGTGGGATATTCCAAGGCTCCACCTTTGGTGTCCATCTTATTTAATATCTGCATGCTCTTAGCCCATTTTATTACCTCTAATAAGATAAGTTACCACATCTACACAGCTTGTATATTGTAAAATTTTTGAAACACTGACTTCCTTCAAATTAACACTGCAAACCCATTTGTGTAGAGCTGCCTTTGGTAAATAACTGGAACATCATAAAATTGTAGTCTGTCTTTAAACTTGTTGTTTTCCCTTTCTTTGTCACTGCAATGTAAAGTTTTTGTTTGTTGTTTTATTTTCCTTCCTGAAAAGCACTTTGAATTTTCGTTTTGCTTAAATTGTCCTGTACAAATAAACTGCCTTACCTTGCTGAAATGGGAAACTGACCAAACATAAAGGGAAATCGTAACTATTTAATGACACAGCTGATGAATAATGGATTTACAGGGAGGCAGTGATCATATGTCCAAACTATGTTACTATAGTACACGTGATAGTACAGTATACGTGTGCATTTGTGCATATGTGTGCAGTGCACCCACAGTCAGACACATGGGAGCCTGAGGAGTAGTGAATATTACAGAGGAGTGGACCACAGAGGAACCAGGCCCATTTCCAACAGACAAGCCCCACTCATAAATTCTCTCTGACGCCTCGCTCTTCTGACTCTGTTATTCTTCCTCCATCACTCTGTCCTTTCTCTTCTTTCTAATTTGAATGTATATCTACTTTGTTTCGCTCTGTGGTTTACATGTCTTTGTCTCCTAAAAGCTGGGGGAAATAAGTTATCAGTTTTGAAAGATTCAGAAACCGCAATCAGCATGGTTTAGGCTAGATAGGAAGGGCTCTTGAACTAATTTGGGGAAAGATTGTAAAATGACCCATGCATATTTTTGTGGCTGTTCAGCAATACACCCACATGTTAACTATGGTCATATTGTTTGTTATCTGACATTAAATAACAAATCAGCAGAGGATTAGACTCATGAATTATAGATTTTACTGGTTCATTTGGGTCTTATGACACTTATTACATCTCTTAAAACAGCAAGAAAAAATATAGAAAATTTGACTCACAAAATCTTTTCTTAGTTTCTTAACATTCAGAAGGGTGGAGTTAGTGGGAAGAGTAGGCTACACCTTTTAGCACTAGCATATGATGAGTGAAGGCTGCTGATGGTTTAGGGTTGTTAGTGCAATCTTCTTCCCATGTATTTAAATAAAGTGCAAAATCCATAAAAAAAAACAAAATCTTGCCCTGTTGTTTTTGGAAAAATGTATTTCTGTTTTTATCTGTTGAGTTTCACTCTTAGTTCACAGCATTACAAGACTGCACTGATACATGGAGTTTATGAAACACACAACTTATACCCCAGAATTATGCCAGAACAAGGTTAAAAGAGTAAGAAGGAAACTGAAAACAGAGGTTTTAACAAAACATTGAAGTATTTTATAAATGAAATGCAGGCGCTCTCAGAGATCTTGCTTTTAAACTGTAGAAGCAATTTTATTTTAAAGTGTTCCTTTCTTATTGTAAATTTTCCTTATTTATTTAAACTTAACTTAATTTATTTCAATTTAAACTTAAATCTGACAAAGTTGAATATGTGATGTTTATTTAATTACCCACATAAATATATATAAATATATTTTTTAAATATTAAGTATTTTAAATAGGAATCTTTTTCCAAAGTCTGTTGCTGCCAGAAACAGGACAAAATCTTTATGTTTTTAGCTTTTTTTATTGTTTGCTATTATCTTTGACTATTGTTAATAATTCATGAGTTTTATAGTAATTCCTATTCTTTGGCCCAGTTGGCTTTATTACCTGCTTTGTAAAATAGGGGATTAGAGTTGTGTTTTTTAGGCCATTTAAATGAATGAGGAGAAAAGACAATGGGGAATTTTAATCTATCTGGTTCAGATAAATAATTTCATTCGGAAATCATTGATGTTTGCTACACAATGATCCTCTTATACAAAATGAGTTACCAACTACAACTTCTCCCGCAGGAACAGCCAATTTTGAAGAGCCTGGTGGTCCAGTAGTTACCGTCACCACACTTTGAACGAGCAGTAACACACACACACACACCCACACGCATGTTCACCCTGCCCGCACGTGCACACACACAGTGTTACTTTCTCATGAATTATAACTAACTCTTTGATTATGTTTAATTGGATTCAAATTTAGTATAATTGGTTCACTATCTCACTTTTGGAGACAAATCTGTGAGTACCATTACCATTATACTTCCTCAGTTTGATGCATTTGAAACATAGTCTTGTCTGATGACAGCACTAATTCAGCAGGTGGACGGATTTTAATGCATGTGGAGGATAGAACATAGATTAACATCAGTCATTTTTATCCCACCTGTTGTTTGAAAATGTTCACCTTGTTCAACTAGATTAACCAGGGCTGCAATATTGTTCTGTCACCTGCTCACTGCAAACAGAAACAACCTCTGGCAGGCGGCAGAACAAGCACAATACTTAAATAAAGGAGAGTTAGCTGAGCATTTATATATCGTGGGAGTTTATTCAAATTTCTTTTGCTAAAGAAAAGTTGAAAAGAATAGAATAGTACATAAGTTTACAGATGTGCATTTGGCAAAGGCATTTGCAAAACAAGCCGTTTGTGTTTGACTGCAAAAAATTTAATTTTTATTTGATAAAGGCTAAGGTGTCTCACATTATATGACAGCATATGAGTATCTGCAACCATTCCTACCATTGCTGAGTGAGGAAATCACCCTTTTTTAAATTTTGTAACAACTTCTACAGAAGATAAAACACTGAGCATTGAGAATATAAATTTCAGAAGGTGGTGCACAAAATAGTACTTTATTGCTCCTTACTGCGTCTTGGTTTACTTTTGTTTTTTTCTTCTTAGACAGCGTCCATCTGTCCACTTTGATGTGCTCTTCTTTTTTCTCAGCAGTTAAGATGTCAGGGACTCTCAGATCTTTTCACCATGCAAAATGAGTTGTGAATGGCAGAAATGAGACTGATTTTAATCAGAGCCTATAATTACATTGCTGCTGTTGCTGTGACTGATGCTGACAGCAGCCAGTCTTCCTATCTGTTTGTCCTTCAAACCATGTCTCCTTTTTTTCTTGCATCAAACCTGTCTCACTATCAGCTGAAAGGTGTCTGCTTTCCACTCCCTCTCTAACATTTATTCTCAGACTCCACTGCGGCCCAACAAAGCATTTGATTTAATTATACTTTGTTAAAATATGGACATTTCTGTTTGGTTCATATGTACTGTATTTCCTTGCACAATGTTATATTGAAAATTACTTCTCTTTCACTTCCAAATGTAAAGTCTGAACCTGGCTCAGATTAAGATGATGTGGCATGTCCGGTTACATGTTGAACATGCTCAAAGATCCTCCAACGTGGCTAAATTAAAGCAATTCTGTAAAAAAAAAAAGTAGGCCAAAATTCCTCTATAGTGATGTAAAAGGCTCACTGCAAGGTGTACCAGATGTTTGATGGCAGTTCTTGCTAAGGGTTATTAGTTTTTAGATTAAGGAGGCAAATAAGTTGGACCTACGTGAAAGACTATTTTCCCATAGTAAATAATATTGTTGGAAAACAACTGATTTTATTTAAAGCTATAATATTTAACTTTTATATATTTTTTTAAATATTAATTGAAACTATGTTATGACAGACGGTAATTTGTTTCTCCTCCATTAGCACATTTAGCTCCAATACCTTCTTCCTGGCTCTGATTGGTTGTTTTTGACCAGGAGCAGTGCATTTTTTCAGACAGCAATAGTATCATTCAGAGGAGGTGGAGCATCTCGATCTTTTCACGGATTATCTGTCTCAAGTTGTACTGTCAAAACATAGTGACGATTTTAGCAAACATGTGATGTTTGCTAAAATTTGTTTCATACATCATACTGTATGTCCATCCATCCATCCATCCATCCATCCATCCATCCATCCATTGTCTTCCGCTTTATCCAGGGTCGGGTAGCGGGGGTAGCAGCTTCAGAAGGAAGGCCCAGACTTCCCTCTCCCCAGCCACTTGTTCCAGCTCCTCCGGGGGAATCCCAAGGTGTTCCCAGGCCAACCGAGAGACATAGTCCCTCCAGCGTGTCCTGGGTCTTCTCCAGGCCCTCCTCCCGGTGGTACGTGCCCGGAACCCATTTTGGCCGCTTGTATCCGCGATCTCGTTCTTTCGGTCATGACCCAAAGCTCATGACCATAGATGAGAGTAGGAACGTAGATCGGCTGGTAAATCGAGAGTTTACTGTATGTTATTGTTCAAAAAGAAAAATTTGAAACAGCTGAAGATGCATGCTTTATGAAAACTCAACATCAGAAATTAGCCACAAAATTCTGCTGAATTCTGAGTACATTTATTTTTTATATAAAAAAAAACAAACGAGGGAGACTCAGCTAGGACAATGATAAAAAAAAAAAACAACACAACAAAAATGTATATAAAGCTACATAGTAAAATGCAAAATTAAGAATGTAAGAGAATTAGTCGCTAGTTAGTCTTAGTGGGGGTTTCTACATAGCTATACCCAGAATCCTTATGTATACTGTCTGTGTATAAATTATACAGCTACAAAAGATTAAGCGAGCCTTTATAAATCACTAATTATGTTTTAAGAGTTTATTTTAATTGAACATTTAAAAGCAGAACTAAGAAAACTGAGTAATTAATTGTCCAATCTTTATTCTTACTTTGCATTACCCTAATTCATAAATCATACAGTTTTAATTAGCTAATTTATAATTAGCTTTATAATTTGATATAGCATTGAGATATTAAGAAATAAAGGTCAGTAGGCTAAATGTTGATAATTACAATTCTTTTCAACACATACCTCAGTGTAGTGGATTCACCCATTGTTTGAAGACCCTTGCATTCTAATTTAGATAAAATAACAATACATTGATTCTTTGTCCTTAAATATGCTGATATATACCAATATTCTGTGATTAAACTAAATCCAAGAATATAAGAGCAACAACTATGAGGTGAAGTTGTTGCTTTATGGGTTTCTAGGTTTTCTGAGGAGAAACTTAAAAACTATCTGACAGCAATGTTTCATACTAAGTTAAGCACAGGAGTAATTGTCTGACTTCGTAAGTAACTTAACGTTTGTGGACAAGCAACCAATCATTCCACCATTTTTTTTATTTTATTACATCTGACTGGCTTAAAAAATGTGCTCCAGAGTGTTGTACTCTACAGTGAATGTTTGATCACCTGCTGGTTATGTAAACTTAAAAGAAAAATGTGCACATTGTGCTGTTTCCATTTTATCCTCATGTATTTTCCAAACTACTGTATCAAAGCAGAGCAGTAGGCCTCCAAAGCCTTATAAGAGGTTGATTGTGGGATGTTCCATTTCTAATGTACTACACATGGGTATTGTTAGAATTATTATGTTTTTGTTATTTTTCTTACATTAGAAGTTTTACATTACTAGTTGTTTTTTTATTTAAAGGTTTAGTGTTCTCACCCCAGAGAGGAGGAACTTGTAAAACTGTGTGTAAGACATAACTAATCTTTCCTTGACCTCAAGCATGTTTTTGCAGGTGCTTCTTTAGGAGAACTTCCTGAGATATTCCTTAGTTGCAAAATTGTCTGTGTGTAGAATTTAGTTTCTGTTTTCCCTTCCTTGTTATCAGGGTAGCCCCCGCACTTTTATTTTGTTAAGATCATTCTCCCACATCCCATTCACTTCCTTTCCCTGCTAATAAAAAGACAAGCTCTGCAGCAGAATGGTAGAACGAAAGATCGGCTGGTAGGAGCTGATCCTCTGTGCCTTCTCAATTCTTGCAAGAATTTAGTTGAAAACTAAGTAACGTTGTCTGTGGTTCTTTTTATATAGGTTGAGAAAATACCTATCATGTTTTTGTATTTGTCATACTATTTTTAAGAAGAGAACAAAATGAAAACAAAATGGTCTTTGCAACCAATGCTTATGTCTTGGCTGTATTAAAACATTTAGGTTCTGGTAAGGTTATGAGCAGTTTTAATTACTTGTCATCTGTTGTTGTGATTAAATAGCAGTTAATGGTGGTTTTTCTTGTAGGATGTGCTTCCAGGATAAAGCCAGGAGTAGAAACTTCCTCACAAGGATTGTGCAATTTGTGCCTCAGCAGGAAGAGAACACTAGAGCTCCATAGCCAGGGGTCTATAGCTGCCTTCTCAATTTTGTTATAAGTTAAGTTTTATTACTTTATAGGCTTTGGGAGTTCTTTGGGGGGTGAGGGTTGTAAATATGTTTTCCCCTCTGCAATCATTATCTGCAAAGTGAACTTCTACTTGCTTGGAAAAGATAAAAATATAAAATCATAACATCACCTGAAGTCTGAATTCTTGAGTCCTCTCCGAAGATTTGGTCAAAAATGCACAACAGATATAAATAATTTAGTTTTCTAAAAAGAAGAGGATATAAGTAGTTGTATCACAAATAATGACGTGCATTCCAGGATGTTGCTGGAGCGTCCAACAGTCAGATAAAATAGAAAGCTTAGCTCACCAAATATAGATTTATGGCTCTTTTCCTTTAGAAACCCACAATTTTGGTCATTTTCCGAAACAATGGAGTACTACTCCCCCCCCCCCCCCCTATGTGGGTGGGGTCATCATAGCAAGGGGTCCTGAAAAGTGACATAACATGATTTGTTTGCCACAAACCTCCCTGTGTATTTTTTCAACAACCACCAATCACAAAAAAATATTTGTCTGTCATTGTTGGACCAAGGTGTTGATTTCAGTAATGCCGTTTTCCTTAAAGACTGGAATATGATGTGGTAACTTTTTAAAAATGGCAAGTTTGATCCTTGCAGCAGAGTTACTCTCGTGAGTCAATCAGTGAGGTCTCTTTGACCACTGAGACATATGTACTTTTCAATACAGCCTTCTGTGCACTGATATTGCACAGTCTACTAAAATACAATAAATAAAAAGGACACTGAAATAATACAGTGCAGCATTTGAGTCATTGTTGTCCCCAATGAATACATTTTGCAAGTGGAGATAACAAAATATCTTTTTTGACTTTAGTTATCTTCTTCTGCTGTAGTCTGCTGCACATTTTGAATGGGAGTTCTATATAATTCTTCTTGGTGCACTTATTTCATACTTAGACAGGATGTGGGCATCTATGAAGATAACTAACAGATCCTAGAGGGCAGGTCCAGAATATTATAATTACATCTCACAGGCTTTGCTTGACTAGACAGTCGAACTGACAGGTAGAGAAAACTTTACCCTGCGAGGCATGCTTTACTGTCTAGTGACCTTTACTTACGGTTTTGACTGACTGTCCAGCCCTCTGACCACTGTCTGTGACACATTCTGGCCCCTTGCAAATCAACGATTACCGTATTTTTTTACTGATCTGCATCCTTATCAGATTATATGCAGCTTGGACATTTTCTTATATTTGATGTACTTTACATGTTTGACATAGTGATTTCAGTGACTTTTGGTGTCAATAAGATCCTGACACCCATAACATGACAAAAAGGCAAAGGGCAACTGTTTTGTTATCCGTCCATCTCACTGGATGCCAGCTGGCCCCCGATTAGACATCTGTGATACTCTGATAAACAAGGTCAAAAATACTGGAAACTGAACTGCAGAGAATCTGAGCACGAGTTTGGACCAGAGAAGCAAGAAACTAGAGGACAAGCCAGGAGATGTGGCGGCAGAGAAGGAGAGACAGAGCTTGAGTGATTCTGCGTGGACAGGGAATCTGGGAGGGAAAAAGAGAAACAGAAAAAAGGGGGAAAGAGAGTTAGATTTGAGAGACATAAGGAAAAGGCACTATTAATATTCACAGACTCCCAGCCCTTCCTAAATATTTTATTACTTCCAGCTGTTTGATGTTAAGGAGACTCACCAGAGAGCCCCCTGCTCAGACACACACATGCACACGTCCAATCTCACACTAATAAAAATGGATTTGTGCACACCATCACCAACCAGTGACAAACCCACAAGCAAATAAATACCAACACAACTTCATAGAGACACAAACACCATGCATAGGAAAATGAACCAACACACATATGACATATATGTGCGCAGCACAAAAAATACATAGCAAACAAAACGTGGTTACATACTCAACTTTTCAAGCTTCAAACATCAAAAAGTGTTGATACATTCCGCTAGGCAACCATAATACACAAATGATCTCAAAACTCTGAGGCATGAATGCACACAACTCCATGTGCATCGATCATAATCTGCCTTTCACATTTATTAATTTATTTATTGGCTTATTTATTCATTTGTGTATTCATTCTTCATTGGACCGACTTTCTTTTCATTTGCAAGCTGAGTTCCGAGGGGAGCGCGGGAGAACATTCATCTTCTGATGAGCGCAGTCATTAATTCAGAGCAGGCCCATCCCTCTTTCTCTTTCTTTGTCAGTCTGTCTCTGTCTCTCTGTCCATCAGAGGGATACTCACTCACTGCCTTTGTCCGTCAGTCCTTTTTTCTGCCACTTTCTCCCCACCCTTGTGTCAGTCTGTCTGTCTTTCCTTCTCTGTGTTTTCCAGCCTCATTTTCTCTTTATCTGCATTCTTCCTCAGCATCTCTATCGGACCACACTGAGCAGATTAATTATGAAACTAGACTATGTAGTTTCTAAAAAAGTTGCAATGGAACTGATGAAACTATCTGTCCCTTGCCTCCTACTAACAACTATAAGCTGTGAGGAAGTGTGGCAGCCAAAATTATGAGGTTAAGTGCAACATTGTGACTCAGACTTCGAAGTCACCCTAACCCTTAAATGGCATTAAATCAACTCTGTTTAGGGAAAAAATTTAGCAATTTTCTGATTTGCCAGCACCACAAGACTTTACTCCCCACATCTGTGTAACAGTTGTATTTTTGTTAAAAAAAATAAATAAATAAATAAATAAATAAAAAAAAATGAAATCCACCCAACTTAAAAGGAGTTACTTTCTGCTGTCTCTAAAAAAAAATCAAAAATACTGTTGTATGATTTATTGGCCTATTGGGTGTATTCTTGCCCCAAGTTTAATGTGACTATACATATTTGTGGCTTCTAAAAGTTTATGCTTGTAAAGTTGGGTCAAATTTCTGCATCACATTACTTTCCTCTTCTCTCTCTTTTTTTTAGTAAACTTTGCAAAATCTTTGGTTTTTGCAACCTTTCTGTTTGAACTTACTGGCCAGAAATAGATTCATATCCATCAAATTTGTTGGTAGCATACGTCACAGAGCCTACTTTGCAAGAATTTAAGGTTTAGTTTCTATAGCAATTACAGGAACTTTCTGGAACTTTGAGTGTTCTTCCTGGTACTTTCAAGTAACTTGTTACTTTGCTAGAACTTATAGAACTACTACAGAATCTATGTCTTGACTGTCTAAAATTGCTCACCCTGCACAGTGGTAACAAATAACTTTGAAACTCGCTTCCACATGTCAATCCAAGCCATCTAGTGTCAGACTTTACAAGCACTGTGACATCAGCGACCTGGATGTTCGTCATGCAGACATAATTTCTTTGTGCGTGTGTTATGTATTTTTATAAAGTCCTGCACTGGAAATGTATAATTTATTATCCATTTGTGTCAGGAAGTGCACATCTTTCCTGGATTGACACAACCAAAAAAAGACGCAGCCACCTACGTTTATTCGCTACTGTGACCTGGAAACATGGTTACAGTAGACACATTTAACTTGTGTTCTCTATGTTCTTTTTCTCCCTGCCTCTATCTCATCCCACTTTTTACTTCTGATCTATCTACCCCCTGTGTTCCCAAGCATGTTAATCAGCAGATTGTTAATGAAGGACCGAGTTCAAAGGCGTGCTCAGCAAGAGAGAGAGAGAGAGAGAGAGACGAAGAACAGTCGCAGAGCGTTGAGAAGAGGAGGAGTTTTGGACCAACTGTCTGTTTGTCAAAACATGTCCACCCGTCTGTCTCTTTGCCTGCTATCTTCTCTGATGTTACTCTCTCAGTGAGTTCTCTGCAAGGACCGCAATGCCGCATTTGCTCTTTGGGTTCCCCTTTCATGTTTCATTAAATTTAAAGCTAGAAGAAAGCAGTGAGACTGTGAGGGATTAATTGCATGTTTCGATAATGGAGATTAATTAGTATTATTTAAAAATTGACAGTATCATCTACTTGTCAAACATTTAGTGAGAGGCATAGAAGAGCTGTGGCATTAATGGCTGAATTCATGCCTCAGTGTGGCAGCCTGTAAGTTATCTCTTCACATTTGTCCCCTCCTTCTGTTTCTTAAAAGCTGTACATCAGTTCCGGTGGCATTCATAATTGTTGTTTTTGAACATGCAATATCATTTCATTTTTATTTTTATCTATTATAGGAATTTCAAGCTTGATGTGAACTTTATGACACTTATCTTTTGTTATCTTTCCTCAAGACTGACAAAGTATGAGAGAAAGCACCATGGCGATGTCTCAGAAAGGACATTGTCAAGTTGGCTGTACTTCTGAAACAATCTTTTTACTGCTTTCTTCAAAAGAATGCAAACAAGTATAAAAGTTTTAATATGTTTAAAAGGCACTTTTAGCATAATACATAATAATATCTGGTCCTTGCGACGACTAGTAGTTTGAGGACCTCAGGGCTTGAGTTGAAGTATGTGGCTTGAAATATTCAGTAGTGAAGGAAGGCGCTTGAACAAGAAGGGCAATGAAAGTGAAAGTCTTAAAATTAATTCTAAGATGAGAAGGTATCCCAAAGAAATTAAATCCAAGTAGACTATTATAACGAAAGCTTAAATGCACCACTTGTGAAAGTAAGTGTGTTGGGCTTCTCCTTGATACTCAGGCAACAAATTTGATTGCTAGTTTGCTGGACAGGGCAGGTAAAAACAAAACAAAAACAAAATAAATAAAACTATTAAATACAGTAAGATTATTATTCATGCTGGTGGTAATGACTATATTATCCGCTTTTAAATTCTGAGAAGACAGAAACTTAAATCTTTAAAAAACAAACTGCTTAGTCAATCACTTCACCTGGATCGCATTAAGTTGGCCTTTAGTAATAAAGCAAAGAACATCAGTGTTACAAATAGCCTTTAAATCCCATATTGATCAGATATCTTTGGACTTCATTCTTTCACCTCTGGAATTTTGCAGAAATTAGAAATATTCTGTCCAGAAGGGACGCTGAAAAACTAGTCCATGCATTTCTTACTTCAAGGCTGGACTACTGTAATTCTTTATTATCAGGAAGTACACAAAATGCAGCAAAAAGCCTTCAACTGATCTACAATGCATCAAGAGTTCTGAAGAAGATTTAAAAAAAGAAATTGTACTTTTCCTTTTTTTAGATCCCTTTCATTGGGTGGCTGTTAAATCCAGAATAGGATTTTAAATTCTCTCTTTCACGCGCAAACTCCTCATAATCATTTTTCATTACACATCAGAGATCTGATTGTTCCATGTGTTCCTAACAGAACACTTTGCTTTCAGACTGGTTTACTGGTGGTTCCTATAATTTCTAAAAGTTTGAGTGGGAGGCAGGTATTTTAAGTATGAGGCTCTTCACCTGTGAATCAGCTCCCAGTTTTAGTCAGGCAGACACCCTGACTACTTTTAGACTTAGTTTAAAACTTTCCTTCTTTGTAAAACCTATAGTTAGTGTTTAACTCTCTAGTAATGCTTCTATCTGCCTGGGCTGATAGAGAACAAACTGACCACTTCTCTTTGCTCTGCTGCTTTCTCCTCCTTCTCTCCAATTCGCATTATTTTGTGTTATTTCAAATTTTAACTTTATGTTTTCTGTGTTTTTTCATTCTTCAAAAAACCTACCTCTGGTCTCTCATTCTGCTTAGCTGCAACACCTTCCTGGAGGGGGCATTGGCTGAGCTACTGCTGGCAAAAAACTTAACATTCACATTCTATGAATGATGCACTTGGCCCTCTCTTTCAGTTTTTAACCCTCTCTCTCCTGTTGGCTGCACTTTTGTTGTGACTAACTGTATGTGCTCTCTTTTGTCCAACAGCTTTTAAAACCAGCTTAGAGCTTATCTCTTAAGATGCAGTTCTCTCCTCGATGAAGCCACTAAAGGTGCCACTACTTCAACTAACTTTAAATTTGAGAGGGGATTGTAGAGGGGGGATTCAAACTGACAACCCAACAGTTACAGGACAAACTCCATCCTGGTCACCCCAAAATGGCTAGTGCAGCTGAGTATAATCTGCAGACAGTGTTATACGATATCATGATACTCATTTGTAATCTGTTCAAGTGTATGTCTATGTATAGGAAAAAGAAAAAAATGGACCCAAAACAAAGCCTTGTGGTATCTCGTCTATCAAATCAGAAAATCTGTCATGATGTGGTTTATGTGTGAGATAATATGTGGCTGCTGGAAGGTCTATCAATATTAAACAGTAAATTCCCCCGTGTCTGTGGCCATCATGATGTCACTGGACACTTTAAGCAATAAAGCAATTTCTCTTGAAAGCATGCAAGCATTTCATGAAAAACAGATTGATATTCATCAAAAATGTTGTTTGATGCCAGAAATAAATCAGTTAAGTCAGTTACAGATTTTTCTAAAATGTAAGGTCATTTGGAAATTGGGCCTGTGCCTTCAGAATATTACTAAATCTTACAAGTTCACATTTCTTCATTCAAAAAATAGACATGGTGACTGTGAAGATGTTGCAAAGTCACTAAAAAAAGTCAAATCTCTTTAGCCTCACCCTCAATTTGACAAGAAACAGAAATGGGAAAGAGAAAAGAGGGGAGAGACTAAACAGTATGAGCTTTTAAACCACATCCCCTACACCACACCCCTTTTTACAGTGCCAGATTTTCCCAAATGTATCAGAGGCAGCATATCTAAGCCAAGTGGCAGTAAAATGTCTGATAAATTAGGAGAAAAGCTTTCCATTGAAGCAGAGGACTGTCTGCAAGAATCATTTTGGAGGAATAAAGGCAGCTGTTCTTGCAACCATACCAAATACAAGCCCTGTATATATATGGGGCTTTTCTGTATATGGGTCTTCTCTATACATGCCAACCCTGTACAAGTACAGTGTTTTTTAGGTTTGTCTCTAACAACTCTCCAAATCAACACACAGAATTTGCTCCCATTCTTCTTTGCAAAGTAACTTAAACATAGTCAGACTGAATAAAGAGCTCATGAGAACTTTCATGAGAATTACCTATGGTAATTTCAGAGTTACTGTAAGTCATTTGGCTGCTTCTCTGATTGGTGCTTTTCTTGCCCAGCCTGTCAGTTCAGCTTCATGAACATGACTTTTTGGGTTTGCAGTTGCCTCATACTCAGTAGTAAGATGATGGATTGAAAAGTGCTCTGTGAGATGTTAAAAGCTTTCGATATTGTTATTTTCTATTTCCTAAATTTGATTTAAAGTCCTCCACAACTTTATCCTCGGCCTGTCTGCTGTGTTCCTTTGTTTTCATGAAGCTTTTGTTCACTAATGTTCTCTAACAAATCTGTGAGGCTTAACTGTATTCATACTGATACTAAAGACACACAGATGGACATTATTTTCTAGGTGACTTTAGAAGACAATTGGCTGCATTGCATTTCAAAGAAACAATCCACACCTATTCAGATTTTGATTTTGTAAATATTTTTGAAAACCATGTAGCATTTTTTTTCCACATTGCCATCTTATTCAAGATTGCATTTGTATCAGATAAAATCCCAATGAAATGAAATAAATTTGTAGTTGTGATGTGACAAAATATGAAAAAAATGTAACAGGGCTTGAATATATTTGGAACTCAATGTTTATTTACATTAGTAGGCAGCTCCAACTTGACCTGAATGTGTGCATGCTCTAATGTGTCTCTTGGTTGAACTCACAATAGATGGGTGGTCTCTCCTGGACATACCTACTGAATATGCTGCAGCGACTAGTTACTTTGACTAGGACCAAGCAGGTGGAGAAAAGACATTTACTGGACATAGGAAATGTGTTTCACTCAGTCAAAGTATAAAGTATGAGCCAACACACTTTGGTAATATGGTTGTTTAGTTTCAGATTTCTTACAAATATGATGATATCTTATGATCAAAGAAACAATGTTTTCATTTGAAGCAATACTATAACACACGTTATGTGCAAGTCCCCAGAAGAATAGCTTTTCAGGAAACTGTTACAGTTCTAAAACACCATTAAAAACAGCAGCACCACTGTGTAGGTGACATATTGTTCCATACATATCACTTCAAGTGTTAAAACACTGGATCTGAGTCATGTGGACTTTACCAAGGGGCAGCTTGGTAGCTCGTCTTTGTTGAAAAGTGTTTTTAAAAGCATGGTCCTTTCATAAACAAGCCATGGCCTGATAACATTTTCTCCATTAGTAAGAGTGCAGCTTCTTTGCTTTAAGCGGTTATAAATGAGGGCTGAACTGTTGCAAGTAAATATCACACATAATGTTTAGTGCAGTGGTTTAAATCTCATTCAGCATCTCAGTCTATCACCGAGACGTGGAAAACTTTAAAACATGGACCGTCCTTCAGCCTGCCTTTTTTTCCCCATCCTTCTCAGTGTTTTTTTTGTGTGTCTTTTTTCATGCCTCTCCACCTGTAAACAGTTTGGCGTTAACATAAGCATGCAGCTACACTTCATCAGTGCTCATATAGACAAGGTTTATTAGAGTTTACGAGATGTGCACACAAGTAACGAGGTCCCTGGTTGAACTCTCACAAGGATCGAGATGAAGGAAGTGAAGAAAAACTAAACAGCGGGCATCCGCCTCATACTTTGCTCTACGGGATGCATTTGTGTGCGTGCGTGCATGTATGTTGGTTTGTGTCTATGTTTAGGGTGTTTGTGTATCCTTTCTCCAGCAGGACCCCCAGATCAAAACCGCAACCCACTCTCCCTCCCCATGCCTCGCTCTTTCTCTCTTTCTCCATCTCTCCACCCCCTCTCTCATTAAAAACTGCAGGCCCTGGTTTCTAATTAAATCCCACTTGAAAAGTCTTAAAGTCAGCCTCAGATTGATTCAATTTGCATTTCTGAACAGAGAACATTGCCTAAAAGGATTAATAAATTGGACGAAAAAATGCCTTCTTTCTGCTCTGTGCCGTCAGAGCTTGTAAGACAACATCCAAAGAGAAATACCCCCCCCCCCCCCCCCCCCCCCCCCCCCCACACACACACACACACCCCACCCCACCAAGAGTTGATCCAACATATGCTCTTGCTCTTTCTCTTGCATGTCCCTCCCAGGATGCTAGAAAAGATGTGATGTGTGTATTACGACTGTGTGCACACATGCATGTCCTCGTCCGTGGAAAACGACGAGAGCAGGAAGCCCTCGGAGGCTTAGTTGCAAAGGAATACACACAGTGTGCAGCTCACAGTGTGCATGAATGTCAAAGCATTTGTGTGCAAGAAGGGTGACTTTGTTGTATCATGCCAAAGTGCTGAAAGTGACAAGGAGGCACAGTACGGGGAAGATCTTCGCTGCTCTATCTGCAAGTGTCGAAAAAGGCCGCAATGATGGAGCCATGCCATTGGCTAGTGGACACCTTCAGCAAGATGTCTGTTAATCCAAAAATTAGTTGCCAGCTATGAGAGCCAAATTTGCTAAGTGTGATAACTGGAAAAGAGCAAAAGCAGGAGATTCCAAGCAGATAAAACACTCACTGCTTTCAAAAAATCAGGAAAAAAAGGACTGTGGCAATGACTCAACTAATACTGAAGTCCATTGATTTGTTCTGTCTTGGCAAATGTCAGGAAGACATTAATGACATTAACTGACAAATCAGTATTGCACTTTGGCAACAAAATAGGGAAAAGTTTAATGTGTATGAATAAAATTGTAACACAATGTATGTTTTGCAAAATATTTTTGTGTAGAAACTGCACATGTACAAATGTCTTGTATATTTACATTATATGCTACAGTGAAGCAAATATTTTCTTATAAGTGAGACATTTATGAGTGAGTTAAAAGAGATTGTGTAGTTTTACTTTTCAGTATGTTGTATATAATTATATGGTTTTTTTGTTATAACCAACCAAAAATATCTTGTCTGTAATACTGTCATTAAATACTTGTGTGTGATTTTCAATCTGCGTGTACATGTTTAATACTTTTCTACATTTTCTGAAGATAGGATTTTAATTACTTTTGTCTTTATATAGTTTTTTAGCAACGAGATCTAACAAATCCAAACTAATGTGTTAAATCTAGAGAGCCAGAGGTTTATAAAGAGCAGATCTTTGTAGATTTAGTTGGCTCAGTGGTTGAAGATTTTCTAATAAAGAACTCTAACAACATGGAGAGCCCATGAGCCACTCAATCATGAACTAAAGAGGGGCCATGCTCAACAGATACAGACCCGACGTTGTATATTATAAAAGACAAAACAAAACATATTCAATGGAAAAGAACATTCAGGATCCAGGGAACTATAGATGAGTTAATAATAGCAGATGATACCAAGATAAGCACTAGATGCATGAAGTGCGTTGTAGTCAGATAAGAGTCATGATGAGAAGGACCTAAAGTGTCAGAATTATGAAGTCAAGTTTATAAAAGACAACACTGACCCCTAGTGGTGCTACTTGGAAGCAAGTCCCAAATTTGATTTGAAGGGTCTTTTGGTTTATGCAACAATTTAAACAATAATATGTTTGCATGACCAAAATACACATTTATTCTTCTGTGTTGTGCATTTTTAAGTTTTTTTTTACACAATTCTGTTCCTATAAGGGTTTAGGTCTTTGAACGTTTTAGTTCTGTGAATGTGTGCTTAGTCCCCTTACCGATAAGTCTTGCATTAACAGATTCCACTTAAGGAGCAAGGCCATGAGGTGTGCGTGCGAGTGTGTCTGTGTGTGTTCTAATATTGGCACCAGGTGGATTGGAGCTTCCTTTGATGCAATGAAGGCTGACAAGCGTGAAACAGGTCCAAGCAGGCACGTGGGCGCTGCCAATTAACCCTTTTCACCGTGTGAAACCAAACATAATTGCCTGTGTGTGCTGGGGGCCAATAGGCCATGGCCTGCCCAGCGTAGGCTGAAATGGGCATTAGCTGTGCTGCCAGGTGACCATTACACACAATTGAACTGCTGGGTGTCTCTCCAAATCACATAGTTACAGTTGCTATCTTCCACTAATTGGCGTGATATTACCAAATGGTGCGTAATTTTAATTTTCACACTTTTTCAGTTTATTTTGAACATATTTTTAGATAATGTAGATTTAGTAGAGCGCCTCAAAAACTGTTGTATTATAACTTAGCAGTATTAATTATAAAACTTTGCACCGTTTTCACTCTGGCAATATATGCTTTGCCGTACTTTGATTTTTTCCCCGTCTTCAGAAGAGAAAGTAGAGAACAGACAGAAGAGAATGTATAAAGAATACTAAATCAAACTTAACATGTAATGATAATCATGTTTTTGTTGGTATTATGCAGACATATTTTTAACGCATAAAACAAGAGCATCGTTTAAACTAGAGTGTGTCCAGTAGAACAGACATTGAGCAAAATTCTCTATAAATAATCAAATATTCACATAGCCATTTAATTGCCATGCATTCCTTACTCCAATAAGGAATACCTTACTCCAATTGGAATATGTGACTATTAGATAGCTGTGGCTATGGTTTAAAATACACAACTTAGGCATTAGAAAAATACTGTTGCTCATCTCAGGAAAAGTTAATAAATGAAAACAATTTGTTCAGTTTCACATTGTTTATTTTTTACGCATTAAGTCTAATAATATAAAGTATATAAAAAAATACACATAAATTCTACATCATCACCGGAAAGCAACATAAAATAAATAGTAAGCTCATACTTGTGTATACTTGTATCAGAGTTGATGCTTGTTAATCATCATTAATTCAGTTCACACTTCGAGTTTTAATCTGAAAAATGAGCCAGACTCTAATTTATTGTTGATTACAGACAGACAGACAGACAGACAGACAGACAGACAGATAGATAGATAGATAGATAGATAGATAGATAGATAGATAGATAGATAGATAGATAGATAGATAGATAGATAGATAGATAGATAGATAGATAGATAGATAGATAGATAGATAGATAGATAGATAGATAGATCTGTATTATATTGTATGGCCGCTAGTAGGCGTTGTTCTGCAGTTTGTTGCTGCAGTCTCACCGTCCGCCTGCCTGCCCGTCCAAGTAGAAATGCTGGCAAAACACCCCCTCCTCATCTTGTTGAAAAAAATGGCGGACAAGCGGTAAATCTACGTTTGAAATACATTTCTACCTTACAAAGCAAGGTAAACTTCCCCGGACCAACCGACGGGCGTCTCGCTTCAGATTCCGCTCAGGGTCGAGTCCGGACTACCGTTGGATGAACTCAGCGGTCCCGCTGGGCTCCGGTTTTGCTAATGCTAATATTTTTCATCGGGTCAGGGAGCTAGCATGCTAGGCTAGCTTCCAGTGCAGTGGGCATGTCTGGTTGCATGTGTTTAGCGTATCCTGTAGGATGTTGCGTGTCCACTAACTGCATGCATGTTGCATTTCATTCACTACTTGTTTTAATTTCAAATATTACACTACCTGTAATGCAGAGCACTTCGCATGTTTTTGCTGCTAAATGAAAATATTATGAAAAAATAGCACAGGAGAAAACGAAGGAGGGGGTTTCCATGTGTTTGGCTTTGTGTTGGGGACGGATCTGGATTTATTAATGAGAATATAAGCTGCGACAGTGTGCCTGTTTACAACAGCGTACAGTCCGTCAGATATAGAGGCCAGACAGGTAAATCAGCAGGACCCCTGTGTTAGCATCAGGGGGGACGAGTGTCTAACGCCAGTCTTCCTGTCGCTTCTCCAGCTTTAAAAACAAGGAGCGGGGTCGCTTTAATTCGGACGCCATCCCCCTTGGCGGAGGAAAAAGGCGCATTTCTATTGAAAGGGGAAGAGAGAGGCTGTCCAACGGTTATGAAGTTTTAAGGTAAGCTTGTTTATAAGACTTGCACAATTTAACGGAAACTGAATCCTTTGTCAAAGCATATTATTCAGGCTTAGTTAATTAATGAAAGCATTCATACAGCGATTATGTTTTTACTGGAAACAATCAAAGATTTGCTAGATTATTAACTGGTTTTGCTTTGTTTCTCTTATTTTGTTTTTAACCTATAGTAATGCTGTGACTGCTGCATAGATTGCTATTATTATATTTTGATGGGTATGTTTGTTATACTATTAAGCTTACAGTAGGATGGTGAGTTTATTGATGAGCTTGTCCATATTAGTTTAACCCTGACCTGCTCCTATGATGACGGGCAGGGCGTTGACTGGATTCAAAACATGCTGCTCACTGATTTTAAGTGTTGTTAACCTTTCATCTTTTGCAATCCTAATTCTATTCTTGTCTCCCTTACTAAGAACCTGTTAAATAATCTTAATTTTAAACTTCTGTCCTTACATTTAGGAGTAGAGATGCACCAATCTGGATTTGCTGGCCAATACCAATTTCTGGTTCTCTTTATTGTTTGATCAGCTGCTTCTGATTTTGATGCATATCATTTTTAATGAGGATGATATCTAATAAAAGAGCAACCTCCACTGTAGTTTTGAATCTGTTTGGAAATTTAAAAAAAAATACAATTATCCCCATTTATATATATCAAAACATGTCCAACTGTCTTTATTTTTATTAAACTCAGAAGGTGCATCAAAGTACATACTAATGATTCACACACTGGGACACTGTTGGTGGAACTCGATGCACTATTATGTCCTTTTGCATATTAGTCAGTATCATGCTGGGTTAAAATAGCTATGAGCATCCTGTCAGTAAAACAAAGGCACTATCAAGTTATTGAGCTTTAAGATTAAAAATTATATTCACACTGTAATGCTTATTTCCTGTTTTTTAATGGCATAACTGTCACCACTGTCTTAATTTTCTTTTAGATACACAGATTTCCTAAATGTATAGTATTATTATGAATTATTTTGTTTATATGAGATTATTTTGTCTTTCCAGAGGAGAACACTGGTGTGTTAGCTGGTCTAAATTGTTGGAGCATGAGGAAACCTGTGCCACAAAAAGGTAGGAGTCTGGAAGCCATACGCAGCAGTAAATCTTTCTTCTCATTCTTGATAGTTCACTTTTATGTTACTCTTTAAGAATAGAATTAGGATGTTAAAATCATCCCCAGATGACACGTTGAGCAGGGATATTTGACAGTTATTGCAAGACACAAATGAGGAATTAAAAAAGAGATTGTTTTGCAACCCTTGCTTTGCAGCTCTAGAATGGAAAGATGCCCGAATTATCAAGCATGCTCGGAGTGGACGGCCCTCCCGGGTGCCCTCACAGTACCAAGGTACCGATAACCTGGACAAGTCACTGCTTTAAAAATGATGTTCTGTTATTTATGTCATTTAATAATTATAGCTGCAATTTTTATATTGATCATAGAAACCCCAAGCCTGTTATGTTATGTTTCTGGTCTGACATGCAGTAGATTTACCCTCATACTTGCAACTTTTTCTGCAGCAGGGCACTTCAGCTGGGAGAAATACTTGAAAGAAACCGGTTCTACTGCCGCTCCTTCTTCATGTTTCAAACAGGTGATCACAGCTTTTCAATTTTAGCTCAAATTTCTCCTTTCGCCACTGTAGAGTTTTAGCGCTTTTTACCTGGCCCATCTGTCATCACCACACAGAGTCTGACTCCTCCACTTAACGAGTTCAAGGTGGGGATGAAGCTGGAAGCCCAGGACCCCAGGAACACCACGTCCACCTGCATCGCCACAGTGGTCGGCCTGACGGGCTCACGACTGCGACTGCGCCTCGACGGGTCGGACAATAAGAACGACTTTTGGCGCCTGGTGGATTCCTCGGAGATCCAACCGATTGGCAGCTGTGAAAAAAGCGGAGGCATGCTCCAGCCGCCACTAGGTGAGAGGAAAACATACACAGGTTTCTTACTTTGTCTTAGCAAGGCTTTCTGTAGTTTGTCCTCTAGAGGTCAGTAACTGCATTATGTTTCTGCATGTCAATATTTTTATGTCGGATTTTTGAATGCCTTAGTTATTTCTGTATTAAGTCAGAAAAAAAACATAATCTTTAGTGTGGTTTCTTTTTGTACTTTTGAAAAGTAGTTAAAAAATTTTCCTTCTTTTATCTATGAGAAGAATAAGTGAAGTCTGACAGTTTTGTGACCAATTTTCTTTGTCAGGATATTTATCAATTCACAAGCAGGAGAACTATTTACATATTTCTGGGCTGATTAAAGTAAAAACATTTGTTTCCTGTTGAGTTATCATTTCTGCCTACCTGTGGTTTGTAACACAGATTTAATCATTCAGTCCTAAATCAAACGACTATCTCTTTCAGGTTTCCGTCTCAATGCGTCTTCCTGGCCCATGTTTCTGCTGAAGACATTAAATGGGGCTGAAATGGCTCCCTCTCGCATTTTTCACAAGGTACTTGTACAAAGTTAAAAAACCTGTTCAGAAAAAACATACTTGATTATGTGTGGAGGGTAAAATAAACATGTTTAGTTATTATTTGGCTACTCTCTTATTGATAAACACAAAAAACTGCAAGTCCCGCGAAAGTTTGGATTGGGGCAGTCCTGGGAAATTAGCTGCTGACTGCAACGTGTTTACAGTGAATTTAGAGGAAACATAGGTGTAAGATGCCATTAAGGAGGAGACCTTATTTATTGGAACATGTTGAAACATGCAGTTCATTTAGTCTGCAGGATAGCGAGATGAAGCAAGACTTTTAATCTCTGTGGAAACTTGCTAGATTTGGAAATACTGACAACCATTTGGAGATGTCAGTTAAGTTAGGCTCTATATTCTATAGGAAATGCACACAGTGTCTGCAGTTCTGTGAGTCACGCTAAAATTGCTAATATAAGAGGTTATATTATATTAGACTGTAAAAATATCAACTATAATTTTCTCTGTTTCAGATATCAGCAAAACCCTGTTTATAGCAACTGCTCTCACACATCATCATGTTGCCTCTGCCTCTAATACAAATAATTACAGCAAAAGGACTATACAACTTTTTTTTATTTTTATACATGTGTATAAAAATAGTCTCATTGCTGTTTAAGCTCTTAAATAGAATTTGCTAAAATGTGCATAAGAAGGTAAAATCTTTCACAAAAGAACGGAGCACAAGTTTCTCCATCTCTATCACAGCAGATATATTCTTTGCACCCAATAATCAACATCTGACTCCCTTTGTGCCTCTATCTTCCCCAGCAGGAGCCTCCCGCTCCAGAGCAAAACTCTTTCCAGGTGGGAATGAAGCTGGAGGCGGTGGATCGGAAAAATCCACACTTTATCTGCCCGGGGACGGTCGGTGCATTGCGTGGAGTTGAGGTGCTGGTCACCTTTGACGGATGGCGTGGAGCCTTTGATTACTACTGTCGCTATGACTCGCGGGACATATTCCCAGTTGGCTGGTGTGCCCTCACTGGAGACAACCTTCAACCGCCTGGCACCAAAGGTTTGGACCCCAGCTGTTGCGTAGTTTGCATAATTTTGTTTTTTTATTTGTACGGCTAGTAGGAACATTAAGAGAGAGAATTGTCTTTTCACCAATATTGAAGCCATTGTGGACTGTTATGTCTTAAAGTGTTAAAGATGGACCAGAATGTGGGATTTCTTTCCACCACCTGCTTCCAGTGCTAAAGTAGTGCTACTGTTTCTTGCTTAACTCCAATTTATTTCTGCTGTTACCGATAAATTGGTGCTGTTTCACTCACTGAGCCAAAGGGAAAAAAAACACTGTGATCAGAAACCAGAAGAAGGCTCACAGAGTGGACACATACCTCCATCTGTCCTCTATTCTCGTTTATCCCTGCAGGGCCACAGTGGAGTGGTGTCTTATCTCCAGTGGTGGAGAAGGAACAACCAATCACATTACTTTAAGCACCAAGCAATAAAGGACAAAAGGAGTTTAATAAACCTGAACTTGGCACAGAAATACTTCATATTTCTGCTTTTCCTTTTTTTTAATTGCTATCACCTATCATATAGTTTAAGACGGCCAATGTGCAGGATGAAGCTGTGGTTACAGTCACTGTATCCATCAACACAGTTTCTGACTCTGTTGTCTTGTGATATCCCAAGTAGGGATATTAAGGACAATTTTAAATACTGTGTATAACTATCAAAGAACAGCGAGGCATAACTGGTAATGTTTGAGAACACTGCCAGCTGATTAGCATGGTTAATAAAATAAGATATTTTGTAATCTGAGAAATGAGATTTGTGTGGAAGACTCGCATCCTAGCACCGCAGTCCTCCACACTGTCTCTGAGAAACTAAACCAGTTGTGTAAAACCAGTAAAGAACTGGCCGCATCAGCGGCAATGGTTTGGTTTTGATTTATTTTTGTTGCTGTTTTTAGTTTTACTTTTTACTCAAACGAGGAGGGATTCGACTCTGCAGAACCTCTGGATAAACATTTAAGAATGTCTTTATTAGACAAAAGGTCTTGCTTTTTTATATTATTTATTTACATTTTCAGTTATGTCAAAAATGAAATGGAAAAACATTTCATTGGTGAGAGTTGCATGGTATGGTCAGTATGTTGGGAACTGTACTAAACCAAAACACCTGACTTTCCATTGAATGCCTGAAGCAGGAACTACTGAAGTGTTCCACTTGTTTACAAAAATTAATTTTACTGTTGTTGTTGATATTTGCACTTTAAACCGGAAAAGAAATATGACTGAACAAAATGCATCTTTTGTACTAAAACTGCTGATATCTTATGTACTTCTTAATTTGTAAGTTGTTAACATCATACTTTTTCATCCATGCATTTAAACATCTAAAAAAAGGGAAATACAAAATATTTCCAGACATCCGGCTATCAGTTGGCCAGATATAAGAATTGATAATCAGTAATAATCTTTAGAACCAAAAATCTAAAGTCAGTATTGGCCAGAAAAAGCACAATCGTTGCATCTCTGAATATTTTTCTATCAGTTCTCCTTTTTTGCTCATTAAACCACTCCCACGAGCCAATCTGAGGCATGTGCATGGCCTCTATGGCAGCTAAAAACAGAACAGTGTTAATGGGGCTCCAAATCTGCCAAACCCATTCGCTCACCACGTCCTCCTACAGCAACTTTGTTCCCCTTAAAAATGTGCTCTAGTCTAAAAATGTCTGTAACTATTAACAGGGAGCATGAACACTGCAGTGAGAAGGTTCAGATATCCTGATTTCTCTTTGACTTGCTTTGTGTCGGTAAGCTTTCTAAAATATGTTTGTCATGCTTTAAGCCAGGAGTCTGTCTAACTGGAATTCTGCCTTTACAATTTTAGCACCATACGGCCTCGTCTCATTGCTGTTTATACTCTTTTGGGTCTGCTTTTCATCTAAAGGAGCATGTTTACAACACCTATGACATCTAACTTCATAAGTTATTTTTATTGTTTGCTTAAATGGGAAATCTTGGTTTTTAAAGCTGTAACATTTCAGAAGCCATGGCAGCCATGTTATTTTTTTTTTCTTTTTAGCTCAAGACATGAGATTCAGTTAGGAGTTGAAACAAGAGCAAAGCTGTTAGTTGTGCAGGAAACTTCATAGGAAGTATCGAGACCAGGGTTGTCTGCCACAAGGTCAGCCCTTCTCATCTGTAGAGTCCCTCGCATTTGAAGGAGGGAAAGAAAGGAGGGGAGTGTGGAGGCTGAGCTCTTTCTGTGGACTGCTAGTGTTTTATGAAGGTCTGGCGGCCACCCAGCTGGCAGACTGGACTGTGACGTGGTTGAAACGAGGCTGGGTGCCCCTCCACAGGCCCCTCTCCCTTTGACGCTCTGGCATCCAGAGTCTGATTAAACACCTTGGAAAGAGTTTCCTTTAGCAGAGTGGCAGGAAGCAGAGAGAAAAGACAGGCCTTGAAAGATGAATTGTTTACATTGTTACTAGATGGAGGGAAGGGAGAAAAAAAGAGGGGTGGATCACCAAGGAGCGGAAGGAGGAGTATTGCAGAGGAGGCGAGGGAAAAGAGGATCGGACATCAAGAGAGGGTGAATCTGAGGACATCAGCGCAGACAGCCTCAAACTTTGGGGTGTTGTGTTTGAGCTGTGGGGTGAGTTAATTTAATAAAATTATTACTGCAGTGGTGAGAAATTAAAATCTTCTTTATTGGAAGTAACGTTGCTGTAATATGATGCTGGCAGTGGTGTCATTGTAAACTCAGTGAACTCAAAGGAGGGGGAAGACAGGAGCTTGCTTGTATAATGCATTCATTTGACTGTATTTACAACAACTGCAATTGATTGTAACCTCAAGCTCTTTACACTTTTAAATATGCTACCAAGAGTTCGTCGAATCAGTTTGGGATCAATCAGATGATTTTCTCCCAGCCGAGCTGCTAGTCCCTCCAGAGACGTAGCAGCAGCCTGCAGACGACTGTTGCATTGATCGCCGCTGCTGCTGTGTGAAAGTGTTTATTAAATACAACCCCACGGGCCAAGACCTGTGCTAATGAATGTGGCCATATCTCTCACAAATCTGCCAGTGGTCGATTCAGGGTGAACACCGCTACATTTTTGTTTGTGCAGCGTGTGTGTGCGAGCGTGTATGTGTTAAAACCCGCAGGTGCATTTAAAAGCAGAAATCTTCACTACACTTTAACTTCCTTTTTTGTCTGTGGTTGTTTTTGCATGCACAGCACACATTCCTGAACTTTCCTGATGGCAAAGTGCATTGCTTGCTTGGGTTGTTTTAAGCTTTTAATGTTGTTGGCTCTCTTTAATGTTTGACCGTGTGGTTGTTCTCTCAGAGGTTGATGTGAGTTTTACCACCATCAGAGGAACAGTGTTTTTACAGAAGAGTTTTGGAGGAAACAGCTGACTGAATTTTTTTGGCTGTTAATATTTAATCGTAAGATTTAAAAGGCGATTGTGCATTTCAGGTTTTAGTTGTATCCATCTCTAACTTAAATGCAGTTACAAACCTTTTTTGTTCGACATATTCTCATTTTGAATTTCAGATTTCCAATGCTTAGCTGATGACTGGAATCAGTTTTAAGTTGTACTGCATGTCATTAGTGAGCAGCAAGTATAATCAGGAAACCTAACAAATCATGTTCCAAAAACTATATTTCAAACAACTGTTTGAACTGCAATAAATATTAGTCTTTTAATTAGCACCAGTATCAGGCTGTATGCCATGAATAATTTGGCTGATGCCTGCTTGTTATTGAACAATCAGGCATTTACATTGCCTGGATGTAAATTTATTAAGAAACTACAGTTAAGTTGTATCCATAGATGTAGCCAGTAAAACTGTTATTCATTAACTGGAATCTGTTTGGAAATGCAACAAAAATCAGAAAGACATGAGCACTGTTTTGTTGAGTAGTTCTATGCTGCAAATCATATTGTTATCATGACATTTACCAATATTTACCACATTGTGTGTTTTGCTAATGTTTAGCCCTGCCAAATAATGCAGGGCTATTAGGTGGTGCACGCCTAATAGCAATAGGCGTGCACCGATTGCTATTTTCACCGATCGTTAAAAACTCTGACCTGCTGACTCTGATTTTGGCCTATGCTGTATGCTATACACCAGGGGTGGGCAACTCCAGGCCTCGAGGGCCGGTCTCCTGTAACCTTTAGATGTATCTCTACTTCAACACACCTGAGTCAAATAATGAGGTCATTAGCAGGACTCTGGAAAACTTGACTGCACTTGGGAGGTGATTCAGCTGTTGGATTCAAGTGTGTTGAACCAGGGAGACGTCTAAGAGTTGCAGGACATCAGCCCTCAAGGACCAGGATTACCCACCCCTGCTATACACCTTCAATGTTCCAATATTATTTTTATTGAAAAACTTCTAACAATACCTGTGAAGCAACACAAAATTGTTTTAACTGCACAAGTCATCTCGAGTATAAATAAAAGGTTTACAGCAGGGGTGCCCTAAGTCGGTCCGCAAGGCCCGGCATCCTGCATGTTTTTGTTCTCTCCCTGGTGGTAGTAACAACCTTTTCAGCATGTCAATGTTCTTAGGCATTGTAATGAGCCATCATTTGATCCTTGTGCGTTAAACCAGAGAGAGAACTAAAACATGCAGGATGCCGGACTTCTAGAACCGAGTTTGGCTCTAAATTAACTACCGTATTTTCTGCACTATAAGGCGCACCTAAAAACCTTCAATTTTCTCAAAAGTCGAGAGTGCGCCTTATAATCCGGTGCACCTTATATATGGACCAATATTGAGCCACAACAGGTCTCGCAACTACGGTAGGCAGCCGCCGACTTCATTTTCCCCCGTAGAAGAAGAAGCACGCGGTGCACGCTGGGTTTTGTGTAAAGACCCCAAAATGGCTCCTATTAAGAGACACGCTCAGGCGATCAGTCACGCAGTGGAACACGGCAATAGAGCAGCAGCGAGAGAATTTAACATGAACGAATCAATGGTGCGGAAGTGGAGGAAGCAACAGCTGTTTATTCATTTTGGGAATGAACAGCGTTTTCAGAACGCTGGTTTGTAATCTATTAATAAAGTTTGACTGACCTATCTGACTATTTTGTTGACATTCTCTTTAGCGCAGTTCCATCTAATGGATGTATAACATAACCCCAGCCTCTACTGTAGCGTCTATTCTCTGTGCCTTATAATGCGGTGCGCCTTATATATGGAAAACGTTTTAAAATAGGCCATTCATTGAAGGTGCGCTTTATATTGTGGTGCGCCTTATAGTGCGGAAAATACGGTACTCTATTTAGTAGTTAATTTATTTAAACTAATAAATTACCGTAACTACTAAACTAAGGGATCTGAAAATTAGCTAAATATAGTGAAAGGGTTGCTAAGTTGGCAACAGTGGGGTGACTATTGTTAAAATGTGTGCTCTTGTGTTGCTTTTTTTCTTTACGCTCACCTTTCTACTTTCCCAATGTCAAGAACTCTACAGTTTGAAGTGTACTTTGTCATTCCTGAAGCAGCCCCAAGAGAGGGAAGCTATCGGAGTTTGTTTGACCTCTGAGTAACACTGCTGAACAAGTTCAGGTGTTTTGAAAAACATTTTGTTCTGAAAACAAAACAAAAAAAGTAGAGAAGACGTACTATGTAGAATGAACATGTGAAATTTCATGGAAAGTATGCTGACCCTTTTATTTTCTTCTCTATTTTTTTCTTTGTTAAAAAGGTTAGATAAAGACTATGGTTTCTGTTTATCAGTACAGCGTAGTCCAAATTACAGACAAATGAGCAGAAAGCTAAGTGCAGATCAGAAGAAAATGTGTAAGATGCTATGAAACCCAACTACACACACTTAAAGGTATATAGGACTTTAGCTGGTTTGTTCCTACAGTTTCATCCACAGATGTACTGGAGAAATTCCTGTGGGAAAATCTAAGCTTGCAACCAATATTACGTCCTCTTGGAATATCTCTGAAAAGTTTTAGGAACAAAGTACATGTCTGTAATGGTGCCTGGGCTGCTGCTTAATTCAGAAAACACAAAGAGCTTCTGTGTCATTCCGTTTTGTATGGGGGGGCTTTCATCTTCATCACATAAATTGAAGAAATTTGGACTTTTATATCACTGTGTTTTGCATTCATCATTTGCAGGAGACAACCAGATTGAGACAGTCTCAGATACAGCGAGTGTACATATCAGTGATAGGAGTTTTATTCAAACTGTACATTGTGTGCTTATCAATCTCTGCCGGTTCAGCTGTGCTGCCAAAGAGCCTTGGGACACCGACAGAAGGTAGTGTGGAAACCCCAGCAATGAATCCCACCCCGACGGTGGGCAGACCTCCAGGTCAGAGAGGTCGGAAGCCCGGCCGCAGGAAAACAAAAATCACGGGACCCTGGAGCCAAAAGCCTTCTATGTTGGTATCGCAGAGCATCCAGCCAGGAAAGGATTTGGAGCCCATCAAGATCCCCAAAAAACGAGGTCCTAAGCCAGGCAGCAAGGTAGGCAAGAGTCGGGCAGTACATGGTTCTGCATCTGTGTTGGAGCCAGTGACGTGCGGTCAGGGGAGGCAGGTGAGGCAGTGCCTCACCAGCCATCATGGAAAGAAAGAAAATATATAATCATAAAGTAATTTAAATTGTTATATTCATCCGGTGGTTTGTACTAAAAAATATTTATTTTTCATGTAGCTTCACCAATTTCGATTTTTATTTGTTCAAAATCGCTGAATTTTCTTATTTTCCCATTCAAATGCTTGGAAGCGATGCCGGTGAGGCAGCAGCGAGCTCTGCCTCACCTTGGATTGCGCAACCCCTGGCTCTGCGCTGGCTGCTAAGCGGAGAGAGCATGTTGCTGTACGGCGTCAATAAAATGGTTTAAACAAATTTAATATGTGAACTTATTTCCAATAATTTAGCTTATGTATATAATGTACAGTGCTTTTTGTCACCAACTGTGTTTGTGTAACGTGTTTCGTGTAATGAGCGATTATAAACGGCAGAGAACAGGTTCGAGGTGAGGCAGGCAGTTCTCTTGCCTCATGGCAGGGGGCGCTCAAGATCCCAGACGTTCGTCTTGTTCACTCCTCAACTGCCGAGCAAGTGACAGCGAGCTAGGCTAAACGATTCGGGAAGCAAGTCAAGTGCAGCGATAGATTTTGTGAGCTACAGTTTGTATGTGTAAGGATGCAGAAGTGAAACATAACCTGTAAACTGCTGTCAATTTATGCATCTATTTGCAAATCTGATTCTGATGACGTCAGTGCCTCACCAGCTATGAACCTCACCGCACGTCACTGGTTGGAGCAGTGAGCCATAAAGACATTGAGCTATTGTAGCATGTTGCTAGCCGCTCTTGGGAGTACATGGATGCTTGTAAGGGTCGACTTCAACCCCTATTCCATCTTGATTGCATGTAGATCACAGAATGAAAGAGTAGCCTGAAAAGGGCTTTTTTTTATTTGTTAAATTATGTTGTTGATGAGAAGATAACAATGTGATTGGGTTATTTTAAACATTTGGTAAGGGTTACATTTTTCTGTTAATGACTAAAAGCGTAAGGCTTTCCTTCCAGTTTTGGACTGTGAAAATCAGACTACCCTCTGAAGTGAAGGCTTCTGGTTGGGTTTTAATGATCATTAAGATGAGCCGAGCATGTCCATGTTTTGTCATGTTTCTGAAGCAACTGTGATGTTGCAGTTTTTATTGTTACTTTTTTTAAATGATTTTTTAGTATGTTAGTAAGTAAGTTCTTGCTCTGACCTCTCCACTGTATTTGCAGCTGGGATGGGGAAAGCGAGATGGCTGGTTTGAGGACTCTCTGACCGGTCCAGGACGGCCAGTAGCTGGACCAGGGAGAACCAGAGGCAGACTGCTTGCTAGTTGGGCTCAGAGGATCGCTCTGCAGCAGGCCCAGGCCCAAGCCCAGCCAGAACCAGAACCAGAACCAATCAAGATTCCAAAGAAACGAGGGCCCAAACCTGGCAGCAAGGTATTTATCCAGAAACATTAGCGTAAGTAGATCACTAGGATCTAAGATTATAGATTTTTAAGGGTAAATGGCTATAAAAAATAGGGTAGTCATTTTTTAAGAGTATTGTATAAAGCATGTGATCATGTACCTAACAAAAAAGTATACGTTTACATATTTAAATGTTGGTTGCGTCAGGAATCTGTCACAGCTTTTACATTTATTATTATTAACTTCCCCGGAAGTTGAATATTGCCATCACTTTATTAATCAAAGCAAAGGCTTAACTTAAATTGTTAGATTGTTTTGATTTATATCTTGTTGGAAACTAATAAATGAACATTTTCAATTGGAAAAGTTAGCAGTAGTTTATGGTGACATAGTGACATAGCTGACATAGTTTTGCTAAAATATCGTAGAAATTTAAATTACAAATTTCAATGTATTTTATTCAGATTTTACATGATGCACCAGCTTAAAATAGTGCATATTTGTGAATTGGGAGGAAAATTACAAGTTTTCAAATGTATTTTGAGAAGTAAATCTCTTACTAGTCTGGTGTGTATTTGAATGAATTTTCTCATTAAATAATCCTCTGGTAATTCATCAATTAAGCGTTGTAATTTTTGTATGTTCATACAGAGAAAACCACGAGTTCTTCCTAATCCAGTCCCAACGTCTCCCACCAGCAGCACTCCAGAGCCGGACACCAGTACTGTACCCCAAGACAACGCAACTATTCCCAACTCTGCACTTCAGGCGCCCACTGGTAAAAAAAAAAAAAAAAATAGCCATGGGTCCAAATAAAATCTATTTTTAGCATTTAGTTTTGTTGTTGAATATTAAGTGCATTTCAGATGAGCTCAGTGTGACATCTTTCTGCTTTTGTTTACATGCACACTATCAGTTACTTTGTGTTGTCTTAGCATAATTTAATGAACTAGTTGACAAGTTTTGTAATAAGTTGGTGGAGAAGAGCTGGAATATAACACCCACATGTCCATATAATACCCTAGTAAAATATCCAGGGTTGTGTTTTACTAGAGGTGTAACGGTACATCTAATCTACCAAAAATTAGATTAGTACATATCCTGTTCTGCATTCCTGTACAGGATATGCTATTTTGTTCACACATGTACCAAACAAATACAGTGTTGTTTTACACTTGAACACATGCAGGAAATGTTTATGTGTGCAACTAAGTCTGCAATGTAGCACAACTCCAAAAAGAAACACTAAAACAGGGGTTGCACTGATATGAACATTTGGGCCAATATTGATATCTGACATTAATATATTGGTGTTGCAATCTATAGCTGATATTGAAAAATACCCAACCACACTGCTAATCACTGCTACATGACCAAACAAAATTCATACAGGACCAACTGTTTGCTGATGTGTTAAAACATGACTGATATCGACCGATACTCATGTTAGTGCTGCTTTATGTGCAGCCTTAACCAGAACTAAAGGGAGAGGATTCTGCCACTAAACTCTACTATTTGGGAACATTAAGATTTCTCATGCAGCTACAGTGGAGAAAGTAATGATTTTTGTTACGCCCACGCGGGGTTTCCCCCAGAAAACTTGCTAAGCCCGGTGGTCGGGCGCCGTGGTGGTCCACCGTGTTTTGTACTAAAAGGTATTAAGTAGACAGGGAAAGTAAAAATGTTACTGGGTAATTATATGTCACGGAAAGACATCGCCAGTGAAACGATATTTAAACCCACAGTTGGTCTTAAAAACAACAAATCAAAAAACACAATTAAAATGAATATTAATTATTTGCACTTTTGTTTAATCCAAATTAAGTCAGCAGCTCCATAAGGTCCCCAGGGCTTCAGGGGCCCATATATGCTAATATTTTAACACAGACCACAGATACAACATTTGTAACATTTGTTTATTGAGATGATCAATGGTTTCAGCATACATAAATTAAAAGATTTTAAATTGTTTAACATTTATATGTAAGATTTTAAGGAGCTGGCAAGTTTACTTTGTAAAAGTTCAAAGAACAATATTCATAGTTAAATTGTTTTGTTACCATATCAACAATCTGATGCTGTGAGTTTAATCTTTGAGTTTGAGCTCTGTTTGCCCACAAATACAAACTAGTAAACTGCGATTATAAATTATTGCTTTTTAAGTAGGCCAATTAAACTACTCCCCTTCTCCCAGACTTCACTAAATCTAACACACAAGCTGTTAGAGATGCTGATGTTTTTAGCAACAAGAAGGGCCCCTAAGTCAAATTCTCCTCAAGGCCTCAGACAGCCTTGGACCGGCCCTGCATGAGTTAAATCCGCTGCACTGCGCAGAGATGCGCAACAAACGGGAGATTTAATTTAATGCTGCTAATGTGGCTTTAGCAGCTCTTCTATTTCATGTCTGTTGAGTTTTTAACAAAGGGACACAGAAACTATTTTGGTTGGTCCAGTTAATGGGACGATTTTCCCAGATCTCTGCGCAGCCGCTCACATTAACTCAGCCTGAGTGGACAAAGCATTTGATATGGTTTGATGCCTCGTAACCGGAAAAATAATCCTAAAAATAATAATAAAATAATGTAAAACCAGCGTGATGCGTGACTACAAGACGAACGCGATAGCTTCTCACCGGACTGAACCTGCATGATGAGGTTAGTGCTGGTTCGTTAACCGCAACGCTCCAGCCTACTGGAACCACATACATAAACTTTATCAGCGCAGGCAGAGCCGGGCGCTGGGCAGCGTGTTGAGATGGAAAAGCCGCACAAAATTCTTTGTCCACAAATATATATCATTCTCGATACACCTCTGAAAACGCCACTACAAGTTATTCCTTCAGTTCATATAGAGCTGCGCAACCAGAGCTAACGCGGTGGGGTTTAAACTCATACCTTGATCAAAAACTCTGCAAAGAAACATAATTCCTCACAGGGGGTTGATGTAAGTATTCATACAGGTCAGCCTGTGTCAAGTTAGGGTGAAAGGAGGCGCTGCAGGTGCTGCAGCGCGCGAGGTAATGTGCAGAGGTGAAAGCGGTGTGATTGGTCCGGTTTTAAATGCATAAACTATAAACCTATCTTCTATAAACATATCTTTTAGGAATAAATCTGCTCTGCCAGTGAAACGCTCAAAGCAACAGAGACGCTTGCAATCCGGCTTAAAAAGAAAGGGGAAAAAAGCGTTTTTTTTTTATTTATTATTATTTTTCTAAAAGCATAAACAAGAAAGGCTTAGCCTGGCAGTGGGGCTCGTAAAGCATGGTGGGCCACCAGGCCTATAATATTCTGGGGGAAACCCGGCACTGCATGTTACAAAGAAACTTGTTTTGATATAGATTATCTACAGTAATACCTTTACACACTTGTAAAAAGTTTTGATTTATTGGTTAATAAAACAAGTTTTCTGTATTTGTTTTCTTTCCTGAAGTTTGTGTTTATCTAAATAAGTACGGTAAGGTGGGACCTCACCTAGACCAGCGGCGCATTCAGCAGCTGCCGGACCACTTTGGCCCGGGCCGAGCCTCCTCAGTGCTGCAGCAGTGCGTCCAGGCCTGCGTGGACTCTGCCCACAACCAGGCTACAGTCTTCTCCTGCCTCAAGTCGGGACAAGGGGGCGAGGTCATTTCAGGTGTGGACTGAACATTGAAAAACGAACGCATTTTTCATCTCAGGCTTTGCGTTTAGAAAAACTGACCTGTTTTTCTAAACCAATGTTGTACTTCAATCAAAGCAGATTGCAGTGCCTGTTTAAAAAAAATGGAGGGAAAATGAGGGAATGTTTGGCATATAAATATTAAATTGAGATGTTAAAAATAAATTAGTGATTTGCCACAACCATCTACCATATTGTTTGTTTTTTTTTCAGCCTTCTTTGACCAGCAGCAGCACACTCTGACCCTTCCCACTGTCAGCAGTGTCACATACGTCCTCCGTTTCTTGGAAAAACTCTGTCACAACCTTCACTGCGATGCTCTGTTCGGCAGCCAGCCTGTGGCCAGAGGAAGTGTTCACTATGACAGCCACTCATACTCTGCAGGTCAGATCCATTGTTCTCCCATCATGGCCGCTCATTTGCATCATACAGTGCTTTAGGCTTTAATTTAGTGTCTAGACTTCAATAAAAAAAAAATATCAAAGCTGTAACCACAGGGAATATTTTTCAGATAAGAGCTTGAAAGTCTCAGTATGCAGACAGATAGGACAACAGCTTTTAGCTCTTGATAGAAAACAATTTTTTAAGCCTAGCTCTTAGTTTCTGAAGCAGGAGACCAAATCGTCCAATAATTTTATGTCCCCGTGATTAATGGAAACCACTAAGAGAACATGTTAGGAACAGAATTTATCAAAGGATGATATCAAAACAGAGAGGAGGGGGGCATTAATGCTTTTTATTTTATGTGCAGTGAGATGCACCTTTATTCAACATTTTGAGCCATTTGGCGCTACAAATGGCTACAACAATACTTTCAGAAATAACCGAGCATGTTTTTATAGCAGCTATAATGTTGTTAGAACATTATATTTGCTGTCTGAAACATATTCAACTGTGTTGAGCCACAAAACAATGATTAGAAACTCCAGGTTAACAAAATATAAGTTTGGTAATGAACAGTTTCATACCATTAATAGACTGATTAAAAACAGAATTTAAATTGTTTTTGCTTCATGTTGGTTTGTCATGTGGAATATCGCCAAATGCCTTTATTTATGTTCATCTCATCACTAGGTGGGTTGCACCAGCTGGAATTTTCCCAATTTCAGTTTAACTGCATGTCAGATTTTCTTTAGTCGGGAAGCTTCAATTGTCCTGAAAGTAATGCATTAAAAATAATTATATTTTTTCCAATTTATGTTGTTTGTCTTAATCTGCTCTAATTGCATATAACTCGTATTGAAAGCCTGGTCACTGTATAAACATCTGCCCTAAATGAGTAGCCACTACATCACAGAGTGTTTTTCTCTGGCCTTGCCCAGGTTGTTTTTGCCTCCCTACATTCTTCCCTAAATGAGGAGCCTGTTTTTGTTTTTGTTGTTTTTTTCCGCCATGCTTTATGCCATCTGGTCAGCTCATTTATGTCATTATAGCAACTTTTTTATAACTCTGAATTAGCATTGATCTGTGCTCCATATGTGCTGATTTCAGAGAGGAGAGGTTTTGGAGACACCCTGACTGCGGGCCCAGGCAAAGGCACAAAGCGCTTCCAACAGGACTTCAACGGTCCTCTAACTTCCAAACTAGCTAAACTCCCCAGGCACTCCACTGATGGTATGCAAGACTTATTATTATAGTCATTTAGTCTAGCAGGAGACTTTCTATTTGTTTATTTAGTGTAGCAGCCCATGTGAAACACTGTTATCACTTATATATTAATACGAGTGTGCATTTTTTGTGAAAGAAATTGGAGTTTACATTTTAAAATGATGCATTACTTGGTTGTGTGTGGTCAGTTATCAAAGCCGATATAAACGTTTTTAAAAATGAGGGCATAATTATGTTGACGTCAATTCTTTCTGTTCTGTAGGCTTAATTTTCATAAGATAAATAAATAAATCCCTATTTCTACAAAGGTTGTGGTTTCTAACATAATAGAAAATTAAAGCAGATTTGATTGAATAAATCTTCTTGGTTATTGATTATTTTGTATTTTTAAATGTTAATTGAGAACTTTGTGTTCTCAAAACAGAAAGAAATGAATTAAGGCTCAGTAGTGGTCATACTTCCCTACAATCTTTTTTTTTTATGTTTTGCTGCCTTTTTCTGTTAGAATTTGTACATTTACGATGGATGGAGCTTCTCCGAAAATTAGGTTTATACATATTAAATGGCTCTAAAGTATCAGTTCAGCACATTTTATGTAAAGATTTTAATTCAAAAATGACTGCTTTGACTGGTCCAGTAAAGCTTTAAATAATCATATAAAAGGAGGTAGTTAAATCATAGCTCATAGCTTGGTAGAAAGTGGTATTAAATTTTGGAGCAAGAGGTTAATCATTTAATCATCTTTCAATTTCCTTAGACTTTAATTAAGCTAATGGAATACTTGAAGAGATTTCTATAAACGGGTAATAACCCCTTATAAGGGCCTTGTTCTTTTACTTAAGGCCATAACACACACTTAAACCCCTGAAAGTTGGAGCAGTATCACTGTTAAAATCATTTGAATTTTGTTTTTTGCGCAGGTGAGAATAATGTTTCAGCATTGGAGCACTTAAAAAAGATCCCACTTTCCCCAAACTCTCCAAGTCTGACGCCTCGCCTCAGATCTCCTTCCAAGCTGCTGCATCATAACAGCTCTGCAGGTGGAACGATCTGGAAAACATTCTGCCTGTCTAGTTTTCAGAGATTGTCTAATATCATACTTGTGTGCGAATGATCAGAAATCAAATCAATGTGCTGCATTTGTTTTTGTATTGCTTCTGATATCTGTATGTTTCTGTATGCACTTTAAACAATCTTATTGTACAATCTAAAAATCATGTATTTTTTAAGAAGCAGAATATGAATTTTTTATGTGCCAGAAACCATAATCATCAGAGTAAAAATAAATAAGTGCTTCTGATATTACCCTTTGTAATAAATCTACATAAATGACACGAGTTTCACTTTTTTTTAAATTAAGCAACTGAAATAAATATACTTTTCAATGATTTTCAAATTGGCATGTAACAGATGTGTGAAATGTGGCTTGAGCTGCCTGTCTCTGTCTCCCCTTTCTAATTGAATAATAATGCATATAAAACATGTTTTTTTATGAAAAAATTAATAATAATAATTGTTGGATTTTCAAAAATACAAATTTCAGACCTAACCTTCCTTGTCTTAATTTTGTATTTTTTATCTCTTTTTCAGGCAGTTTTCGGGAGAGCCCCAGACCCAGCGGTCAGGACCCAAATCTGTGGACCGTCGAGGAAGTCATGCAGTACATTCGAGATATTGACCCAGTTCTGGCTCCTCACGCTGATCTCTTCAGAAAACACGTATGCATTCTTTTTACTCTTTTATCAAAGTTAGCCTTTTTTCATTGTAATTATTTTAATCCTTCCCATAGAAATGAGTATCAATCATGCATTTCTGAAGTACTTACAGTGGTTTATGTGGTTTTCTCCCTTTGTTGCAGGAGATTGATGGTAAAGCCCTTCTGTTGCTGCGCAGCGACGTAATGATGAAATACATGGGTCTGAAGCTTGGGCCCGCTCTCAAACTAACCTTCCACATCGACAAGCTTAAACGAGCTTAAAGAGGCTGAAACCAGCCGCAGCCTCCAAAAGAACTTCCGTCTTACCCCGTCTCCCTTTTCTAGTGTCGGGATACCATGCACTTCATAAAGGATATATACTGATGTAGCAATTTTCATCTGACCATCGTATGTCTGGTCTTCATGTTCTTCTTTTTCCTCATCTAATGAGGAATGTTTTTGTGTAGCACAATCTAGCTCACAGGCAGCACGGTTATGTACAGTCATTTGGGTAAAAATATCCATTTCAATATAGTCGAGGAAAATCAAAGTCCAATCCTTGATTCAGTAGTTTATGGAACCAGAGTTGGAATTATGTGGTTTTGCTCATATGCTATTTTTTTAATTTTCAACCTATTTCATCATGTTGCTGTGCATGATGGCTAAATGCCCACAGTTTGGACACATCTCTGCAAAGTTGTTTTGTTTCAAATTTTGTGCTGTAATTTTCCTCTTTAGACATAAGTTTTCTTCTGGCAACTTTTCCAGATAATCTGTATTTATTCAGTTATATTTTAACTCTAATAATTAATGTGTGACTTAAGGTCTCAGTGTAAAAGGCTGGGTTTCAGATTGTTTGCAAAAAACCATTATAACCTTTATGAGATTGATGAACGGCCACATCAGTTTCTATGAAGTTATTGCCGTTTTTTTTTTTTTCAGCTTTAGATATTTTTTATATTCACTGGTTATGATTAAATCATAAAGTACATTTCATTTTTTCAGCTTTCCCTCTTAAAACCTTTGGAAGCAAGGAAGGTGTTCTCAATTTTGCAGTTATCTGTATTGATAGTCAAGAAAACTTACTCAATATTTAATCATTTCAGTTTAACTTGAAAACTCCTGTGACTGTTTTTTAAAAAAAAAAAGTTTAAGGGTTTTTTAGCCTGTTTCCACAATGATACACGTAACCTGTACATTTTCATATTTTGTACTTCTATAATGTATTTTTCAATATTAATTGTTGGGTTATTTGAAAAAGTCAAAAATCCTAAAAAAAAAAAAAGTAGAAAACACTACAGGCATCCCAATAATTGGGAATTTTGCTATTAGTCTCAGTTTGAGGCACAACTTTTACATTTACAAGATTAATTTTGTTAGAGGGGGAAAAAATCATTTTATGAAAGGAGAATGATTAACTTTTATTCCAGATTTGCAGTTTTATTCTCTTTTCTACACGTTGTTTACAATGCTGTTATTTGTACTTTTCTAATTTTTATACTTCGTTAGTGCTCCTACGGGACGAGACGCGTCATACTTAGCATGTTAATAAATTTATAATTCCATTTGTTTTCTGTTTGACCTGCAATGTCAACATGATATGTAGTTGTCTGTTTATATTCTTGTTAAGTTTGTCTCAAAAATGTTCAGTTATTTAAATTAAAGTATATGCTCACATTGATTGGTGGTTTCATAAAGATTTCTTATTGCAAATATTACAAATAAAATAAAGTCAGGCAAAGTTTGTTTTTTTTCTTTAATCCAAGTTACTAGTTTAATATAGTGTAACAACATAGCCCACCGACAGAGGGCAGTACAGATCTGTTTTTTGTTTTCTATGGTAAGTCATGCTTTGTCACTGACATGCTCTACCTTGGGTGCCCAACTCCATCTGGTAGTCTCAGCTTGATGTTCTGGTATTTTTACACCATGTAACTGCTTCATGCGGTTGTCTCCATTATCAGGGCTTCGACTGCATTGCTCCTAAGTTATTTCATTAATTCTCTGCTATTTAAAGCTTCCCCTCAGGCTCGTTTCAAGATAGAGAAAATAATTGGAGTCTAAGGTGCTTTTTAAAAAGAAAAAAGTTCAATTTCCTTGTTTTTATACAAATTTTTTACAACTATGCCCTCCACCTGAGTGAAGACTTACTTTAATTCTAAGTTTACAGGGTTTATGAGATTTCAGGCAGGTCTCCAGCTAGCCTTTTCTATTAAAGATTAGAATGAAAATAAGAAAATTAAAGTTTTACATGCTGAAAGGTTGCAGACAGTTTGTCAGTTTTGACTACAGGCTATTATGCAACTTTGCCATTCAAACTGGATTGCTAGTTCAGCTTGTCAGCTTCATATTATAAATTTAAGACCAGTTAAGCCTTTAGCAATCCATTGTTGCTGTATTTCTTTGGGATAATTTTTATTTAGAAATTGAAGTTTAGATCTGTATAGAAAATAGTTTGCTTCTAAAAATGCACTTGCATGGTTTTTAAGAGTATTTGTTAACAAAGCTGCATCAATTGTTCATGTCTAAAGAGCTCAACTGGACAGTGACAGGTTATAATGTATTAAACTAATCAATTCTGGGCCAGTTAGTTACTCTGGGAAGGATCCCACTGCAGATCTAACTCCTCAGGCTGCCATGCCTGCAGGAAATCAGATTTAAGCACAACTAGATTTCTTTTTTCTCTCCAATCAATTAACTCATCCTTCTAAAAATAATAAAAAGGCCAGACATATGCAATCATGCTCCTTAATTGGTATTCATGATAGACTCAGGACTCATTTAAATTATTTAATTGCTTGTTATGCCAATTGTGGATGGTTTTCTAATTATCATTTTTTAGACCCTCAGCAAAAAGGTAAGCCCTGCTTACTTTTATTGATTAACCTTGGGCTAAATGTCCTGAAGTGGTTGATTGGTTGATTGCTTTGAACTGGCAATTATATACATTAGATTGTCTTCCAGAACCATTCGTACCCCTTGAATCTTTACACATCTTATGTTGCAACTACAGAAACTTGATGTATTGTCCTGAGATCTTATGAGAGTGATATTATGCGAGACCAATTTTGAAGGGAGAAGAAATCAATAAATAGTTTTCAAAATATTTACAAAAGCAAACGTTTGAAAATGCAACATGCGTTTGTATTTTGCTCCCCGATAATCATGAATAAAATCTAGTTTGGCCTTGAGAAGTCACCTAATTTACTAATGGAGCTTTTCAACATCACATAGCTCACCAACAAGCCCAGCAAGAAGAACAATAATTTGAGAAGCAGCCAACGGACCTATGGCAGCTCTAGAGGATTCACAGAGATCCACATCTCATGTGGTACAATATGTGAACAGGACAATTATTATTTGTACTCTTTACAAGTCTGGCCTTTATGAAAGCATAAAAAGATGAAATCCTTTGAAATGTCAATTTACAGTGTGCCACAAGCCATGTCGAGAACATTAAACAAGTGAAAGAAGGTGGTCTGATCAGAATTCAACATTTTAACTGTGACAAGTGGTAGCATCATGCTCTGGAGATAGTTTTCTTCAGCAGAGTCGAGGAAACTGGATGGTGCAAAACCCAAGAAAACTAGAAATTAAGGCAAAGGTTCACCTTCCAGCAGGAAAGCAAACCTAAATATACAATCAGAGCTAAAATGGAATGGTTTAGATTAAAGCACATTTGTTAAGTGGCCAATTCAAAGTCCATACCTAAATCTTGTTGAGAATGTGTGGCAAGACTTAAAATTTGCTCATCACAAATAGTATTTCACCCAATCTGATAAAGCTTAATCAACTTTGCACAAAGAAGACATACCAAGATTCAGCAGAGATATTGGTGTCTGAAAACATACATATGCCTCACTTTTCTAAATTGAGGGGTATAATATGTTTCTAAGTTGAGTTAGCTGAACAGAAAAGTACACCAGGTCCTAGATATCAAGCCAATGCATAGACTCCACCCATCATCTACATAAAAGCATTCTTGCAATTGTGGGGTAGATTTTGTCCATAGATGACTAAATGATCACTGAAAACGTGGCCAAAGAATAACTTCCAGTGAAGCAACTCTGTGCAAACAGAAGACTTCAACCACACCCGTTGAGTCAAAACAGGAAAGCGTACCGCATAATGTTGAAAACAGTGACCAAGGCTGTTACAGTGAGGAGCATGAATGCGTGTCTGCGTGTACGTGAGCGTATGACACACACACACACGCGCAATCTGTGCTGTGTTTGTTATGCTCTAGCACATGTGACGAGCTCAGAGCTCGTGGTTGATGCATGCGCTTGTTGATGTGTAATAGTAGCCAGTGTTTTGTGCTTTTTATAGAAGTAACAGCTCCTTGTGGTGTCTGTTGTTTTTGTGAAGATTGTAAATTCAGGTTTCAGGTTAGTTCCCAACATTACATTGGAATTTTTTTTTCTTTAGTCAGCTGCCACTCTTCTTTCATTTGGTTCTTGTCATCAGATAGTGATACTCTGGGGAAATCCTGCCCTTAGTATTTACCATTATTGTTCTACAGAGCTCCTTCAACCACTACCGTTATTGCCCCATAAGTCAGACACTCTATGAAACAGCAAAACAGTTTCACTATATATCAAAGGAAGTCTTGTGGGCTTGCAGTTCAGTCATAACTGTGGCAAAGATAAACGACTTTCTCAGGTCTTTACATTGCCATATTTTTCTTTCTTCAACAAGTCTGACATGTTGTGTTCTGAAGATAGTTGGGAGTTTCAGGGCCAAAATTAAAAAATCAGATGCCAATTTCATTATCCTATCTTCAGTTGAGAATCCAGTGGGTGCAAATGCCACAGTGTTCTTCCAGTTTCAGAAGGTTTCCAAGCTCTTTGAGCAATTTATCATTGTGCTGTTTTTCAGGCTTATATGAAAAACAACACAATGGTGCAATGGAGCGCCATACTTTTCAATTACGCTGCTAATCTGTCTGAAGTGACTGTTGTATGTTAATTAGAAATAATATTCAACTGTCTTTATAAATTAATGTTCATATTGTCAAATTTTCAATAGTTTTTTTATGTTTTTGTCCATACAATTGGTTCAGATAATTATAGAAGTTTTAACACCAAAGATTGGTGTAAACCCAAAAAGCCATTTGCAAATGGAGATTCCATTTATTAAGAGGAATAATAATAACCAAACCAACCTTGCCCTGTGTGAAAATACGATTGAATCCTAAAAACCTGTTTGGGTGGGTCACCAAAAGAGACAATTCAATCAAATATTCGTGATAAATGCCATTGCATCTTTTAAATATCTGTGGATAAATTTTAGCTCACTCTTCTTTGCACACTTATTTGAATACAGCCACGGCATTGTGTTTCTGTGGATGAATGAGTTGTTTAATGTCCAGACTTTGAAATTTTGTGTGCATGTTTATCTGTGTGGTTGGTTTGTTTTGAGTCGCTCAGGTGTACTTTGGTTCATTGACCTGCTGCATAACTCAAGTACAGGTCAACTGGAGGCAGCAGACTGTTGACAGGGTTTACAGGTGGAAGACAGAATTTATTGTTTACAGCCATCAATCTTCAATTTGCAAACCGGTCCCAGATCATCACATTACCACCATCGTGTTTGACTTAATGTTGATTGTTGATTTAATGTCTTATGGCACATCTTCCATAAAGTGTGATGTTTTTCTTGTCAGTTCATAGAATATTTCCCTGAAAGTCTGAGAAATTAACAGGATGTTTAGATATGTGAGATGAGACTTTATTGTGTGTGTTTCTTCTTTTCTTTTTTTTTCGGACTCCCATGGGTATAGCTTGGCTCAGTTTTTTTCTTGTGGAATCATGAACAATAAACGCACCTTAATTGAGGCTAGTGAAGGTACTTTGAGTTCTTTTGTGATGTCCTGGGTGAGTCACTGATGTTCTCTTCAAATAGTTTTTATAGACCAGTCAGTTTTGGAAAGGTTCACCTCTGTTCCATGTTTTCTCACTTTGCAGATGATGTCTCTCACTATAGTTTCCTAGCTATCCTAAAACCTTTTAGCCAGCTCTGTAACCCTTTGCAGCCCAATAGATATCAAAGACTTTGTTTCTGTTCTTCTGTTCATCTGTTCTTGAATTTCTTTAGATCTGGGCTTGGTGTGTTTTTTTTTTTTTTTTTTTAGATCTTTTAACTAATTCACGTCAGACAGGTTTTATTTGGGTCATTTCTTGATCCTGCAGGTCTGGCAGTAATGAGACCTGGGTGCGGCTCATAAATTTGAACTCAGCTTTCCTTCCAAGAGTTTCAAAAATTGCTGGACCAATGGTTAATCAGAGTCAAATCATTATCTTTAAGGGAGGATAATTACTTTTTCATGTAGGGTCGATTGGTGTGGATAGCGTTATTCTGTAAATATATGAAATCGATATTTTGAACTGCATTTTGTGTTTTCTCAGATTACCTTAGTCTGATATTAACATCTGATTAACGTTACTTATCATTAAAGAATGACAACACAACAACTGGAAGAAATTTGTGAGAGAGCTATTTTTCCTTGAGTATTAGACATTTCATTTAAGCAAAATGAATCAGAGGTCTATCTAACCCGAAAAAGATTTTGCAGCCATGTTTGCGAAAACATGGTTCTGGTATTAGATTTGTTTTATTTAAAACCCTGAACGTGGCTTATTTAAAGCAGAAAAAGTACTTTTAAAAAGCCTTAAAAACCCCTTATTTATATCAGCTTTCAAAGATACTGGAATTGTTTTAAAACAGTGGCTCATAATTTGAGTTTTGTGTCATTGTAAAGAAGTGTCATGATTTTAGAACAGGACTTGTTCACTTTGCATTATTCTTTTTCAAATCGACAAAAATAAAATTAAGAAAAACTCAGAAGATTATTGTGTGGGATCTCCCTGCAAGAAACCTTTTGACAGACAAGAGCAGGTGCAAAGAGAGCACCTATATAAATAAGGAAGCATAAAAAAGCAGATATAAATTGTTAAAACAGCTGATTTATAAGGATTTTTCCCAAGTAAACTGACATAAACACTACATAAACAAAGAATTATGTGCATTGTGCGTCCGTCTTGTAATAAACACATTGATGTAACACCATCAGTTTTACCTCCAGGTAAACATTCAACAAGCCTTGTAAAAGCTGCTCAGTGTAACTCCACCCCCAGTTGCTTATTAGTCGGCCTTTGGTAGCATGTGCTTGCCACTGTCACCACCAGATTAGCAAGCAGGCTTTAAGCCCTGCTCACAAAGACACTGTGTACAGAACATAAACTGTGTTAATACTGTTCGCTTCCATTTGATCCCTATGAATCTTTCTCCCCAGGGTCGGCCCAAATAATTTCCCAGCTGGCCTTAAACAGGTCAAATGCAATTTTTCAGAAAGTGCAGGAGATGAACACAACAGTGTGAACTTCCCTATTAGCCCTTTGATGAAACTTTGAAACAAAGAGCACTTTTTGTGAGGCAATACTTCAAACACATCGTCTTGCAAAATTATTCATGCAACTTAGTTTTTTTCACAATATGTTGCAAACTTTAATGCATTCTAATCTGGTCTGATGTGATAGATCAACACAAAGTAGTGCATAAAGTAAAAAGTAAATTATACATGGTTTTCAACATGTTTTACAAAGACAAATCTGAAAAGTGTTTGCTTTTGTATTCAGCTCCCTTTTGACTTTGTTACCCGTAAATTAAATACACTAGAGGTTGCCCATTTAGAGATCATTTGTATGCAATTTAATCTAAGCATAAATACAGCTGTTCAGTGAAGGACTGAGTTTTGTCAGAGAACATTACAGCATTGCAACAACCAAGGAGCATGCGAGATTGATCAGGGATAAAGTTGGGGGGAATCTTAAAGCAGGTTATAAAACAGTATCTCTATCACCCATCATTTCAAGAACATGGCACAACTGTGAACCTTTCAATCTTATCGTCTAAGCATCCTGTCTGGGAAAAAAATAGAATTAATCAAAGAAGTAGCCAAGCTAATTATGGTAGCTCTGGAGAAGCTTGCAGATGCTTCCTATCCAATCGGATGAAGCTTGAACTATTCTGCAAGAACATATCTAGATTTGGAAGGCTGATAGGGACATTCCCCCAAAAGACTTGCAGCTGTGATTACAGAGAAATGTGGTTCTAGAACAGATTGGCCCCTGGGAATTGAATGCAAATGCACAAAATTTATCAGATTGTTCTTTGCAAAGAAATATTGAAAACCATGTATCATTGTCCTACATTGTCACAATTATGCAGTGTTGGTCAATCATTTCAAATCCCAATGAAGTAAAACGGAGACTGTGGTTGCAACATGGCAAAAGGTAAAAAAATGAAAGTGACTCTAATCTTTTTGAAAGGCACGTTGTGCTGATTCTGCAAAATACAAAAGGGGGACCCTGGTCTACAAAGGGAGATTTAAGATTGTTTTTGTGGTTGAATCAGTTTGATTTCTATCTGCCTCCTTGTGTTTTGTAATAGTAACAGGGTTAACATCTTCCTTTCTGCCTCTGTTGCGAAACTGCAGCTTCAGATCCGTTTCAGCCAACTGTTAAAAACTGCACAACTCTTCAATCTTTACCACCTTTAACATTGTTAGGACACCTTGATGCTTTAGCCAGCCAGACCGAGAAGTGTCAGCTGTGTGAAGGCAAATAAATTATTTACACCACCTCCCTTTGACTTCAAAGAGCTGACAACACACTCAACCCCAGATTTCGGTAAGGGGGTTGGAGGAGGAGCTCCCAGTCACTAGGCAACATCTATGTCACCTGCCCCAACATGCAACAATCAGTATTTTTTTTTTAACTGCTAAGGTTCCAGAGGTAAAATATCACTGAGACATATCTAGATGTATAGTGCTGGAAAAATGTATTACCCACCTTGTGGATTTTTTCTTTTTTCATTTTTTTTTTGTCACACAAATGTTTCACCAACCACATTTTACAAAGATAACCTGAGTAAATAAAGAGATCAGTTTTTAAATTATTCTGATTATTAAAGGGAAAAATCGCTGGAAAAAAACATTAAAAAGCAAGCCCTGATTCGTCCTGACCTGCAAAATATAAAGAAAATCACTAAAATAGAATAAGTGAGCTATGTCCTGATCTAAAATCAAGTCAAGAGAACAAGAGACACAGAGTTATTGGTTTCTATCAATCTACAATATCAATGGCACCAGCATTAGCAGTGATTCACAGTGAAGGGGATCTTCCACAAATGAAACCCAACATAGAACATTGGTGGACCTTTCCTGGAATCGCTGTCCTGCCAAAATATCTCCAAGAGTGAATCATCAACTCATCCAAGAGGTCACAGAAAAACAAAAACAACCTGAACAAAATCTAATGTACTGCAGGCATAAATATCCTCAGTAGAGGTGATTATTTATAATTGAGCAGTAACAAAGAGACTGGGCAAAACTGGCATAAATGGGAGACTTCCAAGGATAAAAAACCGCTGCTGCCCAAAAAAGAACGCAAATACTCGTCTCACATTTGCCAAAACATCTCGCTGATCCCCAGGACTATAAGGAAAGTATTTGGTAGACTTACAAAACAAAAGTGGAACCTGTGTAAAATGTGGTTACATCTAGTGCAAAATTAATTATTTTTTAAAAAAGAACATAACATTGACAAAAACTGTTGTGCAGAGTTGTCTCGTAATCTTGAACTGCTTCCCTGCTTCAGAACCTGGTCAACTTTTCATAATTAATATAAATACAGATTTTGCGCTCTGCTAGAAATGAAGTAATGAAGGAGATTGTTCGACCATCAATTGGTGGCCTTAAGCTCAGGTGCGCTTGGGTAAAACATGATCTGAAGCACACAAAGTTCACTTTTAATAAATGAACAAAACAAAAAGCTTGAATTGAAAAATTTGAACCTTAAGATGTTGTGGCATGACATTAAACAGGCCATTCATCTTAGGAAACCATGTGGCTGAATTTAAACAATTTGGCATCTGTAAATATTTTTTCGTAAGTGATCAAGTGACTGTAAGTGATTCAATAATAATTTTAAAACTGTGTTTTTCTATTTATGGTCAACTGATAAGAGGTGTTACAACTGCTTAAATATAGATCTTGGGTCACTGCTTCATTTGAAGTGAAGAAAAGGGAAGATCACAGCACACTGACCAAATGTCAAGAGGATACACAAGGTGACTGTTCAGCTAGAAAATCAGGAAGTTCGGCTTGAGCAACATGTCCACACTGTGAACCCTGCCTGTCCAGAGGGAGCTGCTGTTTATTTGCCCCCTGCCAACACAAACACGCAGGCAAGGTTAACAAAAAGCACTCCAAATAGGGGGGAAAAAACCTTAGCTGCCATGGTAAAGTAGGCACGCTCAAACACGTGCCTTCTTCACAAAATATTTACACATACAGAAACCTTTTCCTGTATGACACATCACTTCTCATCTGACAAAACTCAGCTTTTCTTCTTTAAAAATTTCCCCCTCATTGCTATTGAGGAAAAATAGTGACAGCTCTTGTTAATTTAATCACACTGTCATAGATGCAAAACCTGATTTACTCATTTACTGGTAGCATTGAAGGCAGCCCACTTAACACACTTCAGGTGAAGGGAGGGAGGGATCACAATGAGCTGAGATGAGACATAAATCTTTTATCTTCTCTCCTGGATACACACTGATACCGAGGTGTCCCTCTTAGCCTGTTTGATCAGGTTGTGCACAGATTCAGTGTGTGTGTGGACATGTGGGAGACCTGGTCATGCGTGACAACAGCAAATGACCACCTATCTGTCATTGGCGCCAGGGCCGGAGATTAACGTGAGCTCAGGCTTGGCACCAGCTGGACCAGAGCCTGGAAAAGAGAAAAAAACTAGACAGCACTTGATACAGACCTGCAGCAAATGTTCAGTTCTTTGGTTTGAGAGAAAACCTGATTTATAAGGAAGTTTAAATGCATTGTGAAGACATTCAGGGAAGACTTTTGAATTAAGTCCTAGACGTTTTGTGGGAAAAACCCAGATGAGAAAAAAATTTCCCCAGGTAGTAGAAATGAAGAAAATCCCTCCAGCTAATTTCTAATAGTGAACTCTTTACATTCTCTCTCCTTCCCCCTTCTTACTGTATGTCTTCTGTCTTTCATTTTGCCTTTCTGTTAGTATGCGGCTTTTGGGTCTCTGACTTATACAGAGAGAACAGCGAACTACCACAGGAAGACACACTGTTGTGTCGAGCAGTTGCTGTGGGTGGGCTGAAAAAAAAAAAGATAGAAGTAACTGCAAGCGTCCCACCCTACTTAGCCTGCGTCTAGACTGGCCTCGGTGAAGCAAGTGGCAGTCATAACAAGGGATTGGGAAAGCAAACAGGGTTGTTCAGCGCAGTTAACAGTCCGCCTATGGAGTTACAACCAAAATACCAAAGCTCACATTTAATTGGGGCAAAACAAAGGGCTCAAAGAGTAGCATGCAATTATGAGATATACAAGGAGACATAGTATTAGTTGTGTGCCAGCACACCAGAAGACCATCTCTCCAGATTGGCATTGGGCACCTGCAACTGTCAACGAGCAATGTGCCAAGACTGTTGGCCTACTTACGAGCCATTCTCTCGTCAATGTTAGACTAAAGAAGGAAACATGCTCACTTTCCCCAAATCAAACCCTCCATTCAGCCAAACACATCTCAATGTGTGTCATCAGCGATGCGGTTTTCAAACTGAGCCCTCCGGCTATCAACACAAGTGGATAATTGAGCCAAGGGGGTTTGCTTTAAGAGGCGAGCCGAGTTTAAAAAAAAAAAAAATTGAACAATCAGCTAGGACTATTTTTACAGCGCTGCTCTCATTTCCCTCCTTGTTACTCACGATGCTGGTAAAGATGCCTCTGTTGACAGTGTGGAAAAAGCTAACCGCGGTGATGACATTCCCAACACAACCTCAATCAAGCATTTTCTCAGCCTGGAGTCACAAAACAATTCCAACAACTCTGCTACCACAGAAAGTGTCTTTACCGCCATTTCACAATGAACTCTATTATATTAGGGGATTGGTTTTGTGGCTGAACTGGCAGTCAGGCAGCAGGCTAAATGACTGCTATTTTGAAATAGTGTAAACCTTTTGTGAATTTACTTCTCACAGCAAACAGGCATATTCTTCAGCTACTCTTTATCTATGTTGGGTAGGACTATTTGCAATAAGACATTCTAGTTTAAATAACCTTTTTTACTATCAAAATTCTTAACTCGGCTCCTTTGCTTTTACTGTGTCATTTACTTTATCGTGGCATCAGAGTTAATATCCAAATAAAGGTAAATCCACTTTTGGGTATAATTACCCAAAATGCAAGGTCAGAATTAAACTGATAAATGCAACTTTCCTCTTGCAAACAGTAGAGAAACATAATCGTACCAAATTGTCACTCAGATTATTTTCAGTGGCAAGAATTACATGTCAACCTGAAATTCCAACAGATTTCTAAGAAATAGCCAAAGTTGTAGTTAAATTTTTTAACAGAACTTCCAACGGTGTTCTCCTTTGCCTTCAATATAAATGAATGCACCACATTCTGAATGTTAAGGGAGGTAAAAGAAACAAAGCTCACTGTTGAAGAACTGCAGCAAAAAGTGACACCTTGGACTCACCAAGTGTCATAAAACAAACCATTAGGAGTCAACTAGTCACCTATGAGGCTTGCAGGAAAAAAGCCGTTTCTATCCAAGCATGAAAAATGTAAATGTGTGGGGTTTGCTAAACTCCATCAGGTCTTTTCCTGGAATTGTTTGCTTTGGTCTGGTGAGAATAAACACACATTCTGTGTGGAATACCTGTGGAAAAGCACCTTATTAAAAAATGGCCCCTGGAATTAAACAAAATATGTGGAATCACTAGATTTTGGAGCAGTGCAAAGACTGCAAAAACATGATCAAATTAACAAAGACAAGATTCACCGGACACAAAAATCAGCCTTTATCTATAGAAATCTCACTGTCTAGTCCTGGATCCTATGGAAACGGAACAGAAATGAGAATGGGCAAGAACTATCAACGATCCAGAACCATGGTTCTCAAACTACCGGTAGTTGTATTTGGGCTGCTGTTAGTCATTTCTCACAAGAAATGTTAGTTTCCATTATTCTGCAAGACCTTTATTTAACCAGGAAAAGCTCACTTCTAGTAAAAACATGTTTTTCAGGAGCAAATTAACTGCAGTGTGTAATGTAGAGTTTAAAAACAGCTGCAGCCATAAAGACAAGTTGGTCAATCACATCAATCCAAAGAAAAAACAATGAGAAAAAAAAGGTTAAAATGAAGGCAGCCATATTGGATTCTGAGGCCAAGCCTACTGAAAAATATCTGGCTTGTCCCCTCACCTCATCTCTGACTTTTACTGACTATAGGAAGAGCTAAGCAATGAATTGAAAGGCAGGCCACACTTCTATCCAGGCCATTTTTATTGATCGTCAAAACCCCCTTTCACAAAGACCACCGAAAAAAAAAAAAAGGGAACAATATAAACAACCAATAAATAAAAATCTGCATGATTAAGGCGGTTCTACATCTCCAATAGAACACAAACAGTGTGGACATGTTGGAGTTTTACAGCTTCATACAGTACAAGCAGTAGATTTTGTTTTTAGAACATCACATCTTAAAAAGGCCGCACTTTACCAAGAGTTAAGCATTTTACTTGAAAGTGTGCATTTCATCACTAATGATCCACTGTATCACTTTTGTGATTAAAGATAAAATGAGCATTGCTTTCTTTAATGAAATAATTTTAATATTAAGCCAAACAGAATAGGAAAGTCCATGAGCAGAGATCCTAAATTTCCATATTCCTACCCAAACTTGTTTAAAAAAAAAACAAAAAAACAATAAAAAAAAAAAAAAGGATCAGAAAAACCACTTGGATCCCAAGAACAGAGAAGGTGACTCTTCTGTCTATCAGTTTTCTCAGATAGGAATAAATAAATACACCTTTTTTTACTGGTAAACTGTCAGAGAGTCCAGACTTAGAGGCTACATAGTGTCATAGTATTGTTCAGTGGCTTTTGAGATTTTAAGGATTTCTTAGTTACATTCATGTCCAGGATGGTGAACGGTCTCCAGCCACAACCAAACACAAGCTGTGGATATCCAGAGTTCTCTTTTGCACATCCAGCACTGCAACTTCAGTTTAGTTGTACTGGTCTGTGCTCATGAAATTAAAATCAAACCAACAGCCTCTCTCCATCCTTCCTGGACAATGCTTACACCTCCTCCTCCAAGTGTGGCCCATTGCAAACAAAGGTCCTTTCAGCAGCTAACAGTGCTAGGTTGCTGCTTGCTCACAAAGTCTGAGATAAAATCAAACTCATTTTGGCCCAGAAAGAGTTCCGGTAACTCCTGGACCCGGTCCAAGCCCAGTTCCATGACTAGTGACGTCAGGACATCCTCGTCAATCATATCCGCGTCCATTCCATTTAGGGCCAGTGCCGGTCCGGCCATGTGCTGCATGCTAGCCAGTTGAGCTGGGTTCATGCGGTACTGGTTTGTAGGCCCCATGTGGTTCCCACCCATAGGTCCCAGTGGGTGTCCATGGTACTGGGTGTTTAGCTTCTGCAGGTGCATGCTGGCCATCAGCTGCTGAGATGTTAACCCTCCATTCATGAACTGTTGTTGTTGCTGCTGCTGCTGCTGTGGATGCGGCGCCTGCTGTTGATGCTGCTGTGGGTGCATATGATGCTGCTGCTGCTGCTGCTGAGGGTGGTGATGCTGCTGCTGCTGCTGAGGCTGTCCATTGTACATCATGTTACCAGAGGTCATCTGGTGATGACCCATCTGGGCTCCATTGAGCTGTCCGTTCATGGGCCCGCCAACCATGCCCTGGCGCTGCCTAATGGCGGCCTCCATGCTGGCCTGGTTGCCTCCGTAGTGCATCATCTGGCCGTTGGGAAGCGCCCTCATGCCCTGCTGGTTAGCGTGCTGCTGGTGACCCGCCTGCAGGCCGCCATTCATGCCCATTCTGTAACCGTGGAGACCAGTGCCTGCTGAGCTGTGATTCATGGACATCATCATATGATCTCCCATGCCTCCTGCATATGAGCAGAAAACAGTGTAATTTAGGAACAGACAAGCAGCAAAACTCTCATAGCAGGTTTGTTACTAAGATGTAATGTCATCTAATTAAAAATAAACAATGTTATGAGATTGGTTGTTTAAATCTAATGCAGGACTTCTTGTAAACTGGCAAAACTCCTTTATAAATTAAATGTGTAATATGGGAATATCCTAACGGAACAAAACGTGTATGGATATTTTGCCTGCTGGCGAAAGCACACATAAGCACACACACAACCCTGCTGGTGCGCTTAAATCTCCAAAAAGCTTCCCTCTTTGTGCCAAAGCAAATAACGCCCAGGTTTAAAATTACAGGTTAACATAGGAGGGGGGCATTTTCTGATCGAGAAAAATCTAAACTAAAACGCCGCTTTTTAAATCCCACCTATAATGCACACCAGCTGAGGTGGATATCTGTTAGATTTTCTTGCACGTAAGGTTGCAACAAAGAACACTGACATCATGCAACATCTCCCCAACAGCTGAATCACCACAAAACCCAACGAGGCGTGCAAACATGATTAAACACATGGATCTGTTTTTGTGTTTTATTCATATTTAGGTTTCCGCATCTAAACACTACATTTGTTTAAATGTTTGTATTCGATATTGCAGAATGATATATTTCCGTTTTGTTATGATCGACTTTGAAACAAGGGAATGCAAACAATGGAGCAGCAGCACGAGTCACTGAGACCAACAAACAGCGAAAAAACCCCAATTTCTCCAACAAATCAATCCGATTACTAAATAAAACTAAACACATATTTCACTCACCCGTATCCGTTGCGTTTTCTCAAAGTTGCGCGACTTCAGTTTTCCTGTGCGAGGCGAAGCTCCTTCGGATTACAGGACGTATTCCTCGGGGTTACGCTTCATGCTCAAAGCGGGGACGGTGCGCACAAAGACTACTGCATCAGATCTTGAAACGACTGCCTATTTTCTGGGTCAACTCAGGGATTATGTACATCTAAAAAGCTCAGAGGAAGGCAAGTCAGAGGGGAGGTGGAGCCTCGGCGCTGTCGCTTCTTTGTTCCTATTGGCCCTACTTGATATAATTGTGCATGGGCGTAGAGAGAAAAAAGGGGCCGTTGGAGAGTTGGGAAACAGTAGTCAATTTAAATACCATCCACCTCACTCTTTCTTTCTAGAGATCATTGTTTGCACACACAGATAGATAGATAGATAGATAGATAGATAGATAGATAGATAGATAGATAGATAGATAGATAGATAGATAGATAGATAGATAGATAGATAGATAGATAGATAGATAGATAGATAGATAGATAGATAGATAGATAGATAGATAGATAGATAGATAGATAGATAGATAGATAGATAGATAGATAGATAGATAGATAGATAGATAGATAGATAGATAGATAGATAGATAGATATAGATCAAACAAATATTAATATTTTACAAAGAGAAGCCTATGCAGAATGTTTTCAAATATGAACTAAAGGAGAAAAAGCAACCCAAGCTTATGTGTAAAAGTGATTGACCTCACCCACAGTCATCCTTTTCACATCATGAATTAATATAAGTCGTTTTTTTTTGTTTGTTTGTTTGTTTTTGTTCATTTTACTAGCAAGACCAGGGTCTGATTACTGCTAGATCTATGCCATCAAGAAATAAATGAAGCAGGCTAAGACATTTTTAAAGAACACAAAATTAAAAAAAAATAATGAACAAGCTTCTATCATTCTGGAAAGAGTTAGAAAACTGTCTTTAAGACTTTGGAAACCACAGTCAAGGTCTTCAGCCACCAATTGACAAAACAAATGTCAGTTGTTAGTGGTGAACTATCCCAGGATTGGCTAATCTACAAAAATCCTTCAAAGAGTGCATTGACTCAGCAAGGACACCACAAAAGAACATGGAAAAACATCTGTAACAATGGCCCCTTGGATTGTTCCAATGCCAAAGCCACATGTGGATCAAGAAGAACCTGAACATTTGTCAAAAAACATCTTTACGGACACGATTTTGGGCAAAATATCTGCTGGAATAATGAGTCAAAAATGGAACGTTTTGAAAGTGTGCCATTAATCTGGTGTAAAACTAATGGTTTCAGAAAAATAACATCATGCCTATAGTCGGAGAGTTGATCGGAAGGTTATAAGGGGCTTCGTGGGTAGAGTAATTGTCTTGTAATCGGAAATCGGAAAGTTGTAGGTTCAAATCCAGGTTCCTCCTGCCACATATCGATGTGCCTCTGGGCAAAGCAGCTAACCCCAAATTACCTACGTGAGATCTACATATCAGTGTATAACCGTGTGTGTGTTTATGAGTGCAAATGGATGAATGTGACTCTAGTATAAAGCGCTTGGCTTGAGTGATCAAAATGATTGGAAAAGCGCTATATAAGTTCAGTCCATTTACTGCCAAACATGGTGGTGGTAGTGTGATTGTCTTGGCCTGCTTTGCTGTTTCAAGTCCTAGACAAACTAAAAAACACAAATTCCACTGGTTTATTGGCTTATTATCTTATGCTCAACTGCCTTTGGGTTAAACCTCTGTTGAACCTAAACTCCTCCATAGAGATGTAACAATTATATTAGCAGCTATTGCTGCCAAAGGTGGTGCATACAGTTAATAGATATTAATAATTGGAAAACTACATTTTGCTTTTTGACGGACATATTTTTTTCCGAAGCTAGATTTTGATCTGAAACATGTAAGGACCAAATACTTACTCACAAGATGATAGATAGATAGATAGATAGATAGATAGATAGATAGATAGATAGATAGATAGATAGATAGATAGATAGATAGATAGATAGATAGATAGATAGATAGATAGATAGATAGATAGATAGATAGATAGATAGATAGATAGATAGATAGACAGACAGACAGACAGACAGACAGACAGACAGACAGACAGACAGACAGACAGACAGACAGACAGACAGACAGACAGACAGACAGACAGACAGACAGACAGACAGACAGACAGATAGATAGATAGATAGATAGATAGATAGATAGATAGATAGATAGATAGATAGATAGATAGATAGATAGATAGATAGATAGATAGATAGACATGCTCTATACTTTTCATTACATGTGTTTTTACATTGCAAGCGTGTTGCCCTTGTGAGCGTATTCACACTTCATCTCTAAGATCCATGAGATCCCTGTTAGTCCATGTGACCCAGCAGTCTGCTGGCTGGCTGCAGAGGGAGGGCAGAGGAATGTTGCCTCTGTGCTATTCTAAGCCACTCAGGCTGCAAGCTGCAGTGTAACCACAGCCACTCGTGGATGTTCACTTGCCTCATTCATAGTGTTTTATGTGACTCAAGATGCATACGTGTGTTTTTCTACAGGTCTGAGCATGTGTGTCAGTGTGTGTCTGCATATCCACTCCTCATATCCATTTGTGTCTTGATTGCTCACTTTAGGACAACGGCCCTTCTCCTGCAGATGCAAATGAATGAAAGCACTTTTGGTTGAAGCAACCCAGTCTATTGTAAGGTTAATTTGTCCATAAACGAGCAGCTACAGGTTTGTCATTGTGTGACATTGTCCGGTTAACCACTGTTGTAGAAAGCCACTCCCAGGTGTGGAGACTGTCTGAGAAAATCACCCAACCAGGCAGTGCAAACAAAAACACAGAATTAACATAAGTTTCTGGTAAGCCTTATTCATTCATTCTTTGAGTCAAGAAAATGGGAATGCAAAAGACTTCTGGCAATAAAACAATAAACCTTGCATCAAATAGCAATTTTCTTCAACTGAGTCACATCATTACATCAGTTTAAAATAGAGGTGTAACAATATATTTAGCTCACATGAGAGGATGCATAATACTCTATTCATTAGAACAATACACTATATTTTGATGGCAGCAGAATCTCCTTCTTTGTTTCACAGAGGAAGCTTTTCAGATATCAAAAATTATCACTGAAGAACTGCCCAAACCAAGCTTTACCAGTCCATATTTAGCCGTTTCTTCTGGTTTTCACATTCTAATGTGGTCCCGATCCAAAAAAAAAAAACTTCAACATGTTAGTTTTGCACCAACAGAAAGCTCCAAAGTACAGTATATGCCATACCAATTTTAGCATAGTTATCCAGTTTCAGTTTTCTCACAGTGCTTATAAACAAGTTTGGTTCAGCTTGGTATGAAACCCTAAGCAGACTTTCTGTGGGGGGCTAAAGATGATCACATTCTAGTTGCAAGTCGTAAAACCAGTGGGATTTGCAAATTGTTGCAGTGTTAACGACCCTTAACAGTGCAGGCTGAGAAAATGTATTTCCCTTCGTTTTGTGCATTCAAACAAGAGAAGCATGTGCACAAATAGAGATTATGTGCCACTGGTTAGTAAGATGCAGACAGTCAGAATTGCAAATAAATCATACCCGCAACATTCATTACATTTTACATATGTAGCAACTACACTGAGCTCTGTAGGCACTCTTAACATCATGGCTGCTGTGTAACCTCTGACTTTACCAGTGGAAACTCTGAGCTCAGTAGGCATTCTTGCCATATTTCTGGCTGGGGGAAGGGTTAAGAAATAAATTGTTTTGTTCATAAGTATATAGGTGAAAATAAATATTTGTGTAAAATCCAAATATGTGAGGATTGTGGCATTCTAGGAAATGTGTAATTTGTGACTTGGGTTGTAGTCAGCAAAAGATTAAATGTTGCCCTACCCTTTTTACATGTTTTGGTATGATTCATGGATTTATTCCCTCTCAATGTAGTCAGTGTTTTTAGTGAGAAGCGATTTCGCAAACATTGCCTTCAGCCTTTTATTGATTTCTGACTTTCTGTTAAGGCGTATAGGTGTGGCTGCATCTTGGCAAGAAGAAACACAAGCGCCAGAATGTTTGTGTGATGGTAGGCAGAAATAGGCAGACAGCTGAGAGACACCTCTGTGCTACACTGTAAAACCAAAGACAAATTAACTGAAAAACTTCATGACACCTTCTGAAACAAAAATAATGACTTGCATTATTAACACATTTTAATTCTGTCATAATAATCATATTTATTTTTTCCGTAAAGGGGCAGTATTATGTATTTTCCAGGAACATAATGCCCATGGTCTTTCCAACATGCTACCTCACCATGTCATCACAACATTGCTCCTCTATTAATCCTTAGAAACTTTGTACTAAGAACAGTTTGGGAACTGTTTGGGAGGAATTTAGGAGCCCAAAGAGCCTACTCGTCTTTGGGACCAATGCCACAAGAGTTGGCTCTCTGAAAAGAGCCTAACTTCCCATTAGTTTATTATCATGTACAGCCTCATATTTTAGCTAAACTTGTCAAATATGAATGTTTTGCATGATAAGTCTTCCTCTGAAAAGCCTTCAATTAGGGAAGGCTTGTTTAATTTTATGTGTTTATTCCGTTACGGAAGCTGGTATATTTTTAGAATACTTTAATCAAACTTTTGAAATGAAGAAAACACTGCAAAAAATCTCCTGAACATGGAAATAAATATATATTAAACAACATCCTCAAACTGCTTTATGGGGTTTTGCGACGCACTCTCTTCCTCACCGCTGTGTATTGACAGAGGGGATGTTCTCACCTAACTGCCATGGTAACTGATTCTTAAATTACTATTAAAACTGCAACTTTCCTCTCCATAACTGTGAGGTGCCACAGTACAAGATGATTACTTTCTAAAGCCTTGACTACAAAAAATTTAGATATGGCAACATGCATGTTGGGCTTGTAAACACAGAATGCACTTTTAATGTATTATAAAACAACACAATGAATGATAGCACCATTAGAAGAAGAATTACTTTATTCATCCCAGCAGGGAAATTATTTCGCAGTTACAGCAAGAAATTTTTATACACAGATTAACACACACACGACAGGAGCTGCATCTGCAGGCAGCCAGCGCCATTTTTGAAGGAGGACATGGGGCAAAGGTCGTCGGGACCGGGAGTTGAACCCGCGACGTCCGTGGGTCTAAGGCCTCCAAATGTGGGGCGTGCCAACCCCCTGCGCCACCACAGCACAGGAGAGAAACATGATTTTTATTGGTAAAGATACACTTTACTGCGTCATAAAATAACACAATGTCTGTTAAAAAGTTAACAGCGTGAAACGAAATAACACAACTTTGAGTTAAAAATGCATTTATGTGGTGTCATAAAACAACAACTGGCATGTCAAATATTTAACATGATTAAAGAGTTAAAATAATAACAGTGTAATATTATCTCATAATCCATGGGAATTGCATAAACTCAGAAAGAGAGTCAAGTGTAACACTCTGAGAGTTGAATTAGCACTCCCGATTTTGCTGTGTGCCTTTGCTCCAAATTCCTTTAAAGCAAAAGCACCACAGAAGTGCATTAAAGTGAAGACGGCACAAGGGAATTGCCTGCTAAGTGATGCAATGACTACCAATTTCCCTGGCTCTTAAAGTTTGTTGAAGAAAAAGAAACTTAGCAGATGCCATTGAACAAAGAAATAATGGAACAACATAATGGTTCTTGTAGCCAGTCAAAAAGTCAATGTTTTGGTCAAAGGGCATGTGAAAAATACGGCTCTGATAATGCTCTACACAGCTGAAACTTTACAATGTGGAATTACATTCAATAAATTTTAATACTATTTCATATTTCTGTTCCAGCCTAGTCTCTTTCTGCATGGAGTTGGCATGTTCACCTTTTGAATCTGTGGGATCTCTTCAGACCAAAAACATGAGTCTTAGTTTTATTGGTTTCTACAATTGCCCTGAGGTAAGAGTATGTGTGTATGGTTGTTTGTCCAGTGTTTTCTTTGTTGTGGACTGGTAACTTATCCAGGGTATACACCGCCTCTCACCCAATGATTGCTAGAGAGAACCACCAGCTCACTTGTGCCCTTCCATGCATAAATGTGTGCAGACAACAGATAACGCAGTTCACATTGGGACACACCTAATATACATTAACACACAGATTGATGTTTTCAAGCATTTTCTTCTGTTAATTATGATTATTTTCCACTTAGAGGAAATTAAAACACAACATCAAAGACTTACATTATATCAGATTTGACCAAATAAAGGGGTAGAACATTATGTATTTTCTTGTCCTTTTGGTAGGACAATCAATTAACTATGTTACCTTCAGCGTTTATGAAGATGGAGTTTATGAAATGAAATGACATCAGACTTAAATAGTGCTTTATATATATATATATATATATATATATATATATATATATATATATATATATATATATATATATATATAGGAATTTGACTTTGCATCATAGCTGTATCTAATGTCTTGAAATTGGCCTCTGTCTCTTTAAGGAGCCTCTATCCTTTCGGACACGCCGACTTCACCACGTCATCACCACAATTCTTCTTCATTAAGCCTTTTAAAACCATTCTTAGGAGAGTTGAAATGACAATAAGCTCATATGATAAGCTCAGCAGAATCACAGTTCCACTAGTAGCTTGCTAATTGCTGTTGCCACTAGTCAGTGGCTGAGTGGGGGAAGGGCAGAAGAAGGTGGTCTGTGGGGCAGGAGTTCAGCTGGACTGAAGTCCAAGGTAAATAGGTGGGGCATGGTATGAGCAAGCATTTAGGCACACCCTGAATGGCTGCCAGGGGTGATTCAAGGATTTCTCAAACATGCATAAAAGAATCAAAGAATCAAAACTCCCTACATTTTTGATTAGGGAGTGACATTGTATCATGACGTAAAGCTCAAAAAAGCTTTAGAAAAATAACCCCTTAAAAAAATAAGACAAATATGGTCTTAATGAGACATACTGAATATCTGAGCCTCTTTTTTATATATTTTTTGGACAGTTCTCAAAAAAAAACATCCCCAAAATTGGATCCATATATCTCAGGAACTACAAGGTGTATTTGACCTTTTCGGATATCAGAATAAAAGTAGCATTCCAGAGAATACTCTAGAGGTCTAAAAATCAACATTCATATTACTGAGAAAGAACAAATACATATGGCACACAGTGAAAAAATACTAAATAAAAATATTAAACTCTAATAAAATACATTACGTAATGTGGATTTTCCTTAAAAGCATGCAGTGGAAACCCGGAACCTCTAGTAATTCACAATACAGGTTCTGACCACTTACTGGACCAAATTTCATTCCAAAAAGATGAAGCATAGACATTTTACAAAGGTATTGGTAAATTCCAGAACATTCCAAATTTGCCGGCTTTGGACATTTTGGCACTATGTGTGCAATTACAAATTTCTCTCTCTTTATTTATTTATTTATTTACTTATTTCCCCCCCCAACCTATATCTTGCTATAAATATTATTTGCAATTAATGACAGTGACTTTTTTAACAATATAAGAGTGAATTACTACTAAAAAGCACAGACCTGGGTGTTCTGGTTATAAAAGCATTGAGCATTGAGTCAGAAAAGCAAACCTACAGCGCAGAGTTTCTGCAGCCCATTGGTTGATTTGGGTGATTGACACATCTAACATGGCTTATGACCATGAAACAGCAAAGGTAGTACTGAATTTATCTTTTTAGCTTTGTGAAATTAGCTACGAAATTAGCTGGTTTTTTTGTTGTTTTTTTTGTCTTCTTTGGCTGCTGGTTCAGTGAGTTTTGCACATAGCATGGTGATTCTGGTATTGTTGGAAACAGCAAAGTCTGGGTTTTAATCTGATTGGTAGTTTGTGTGAGCAGGAGTTGCTGCATGTTTACCAGGTGTGAGTCGTTAGCACCTAATTAGCTTTTTTTGTTGTTTTTTTTTTTTTGTAAAAGCTTAGTGTTTGAGCTGGGTGTTGTTGAAGTAGAAAATTGTGTTGTTATCATTTAGATGAGCTTTTGCCCATTAGGTACATAGATATGCAACATGCCTATATTGGTTATTGTATAGCATATGCTTAGATTGATCTTGTTGGCAAAAGTGCTGCAGAACCCAATATTGGGTCTGGTTTGGACCATAGTGTTAAGGTTGTAAGGTACTTTTAATCTGACAAACAAACCTCTTTGGATATATATAGATCATATTAAATATGATCATAGATTATGTTTGGTTGTCGAATATGAACCTCTTTTGTTATTTTCAAGCATCCTGTTCACTTTACACTCCACTTACTGTAATCTCAATTTAGGTGCAAAATAAATGTACTTAATTAGCATTCTGTTGTAGTATCCAAGTACACACAGACAAAGATATTCAATAGGGTTGTGCTCAAGGCTACAACAGAGGGTACAGCTAACATTTAATTACAGAAACATCTATTAACTGGCTGTGACATCTCAGTTTAAAGGTTGTAAAACTAAAACCAGCAACTGACAATTCACACCATATTCCCAATACTGTTCTAAAGGTAGAAGTGAAAGTGTAAGAAATAGCCCCAAGCCAAGACAAAAACCTATAATTTTGCTGGGTTTTGCACAAGAACATAGTATTACTGGACAGTTACTGTACATGATCCCAGCTCTTGTATTAAATTTAAACATGCTACTTGTGGGAGTATGAAAATACATCCCTTCAATTACAGGGTTATATATATCAAGATATAATAAAACGATTTAGATTCTTGTCATCATTTGTCATTATCTATTAAACAAAGATAAAGCCATAATTCAAAAGATCTGTGTGGAAAAAGTAAGTACAGTGCTTTAATCCAAAAGTATAAACTGACAAAATCTGAACTGAAGTATTTCAGACTATTTATAGATTCTGTAAAAAAAGAAAACAATTTGGTAAAAAAAATATTTAATCCATTATTAGCTGATAAAAACACATAGGACAAAGTCAATGCCTCGCTTACCTTGTAGACACAAAGGTAAATTTGGCATGTTAATTACAGGAGTGTTAGATTTAAGGACTACTTAAATTTTCTTAGGAAGAGAACTGCATTTGATCATTATTATTCCTTTAAAACCACTTGGAAAAAACAAAACATGGTCATGTTAGTGCCCTTTACATTATGACCAATCTAAACAATGTTAATTTCCTGCTCATAAACTACAGTTCCTGAAAACTACAGAACTAGCAGTGCTTCCCAATGCTAGTGCTGAAGACACACTGCCATGCATGTTTTAGATAATTCCCTGCTTTAACACACCTGATTTAGCATACTTGACTCAGGAAACCATCTAAAACATGCAGGACAGTGTGTCTTGAGGTCCGGGATTGAAAAACATTGGCTTATGCCTTGTTTCCAGAGATTGGTACAGCATGGGTCACTGTGGTTTGGAATGATATTTTGTTTGCTTTCATTGCAAAAGTGGACATTCAACCGACCTGTACTCAGTTATATGTCCTTATGACAATGGTACAGCATGGCATTGATTGGGGACAGAAAAACATCGCTGCTCGTGACAAGCACAAAACATACAGCAGAGTGTTATGTTTTTGTCACATTATGGTTCAACGTAAGCTGAAAGCTTCTGCCTCACAGAGTATCCTTCCATGTGTCTTCCCCACTCAACCGCTTTCAGACTTGTGGCAGAGGCCAGAACAAAACACATGCTCAAACTGTGTTTCAAGCATGTTTTGTAGGAGCTCGTCCTTCAGAACATTTTCAGTTGCATTCAACTATACTGTTGTATTCAACAGGGGTGAATACTGTTGTATTCACAACAGTCCAAGCACTGTTGTGAATAGGAGCTAAAGGTAGAGCGACAGAATGAGCAGGAGTTTCTTAAAGAGACAGATGCCCAATTTCAATGAGTCAAATTGCAATGTAAAATATCTTTTAAGCCTCCAGTGTTCTTAGTGCAACACTCCAGAAGTGTTGCAGCCAATGTCGAGCGTTTGACTATAGGTTGGGTGTGGGGTGTCCCATCAGACCGTCAATTAAAAACAAAAAAACTCCTAAAAGCACATGGACCATGCACACCCCACACACAGACCCCATTTCCAAAGACTGTGGCAGAGTTAAGTCATGAGCCTGAGCATGGAGGCTGGTCCACGCTTCCAAGCAACCCCTAGCCTTTTTCTAATTGTAATACCTTGAACTATAACAATGATACATTCCAAGAGAGACCCAAAGAGTCTAAGCAATATACAGTATAGCATATTTTTGGGGTAAATTTGCTGGAATGATGACTCCTGGGAAGATTGACTGCCTGTAAAGAGATTGCATTAAATGTTTCCCACTTGTGAACAATCTACCTCAGTGTGGAATGATGGACTTCAAATTGCTTGTAATTGGTCCCAGAATCTTTGTCCAAATTATTGAGCAGCAGCAATTTGGTCCATACACAACTGTACTCTCTAGATCAGTTAATTGCCAAGAGTTCTGCTTTTATAGAGGCAGTGGTGATGATCAGTTATTAAGTGCCTTCTGCTACTAGTAGTAGTAGTTGACTGCTACTATTTCTCGTATAAATACAATGCAAGCAAAAAGATCAGTTTTGTCATTTTTGCTTAATTTCTGTTCATTGTCCTTGGTAAAACTGCTTTGTGTCTTGTATAGTTGAAATTAGATTTAAATAAGAAAGAAAATTGTAATAATGAACAGAGAATGTGTACAAGTCCTAATAATCAAGTTACTTTTTACAGGAATATTACAATGCCTTTATTCAAATAGATGCCCAATTGCACCTTCTTCTCCAACAACCATATTAGTCATCTATCAGTAGGATTTTAAACAATCTAATCAGCTCATTGTTTTTACTGGATTAATAAAAAAACAATAATAATACTGATTAGCTCAAGTAATCCTATCCACTTGAAAACAATTACTGCATGTAGTCTACAGTATGTTTATACCAACTGATCTTAGCACAATAATGATCCTGATATGTATCATGCAATTCAATTTCCCAAAGCTGAGCAATATGAGTGAATACCTCAGAAACTGTGCCACATCACTTCACACTGAAAAAAACATTGTTTCATCACATCATCAGGTTGCATGTATTTACTGAGAACTATTACTCACATCATGTAACGTACAATAAGATGGCCCATTTGATAAGAAATTAGATTTTTTACTGGAGGAAGTGTTACTACCAAGAATTGAATTTAGCAGCTATTACAGGACATTGTACACATTGCACAAGCTCAGTGAGGTTATCTTTTTTATACATATATTTAGCCTTCAGACTCTCCTTGCCATGACTCTAACAGAGATATACCATTATCCCACTGAATGGTTGAAACTCTGCACTAATTTGTTTCCCTTGAGATGTGAAACCAAAAGTTAGTTTGACACTCTCTTTCTCACTTAGTGTGGGGGAGGGTTGTTATTGTTCTGGTAAATGAGAGAGTCTCTATAAATACTCCCAAAGCTTTCGTGTCCTTTCTCAACCACCAATCAACAGTAACTGTTCTACAGAGCAATGAAAGAGCTTAAAATGTGAGTCAAGGCTGAGATGGAAGAAGTGTGGGAGGATTTGAACCAATGTTTTGAGGAAGGGGGTGAGGGACTTTGGATGGAAGGGTGTTTGTGAGGTGGTGGTGGGGGAGGAGGGTACTCGATAACTGCCATTCACTGACAAGTTGCTATGAGTGGGGGGATGAGCCCTGGTGTGAGGGTATTGGTTTGGATACAGACATGGTTGGAATGTGGCTCACTGAAAGAGTTTTTCAACAACACGCTTGGATTGCACCACATGATAATGAATTAAGTGCTATTTTTCTGGGAATCTGCAGCTTGTCACAGTTGGATGATGACACCCTTCTTAACAGTCCTGTTACTGTTTTTTTTTCTGAATGGAAAATCCCCAAAGTCCCACAATATTAAACATATTGCAATCTAAACAAAGCAAATCCGCAAAAGAACCACATTATTTTCATAAAGTGTTCATAACTTCTTGGCCGTATGGCCATTGACCTACCCTTGTTAGTAAAAGAAATGTAAACTGAAATGAGGAAAAATAAACTTAAAGGTTTTCAGAACAGCAGTCTTTAAGATTTCCATTGAAAGGCATCATGTTTTCAGAAGGGTAAAGCCTATGTTCAGTGTGAACATAGGCTTTCAAAAAGTGGCCTGAAAATGTTATTTCCAAGTGTGAACCATCTATGATTTTTGGTATTCAAGTCTGCATAACTCAAATTAGAAGTCAGGTCCTCTCCTGCATCTGTGTAGCTTCAAGGTCAATGACTGTTCACATCTGAGTCTGATAGAGATTATATTAAAATAAGAATGTCAAGTGATGTTTACTTATATAGCACATTTCAGCACCAGGCCAATTCAAAGTGCTTTACTTTGAATAGTAAAACATTCAAGAGAAGTAATGAAAAGTTGCCTTTCAGACTAAAACTAATGATGTTCCAGTTATTATTAATCAAGGACAGCTCAAAGAATTTTTTTTTTTCATTTAGAACTGTTTCAGCATTTTTCCAGTCAACAATGTATAGACCCATAAAAACTAATTATTACTGAAAAATCCATTTATTTCTGGAATTTTATCACGAAGTGAAACACATTACACACAGATGAATGCTTAGTGAACTCTATGTTTAATCTCATTTTAAAGCACAATCAAATAACTATGTTACTTTTAGTTGTTATAAAAATGTTGTATATGTTTAACATGACTTAAAAACATGTTCAAGTCTTGTTAGTCTTCTGTAATTTTACGCCTTTAAATTGGGACATAACTCTTTAAGAAACTTCTACTCCACTCTGCCTTCAGCATGTCATCACAATGCTTCTTATTATGCTGTTATCACTGGTTATTAGAAGCTTTGGACAGAGCAGTACTTCCTATGACAAGCTCAGCAGACTTGCATTTCTACCAGGTGTTTGCTAATTGCTGCTGCCACTAGTCTGAAGGAGCTGAGTGGTCAAGGCAAGGGTCAAGGGTGGTCTATGACAGAGAAACTTGGCAGGAGACTGTAGCTCTGATTGAATGGGTGGTGATTTAAGGATTTCTCAAAATGCATAGAAGAAAATCAAGGCAACATGTTAGGTATGTTTTGGATGAGGGAATAACATTATAATATAAGAGAACCCCTCCACCCCCAAAATGTATTTTTTAATGTTTGCCCAAAAGTTATTTTCAAAGAGTACTTTTAATTTGACAACCAGGCCCCAGCTGAACACATATTCTGAATTACTGAATATGACTGCAGTGTAACACTCAGATATCTGACCTTTTTGTAGATAAATCACACTGACCAAAAATTGAGCAAGAGAGTTTTAGCATGACATTATATTGAGCTAACATAATCTTTTTTCTTGCAGAAGATGATCCTCCAGTTATTAAAAATAACCTAATGCCATGTTTATGACTATAAAGCTGTTATGATAAGCTGTTTATAGTGGATACATGCCAGTACATGTCAAGTAACGCTCTTTAAAGTGAATTATACCTGTGTCTACTCTTGGAGTATGTTGATAACTGTGAGTTTGAACTTATGCTTTCAGCCAACTATTTTTTTCTGTTTTGTAACCATCTTCTCTGACATGAAATAAATAATAAATTATTTTAAATAAAAAATAGTTGTAGATTCTATTTTTCTTAATGACTATCTGATGTTACTTGGTAGGTTTTCCAGCTCTCCCCTGTGTATACTCTTCTGTGAACTCTAGTAAGCAGTCATTGTGAAGGAAAGTGGATCTGACTGCAGTAACGGACTGACTGATAGACAAAACTAACACCAAGCATAAGCCCCATCTGACTTAAGAGACAAGCCTTGTGCATTAAAATTCAATTGCAATGTTTTTATTCTCTTCATTTTCCATTTTTGTTCACAGTCTAGTCTTTAATTCCAGCCAGTTTGTTTGTTTTGCCTCATTGCACTGTAGAGTATAATATCCAGTTCCTGGTCAAGTCCCAATCAAAATTCCTAAAAAATCAACCTAAGTAGATTGCAGTGATCAAGACACAAATTGATTTCTACATTTGGTGAACCCTGTATTTGTGCAATGCAAAGGAAAAGTACACCATCAAATCAGAAAGAGGACAGAGGCTGTGCTTTAGAAAAAAGAAAATATGTAGTCTAATTTGAATACTCTTCTTGTATACTGATAAATAGAAATGATGAACGTTTTCTTAAAACAGGCTAAATAGTCATAAGCATGTGTTAGTGACGTTACTGATAATATTTTCAACTTTGGGAGTGCAATCAAGAAACAAGTTTGTCATACTTTCTGAGTCAGTCTGGTTGCCACATAAGAGTTGTTGCCACATACTTCTGTTTAATATCCTCCTTTCTCCAAACACACATATGCAAGATGTATCAGCAGGGAACCAATTGAAATCAATTTGAAACATAAATAAAACCAAAGGGATTCGTGTTGTCAGATATCATGCCAAGTTAATTTGTAAAAGCATTAGAGAGAGGAGGTCTTCAGTAATGAGATGAAAGTCTGTCAAATATTGAAACGATCAAAACTGAGGCTCAGAATTAACACTTAAGACTTCACTTAACATTTTCATAAAACACTTACTAGTGAAGACTTAATGCAAGCTATGAAAACCCCACCAGAGTCCTCTTCATCTTAAGCATACATTATAATGCAATCCTACTCATTTACAGTCAACACCACAAGTGCACTCCCTGCATTTCCAGGCATCACCAGTCTTCAGCATTTACTTGCCTGAAGGGATCCTGGCTGTTCCAAACACTAATCATGTCCCCTTCACCTCACTTCCTGCCTTAAAGCCAGCAATGATGTTTCAAGTTACCTTCAGGAACATCTATATACGGCACTGCTGTGCTGGAGGGGGGATGCATTAACTAAACGGACAACAGTAAGCAAAACCTGTCAAACAAGAAGCTATTATAGAAAGTGGGAGTGGGAGAACACGACAATGAAGTAAAGAATGACCTATTAATCATTCATTATCTTCCTGTGCTGTTAATGAGGTGATGACTCTTAAATAATTAGCAGTGTGACTGTAGCATATTTTCATTGCACTAGCCTGAGGATACAAAGGGCAACGGGGACGAGTGAAGAAGGGAATATGGGAAACAGTGAGCATAAAAAACAGCCCCCATTCCAGTTTAGCAAACAATAGCTATCCTGATAGGAGGCTCTCAGTGGCATGGACACACAGACAGAGAATTAGGAGAGGAGAGATTAGGAAGCTGTATGTAATATTTAGACAAGAATAAGCCATACAGGAGATAACTCCCTGAAATACTTATGTCTATATATAGTGACTGTTTAGTGAGTTGTTCACCTAGCAGCTTTCATTATTTGACTCTTTCATTTCAAGAGGGGTTGGCTGAGGCCTTCAGGCCTTTTAAACACACAAGTCAACGAAGAACTGTAGCCAGCAAGCAAACCACCCTGCCACGGACCTATTCATCTTGTACAAAGCACACAAAAGAGCAGACCATGAGCCACATTCTTGACATCCAACCTCATCACCCCCACTACCCTCCCGCCCCCAACACCGACTAGCAACCCTCCCCCAGTGACTCCCATTATCCAGAGCAGACAGGAGCTGTTTTTGCTACCTAACTGGCTCCCTGGTTGGTTGGAAGAAGGGGTGCAGTGAGTGAGAGGGGGCAGGGATGTTTTTTCTTCAGTCAGCTAATTGACTCACCTCACACATGTCAGGAGGAGTCAGGTCTGTGGTGGGGCTAAATCACCCATTGACACTTTTCGCCTCCACATACAAACATAGCGCCTCATCACAACAGCGGACTGAGGGAAAGACTGTCTACATGCCTGAAGCCACACTTGCATGCTCAGGTACCTGTGGTCTCACCATCTGTTTCTTTCACACAGATATTCTCAGTAAACACATACAGCGCCCTCAAACAGATTTCTTCTGTTTCTGCATTTTTTAATCACATGTACATTTTTCATTAATTTTTCAATTAGATGGCAATATCAGGTAAACACAACATTTAATTTCTAACTGATGATTTCATACATTAAGAGAAAAAGCTGGTGGGGCTGTAGTTCAGCTTTAGAGAAGAGGTGATGCATTGAATCAGATAACAGTAGCAGGTGAGGGTGATTGTAAACTGCATTTTGTATATAGTCCTGTTATCTTTGCCTGATTTTAAACTTTAATTGCCTTTATCATGTAAGTGTGGAAAAAAATAAACAAAGCAGAGGAAAACTGTAAGGAGGATTTTTTTTCACAGTAATGTGCATCTCTATGTAAGTGACAGAAATTAGGAGCAGAATTTAAGACAGTTTTAGGTTAAGAAAAATACTTGAACCTATCTCAGAACCACATGAATGTGGATTGTGGGCATAATTACATTTTTCTCTTTACCACCTGCAGATCCCCCGTAGCTGTCACACAGAGGCAGGTCTCATCTTCTGATACATTGGTGCAATAACACTTGAGGCAGTTCAAATACTGTACAACCTGTGAAATGACCTATTTTCAAGCCGAGGTTTCATGTCACACCGTGTTAGCCCACTGCAATTCAATTTCCTCTGCGTACGCGCTGGAGAATTCAAATGTCTTCTATGGACGTCCGAACCACTGACAGGTGTGTACATGCGCGCACGGCTTTCATTGTGCTCATCTGCTTGTGTGTTTCAATGAGACTGCTAAACAGCTGAGCCCAAATTGAAAGTCAGCGCTGTCATTCTTTATATTTGCAGTATGACTCACTCACAGCAGATATCTGCTTGGACAAACAGTTAGTATTCAAGCAGTTTCAACATTTCTGACAGCCTCAAAATGATTTGTGAAGAAAATGTTAATTGTTTGAGAATGACAGCCGTTAAATGTTTAAATATTAAATAATAATAATAAAAGAAGAAGAAGAAGCATGTGCTCTATTAATTCTCTGAGGGTGGTTGTTACAGCTACATTCTAAAAGACAATTTTCTTTGTTTTTTTTACATGTAAAGTCATGTTTAAACAGCTTTCTAAAACACCAGTGTATAAGCCCAAGAGATAAGCCTAGGAAGTATAGGACACCCTTAGCTATCTACTACAACATAAAAGAAAATATGCCCATGTTTCTAACAGGCTATTTAAGAATCATGATTTTCAAAACAAAAAATGGGCTAGTTTACATATAAGAAAGTCAGCCAACAAACATGCTGAAAGCCTGCTGTGTTCCAGTTAACTATGATTCAATCTATAAAGGTCACACAGTTTTAGTGCAATCTAAAAATACTCCTAGTCTCAATTCCACATTTCATCATATAACAATTTAAATTTGTTAGGGTTTAAAACAATATCCCAAGGTCTGAACATCATCAATTTAGCATTAAAAACATGACAACAAAACATGACTGTCCATGATAACTCTGGAGGAGCTGTAGGCATCCACAGCTCAAGTGGGAGAATGTGTCAAAAGGTCAACTATTAGTCAAGAACATCGCATCGTCATGGAATGTAATCTGTATCCTCATCTGCATCACTTCTATTGATTCTAAAATTGTTATTAATCATATAAGGTTAGTCTTACCTACTCCTACATTGGAAAGTGCAAAACCATATCTGAACTGAGAATGTGTGGTTTTATAGCCTAAAAAATACATCAATGGGCTTTAGGTATGTGGCTTACAAAGCATTTATGCTCCTTAAAAGTATTTTGATTTTTCTGTTACAACCACAAATGTCAAATGTCTTTTATTGAGGTTTTATGTGAGTTCCTTGAGTCTATATAGTGGCAAATAATATTGTGAACTTTTGCTTGTTTTATACCTCTTAGGTATAAAACATACCTCTATAGGTATATACCTCTTTTTGAGGTATATACCTATAGATTTTTACAAAATTGCACAAAATCAGCTGTGTTGGATTTATAGTTTAAAGCACTTATAAATTGTGACACAAATTTTCAATTGGGTTAAGGTCTTACTTTAACTGGCATGTTCAAACACAGGTTTTCTTACAGGACTGCCCTGTTTTCAGCTGCCCACAGCCTGAACCTGCCACTGCCATGTTTCACTTTGTTACTGGTGTATACAAGGTGACCTCTCCTGCTTGGCTTCTGTTGCGCTTGGTGTTTTCCTAAGAATCTTTCTCCCATTTGTTTTTTTGAGCAGCCTTAGTAGCCATTTGACCATAAGGCCAGATTAATGGAGTGCAAACCTCCATAAATCCTATTTCTGTCAGTGGATTCTCCACGTTGGGTGTAGATCTCACTCTACAGTTGCTGTGGGTTTCTTGGCTGCTCAGATCATCCTTTCCAAACCCAGCCTTTCAAACTTACCAGACATGTCTTGGTAGGTTTGCCGTACTGACAACTGTTTCCACTTAAACATACTTGTGTGGTGTGTCTTTTGGTTTTCGAGATGCTGTTCTTATGTTTTCTAACAAACCTCTTAGGCCTTCACAAAACAGTTGTGTTTATATTGAGATTAAATTACACATCTGTGGACTTCATTTACTAGTTAAGTGATTAAACTACTTGGTTACTCTGAATTTAATTTGAATTCATTGGAGTAGGGTACAGAATACATGTTGCATTTTTCTGTTAATTATGTTTAAGCCCATTTGAACATTTTCCATCCTCCTCAAAATTATATGCCAGTTAAAATGCATCCACATTTTAACGGGCATAAATTTGGATGCATTGTAAACATGACAAAAATCCACTTGCAACGAATGTGAATTTAATTTTGAGCGTATTATTAGGTAACAACTGAGGTGTTTCTGAATTTTCTGATGATATGTTAATCCACTGGAGGAACTTTAAGAACCAAAGTGTTCTATCACACCAAAAAACACAAATCAATCAGTACTGATTTCTCCCAAAAGCTTAATTCTGATCTGTTGCTCCTTCTTCCCCCTTTGTCCACTGGTTCTCCCATCATGAGGTCTGTTAATGTTGGACCATATCCTACTCCTACACGAATGCTGACAGCTCGACATGCCCATCAGGAAACAACAAGTTCTCCTTCCTGACTGAGAGGCCTATCTCTGTTACACCATACTCTGAATATTGAGCAATGCCCTGGTGAGCAGATGTCGTTGTGGGTTAACACATATGCTGTGCATACACGTGGACACATCCTCAGCAAAGACGTAAACACGTACAAACATACACACACACAAAAAAAAAATCCACTGACTGTAGCCTGCCTGTCCACTTCCTGTTTTTCCACTCACCCACACTGCTGTCACTCTGTCCAGGAAGCAGTGGGAGAGATACGCTCGACAAAGTCTCTCTTTATTAAATTGGCAATGAGTATCTGTTGTGCTTTTGGAGTCACTGTATGTGTGCGTTTGAGAGAGGGAAAGAAAGATAGAAAGCACCAGTAAGATGGGGGTGGAGCCCTAAGCCAAGGGCTAGCGGCTTATCCAAGATCAACTCTAGGCTCATCCCTGGATATTGGTATTTGAAACCAAGAATCAAGAACAGAAGACACAGAATGAAGTCTAAAATACCATTGCTATCTACCCATATTATTAATACCCTACTCACAGCAAAACAAATATTTTGCTAAAATAGCCACTTCAAAAAGTGCCTTCGGAATGAAAATCTGGTTGATTTACGTGGGCACTTGTATTAATAAACAAACAGAAACAGAAGCCATAATCTTGGACGCTCTGTTCAACTGATTCTTTAACAAGACACATCTTTTAAATTCTACTTTGGTTCATTTGTGTTTGAGCCAATGATCACTAACAAGAAATCTCAACAGTGCTGACCTTTTAAAGAAAGAAACCATTGGATGATTCAATTACATAACCCAGCCCTGTGTAAACAGTGAAAGAGCTAGAGATTGAACAGAAATGCTTCCTCAAATGGACCACTTGTCAAGTTTGTCTCAGCTGAATATTTTTGGCTGAGGACCTCTGGCAACAGATTCCTACTGCCAACTCATTTTAATCTAGTGCTTTGTCAGCCTTTCAACATAAAAATTTATTGCAACAACTTAGCTTGTGTCAGTTTTTCATTCACAAGGATAAAGATCTATGTCAGCATTTTGCTAATACTTTTGGTGAATAAAGGAATGGTGGAGGTTAAAGGCTATATTCCATAATTTGTTTGAATTGTATTCAAGCATGTAACTCACAATGATTATATTGATGATGTGTGATTTCCATTTCTAAACTAAGCAAATATATGGAGAAAAAAAGCCTGAAACAAAAGAAAAGTGAGAACAGCTCAAAGTTGAAGAGTGACAGTATCACAAGGATAACTTGGGCCTCAATGCATAAAAAAACTGTCAAGAAGTCAGTAGTTTTAAAAAGTATTTACTTCAATTTGAGTTCATCAAATGAAGATTAATTTAGCAATTTATCCAGTGTAAAGAAGGAAGAAGGGATAAAAGTTCTTTGAGACCAATAGCTTGAACAGTTAACAGAAACTTAACTTGGGATTTAAAAGTTCACCAACAGTTTTTTTCACATGAAGAAAACTACACATGAAAAATACTTTAATTTGAAATTTAACATTTCTCTCACCTCAGCAAGTTATAATGTCAATGTATTTCTGACCAGCAGTATTCATCTATTTTCTCACAACAGTTGTGACACATAGTAGCCTAGTTTATACAGTATGCCATGCAATGTTTCACTTTCTACCACATAATAAGTCTTTTTGGTTGTTCTTTCAATCAAATACAAGTTTCCATTCATTTAACAATCCTGGGGTAATAAGTATTTTTAAGCAGAGTCACTGTTTTTGGTGTGTGATTACATTCCCCCCCCCTTTTATTGGTTACCTTTAAGCTCAGCCACGTTTCATGTAGAAGGGCTCTTTGCTGTTTGGTCAGGTTTGGGCAACAACACCACAGAGAAAAAAACATGAATGCCTGAAAAACTAGTTACACATTACGTACAGCAATTGCTAGCAAGCTTAGTGCTAGTATGGTTGACAGGTTATGATTTGCAGTCACTAATAAAAATAAATATATATAGCTGGCCAACGTAAGAAGAATGCATAGACATTTACTCAAAATTGTTTCCTTTGGATATATTGCAGCTATTTTGTCCTTTTAGAGAAAGATAGTCATAATTATTCTCAAGAATAAATCCGAATGACCGTGTTTGTCTGCAGATCACTCAGTTACCACAAACTGCAACAGGTTTTGCTAAAATTTTCAATTAAACTTGTACTACTGTACATAATGTCTTAATTACAATTTGAGAATTTTTCCCCCCCTTTTTTATGTTCTTTTATGTACAACTATTAAAGTGAATCATATATTCAAAGTAACACAAGGGTTTGTTTCTGGAAAATCTAAGAAAGTAATTTAAAAAGCAACACAAGTGGTTAAATGGTAAATCTAAAGAGCAGAAGGATTAACTAACTATAGTGTAACATAATAGATCACCAGCAGCTGTTTACACATAGGAAGCAGCAAGTACAGTTTATGCCGCTGGAATTGGGCCCGGAGCTAAAAAAAAGTGTTTACACCTTGAAATCATGCCCAGGCTTGGTGATAGTGTGTGCTACAAGACCTAAAGAAGTAGCCATTTTTGTCAGGCCACAATCTGAACACAGCCAGTGGTTATGTGTGGCTAAAAGTTCTATCATATTTTGGTAAACCAGCAATCCCCTACCCAATTTGCGAGAATTTGGGCTCAATCTGCAGCTGAACATAAATGACAGTACTCAGGTTAAAATATGCAAATTAAAGTATGCTAATCTTGGGTGAAAGGTGAAGCATTGTTCAGCTTAACCCTGCTCTTATGTCAAGCAAAAAATACACATGGATGGGTTTTTAAAGCAGTGTGTAGCACCTGCCTCTTCCAGTGTAAGAGCAGCCTAACACACAGGATGCCCACTTTGACATTTTTGGCCTCATGCCAAATTCATGGCACAAAGTAAAAACAAGGGCTGTTTTTAAAATGATCAATATTAAAAACTCCCTTCACCTGAGGGAGTATCAGATTCAGAGTGGCCAATGCACTTGTGAGAGGAAAAAAATTTGTTAGTCACACCATAAATACGTTCTTATTTGCTTTTTTTGCATGATGAATCAATAAGAAGTACCATAGGTATCCCCAATTGACTCCTTTGTTCTACCACTTTTGTTCAAATTTAAATACAACTTTTTGTCTCCTCATTAGGCTTTGCTATGTTCAAAACACAGTCATGACCTTTAGAAGGAAGAGAACATTGTCCTTTGTATGCTTTGCCTGCACATGATTAACTGGATCCTCATAAACTTGGGCAAAATATTTGCTATTTTAAAGTGCTGTACAAGTACAGACCATTTACATTTACTATTTGTACATAACACATTACTTCCCACATCCTTCCTTTACATTTAATGGTCTATTTGCCAATTAGGCAACTAATTTCACTATAACTGACGTGGTACAGTCATTATTATGACACAAAAGGGTCCAGTTGCAAATTTTACTGCGCCCAGCCTTCACATCCATGTGCAAGAGATAACACAGAGGGCAAGCAACAAGATAAGACACTATCCTCCATGGTCAGGGAATACACCCTCTTCTAGTTCCTCCCTTCTTGCTCCAGTCTTTGTCCATCTTATCTGGAGCTTTTTTGTTGACCTCCACTCTGCTGCTTAGTGTTAGTCAGGGGAGATGAGACCAGGGTGCCAGAAAGTCCACAACTGAGCAATGTAACCCTAGACAAATTCTCCAGGGTACTTTACACTTAAAGACCTGCTCAAAAGGTGTTGTGTAACAGCCATTTCTCAATAAAGTGATGGTAGAAATGACTTGTTTAGAAATGAACTTCATTGTCATATTAACTTTAAGGGATGTTGACATGCAACTTGTATACTTCTGGTAACTCATGGGTGCCCATTTGGTTTTTACACACATGCTAATGTCTGATGAGACTGCAGTCCTCTTTACAAACCTCAATGAGTGACTGAAGAGAATAAAATTCTTATACTTTTTTTCATAGATTGATATATGAACATTAGAATGTCAGATAATGTTAGTTTGAAAATCCAGTGCAAAGGTCTGGTTGTGCTGCTGCTATTGTCTCAGTTTATCTGGACGAAGTAAATTGTTCATGCTGTGTAGTTAGCATGCCAATATATCTAAAAACAGCTTCTCACGATATTGTGCTGAAATTTTGGCCCATTTCCCCAAACAACTGACATGTCTGAGTCAGTGAATCAGTCCTTCCTGCAGCAAAACACCACACAACATGATGCTGCAACTCTCATAGTTAAGAGTTGAAGAGGATTTTTTTGGCTTACAAGCTTCCCCTTTTTGCTCTGCTTGTGTTTACTATAATTATCATTTGAACAAACACTTGTTTTTTTAGTTCATTTAGAATAGAGAATATGTCTCCAAAAATTAAGGCTTTTGTTTCTACGTGCCTTTGCAAATTGTGTTGTTTTTTAAAATGCTTTTGGGGTTATAATAACTTATTCCTCTGACTGTTGTCCCATGTCAGTACAGAGTTCATGTTACTTTTTGTAATGACACAGTCTTATCAGGTTTAGTCAGAATCTTGACAAAGTCTCGCTTCTGTCCTGTGGTCCATTCTTTCGGACACAAAACCCATCTCCGTCCTAAATGAGAAAGTGTTTATACTTGTGTATAATTGTTCGAATGTGAAAGGAGGAACATCTCCTGTTCTATCTGTAGCTGAAATTGACTGCTGTGTGAAGACTGAGCTGCTAGTGAGTAATGCCAGAGTGATCTAGATGCTAGCTAAATATAGCAACAAAGGCTAGGGCCTAAAGCACTATCAGTAGGAACTCAAGAACTGCTACCTGCATTAATGTCAAAATAAGGGATCTGAAACATAAATACAAGGTATCAAGCATAAACCACTCAACTTCAGGCACGGGGCTCATAATAATAGATTGAAGTAAAACTGCAACTGGGCTGCTCTTTGTGAGACAGAGTTCAGTTTGACAAGAAATACTGTGGTGTATTATTACCATGAAATATTTCCATTGAGTTTCTTTATGCTCCATTTAGCACTTGTCAGTCTTTTTGGGAGTCAATATGTTATACTGTATGTAAAAACTGACTTCAGCTTTAAGTATCTATTCATTTTAACAAATTGTTTTCCATTTACCAAAAATGATACACCTAGTATCAACAGTACAATACAACTTCCAAGAGCTTAGGTTTAAAAATAGTTGCTCTATGGTTGTAGGGGCTAATATTTTGAACTAAGTGTCCAGCTTTTTGTATATGTGGACAGATGTTTAGTTCATTTTGTTGACATACTGTATCTTAATGGCAGATTTCAAATCCAATTATTACATTCGTCACTCGTCTAACATGTATAGACTTTAACAGGTTGAAATTTATTGAATTTTATAAACAGAAATCTCCTAGTTCAAGGTTAAAACTAATAAATTGCTCAATATCCCTCAGGAGTCAAAACTACCCTCAGGAAAACTGTGTAAAATCTAGTAATTGAGTAATTGGACTAAAGGGAAAAGGAATTGCATGCTGACTGAAAATGGACATAAGCTTACACTTACTCACGGGACACTTTAAATAACTGTTTCCAAGTGATACTTTTTGTTCCAAAACTAAGCAAAACACTTGACACCTCCACATCTAATTTTGGAAGCGTGACTTGTGTTCCAAAAAGGCAACATAAAGCCAGTTTATAATTTGTGCCAAGAGGAAGAATAGAGCTAGGAGCCATTCCCAAGTTAGCTTTAACAACTCCATTTTCTCCTGAAATGAGAGAAGGAAAAAACATACTTTAATTACTCTCGTCTCATGTGCTATTTTGTAACACCGAAACACCTAAAATAACAGACCAACTTGTAACTTAAAAAAAATGTTATGCAGTTAATACCTAGAAAAACTGTGTTACTGTTCTTAGTCATTTCCACAAAATGCCACTGAATAAAAACAATCCACCTGATTAAAATATTTTTTTTAATCTAGATTTCCACTGTTTTGACAGCGGGCAGTAAGCCAAATATTTTATTCACAGCTCTTCCTAAAAAGGACAATGATGGCTTTATCACTGATGAGGTGCCACAAGCTTCCTCCTGTTGGGATTTCCTGGCTGTTTGGAGACTTGTATGCACACTTCCTCATAAAAACCAAATGAACATAAACTGCTGGCCATTTATTGAATTTTCATAGATGTCCACATTCCTTAGCTTGAGCTGACAATTGTAACTGTCTTTTTTACAGTAATAAAGGTGTTACTACTTAATACATACAACCTTATGAATATTAAAGAGACTACTCAGCATCTGTCAAAGCTGCTTGATTTACAGACTGCCTGCAAGTTATTTGGCAGGAGCTCTGAGTGTGTGTGTGAACTGTTCTCTGAAGACAGCATCAAACTTAAAGTGACTCATAAAGTGACAATTTCTGCACTCAACTGAGTTGCAAAGTCTGGTTTCAACAAAAAGCAAAAAGGTTTTGTGTAACTGGAAAACACTTCTGCTTTATCTGTGCACAATGATTCTTCGTTGACAGCAGGAGTGTCTTTGACATAAGGCTCTCTGTGAAACTATTTCATTGGCAGATCAGACAGAGAGTAGCACATCTACAGTATAGGAGGTTTTGCAACAGACAGCAGCTTCCTGGGTTCAACTTGGTTCAGCACAAAGAAAACAAACACTCAAAGCAAAAAGGGAAGTCTTTGTCCTTCGCTCCTTCGAATTCATTTCTTTGTTCCCTGCCATAATACATCTATACCTTGACTCATCAAGGTTCTGCAAAATCCCTCTAGCATGCATAGGATGCTGTGCAAATCAATAAGCTTCAAGCAGTAAACTGTTTGCTCGTTATTGATTGTGCCGAATCCACATCTCTGTAATTCAATCCACCTCATAATAACCAATAATTGTTTCCCTTGCTGCAAATCCTACAGTTTGAGTTCCTTCAGCCTTTATTTGATTTCCATCCTGACAAATCCATATATTGATGCTTAACTTGTTTTCTTTGACAGACCTTTACAGGTGTAAGGCTAAATACATAACTGTGTAGAATGAAGTTATGGCAAAATAACGTGACATTTATAATCAAACCTTAATAGTCAGTTGAATCAGTCTGTCAGGTTAGTTAGTTAGTTAGTATACTCCTTTCTGTTAGGCAGTGCATATCTTTTAAATGATTTAATATATATATACATAAACATCACTCTGAAAATGCATATGAGCACATAGACAGCCAATCAGCTGATCACAATGCATTTTGGCATCTAGAGGAGTAGACGGTGACGTAAAATTCAACTCATGCACAACATTAGGGATGAAAATGTATTTAACTGACTTTAAACATGGCAGGCTTATTGGTGCCATTGGGACTCTGCTCTTCTGAGATTTTAACACAGAAAGTCAACTAGCCAATCGCATCAGAGCAACAAAATTCATTGGTCTAGACGTGATGCTACAGAAGCAGTGGACAACACCAGGTGAACCCAGTGCTAGGTAGGAAAACAAATATAATTTTATTTTCATTTTATAATTAATTTAGGTTTGTAAGAGCTAGCTGATTTTTATTGGTTTCGAATAGGAAGCTAATCCAGCATGCAAGAGTGGCTGCCAAAAGAGGCAATAGTTTCACAGCTATGGGAATGTCAACCACTAATGCTCTCTTTAAAATGCAACCAGCCATGAGATTCAGTGTGTAATATGCATCTAGCTATTTACTTTAAAAAGGCAGGCAAGTTTGGTAGTTAACTAATCACCAAAAGTGTATTTGTTTTCAATTTGCAAATTTCTATTTCACAAGGAAGAAAGAGAATTCCAAGATAACTTTATCTGTCTGGTCCAGCTAAAAGACACCATTCCTGAGTTTGGTTCTGATAGAGGTATGCTGGGTTGATTGATGTCAACTTCTCCATTCCACATTTTCTATCTCTGTTAATGGGGAACTTTGTTGATTGTTCTATTAGTTGTGTACATTATAGGAGTTTTTTTCCCAGCTTAAAATCTGGACTTCTAAGTGCAAACAGAATTGCTGGTTTCCTCCAAATTAGGGATATAATCATAAGCACCTTTGAGATCATACAGTCTACCTATGTTTTTATGCCTCACATGTCTGGACCTTGTCTTGTAACTAGGTGCATTTGTAAACTGTTTTATGGCTTCTTTAAGTAACTTTTCTACAACTTCCAAAACTTTATAATCATAGCTAAATTGAGCTAAAATCACCTATTTACTTCTGAACCAAAGAGCATGAAGGTCTAAAGCAAGTATCAAACAAACTCCCAATGAACTCCTCAGAGTAATTTTACAGGTATGATGTAATTCATCACTTTTGTAATGTGGATGAATAATTTTCTTTGTTTTGAAAATCAACAGCATAACTTTCACCAATGTGATGCAAATACAAGCTTGTTTGAGACCAATTCTTACAGAGAGAGGTGCAATCTTCTATGTGAATGCCTCTTTTGAGATCTATAATGTGGAAAATTACCACTGTGTATTTCAGAGCTGATGATTACCCTATCAATATCTGAATTGTGAGGTGAGCAATTTATGGCTTCACTGACACTCTGATATGCAGCTGAGGTAAGTCTTCACTGTGTAATCTCTCCAGACTTAAGGGCTTCAAGTGGGAACGCTCATAAATAATGTTTGTGCACTCCGCTTATATGTTTTGGGGGAAGGGACCTGGGGGCGCGAGACACTAAATCTTGGTGGTATACATGCATGCAAGTAGGTTTGCACACATTATATGGTATCACAGGCCGCAAAATTCAATCTTCCTCTCTTCAGTTATACAAAATCCTTGCTCTCTTTCTCCACAAGGCATATCTTTCACTGACGTTCACTCTTGTGAGAAGAAGTACTCTGCAGAAAGAGACATCTGCTCAGTGAGAGAATGCCCTAATTATTCATGACCATTTAACCATTCAGGATTTGGTCTGTGTGGCATATGTGCCGTTTCTCAGAAGTGCGTGGAAAGGCTCATTTGTGAGGCAGTTTTCATGATGGCAATTTGTGTCTAGTACCTCAAAACTATAATGACAGACAATGATTGTGTTTGGATAACCAGCAAAAGAAATGGAAAAGTACCACTCCACGTTACCGGTCATTTCACTTATAATTTCTTTTCTCTTGTAGCACAATGATGGTTTGGATGTCTTATCTGTACTCTACTCTCCAGGTGTCTTCAAGGAAGCACTCCCTTGAGCCAATGTTAAACCCAAACAAACAATTATGCCAACTCCTCTCCTTTTTTTTCCCTTCCTCTTGACTTGAACCACTGTCTGTCTCTTTGCATTTCACGTCTCCCTCCCCCTCCCTTCATCTGCTTGCCTCTTTCTCAACAAAACCATGTCACTGCCATGACTGTGGCCACGTAAATCACTTGGCTAGCATCATCTGTTCCCAGCTGTTTACCTCCAGCCAAACAAAGGAGTCTGCCTTTTTTGTTGTCGCTGGGGTGGAGTGCTGCGTCGATTGAGGGCTGTTATTCAACAGCGCATGCCACTTTCCATCCCCCTCATTGAAAAACCCAATTCAGCACAGAGAATCAATGAAATGGGAGAGGAGACAAGGAGGAAAGATGTCATTGTAGGGAGGAGGGTAGAGTGGACGCTAGGACAACTAAAAGCAATCCCTCTTTCCCCAAAGGAGCAGACAGGGCACAAAGGATGCACATCACAAGCAAACGTGAAAAGCAAATAAATTGTTGCGTTTCCCCCTCTCCTCTGTTCACAGCTCAGGTGTGTGCAGGAGCCATTCTCCGGGGAGGAGGCTGCTCGGTTTGTGTCTCCAGAGGAGGCTTAGCATGCGTCTTTAGGAGCTGTGAGGTCTCGTTTGCATCTGCAAATGAGGCAGAACCCGGCTGGCCTCTGTCACCTTGGCAACAGGCCACCAGCACCTCCCTCTCCGCTATATTAGCAGCCACTGTTGTCTGTCTGCTTGTCAGTCTGCATGCTGCCTCTCTCCATCCCTTCACTGCAGGTTTCATCATCACAGCAGCAGCAACTGAAGTGTCTACCTGACTAGACCCGCAGGATTAAGCATCTCCCTAAATCTTTTATTGGTTGTGTCATATGGAGACAAAAAAATGGCATTATAAAAGATGGATACCCCAGGCTTTTGTGGGTGTACACTGATGCTGACTGAAAGCAAAGAATTGGCAGCAGTTACATGCTGTGGTCATGAAATTTGCATGGTGTGCCTGTGCCAACTGACGAGAGACTGACAGCTTTTTCTTTTTTGTAAATGTCTGCTGTTGATCTTTTTAATGCCTGCCAACAAGTTGCAAATCCCATGATGGTCAAGGATCGTCGGTTGCAGATGTTTTGTGCTTCAGTGTTCAAAGCACTGCGTTTTGGTGTGACGTGTCAGACCGATCAACAACAAAATGTTGCACAGCATGTTTCTGCCTTCCTCTTTGGAGCTATTTTTGAAACACACAAGAATACAAAAACCTGTCAATCAAAGCACATTCTTTGGCTGTGGGGTTTCAGTTCTTGTCATCTTTCTGCTGTTTTCTTTTGTTGAGTCTGTTTGGAAAATCATTTTTAAAAAGTGCTACATTACATTTCCTTTATTTCCCTCCTCCCACATGAATGCTTTCCTCTCTAAGCATTTCGCCCATCCCCCACAATATGCCACTCTCTTCCTGTTTACTCTTGAAATAAATGGAAGGAAAAGAAGGTTTGGGTTTTTCTTCTTTAATGGCCAAATCATTATCCCTTCAACTTTTCTTTTTGTGTTGCATTCAGACTTGCATGTCACAATTGTTTATTCCACATCATGACTGAAATCAAAAAAATATGTCAAAAGGACTGCCATAATAAAGCAAGCATAAGGAAGTGAGGACACAGTTTGCAGACAACTGCTGACCATGAGTGTGTAATGTCAAATTTGGACATCAATACAGAATACAACGGTGATATGAGATAACAAACCCTTTAGATCAAAACTGATCTCATGAAGTCAATATTATAACGTGGCTCACTTGGTGATAAAGAGTAAGTTTGATGAAACTTACTCATCAAACTTACATGATGAAATGCCCTCTTAGCAGTTGCTTATGGTGTGTGAGTTATTGTGCCAAAAAATGGTGGAATTCTTACTGCATGGAGTTAATCCTTCCCCTAACTTTTGCATCACCACAGCCTCCTTTACATTAATAAGAAATAAAATAATTCTGCAAGTCTCACTTTTCTCCACATAATCAGTTCACATGTTGCTTTGAGGTGCAACTGCACAAAAGTAGAAGACACCATCTGTTCAATTCAAACTCTGTGAGCTGTTGCTAACTTTCACAGCTGATCATGCTGAATATCAATAGACAAATTGCACTGACAGAAGTGCAAACTCTGGTAAAAGAAAGCATGTTCTTAGAAAATGAACTTTATGCTCATGAATAACAGCTGCAGTACTCAGAATGGCCTGGATGTTTCTTGGGGTTTGTGTTGTTCCCTACAATTGTTTCATATTACAGGAGCAAAAGATTTTCTTAAATGCTAGAGCTACCAGACTATTATTTGTCATATACCTGTCAAAAGTTATGTTTTGTAAAAAATAAATAAATAAAAAAGCCAGTATGCCATGTACAGCAACAGTCTTTCAGACACCTGGGATCTGGATGACAGGTCATCATCCACATATGGAACTCACTTTCTGTACTCAAGAGAGTCATGGACAGGATTTTAAAAGAGTACCTTGAAAATTGCTATCTGCCATGAAAAAATCTAGAGAGGCAATATTCAATATCTAATTTGAGAGATTTATGGCTCTAAAATGAAATTATATTTGAGCTTTAAATTTCTCCATAACAGTCATAAAAAGAAAACAGAATACTGAAAATTTATGGATACGGCTCAGGAACAGTCAGATATTTATGCAAAATCATTTTGCTCAGCAATTTCTTTCTTTCTTTTATCAAACTTAATCTTATATTTAGTGTCTTAACAATTGATATGATCAGCAGGCATGATAATCTGTCTTAAGTATGAAACCTTTATGTAAATATGACCTTTGGGTATACATTTAAAAACATTCTGCAACACCTTCTGACCTTTGTGCCTGTAAGAACATTGTGCATAATTTTGCCTTTGCGACTGGTGTAACGCTAACTCCAGCACTGAAGCTGCAGGGTGTGTAACTTAATCACATCCGGTGTGATTGGAAACACTGATGAATGTCCACTTTGTTTGTGCAGCCAATTCATCCCCCCCCCTCTTCTTGTTGGATCCAACCATGACTAAATCTAATTAAACAATGCCATCAAAACCGCCAGCCCCCAGCGTGGTCCCATTAGCACCAACCAATTTATGTCTACTGCAGATAGTAGCAAGTGTCGTTTTTTCCTTCTGTTTAACTCAGACATAAGGAACTGTCTTTGCAAAAATGTGACCCACTTTTGAGAGATTGTGCAGTCAATGAGCCACACCTCCAGCTGTCTTGACAGATTTTTCATCACAGGTCACAGCATCGTCTTGTGCTGTAAATCTGTACCAGAGCTCATTGACTCTTTGTCATTGTGGTAAGATCATCTTTAGTCAGGAAGATGAATTAGAAATGGTTCAATACAAAGACAAGTAGTGACAGTAAAGACAAGGTCTTTTCTAATAGAAGCCCTTGTTCGATGTGATCTATGTCAGTTCATTGTGGCTCAATGCCTGTAGACTGAGATAAAAATGGGTTTTATCATGAAAGAGGACAAAAAGCTAATCACTGATGAGCCCTAGTTGAACAGAGGATCTATTCTTAAACAGTGGTTTGCAGAAGTATTATTAAATCTTAAACTTTTTCACATTTTATGTGCTACAACCTGAAACTGCTGGGCATATTATCAGGATATAATGTGATAGACTCATAAAGTAATTTTCCATTTGAAAGTTTAAAGTTGAAGAAGAATTGAGTTGATTTTTTTATCCATAGATATCTAAAAGCCATGACGTATGTGATCAGTCCCCCTCTCCAAATCAATGCTGTAATGTAGATCCATCTTTTGTTGCAGTAACAGCTACAAATCTCAAAGGTTCTTTAAATGTGTCTCTATCAGCTTTCAACTTCCTGAGGTAAAACCTTTAACAAAATTTTGAGTTCGCTACTGACTCCCAATTGATAAAAATCATGGACTTTGACTGGACCATTTTACAACATGGAATTACATTAATCTGATCTAGCATTTTCAGCATTGGCCAAACTGTTCATTTTTTTATCTCATTTGACCTAAGCACCTCCTTCCACAAGTTTGTTGTGTCTTCTACATGTCTTGTGGTAAACTGTCTAGTAAGCTTCTCCTACCAATAACTCATTAACCCCTGATCTCACTGGATCATCTTATATTATATGAATAATGTAATAATCCATAAAGGATGCATACTTATCCATGGCATAACTATTAAATGAGAGGGGCTTCAGCAAGTATGTATTAATTGCCTGTTTTGACGAGAAGAGAAGCTTGACTCTCAGAGAAATTTGAGAAAACCATGAATCGATTTCCTTCTATTTCACTATTATTTTTTTATTTTGTGAGAACCATGCAAATAATATAAATAATATTGCTCAAGATATCTAGGTTTTTTGATCAATATTTGCATGTTGTGATACCTATTATTCTACAAAGACATGCCACAAGCCTGTTCCTTTTTACAGCGGGTTCTATTTCCCTGAGTTGGATCACTTCCCCTGATCAGCCGTTCAAATGACATTCAAGTGGATTAGATCTACTCATCAGAGACTTAAAGGGAAACTTGGCATCAAAGTTAAGTAGAACTGTCTCAAGTTCTATTGTTATTCTATGCAAAGAGGGGCTTTCTCAGGGACAAATCACCTACTGAAATCTACCATAAACTGGATTGGTTGTATCCAAAGCAGAACCAGGCAGAAAGAGATTAGAAAATCAATAAGCCAAGCTTTGTTCACTTAGAGATAGAAATACACCTTGATCACAGTTCTTCACAGCTTTTTCATTTGTGAACAAAATATTAGCTACACGCATTTAGTAAAGCAGCAGTCAAAATAATGCCTATCCAATTGTACCTCTTTTAGGTGAACACATTTGTTGCATGAATAATAAATGATGTGAAGAAAGTAAGTCTTATTTATGACATGTTCAGTTAAGTAAATAATTAAATTAAGTTGCTGAACTGTGCAATGCTCCATGAACTCATAGGATATTGTCAAGGTGTAAATGTCTTATTGGGCTGATATGATTGTTTGATGGGCATCTTCATCAAATTAACTTCACATAAAAAATAAGTTTATTTTATTTTTTACTTAAATTCAAGTTGTAGACTTAATTAGATAATTGTAATACAGAGTTAGGCTACACATTAGTTTCAGGGCTGCATGGTGGAGCAGTTTTGGCAGAGCAAGAAGGTTTTAGGTTTGAATCTTGATTGGGTTTGAATGTTCTTATGATACTGGGGGTTCTCTCCAGGTACTCCCGCTTCCTCCCAACATCCAGAAACTTTCATGTTGGGTAAATTGGTTACTCTTTAATTGCCTTTAGTTTTGGGTGTGAGCATGTATGTTTATTTGCCCTGTGTGTTTCTTCTTGAACCATAATGGACTGGTGGACTGTCCAAAATCCAAATCAAATCAAATTTTATTTGTATAGCACATTTCAGCAGCAAGGCATTTCAAAGTGCTTTACATCATATCAAACACAGAAACACAATGCAACATAGAATCAATAATCCAAACATGACATTATGTCAGGTTAAATTTGTAATTGATTACGTTTCAAATACAATCCTAAACAAGTGGGTTTTAGTTGAGACTTAAAGGAAGTCAGTGTTTCAGCTGTTTTACAGTTTTCTGAAAGTTTGTTCCAAATTTGTGGTGCATAGATGCTGAATGCTGCTTCTCCTCGTTTGGTTCTGGTTCTGGGGATGCAGAGCAGACCAGAACCGGAAGACCTGAGAGGTCTGGAAGGTTGATACAACAACAGCAGATCTTTAATGTATTGTGGTGCTAAGCCGTTCAGTGATTTGTAAACTAACAACAGTATTTTAAAGTCTATTCTTTGAGCTACAGGGAGCCAGTGTAGGGACTTTAAACTGGTGTTATGTGCTCTACCTTCCTGGTTTTAGTGAGAACATGAACAGCAGCATTTTGGATCAGCTGCAGCTGTTTGATTGATTTGTTGGACAGACCTGTGAAGATGCTGTTGCAATAATCAATGCGACTGAAGATAAACGAGGTGTAGCCAGTTTGTCATTCAGTGACCATTAAAGATAGGCAGCAGTGACCTGTAAAGATAAACAAGTTAAGGACAATGGCAAGATTAAAGTAAAACAATCATTCATTTTGAACCAAATAGCACATGTTTAGCAATTCAAGTTATGGGTTATTTTCAGTTCACTCTTTGGCATCCTTAACTTTAGAAATTAGTCACTTTAATCCACTTTTTGGATAGAAAACCTAAGTCAGTGTCTTCACTCTAACTCATATCTCAACCCAGGGCTGGATCTGTCAACATTTCACCAAGGACTTAGTCAGCACAATCACCAAAATTGGATTATTTTAACTCAGCGGTCTTAAGAGTGTTATGCTAGAAGAAGCTGCTTTGTGGTATACTAAAGTATATTCCAAAAGTCATAGACATAATTGTCAGCTCAAGGCAAAATTTACAAACACAATAAGCTTTCGCATGAATAAAAGTCAAATAAGCACTTGATTTACTATCAACGCTATCAAGATGTCTGATTATCTTCCTCTTTGCGTCATGAATGTGGGTCAATGGATGACTTACGACTGCATTCACAAACAGCAATTATAAATCCAACTGGTGATAATAAGACATCTGTTTACATGGACAACGTGACTCATACTTTCCCTGTTTCCCTTACTCTGCATCTGCAATTCTTCATAGAAATATAGAATATAGTAAAATAATTTCTTCAAAATATTTTTACTGAAAAGAGTTGTGTTGGGTCTCTGGCTAATATGAAACAGATCCTTTTCATTTTATGAAAATAGCTAAGCAAATGACAAAGCAGGGAAAACTAGGCTGCACTATAAGAAAACACCATAGCACATAATAACTGAATGTGTGCATCATGCTAAATCATACTTATCTGGCTTATAAGACAGCGTGTGACAAAATAGCTACATAAACAACTGCATTACCCAAAAATGCTGAGTGAAGTAAAGATTCACTGCTGAAATTTATTATAAATCATTAAAATGTTTTGAAAAAGATTTTGACAAAAATGAAATGTGTTCAGAAAGAGAGATAAAAAATGAAATAGAGATTGTATTTGTTGACTATTGCATGAAATCTAGCCTGACTCTCTTGTTCACTCTTGAGCAAAGTAGATTTCTTAAATTGATAGTGTTACATTTATAGTATTTGACACATACGTCTGGTTCTTATTTAGATCATATATATATTATTTTTTATTTCTTATCTTTTATAACCTTAGCAGGGTGAGAAATTGTGCCAATTATACTCAGACACAAACTGATGTGGTAGGTCACAGACTTCATTTGGTAAGGTAATTATGCTGGAAAAATAAACTTAAGTCTCTGGCATAATTCACACCCTGAACTGTCCTTGGAATACTGCTGTGCTGCCTGGATGACAATAACAAAGTAATATGGGCTGATAAGGAGCAGCAAAGAAGTGAAAGCCTGAAGGTCAGTTCTGGTTGGGCTGGGAGCTCCCAGAGCGGCGAGGATTCTGCTGACATCCGCCGTCTTTGTTCTGCATAATTGGCTAAAAGACCGAGCAACTATATTTACACATCCCCCGAAGAACATTAATTACAGAATGAGTGAGAGAAAAAAGTTGCATCGCTTTGCTGGCAGTTGCGCATGTGAATGCTAATTAGGTATGGGTTTTAATATACTTTTCCTGGCATCTTGTAAAATTGTGCTGCATTCAGAGAGTTTAAATGGGCTCAAAGAGCATAAACATTTAGCCAGGGTGTGGAAATTGATTCTAAATATGTTTAGAAAGGATTTAAAATCAAGTGTGGCATATGACGTTCTCCAAATGACCAAAATCAAACAAATAAAATACTCAAATAAAACAGTCTGACTCTCTATCACTCTCCACCAAAGATACAAATTTCCTTCTCTGCAAGCCTCCTTTTAATGTTAAGACTAAACACTATAATAATGTCTTACATTATGAAATAAAGTTTGTGAATTGGGTGAGTCCTCCCATTTATTTCTAAATGTGCCTAAAGACAGACAACTTCAAATGTAACTGAATGACAGCTGCTGACAGAGATAATGGTGTCAGCTAACAATGTAATCCATGTTTAATGAAGCGGTTAGTACCTATCCAAAACTAGCTTTCAATACTGTGCAGTCCTTACAGTCCAGATAACCAGGACTAACCCTAGTTTCTAAACAAATACCAGCTTACGTAAAATGCCAACTGTAACTCCTGATGTTCTTCATCTCTGTATCAATGAAAAGTCCTGACGTTGCTCTCTGCTAAAACATTTTGTAGCTCTGAAAGGTAAAGTGCAACAAGTCAAAAATAAAATCACAAATCATTTTCCATCCTCTACAATGAATCTTATTATGAACTTGAGCAGAAGGTTGTTGCAACATAATGATGTTACTCAATTTTTGTTATGCCTCCCTCTTATAAGTCCCACTAAATCATGTATTTTGAATGAATCCTATTGTTTTGTTCAATTGTAATCTCTGTTAATTTGTTCTTGCCATTTTAGATATAATATCCACAGATATCACAACACATATTTTCTTTCCTCATGTATGTTTGTACATCCATATGTTCCATTTTTTATATAGAATTGAGTATGTTTATTGTGTGACTGTTGTTTTATGTTTGCATAAAGTATTCAATTGTTGCCCTTGCAGAGGCAACAATTTGGAGACAAACCTGATTCTAAATCATAAAAGGGCATAATGACTAGTATGTAACTGTGTCATTCAAAACCAGTACAATTTTTAGTCAAATCTGTGTTCACTTGCAGTAACCTTGTTGTCTAACCAAGTTTCTAGATTCATATATAAATACATGTCAAACATATGTGATATGTGTTCTTACTGGTTGAACTCAGCAAAGATCTGTCTGACTAAACCAACAGAGTCTAAAACAGAATGTGCTTTTGCAGTGCTTAGTCACATGAACTGATCAAGAGGGAGTCATAACCTTGTTCTACTTGTATCCTGATTTTGAGATCTGTTTTTTGTTTGGAGCATCCTGTAGTAGTGACCTTGTGATGTTTGACACTGAAAAAGCTCTGCTGCTGCAGAAGTATCTGTAAAACATTTTCAGTGTAGAGGATGATGTGTAAACCTTCGTTAACCACTTCCTGTTATTGTCTGTCACAGGAAGTGTATGGCCACTAGATTTAATAAGTGTAACACTTTCAGTTTTCCTCGTGTGTATGTTCAGAACTTTGAACAGTTAGGCACAATTATACAATATATTCAGGAAACAGGGGGAAACACACAAATAGCAAAACCTAAAAGCAAACAAATAAGCCTGTCTCCTGTCTGTGTAAATTGAACGGACCTGTTTGCATTATGTGGTATAAAGAATGATTTCCAAATACCCCAATTCAGTAATTATTTGTGCATAAAAATTATGCTGTAGCAGTAGAGGTTAGTCAACAGCTGGCAGCAGCTTTTATTATCGCTGGAACATTTATTCATAATACATTTTTGGAAAAGAACGGAGAGTTTAGCTCACAAAAAAAAAAAACAATTTGAGAAAAATGAAGTGGTGTCCAAAAGAAACTGACCAGAATGAAAAGAGAGTAAAAAAAACCCCTGATTGAAAAACACCAGGCAAGCAATCAGTGAGGATCATCAAGCTATTTTACTGCATAAATAAAGTTTGATGAAAAACTATACAAGATGGTTACAGTGGAGTGGTTTGAGTAATATGATAATATCCTTCAATCAGCAAGCCAAATCATTTGTAAATGTAACTAATGTCGAGAAAGCCTCTACTTATAATTTAAGCGTCAATAATCATCTATGCAAATTACATGTTTGGTACCTTTCTTTACTCTGTATCTGTGATATAGTTATTCTTAAAAAATGCTCTTCTTCACCTTTTTACTTCTGCACATAGCATAAGTAAAGCTGCAGTGGTGGTTAATGTACTGTGTGAGTATGCTTTTCTTATGCTACCGTGATTTTGTCATGATTCCAGGGAATTTGGTTGTTGGTCTCTCCCTCTCTTCTTCCTGTTTACTGTGTTCTGCTAATGACTGGTTGAGGATAAGAGGGCCGGCACTTGGCCAGATTGTCATGTGTTTGGTTGTTTCCCAGAGGTGTAACATTGGTGAGCCGACTTCAATTATCATTTTACGTTATCGCAGGGCATATGATGCAACAAAGTTTCTATTTTGGTTCATCATTTTCCAAACACAAGCTTCACTTGTCTGTGTGCCTTCTTCCATTTATCTGCTATGAATTAGAAGTTAATCCAACGCTCTTTTCTTGAGAGCTCAGGGATCCATAGTACTTCTCCAATTTCTCACATTCAACTAAGTACAAGACCAATAATCAATATCATTACCAGAAATTCAAACCTTTCACGACACTAACCTAACAGCTCCACCGAGCAGGACCCATTATGCTGAGTTCACTGATTCTTCCCTTCTGCAACCCTTTACAATAAATCTTTTAAACCACTTTGCTGGGATCTTGGTCTCTTTGCTCTTGCTGTGTTAAGCATGATAGATTTAGAATGTCTTGTGTCTAGCAAAAATATTAATGCCACTTGCTGTTTTATCACTTTTTTGACAATTACATCGAAACCAATCCTATGTATTTTATGAGATTTTATCTAAAGAATGCAGCATTCAATTGGGAATTGGAAGCAAAATATTGCATAGTTTACAGTTTTCTAAATTCTAATAAGAATATGAAAAGTGTGTCATCCACTTGTTCTAAGTCTCTTTCACTCTGATGCTTCTACTCAGCCAATTAAATTGCTTTTAGAGGTCACAATCAGTAAATCAAGTCCACCTGTGTAAATTAGCTTGAGCATAAATGCATCACGCAGACCGATGAAACCAGAAGACAGGCCAAGGATAAAGTTATGAAGAGATTTAAGGCAGAGTTATTTTATCAAACAAATTCCAAGGTTTGAACATGGAGAAGTATTCAACCCATCATCCAAAAACATTGAAACTCTAGCTCATGCTAACTGTAAGGGAGCTACTGAGATCCAAAGCTCAGGTATTAGTTGTGCTTTGCATCAATCTATCACTTAGAGAACAGTGGCAAAAGAAAGGTGTTCACGAAAGAAACAAAAAGTCCCCAAACATGTGGAGGGTGTTCTGCCTAGATGTGATTCATAAAATAATTCTGGTTATGCAAAATATGAAAACATATAAAAAGCAGTGAATGTCAGAAAATTAATACTGATATTAATTTTCTGATGTCATGTTGACATGATTGTTTTTGGGCATGGTGTGTTTACCATTAATACACCATTCAGTGTTGGTCTCTCCTATCAAATCCTATTAAAATACATACACATTTTTGGCTGTTACTAGACAAAATTTGAAAAGGTATATTAGTTTGGTACTATTTGAACCAGAAATGCAAGTAAACACCTTCCAAACAAAGAAAAAAATGACACATTTTACTGTCCTGTTTAATGGGATCTAAGCACCATAAGAACCAAGTCCTTCATCACCTTCTATCTCTATTTATTCTCAATTCATAACAAAATATTGCACATCAGAAGGCTACAAATAAGTGTGAAATTAGTTCTGAATAAAAATCCTAAACATGTAAATACAGAATCAACATGAAACGGGGGACACAAGTGATAAATCCCACTTAACAAGGTCTGTTTGATTTGGAATGTTGTATGATAAATTACATCAGGCTATGCATTGCGAAGCTTTCTATCATGTGATGAGCTTAGGTTATTATTTTGGTGATGCAACTGACTGTAAGCACCTAATCATTTCCCATGGAGCGTGTTATTGTAATTCCTTTGTTCTAAACAACCATTGTTTTGTATTAATTTAGTTTAACTTCTGAACTGTATAAATGAAGCTTAGCAAAACATTGTGTAATTTTATTATTATGCTATATTGAATGAATAGAACTGTGTTATTACATATCCTTAAAGTTGAACATCCAGCAGTGCACAAGTGGAAGTGGAAGAGGAAAAATAGTTCTTGCTGAGAAAGATGGGGAGTTGGCTGATGTAATTGAGATAGAAAGAGATTGTATCAGCACTGGGGTCGCTGTGAATAAACACAGGGAGGGCACTGAAGACAATTGAGTGTGTAAAGGGGGAGAGGCCGACCCACTGCACAATTTGGGTGTGCATGTGTGTGTGAAGATGGAAGCCTACCCCTGTATTGCTTTGAGCAAGCACAACGTGTAGGCGTGTCCACGTGTGTGCTGGGATCATCTTAGGAATGGGGGAGGGGAAAGTCTTGGCTTAAGCCCTGAACCTGAATGACTGGTGCTTTTTCCTCCTATGGAGAGCTGGCTGTGTTTGTGCTGCGTGGAATAAAGACCTGCAATACTTCTGAGACCGTCACCTACACAAAACACTGTCACATGGCCTGTTGTTTTCTTTGTCACACCCACACGTCTATCTCCCTAATGTATTTACTCAAAGTCTGTGCACTTATGCAAACATGCTGCACAATCACACTAACAATCAGCAGCGACTGCAAAACATAAACTGAAAGACGTAGGGGGTAATCATCAGAGAAACGCATCCGATGAACATTGAGAGCAAACAAGTTCTTCCATTGCATGCTTGGTTAGAGGTTTTCCACATTTTCCCAATTTAAACAATGTTGGGTAGTTTGTCTTAAAGTCTAAACTGTCTTTTATTCTATGTATGATGTAAACCAGACTTTAAGATGCAGATGTAGTCATCTGACATATGACATATGTCTACCAAAATTAAAACTGAGACATTATATACTTGTATTTTTGATATGTTGTTATGATTCCTATAACATTGATTTTTCACAAGCCTGATTTTTTGATGCTCAGTGAATGGATCTACTGACTATGTTTTACAGATTTCACTGCACAAGTGCCACACTTACCACCTGCACCTTAGGAGGAGCAGTCATCCTACTGAAGTCAGAGACTCATCCCCTCACAGTGAGATGTTTCCCTCTTCCGTCCAAAACTCTCACCTTACTTTATTGAAATCAACCTGACCATGCCTCTCCTCCTCACAAACTCTCCTGAAATAAGATAAGTAATCAATCATCAATCAACTTTGCAGCTACAGCTAAATTTGACCCAAATACTACTACTTGCACCTGTGACACAATTTGAAGAAATGGTACCGAAAAAGTCATTCTTACTCCAATAAGATGAAATACATTAAAAAAGCTTAAATAAAATGTATGGCTTGTGGATTGAAAGCACAGACATGTATCCTTTTCAATGTGCATTGGTTGTTTACTATTAAATGCAAAATTGTCTTCACTGCAAAGAAAGACAATCCAGCCAAATCCACTCCAATCTAGTTTATGCAAAGCAGGTCACTTGGCACTCTGCTATCATCCTTCTGACACTGTGTTATATTAACTTCCTAGCAAAGCAACCTCCCTATTTCGTCACAAAGATAACCTCCCTACATTGACTTAATGAGGCTTCTGTTTAACTTTCAATCTGGAACAAGTGTGAATTAGTTTAGACACATTGACACTGGTGGATGGGCTAAAACATCTGAGAGCAAGTTTAACAAAAACTGCATTCAAAATCCAGGTGAACAGATGACTGAAAGAGAATTTTGACCATAGGCGCCGGAATAGGGAGTGCAAACGGGCCATTGCCCCCCCCACTTTACGGCCCTTCCCTCTGGGGATAGCCATGGCAAAGTCCTTGTTCCAAGCAGTATAAGTATTTATAATAATAACAATTTTATATTTTACTTAAAAGGTGTTTTGAGGACACATAATGGTCTCAATGCTTATAAACCATCATCAACATTTCCCAACAGATCAATATGATCTCTGAACAAACGCTCCCTCTGAATCCTTCCATTGGCGATGTTCTCCATCAGAGCCAAAGCGTTCCACAATTACGCGGCACACCTTTTCGCGGCACACCTTTGCGCAGCTACTTATACATGAGTGATTGCATACACACCTCGATCACCTTAAAAATAATCAAACCTTTTGATTATTTTTAATCAGCAGGTTTGAGTTAATCTGCTGATCCAACCCTGTTTTCTTCTTTTAGTGAAAAGGAAATTACCCCATAGATGCATTTCATGCGCTTGGGCGCACGGACCAATGCATTACATCTTTATGAGACAAAAACTGAGAAAAAGTACTATTTACATTCGAGCAAAGTTTTCACATACCGCACTTTTATTTTTATTTTCTTTATTTTGTGTGCATGTTAGACAGCACCCCTGCTTATGATATCTTCCTATACCAGAATAGTGTTACCATAGACATGAAGCATTTCTAAATTACACATTTTTTATCTTTTTTACTATGTTCAATATGAAGTTTAAGACCATCTTTACACCAATCAACTCTGGATGGTGGAAATGGCTAATTTTGGTGCTTGATTCAACAAGCAAACCTTATCATTTGAGAATCTAGATCTATTTTTTTTGTTTCTGGTAAACTGTTTGTATTCCCACTGACTTGTCCTGTGAGTGCAATGACAAGGGCACGATCCCCCAGAAGCGGAAAAGACGTTAAAGGTTGAAAGAAAAAGAAAACATTTGTATTTGTATTCTTGTTTGTGAGCACAGACCTGCCTCCAACAGAAATATCGTGAAATGTCATTTGGAAATGTTGTGACCCCCAGTTGTCGTTCCAGGCAGAGTCTCAGGAACGCATTCTAAGAAATCTAAGAGAAAAATAAATAATTAACTGGGTGAGTGCAGATAAAGCAGGCCGGGAAAAAGGCAGTATGAGAGAAAATGTATCAGTATATTGTTTAATAGGGACCATGTAGCTCAACATGTCTCATGAACAAAGAGGCAGGCTAAGGTTATTGAAACTGAAACATACAGTGTTGTGAAAAAGTATTCAACCTTTTTGTTTTTCAGTCTCACTTAAATATTTCAAATCATTTTTTTTCTGTCAAAAATAACCAGAAATATAAAATTTCTGGTTATTTATATAAGGTTAATTTGGAGGCTTATATACAGTATATAAAACTTTTGCGAACAGATGTGTTGTGTCAGTCATTAGAAGAGAACCCAAGCACAGGGACTGATTGTGACAAAAAGACCAGAGTTCCTGTCTTTTGGGACAGGAACTCTGTCCCAAAAAAAGTTCCTTTTTGGGACTCTTTTTGGAGCAGCTCAGATGGAGCACCTTGTCCACCTGAGCAGGACAAGGAGCACAGGTGGGTATATGGAAGAACCAGTAAAGGACAACTAAAACCAGTGAGCTTTTACAATGTGGAAAGTATGGTAAATGAAATTAGGTATAGGTGAGTTGACCAAGGGACTGTGGAATAGCTGAGGCAGAGAGCAAACTGGAAGGCTGAGGGAAGGAGACTAATTAACACAGAGGGAGCTAAACTAGAAACAAAAAGAACTGCAAACTAAGGAGAAAAGGCTAACGCTATCAATAAGAGAACAAACCAAAATGCAGAGAGTGAAGAACACAATAAATAACTAAGAAACTAAAAAGAAAGGAATTAACTGTATGGTAATGTTTTTTCTAACAATAACAATAAATATAATTATAATAGGTTTTATTTATAATTCCCTTTATAGCTTTAGACCTCAAAGGGCAAAAACAATAGTTAAAAATAATTAAAAAAATTAATAAATAAAAAGAGATTAAAACCAATATCTAAGAAAATGAAACAAAAATTTTGCTTAAAAGAAATGTCTTAAGGCCTTCTTTAAAACAGTCAGTGGATTGTGGTGCCATTGTAGTGTCAGGGATGAGATTTCATAGATGTATCATAAACACAGAGAAACTACCTGAGTATGGCAAGAACTTTCAAAAACATAACAAAGAAGTCCGAAGTTATCTAAACCCAAACATAGTGAAAACAAGACCACACCAACTAAAAATCATTAAAGAACAATTTCTTTAAGGTCATGCCATAACATGACATCTGGATTTAGGCCTGGACTTTGATCAAAGAACAATTTATTTTTTACTTGCTGGTGTTTTTTGGGTCATTGCCCTGCTCAATAACTCTAACATCCAAGATTCTCTTTCAGAAAAAAGCTGATTTTATGGCTCTGTAAATACGGTAAATGTCCTGCGTTTGGCTCATCAGTCCACAAAACATTTCCTCACAGTCTTGGAGATCATCAATGTGAAGGGATTTTTTTTGGTCTAACATGAGATGGAATCTAATACTAAAATGTGTTTAATGATTATGAAATAAAACATTTAAATGTGACAAAAAAGGAAAAAGAACAGAATATAAGAGATAATAGCTACCTTTTTGTCATGCGGTGTGGTGAGGGTTGGTGAGGCAGACGCTGTAGACCCAGGTAAGATGAATGTGATGATGAATTTAATTGTAAATAAGTCCAGTAACAAGCAGCAGGCACAAGGAAACACAGAACGACGAAGAAGCTAACATTGACGCTACATTGACGAGGACCCGACGAGGAACAAGGAACACAGGTGGAGTTAAATACACGGGAGGGTAATCACAGAGACGAGACACACCTGGGAACAATCAAGGGGAGGACAGGACAACGAAGAGACTTAAGGACACAAAAAACTCTAAATGAACACAGAAAACACAGATCCTGACAGTACCCCCCCCTCAAGGGCGGCTACCAGACGCCCAAAAAAAAAAAAACCACAACAAGGGTGGGCGGAGGGGCGCCGGATGGGGGGCCAGAGTCCAGAAAAAACAAAAACACAACAAGGGTGGGCGGAGGGGCGCTGGACGGGGGGGCCAGAGTCCAGAAAAACAAAAGACTACCCACCATCGTGGGCGGAAACACAAGAGGGGCCAAGAGTCCAAAAACAAACAAAAAACTACCCACAGGGTGGGCGGAGGCAAAGGAGGCAGGAACCACGGAGGTGGTCCGGCGGTCGACCGCGGCGCTGGAGGCGGGAACCACAGAGGCGGTCCGGCGGCCGTCCGCGGCGCTGGAGGCGGGAACCACGGAGGCGGTCCGGCGGTCGACCGCGGCGCTGGAGGCGGGAACCACAGAGGCGGTCCGGCGGCCGACCGCGGCGCTGGAGGCGGGAACCACGGAGGCGGTCCGGCGGCCGTCCGTGGCGCTGGAGGCGGGAACCATGGAGGCGGGAACCACGGAGGCGGTCCGGCGGCCGTCCGCGGCGCTGGAGGCGGCGATGAGTCCCGGGGACCGCCCACAGACGGCGACGACGAGCCCCCCGGGGCAGGGTCTCTGGTGGAGCACAGGGGGTCTCGGTCGGAACGCTGGGGGTCTCGGGTGGAACGCAGGGAGTCTCGGTCTCGGGTGGAACACTGGGAGTCTCGGTCTCGGGTGGAACACTGGGAGTCTCGGTCTCGGGTGGAACGCAGGGAGTCTCGGGTGGAACGCAGGGAGTCTCGGGTGGAACGCCGGAGGTCCGGGTCTCAGGAGGAACGCTGGAGGTCAGGGTCTCTGGAGGAACGCTGGAGGTCAGGGTCTCTGGAGGAACGCAGGGAGTCAGAGTCGGAACGCAGGGAGTCAGAGTCGGAACGCAGGGAGTCAGAGTCGGAACGCAGGGAGTCTCGGAAGGAACGCTGGGAGTCTGGGTCTCGGAAGGAACACTGGGAGTCTCGGAAGGAACACTGGGAGTCTCGGAAGGTGCGCCGGCTGGAACGCCGGCTGATTCGGCCTCGGGTGCGCCGGCTGGAACGCCGGCTGATTCGGCCTCGGGTGCGCCGGCTGGAGGTGAGCCGGAGCGGAGCCTCGGGGCCGGCTGCGGGGGCGAGCCGCAGCGAAGCCTGGGAACCGGCTGCGGGGGCGAGCCGCAGCGAAGCCTGGGAACCGGCTGCGGGGGCGAGCCGCAGCGGAGCCTGGGAACCGGCAGCGGAGGTGACAGCTCCGGAAGGCGACGAGGGGCCGGGTCCACCGGCGGCTCACGTCGCTGTCTCCGGGCGGCCTGGGGTGCGCCGGCTGGAACACCGGCTGATTCGGCCTGCGGTGCGCCGGCTGGAACGCCGGCTGATTCGGCCTGCGGTGCGCCGGCTGGAACGCCGGCTGAGGCCTCGGGTGCGCCGGCTGGAACGCCGGCTGAGGCCTCGGGTGCGCCGGCTGGAACGCCGGCTGAAACGGCCTCGGGTGCGCCGGCTGGAACGCCGGCTGAAACGGCCCCGGGTGCGCCGGCCGCACCGGTTGGGGGTGCTGGTCCCGGAGCTGGAGCTGGATCCGGGCTGGCGGAGAGACTGTGCGGCTTGGGAGGCAGAGGTTCGCCAGCCATGACGGCTAGAGCCGCCATACGCTCCCACTCTGCCTCCCTCTGCAACTCCACCAACCCCGGGTGCGGAAAGCGAGGAACCCAGTAGTCCAACAGGAGCCCCAAGCGGATGGCGAAACCGAGCCGTCGGATGGCAGCGTACGGCTTGGCCATCGCCTCCTTATACTCGCTGATCGTTTCCGTCAGCTCCTTTATATCTTCTGGGTCCATGATGTAAAACTAAAAAATAGCGTGCCTCACCGTTCGTCCTGGTCGGGTCCTTCTGTCATGCGGTGTGGTGAGGGTTGGTGAGGCAGACGCTGTAGACCCAGGTAAGATGAATGTGATGATGAATTTAATTGTAAATAAGTCCAGTAACAAGCAGCAGGCACAAGGAAACACAGAACGACGAAGAAGCTAACATTGACGCTACATTGACGAGGACCCGACGAGGAACAAGGAACACAGGTGGAGTTAAATACACGGGAGGGTAATCACAGAGACGAGACACACCTGGGAACAATCAAGGGGAGGACAGGACAACGAAGAGACTTAAGGACACAAAAAACTCTAAATGAACACAGAAAACACAGATCCTGACACTTTTTACAGCATTGTAAAGGCAACACCACTGTGGAAAACATATGTGCATCTTGATGCATGAATGATATTAAATCTGAGCTTGTCCAAACCAGAGACAGACATGTCTGCTGTGAATGTAAGCATGTCATGGCTAGTTTTCCTCGAACCATCACTAAGAGAACCTGGGGACTGAATGAAGTCTTTTGAGTTTCGCCTGCTATGGGGCAGATCCATTGTTAAGGACAGATGGGCCTGTTGTTTCTTGCTTTCTCTCTGGGGGTGATGGGCATCACAATGTGAGGAGATTGGGTTTCACCAAACACCCCTCACCCTCTGCACATGTAGACCAACATAAATACATACATGATGAGCAGATTTGAATGTTTAGCTCTCTATAGAGCCACCTCTGACATTTCAAATAAAATGAAACCAGTTCGGACAAGTTCATACAGGCAGTTTGCCATAAATTGGAAATTTTCAAAATTATGGTGCAATAAATCTCTATCAATTCAGAGTGATATTAGTCATTTATTTCTATTTTTTTTTTTGTTTTGCTAATTTTGGATTCAAACTGATGAAAACCATAAATACAGCTTATCATACATCGGGAGTATTACAGAAGATTATAGATGTCATCCTACTAAAAAGAATGTATGTATTCTACAGTATACAGTATGCACTCAGGACTTCAAGCTTTTTTTTTTGGCATGAATTACTGCATCAGTGGGGTGGGCCTGGAGGTGATCAGCCGTTGCCTCAGCCGAAGATTCAGAAAAACACACATATGTGGTTTAAACAGCATTCTTCAATTTTTATGCGATGATCTTCTGTCTTTCACCACCCACTTGACAATACGCCGTATATTCTCTATGAAGTTGAGGTCAGGTTAATTTGCCAGGAAATCAAGTACAATTACACCATAGTAATTAAATCGGGTAATAGTGCTTTTGGTGGTAATAGTGCTTAGGGCATGTGTCAAGTCACACTGAAAATGAAGTCAGTGCCTCTTTAATATTTGCTATAGTAGAGGGAAGCATGACGTGATTTAAAATTTCCCCGTAGGAGGATGCAGTGACTTTGGACTTGAAAAACAGTTGACTCACATCAGTAGATGACATTCCCCCAAATCATCACTGACTGTGGAAACTTCACACAGAACCCTTAAACAACTCTAGCACAGTCACCCGCACCAATAGAGGGTGTCAGTGACTGTCTGATGCACAGCTGTTGAGTCAGTAGTTTTTCCCATGTCTGTGCAGACTGTGTTAAAATATTTTTTATTGATTTTGTATTACATTTGAATTCTCAAAGAAATTGAATTAGGGCTTTTAATTAGATGCAACCATAATTATTCATTTTAACATAAACAACTACAATATATAATACAAATAATACATATAAGGTAGGATTTTTAATTTTTTAACTGAATTATTAGCATTGATTAATTGTTCAAGGATATTATAACCTTCTGACTATCTTATAAGACATCACATGAAATAGGAAAACAGATTTTTATGCTGCATATAAATAAGATTATATGCAGCAATATGAGTACAATTACAGATGGCTAAGGTGAATCTGTTTTTCATTCTCTCATGTTTGGTATGTGGACAGCCTCAGGCACTTGACTTACTCAGCTCTTTCTTTGATTTTTTCTTTTTTCTGGATGTCCTCTAAAGCCATACACGTGCGCTACTTTCATTTTTGTGGCCATTTTTTTGTCCATCTTTTTAACCCCATTCCATTTTTCCCACACTCTCCTCCTTCCTGCCCACTCCGGTGGAGCGCTGTGATTGGATGAACTGAGAAGTTCTCTGCAGAGCGTGCTGTCTGTCACTGTACTGGTGGCAGGGAGAGAAGGGGAGGGAGTGGATTGAAGCTCCCAATCTGGGTTATTAAAGGCTATTTTCATCCCTGTCTCTTTCTGTGGGCTCATGCTCCAAATATAGATCTGGCACAAGTGACGCTAATGAAACATGTCCCTTTTTTTGCTGTTGTAAATCTACTTATGTAATATGTTCCTCGAAGCAGTAGGAACAAGTGATACCTTACCATCTGGGCCTGTTCTGGAGTTGTCTCCTCTTTCAACTGTTATAACTATTTAGATCTGGGGTTTTTGTTTTGTTTTTTGCTCCAGTGGTTCTTACACTGTAGATTAAGGTCATGAGGTAGAGATCTGAAGGATGTATTGAGGGAAAGGGCAATGTTTTTCCTTTAGATAATGAGAAACATTTTAGGCAAAACATGCAGGGTGTGACCTACAAGTTCCAGCCAGTATCCTGTATTTCCAGTTCAGATCCCTGTGTCTCTTTATGTCAGACACTGAAATAAAGAAGCTCAGGGATAAAATGCTGCTGTAGATGCTGCACCCACATCAACTTATAAAGCAGTGACTGGTGAGTATATCTGATGATCTATGTGCTTTATACAAATAGGTAAAAAACAACAAAAAAAAACATATATATATATATCTTGAAACCTAAGGATTTTTACCACTGGAATTTAAATCTGCTAACTCAACAACCACACAAAGGCACAGGAACTGAGAGGTTATTTGCATGACCTATTTTTACCTTAAAAGAGAAGAGGAAACCCAAAAAACTTGTTTCGTTTTGAGACGCCAAGTTCTAAAGAATTGAAGGCTATTCAAAAGACAATACTGCAGACAAATATTCTCCGCTTGCAGGTGTCTGTCTGACATCTTGAAGTAGGCTTTAAAATCTCATTTATCATGTCTTTATCCAGCAAAACTGAAGCCCTGATGAGAAATAAAACCATCTGTCAATCTGGAAACTGTTTTAAAACCACCTCAATGGACACTCAAAAAAATCACTGTTAGATTAAATGAGGAAAGTATTACACAGTGATAAACCTTCCTAAGAGTGGCCAACCTAAGAAAGTTACTCCAAGAGCACATCAAGAACTCAACCAGGAGATAATTAAAGAGTGTGTGTCCTGTTACACAGCAAGGAACATCTTACCAACAGTCAGAAATGAAGATGGTTGTGTGATGAACTTGTCCACCACTTTAGGATCTACATGACTTGCCTTAAGTGAGAGTAGAGGAAATTAGTGTCTCCATCCAAAGATCCTAAAGGAGGATGTCTGGATATTTTTTGACCTTGAGCTAAATTGCATCTGGATTATGGAGCAAGAGAGTGATCAAAAGCACACGAGCAAGTCTATCTCTGAATGGCTCAAAAAACAAAACAAAATGAGGGATCTCAAAGTCAAAGTATGGCCTTAAATCATGTAAAAATGATGTAGTTTAACCTTAATCAAGTCATTCATGCTATGTTTTAACTCAGGTTATTATTGTCAAACATTAAAATTTGTTTGGAAAAGCAAAGAGCAAGCTTTTTTCACTGCATTGTACATGTAGCAGTTTTGTTATGAAGCAAAAACCGTAGAAATATACATAATTCTCTATTTCTCAAAGTCTACATGCAAATGCACGTGGCAGGATTTCCCTGTCTGCTTGCTGAATAGAGGTGGTATTGGTGAGTGGAGCAGCTGGTGACTGAGAGGAAGAACTTAACCAGCCCTGCTTTGTGGATCAGCTGTCTCTGACTGAGCTTTGTCATTCTAAATTGGGTCCTTTACATCCAGGGCCTGGGGAGGTTTTGACATGTAAATGGAAGACCCAGAGCTCCAAAGCCCCTCTATCACTCACTAAAATGCTATAGGGGACAAAAATGGATGTAGCGCTGGAGGGGGGAGTGAAGGTGCACCCAGGCGGCTTCGTAGCAGAGAAGTGTGCCTCATAGTCGGGAATTATGTTAATCACTGAGTTTCCGTCTGGGCACTGAGCCATCTTCATCCTAATAGAATTATTTATGGGTGATATGAGAAGTCACTGTGTGGGCAGTAGCAAGAAGCACATAAACATTAAAGCCATCAGGACACTGTTTAAGGAGTAATATGAGAGCAATATAAAGAATATAAACTTCACTTAACTTTAATACTGTAGTCATTGGGAATGTGAACAAGTTGAAAATTCTCAAAAGGAATATAAACAGGTTTTACTTTAATGATTATAACAGCAATGAACCACAGAAAACACACTGTGCTTATCTACTGTATGCATACAAGTATGCAAATTGTGTTCCTATTACGAGCACTAATAGGTTGAAGGTGGAATTTTTTGTATGAAATTATATTTTCTGCATTTGCAAATTTGGAATGTAAACAATGCAGTTCTTTTTCTGTTTTGTTTTTTTTTTCCCCCAAGATAAATGAGATTCTGATTTAGTTACAGCCAAAAACATAAAATGAAAAGATAAGAGTCAAAGAAAATACAGACAGCAACAGCTGGATAGAATTTTGATTTTAGTGGCAAAGAAATCAATAAAAATAGCAAAGTGGAATATTTTCTGCAAAAAATATCTTATTGGAGTTTCATAACAAATAATTAGCATTCTACCAGTGACTATTAAAAGGATAAAATTAATTATTTCCATTATTAAAAAAATAAAATTGTCCTGTCTTTGCAACTCTTCCCATCACCAGGCAGCACATGAATTTAGTTACATTACTGTTACATGATTGGTTGCACTAATTTGTCCACAAAATTTAACTTGGTACTTTTTTGTTACATCTTGAATTAAGTAACTTGTAATTGTAAGTGTCTTCAATGCTGATTGGTTGCCAAAAATGACATTAAAACCACAAATTCTGGCGGTATTCAGATAGACTCCATGAAAATGTGCCATTCCTGGGCATTTAGTCCCAGCACACATACAGTCTGCAGTTAGTTTCTCCACTACAGCATGTTTTACGGACCAAAAAGTGTCTTCAGGTCAGTGCTACATGCAATGAATGAAAGAGAGGTTTAAACACTGATATACAGTCCGTACACAATTGGTTCAGATACTGAGAAAAAACTATGTGCATCTAATTATCATGTAAAAACATGCAGGATGATTATTTGTAGAGACAAGATTTGTTTATTTCATAATGACATTTGTGGATATCATGAGGCCCTTTGTTGTAAACCAAAAATACTTTGTTTTTATTGGTAGGTCATTGTTTTTATGTATGTAATGACTAAGACTGAAAGGTCTGAAAAACTTTGAACTTTTGAATCTTAGTCATTATTTGATATATACTGCATCAAATCCATTTGATATTTACTAAATCAAATTAATGTAGTAAACAAGTAATGCAATAATGAATAAAATGGAAAAGATCAGCAAAACTGCTGCAAATTAAAATATTTCCAAAGGAAGTCTTCACAAAGCCAAACAACTAAAGTGTCATCTTTAATTTTTTAAGTAGCTCTTTAAAGCAAAGCTCTTCGTTAGCCAGCAACGGCTCAGTGAGTTGGTTTTCAGCACGTCTGTGAGCCACATGTTCACGCTGGCTGTAAACAACTGGCACTCACTGAGTTGCGGGAGAAGCTGCCTGTATCCAGTTAAACAGTTACAGCACAATGCTGCTAAGCCACTTTGACCATGAGAGCAAACAAACAGGAGTAACCTGGCACATTTGGAGTTGCACCAGAGCTGCAAACATTATGCCGCTGGCACATAGGAAACACTCAGTGACCTTAAGCATGCCCAACATAACACATCTGGAGTGGCTCTGTTTCATATTTAGAAGAGAGAAACACAACAGAAAGCTGCAAATCAGCAGGAGCTTTCGGTACACAGGAAGTGATATTTGCTCAATATGCTGCAGCCTGTGGCAGTTTGAGGCATAATTGCTGACACTCCTGACTTGAGAGACAGTCTGTTAATGCTGCAGTGGACAGGAAAACTCAGCATTACAGACTGCTGTCTGCAGAATGCCAAACAAACAGCATATGAACCAAAGCACATAAAACTTAGATCTGCCTATGTCCTCGCTGCTTATTATAGGATTCTAGCAGCATAACAAACTAGAAATTGCTGCTTGCTATGGAGGGCTGCTCTTTTCCAGGTTGCCCTACTTTCTGTTTGTAGTTGATGACTTGGTTTATATGTCCTGTTTGGCAACACATCATTGTTTGTGGTTTAGTTTTGCTCCTTATAATAAAGTGGTAGCACTCTATAATTGGGGTCATGTAACAGTTGTGCTTGTTGGAGAGCTTTTTTTTGCGCATAATTGTCTTCACATTTCCATCAAATTTGTATGCCTATGACTTGGTAAGAAAATATTTATGACAATCCACAGGGAAGACAGAGATAATGAGCTTAGATCACCAGGAGGACAAACAGCATAAGCTGCCTAATGACGTCAAACTCCTAATGATATGTTTACATTTAATGACGATCACACAGTAACTGACCTGAAGACTCTTTACAGTACATCGCCACAGTGAGAGACGCGCGGCAAGGCAGTAAGGAGATAAACTGAACAGCAGATAATGACCTCAGCTTCCATCTGGTGGGCCCAGTGGGGCGGAGACACCTTCAACCTGCCACCGCGTAGTCGCTACCACAATCTGCCGCTCCCCGTTGTCCTGGTGACATCTGCTTTTGGGTGACTGAAAGATGAATGCAGCACCAGCCCGCACGGGCACCAAACAGACGTCACACAGGCCGCTTCACACACACACTAACACTGCGACACAGATGGCCGCAGAAACACTACTGAGGAGATTACAATCCACAGCCTGCACTTTCTCAGTCAGGAGGTATGGAGCAGTCACAGATTTGTAGCACTGTTAGAAGTGACTATGTTTTGGGGCTTTTCCTGAAAAGTTATCATACAGCAGCCTTTAAAAGTCTGAAAACGTTCAGTATATTTATTTTTAGGGGAGCACAAGTACTCATTTTATTGCCTAGGTGTTATAACTGTTACGATTACTATTCCAATAAAACATTGAATATCTGCAATGAGTTTGGTTTTGCCTGCAGACTGCATTTAAATTAGAGCTGTAAGCAACATAAAAACCCCACAGCTGTCTGTAGGTCGAAAACAAGCAATTCTGAGGCTAAACAAAACGGAAGTCCATAAGAGCCATTGCAGAAACATTGGTCATAGCATGTACAATGGAATAAAGAAGAAAGAAACAGCTGAGGTACTAAGCAACATCCGTTGGCTGAAAACCAAATTAAAACATTAGCAGTTGACCACAGAAACATAGTGAGTCCTTTGAAGAAAAGACATAAAACAGCTGATACCAACAACAAACTTCAGAGAGAAGGACAAAAAGTACAGGGCTAGAAGGTGCAAACCACCAATTAACAAATAAAAAACAAACAAGAAAAAATAAAAGAAATTGGAAGGCCAGACTGAAATTTTCCAAAAAGTACAAAGATGAGCCTCAAAAATTCTGTGTCCACGTTTTACGGACTAAAACGAGGAATACCTAAGAGACAGACAGCAATTTTTAAAAACAAGGGATCTGCTCATGATCCCAAACATACAAGATGGATGTGAATAGTGGAGGAATGTCATGGGTTGGGCTAGCATAGTGTGTTCTGGGACTCATTAATTTTCATTGAGGATGTACAGTAAGCATGATGGCAGCTGCAAAATGAACAGAAAAGCTTCATAAGGAAATATTACAAATGTTTTTGAGTCACAGACTAGATTCCGTTTCTGCAAGTATTTTCAGCTGGATATGAATTAATAATTTATGTTGATCTATTTTATGTTTATCCGTTCTAATGAAAACACCTTTATTAAAAGAAGAAAAATAAAACATGTAAAAAGTTGGTGTTCTATTACAATTAATGGTATCTCAAGAGTTTTCAGTTTTACATGTAAATGCTTAAGGGGATCTGAGTGATAATCTCTTGTCAAATATAATTTGTATGTCAAATCCAAATGTTGACAGTCTACACTAAAAGCAAAGAAAAAAAATACCTTAATGTCCCAACATTTTTGGATGGAACTGTCCCATAATCCCATTTACTAAAGTGTAGTTCAAACTCTTGTTTTATTGACTGCCTAATATGACATATGTTTTATGTTATCTCAAGCATACTTCTGATTGGTTGACCAGTAACTTTTGATGAATGCTCCAGTAGAAGCAAATGCTCCCAAGCGGTTTACATATTTTATACCATCATTACACTATCATATACCTGTCTTTCTTTCAGAGTGAATATTGAGACAGTAAACTGATCATTGAACATGAAAAAATAAAATTAAACAAGATGGTTACATCACAGTAAAGCTAATATATCAGGTTCAGATAATAGGACCTACCCCATAGAAACCAATACACGGGCATTATTCAGGACAGGAGCAAATCAAAAGTGACACATGCTTGTTTGACATGACAGGATTTAATGTTCAACAAAATGCCCTTCATGTGAGTGTCACATTGACACCCACATAGCACACGTTTTGCAGGGTCCCAGTATAAATGGGAAGAGAAAATAATGTGAGTTCACCTTTAAAATCAGTGACGGTATTGTCCAACTGATTCATAAGATAGACTGATCACTCTGTCAGAAGATGTGGTTTTGATAAGTGTTTATGTTGTACTAGTTTCTGCGAGATTTGTTTTCCTCCATGCCGTCCACTGGTACTTAGTAACATTTGTCAAGTAAAATAGTAATTGTATCATCAACTTGGCTTGAGTAGCGGTCCAGTCATCCAACTTGTTGACTTTTCTTACAGTGCTTAATTGAATTATCTTTTTAATCCATGTCCTGAGAAACATGCAGAAATCCCCCAAAGCTTGGGTGACAAAGTTTGCAGAGTTCGCTCAATGAAAATGTAAAAAATACATCCTTCAGAATCATTTTGAAAAATGATGAAACTGATTGGTTTATGAACCACATAAAACATAAAGAAGATTAATGGCTTTCCTCACACATGCCATGAATCAGAATCTGAATCATGACACCAGCTTGTTAGTTTTAAGAATAATGGGACATAATGGTTGTTGTTTACCAGCGCTCTGTATTTAAGGTGATGCCGTTTTGCTTGACTAAATTCCCCAGCCACAGCTGTCACAGTTATTTAGAGCCTCTGCAGTAACCTTGGAAACACCCATCCTGCATGCAAGCGCTTTCACAAAGTGAGATCTTGATAAACAGGTGAAGAGCAGTGAATGTTGCAATTAGTAAAGAACAGCTTGAAAAGAAACACTAACATAATAATCTTACAGAACACGGAGTGTGTTGGGTTCACCTAGAGGAGAAGATCAGCTGGAGGGATAGACAGAAGGAAAAAGGAAATTAAGGGGTGGGGTGGTGGTGACAGAGGAACAATGAAGAAGAGGATGTAAAACACAGCAGGGGGAATTCAGGTCAGCATCATGGTTGTACAGGCAGGGCTGGGTATTTGATTCATCTTTGGGTTTTAGAGAGAGTGAATTGCTGGCTTAAACAAGGGGAAGTGATTGAAACATAGATAAGAAAAGCAGTTGAGGAACTCATCTATAGTGTGAGGTTTTCATAAATTCACTTTAGGCTGCAGCAATTTAATAGAACTTCTTCATCTGAAAGAGTCACTGAAAGCTTATTACAGAGCTCAGACAAAAATGTTGGATCCTAAACTGTTGCGTGTCAGAGATGTTTCTTGCATTCTGGTAAAAATAAGATAATCTTTAGAAATATAACACTTAAACTAATAAAATAAGTAGGATAAGATTTAGTGATTATTTTATCTCTAAAAATAAGTTTTAGAAAGTCCAAGAATCAGATTGCATAGAAATGGTAAAATTAATGGTTGTTAAGGAGGATTTGTGAGCCAAATATGCCACTTTTTGATGCAGTTCCTACTGTTTTTTGCCTCCATTACTATCCTGCTCAATATTCATGCTGATAAGACAACCTTTGGACCTTGTCCAGATTTGTATGTCACAGTCTCAGCTGTCTAAAACATTTTATTTGTCAAATTGAGTTGAGACATTATTGCCTTGTACCTTGTCTAATGAAGAACAAAATCTTGCTCTACTCGCATGGCATGTTCTCTTGTCGTTCCCATTTTATTAAACAGTGACCAATAGAAATGATAATTTTTCATCTTATTACACAGAAACACGATGTCTTTCTGAAGTGAGGCTTTCTGATTTTAAAGTAAAGGCTTTTTGCACATCTTTGTCAGGCTGCTGGGAATTAACAAGCAGTACATTGAATTACATTTACCTGAGTTAAAAGCTATCTTAATGTCCCAATCCACCTTCTAACCTTCCACCTTGATAACGCCATTCCAATGCAGGTGGAAATGTTTAAGCTTGATATAAAATTCCAGGTGGAATTTCAATATGCTCCTGAATCTATTTTACTCCATACATTATTACTCCTTTTCCCCCTGAAATGAAAGATATTCTTTATTTCTATCTTTGTACATAAATACACATAGCATAGATTCTGCCATCAAAATCTTAACTATACAAAAAACTAACAGCACTCCAAAAACCTTACATACACAAAAGATATAGACAGAAAAATAACTGAGTATAAGAAGGGTTTGTGTGGTTGAGTTTTTTTCTATTCTTTCATTTGTGAATTGTTATTTTTGCTGTTGTGGTTTGTGAAAATGTTGTCAGGTAATTGTGCCACCAAAAGAAGAAACTGATTAGGACCTGACAGAAAGTGTTGTTCTGGTTTAAGATTTTGCACAGATTGGATACCAGTGGACAAAGTTCTGGGCTATTGATAAGTATCAAGTGGAGAGCTCATCTAACAAAGAACAGCCCGAAACATTTCTGATGATTTTTCTGAATGAAAGATAACTTTGACGTTAAAGGGATGGTATGATGTATTTTCCAAGCACACATGGCATTTTTTAGCAGAATCAAGTAACTATTTTACTCCAGATCAAAGAGGAGGAGTCTCTCCCTTTTTCTGAGATGTGTGGTGCATGCTAGTTAGCTACCTCTACTTCCTGTTCCTTCCTGTCAACATCTGATGAAATTAGATTTTTCTGACCCTGGCTGTTTCTCTCCAAGTTCAAATAAAATTTGACAGTCGGAGGGAAACATATCTAACAGAGACAACCTTTCCTTTTGAAGCTCATAGTTCGAAAGAGGTGACCCTCTGACTCACCACCGAGTTTTCTTAGCACTGCCTGACGCCTCTTTGTGGGCAACTTCAGAGAAAAATAAAGCCCTTCCCCTCTCCACAAGTTTTTTTTTTTTCTCTCCAGAGCCAAAGCTGTGTGGAAATGTTTCCAACAATTTCTGGTTGGTAATGCTCTATCACACACCCGAGCTCCAGTTCTGTTCCACAAGTAACAGACATCCCATATCAAAAAGAAGTCACCCATTGGTGGAGTGTAAAGAGCAATTGCCATGAATGCATTCCTTGAACAGTTAAAACTATAAGTCGTGATGAGTTTTTGAGAAAATACTCTATTATGTTTTTTGGTCAAAAACCGAGAGAACACAAGACATCAAAGAAATTCCTGAGCTAAGTTTACATCACAAATTGCACATGAGGCCTCCTATATTCTTTTAAGTTCATGTCAGTGAATCTTAATGTATGTTTAGATTTATCAATATTTTGATGGTTGAGTGAACAGGACTATACAAAGCAGCAATGAAGCACATGGACCAACAGCTAATATCACTGTTCAGTCCGCCTCCTTTTCTAAAAAAAAAAAAGAAGAAGAAGAAAAGTCAGTGCAGCTGTTTTCACATATGGGCATGCTTGTTTATTTTCTCATCCCTTTCAATATATAGTTAGCTAGGGATTTTCCAAAGAATCAGAGAAGAAGATGAGGTTTTACATACACCCCCTCAGAATGTTTCTGGAACATCTTAAGGCTGCATATCATGCCTGAACACCTCATTTCTAAACACCGTTTTGTTATGAGCTGAAACCTAAAATTCCATTATATTCACTTATATTTGATAGACAAATTACAAGTAATAAGCTATTTCTGTTCAGTTCAAAAAGTATTGCATTGTATAATGGTCAGATGTACAATACTAGTAACCCATGCCTTTGCCCTCCTATTCATTTATTTATTTTTTTATTTTGGAAATTTTCTATAAAAAAAATGTATTTGTTATATTTCTAAGCTATTCCTTGCTGCTCAGAGTAATTTTTTAAGTTCTCACCTTGAGTATCCAACAGAATTATCTACATTTTAGATCTACTGACTGACTTTTCCCAGAGGGACTAAATCTGACATATTTTGAAAGGACACATCATATATAAAGGTGAGGAGCAGAAGCAGAATATCTAAGAGGAGCACAATATGAGCCATTTCTTTCCTCAGATGTGATGGGGAATGTGAGGTCCCTGGCAAATAAAACAGTTGAGCTTGGGGGGAGCTGGCAAAGAAAAACACAGCAGAAAAATAGGAATGCAGTATTATGCATTTTACCACAATGTGGCTGCAGGAAAGTATTTTGGAGCCCAATGAGTAATGACTGGTCTTACAGACTGTAGCTACGCACAATGTGGCAGATATAGCTCTCCCTGAGCTTATCAATCCTGTGATGGAAAAAAATGAGAAATTTCATTTTGTCATTGTAAAGTTGTGTGTAAAAAATATCTCATGTAAAAAAACAAATTAATAATTGTAAAATAGCTCTTTACCACCAAAACTGAAAGCCAATAAGGGCATTGAGTTGTTAAATGAACCATAGGACTTAAAAATATTAAAACATCACCAAGAGAAGTCAGATATTCTGAAGTTGGGTATGTTGCAATGTCTTTGAAGTGGATCAAATTAATAGTGGATGTCCACCAATCATTTTACTCAAATTAGATTCCAAGAGTCTGAAATTACCATTTTATCTTCACATGCTTGTCATCTAGTTTGATTAGATACCACACAGTCCTCTTATTGACAAATTCCTAAATAAATCAAAAACGGTTTTTATTTTGTGTTTAAGAATGTTTTGTTTATATTACTAGCAAATAGAACATGTATATACAGTATGTTCTATATATCTGAGAAGGCTATTAAAGTTGATAAAACACTCAAGGGAGTGAATAATTTTTATACAGTCTGTAAAGTCCTTATTTAAGGTTATGAGAAAGAAAGGTTCAGATCTATCCAAGTCACTGAGTTTAAATTAAGTGATGTGTTTTAGAGTGAGCTGGCAAGCATGAATCATAAGAAGTAGGTGTATGACGATCAGGTTGATTCATAATTTTGTGAGAGCATGGCTGTATTTTTACCAATCAGGTGTTAAGTTCCACATTTAAATACATTGTGCAAAAAGAGGCCAAACTTACACAGTTTGACCTTTCCAGGTATTTATAATGTCTGATTTTTTAAAAATTTCCAAAGCTTGACATTTGCAGATTCTTTTGTCTGCAGAAACAAAATTTCTGCTGTACAACTGATTTTTGGAAGAACTCATCAGGCTGTTTCTGGCTCTGGCTCAGCCTCTGCAAATTCAACATCACACTGAAGATTTCTCTCCCTACCCCCAGCCAAGAGTAGGTACCCCACATCTCTGCCAACCCTACCCCACACACACTCTCAAACCATCCATGCTCACTTACGTGTGTGCACACAAACCCTGCTGTGCCTGTAAAATCAGCATAGTTTTCACAAATTCCTCTAACACCTCCTATCCTACGTGGACACCCACATCCACATTGACACGCACACAAACACACGCTTGTGTGAACCCACACAATTAATGTGAAATCACATCCATCTTCCACCCCACCGCCCCTCCCCTGTTCTCCATTACAAATAGCTGAGGATTGCATTCTCTCCCTCTGGCCTTGCCTGATGTTGTTTTTACATGTCTTGTTGTGCGCAGTATTCTCCCTTATGTAAGACAAAATTACCCAATATGAGTGTTACTCTCAGCGGGGGTGACTGCACTGGTGCATTCCAAACTCAATGAGAGATGGTGGGAGATTTAGAGAGAGGTGGAAAGGAAGATAATCTTTCTTTAATGACCATTTTTATGGCAGCCATGCTGGATAGTTTACAAAAGGTACAAGAGGGGGGATACAGCTGAGAGAGAGAGGTATGCTGAAAAAGTCATGAGTCAGACTCACCAGCACCTGCTGAGATACCAGGAGGCATTGGAGTCAACAGTCTTAAGTGGTTTATTTCTGTGCAGATTTAATCCCACCCTTTCCATAAGAATTTCTTGGTAAAGAAGAGGAAGAGCTAAGTAGACAGTGGATGTGGTTGTTTTGTTTACTCTGTAAGGATTCACTGCTTATGGAGTGTTGTTCTGAATACACTGGATGGAAAAAAGACAATCATTGTCAGACATATGCAGAAAAACTAATGTACACGCCAACATCGCTTTATTAGGTACACCTTGCTGATCACTTGGGTGCCCCATACTTTGGTTGTAATAAGTGGCTATTTGAGACACTGTTGCCTTTCTGTTATTGTGAATCAGTCTGCCGTTTTTCTTCCAACCTCTGACATCACCAAGCCATTTTCATCCACACAGCTACTGCTAGCTGGATGAAAATGGATATTTTCTCCTTTTTGGAATATTCTATGTAAACTCAAAAGATGGTTTGATGTGTAAATCCCAATAGGTTATCAACTTCGAAAATACTTAAAAAAGAACAAACAACAAGCTAAGATATGGCTATGGTTGCACTTGAGTTGCTCCAACCATCTCTGTTGTGGAGCTGTGTTTGAATTAAATCAGGAGCTCAGCTCACAACATTTAATGATGATGATGCAATTCCAAATTCCAGATATGACTGATGACTGTGATTGGTTCCCCTTCTTGTGGCATAGCATGTGACCAATGGTATTCCAGTAAAGAATAACAGCACCAGTAGACAACAAAACTATTCTGAGCCAAAAGGAACGAGTAACAACAACCTTCAGAAAAATTTAGTGGAATCAAAAGTACAATATTTGTCTTTGAAATGTAATGGAGTGAAAGTCAAAAAAATAAATATTCAAGTACTTAAAAAATGTACTGAAGTACAGTACTCAAGTAAATGTACTCCTTTACTGTCCTCCACTTATTATTGGTGACATGGAATTGATTCATTCCACATTTATCAATCGGTGCACTCTCAGTGCTGTGTTTTGACTCTTGATTCTATGTTGCATTGTGTTTCTGTGTTTGTAATGATGTAAAGCAGTTTGAAATGCCTTGCTGCTGAAATGTGCTGTACAAATAAAATTTGATTTATTGATTGATCCCATGACAGAAAATATTATTTTACACCTGAAAAAGTCACATAATATACAACAAAAACTAAAAGGTACAAAATGTAAACATGACGAAATCACCAGTACTCGTTTTCAGGCAAAAAGGGGATCGACCATTGGGTAACAACTGCTTTTCTTTTTCTGATGCCTCAAACAAGTTATGCATTCTGTTTCTTTTCAATGACACCCATTATGTCACAAATTACTTTTAAACGTTTCATCCATAAAGCAAGTTGTTGTTTGATCAAAGTTTGTTACCAAACAGGTCATAATCCACAAGGGCTTAGCCACATTGGTTCTGATTAGGTCATGTTCCAGCATTCTCTTGTACATGTGACCCAAAGTGATATGTCTTCCAATCAAGTAATCCATTGTCTTTGCACTCCTTCAGGAAGACGTCTCACAGACTGAGCAGGAGGCTGAGATACTGACAAGAGACAGATCCTCCATTGATAAGGACACCAAAATAGAACCGTTCTTTGTGCAACACTGTGGTGTCTTTGTGGGCACTGGAAGGTCCACATGAGGAATGGGACTGAACTGGAGACAGACATATTACTGGATCATTGTTAGCTATAAGAAATGGCAGTAATAGGAAATTTTGCCTTATCAATCTTGTAACAGAGTACAGTTTGATCAATATGTGTTTTCTTTGATTGATGCCAGTACTAGTTTTTTAAAAATGTAAGAAGGTAGCAAAAGATATTCAAGGCCAAATGTCATTTGACCAATTTGGATGTTATACTACAAAGTTATTTGACCTTGTATCAAAAAGCTAGTCATTAGCTAAACAGTCGACCTATATCTACTCTTGATTTTGTGCTCACAAATTAATCTGTTTATGGATCTCTCAGCAGCTGCAAATTATTTGGAGGGTAAAATTCACTGCACTGATCCTACTTAAAGAACAGTGCAGTCAAGTTCAGCTTATTATTCCATTGGGTAAATAGTCAGAATAAGGAAACCCAGCCAGGTGCATCAATGAATTGATTTTACCACCCTCACTTCTCCAAACAAACATGTAGTAGCATTGACTAGTTTACTGTATTTAGTGAAATAAGTTATTTCTGAATTATGGATTCTTTGTTTTCCCCAAACATTTTTTAAATGTTGTCCTCCCTTGTTCTCAATTTTGCATTTTCCAAAGGAACTAAAATGGTAAATTCTGAAATCAATATTTTTCATGTTTAAATAGCTGTTTTCTTTAGCCAACAATCTTTTTAATATTTGGGAATTCTTTTACATTACGGAATACATTTTGGACAGCAAGATATTCCCTGGCTTAGATAAGATGACTGAAGTGTTCATGTAAAAGGTGAACGCTGCTTGGTCACAAGCTAGTTTGAACTCTTAAGCATTTGAGTTATCAGCAACCAGTCACAGCTTTCCTGCCTGTAAATGATGTTGTCACAGCTAAATGGTGTGAGCAGCCGGAACTGTCTTCAGTGCTGAAATAACTGACTTAGTGATAAAAGGACCGCTTGTTTAGCCTTGTCTAGCGTCTGACTTGAGGATGACACGTGGCCTGCTGGAATGCTCCTCCACAGGGGTCACAAGACATCAGGGGACATCTCAAACCAATCATTATATGATTAGTTATTATACGGAGTAGCCAATGTCCAGAATGGGCTGATTACCACTTCAGTTATTTTAGGAAAAAAAGACTGGGGTTTAATTAATAATGGCAGAATAACAGTTATTTTATTTTACTTTTTTCACCAAAAAGAACTTTGCATCAAAAAATGTTAACTTCTAATGGGCCCTCATGAGAATTACAAGACTGTGTTTCCCCAATAGAGATTCATTCTACTTCTGTTTTTTTTTTGTTTTCTTTTTTTTTTTGTCACTTGTATGTGTTGAAGATTTTCAAGTACATGTTAAAATTAGACAATTATAACCTGAGTCAATACAACAAGTAATTTAAAAATAATAATTTCATTAATCAAGCTCAAACACCTATCCAAGATAGACCTGGGCATATTTAAAGAAGTAATTGTCCCCGAAACCTAATAACTGGTTGTGTCACTCAGAGACAACTATCTCTAAGATATGAGATAGCAATGTGTCTTTTCTGTGGAGGAATTTGACCCACTCTTCCTTGCAGAATTATGTTCATTCAACAGCAATTTTGGCTTTTCAAGTTTGAAAGGGTTATTTATTATTATGCCACAGCATCTCGATGAGATTCAAGTCAAGATATTTTTTTTTCCTTTCAGAGGTGGACTTGCTGATGTGCTTTTGTCCTGCTCATTACCCAGCAGTTTAAGGTCACAAATTCACACGCACCTGAAAGGTTTTTCAGGTAGGTAGCAGAAGTCATGTGTCTATCTGTTACAGCAATTCATCCTTAGCTACAGGAGCAAATGAGTCTCACTTCATTGTAGTGCAAGCATCAGGTTATGTAGTCATGATGTTCTTTTTCCGAAACGCTCTTCGTTTTGTGGCTATTGCAGTGGTATCCACACTTTACAAACATTTCTGATATAATACATATCTCTACACATATATGTGTGTTTTTGGGGGGAAGAAGGATAGTGTGCTGTTATGGACTGACTATCCATGATGTACCCTTTCTTTGCTTTTTCATTCTACAGATAGACTATCACACCTGGGTGTGGCACGTAAAAAAAACAATCCAAAATTGTGTGCCAAATGACAGTTAATTAATGATTAATGCCTACACCGATTACTGAAGCAAACTACTTGTAGCAAACCTGCAATTAAATCCAATTTTGATTCCAATTTAACATGAGGCACTGGATTTGTTTGATTAGCATTTTTACTTTAATGAATGAAATCAACATCAAGAAGCTGCATTTGGTATTTATTTGTGACTGATATTGAAATTAGTTTGACCAGCTGAAATCATTAATGGTACCAATAGAGAAAATATCAAGCACTATATATTCACTTTTCTGCTGTGAAAAGCAGAAAAGTGTTTTGTTGAATTACACTTTTAATGTGGTTTTCAAATAAAAAATAATAATAATTATAAAAAGTTTTGATGCAGTTTCCTTTTAAACCCAACAAAAAGATCCATCACTGGTCAGTCTGGCTTTGACATATTGATCTTGTAACCATCGCACCATAAAAAACTCTTAACAAAACATATAATAGCAGTACTGGTCAAAGGCCACCACTCTGAGCACTCAGGCTTGTTTGCACATTACACACATTTATAATGGAATACATGGCTTGATAAATGCATTCCCATGATCCATCTATCTTTTGAACGGGCTTGTCCTCCTAAAGGAGGCTTAGCTTAGAAAAAAGAGAGGGGCGTGTGTTCCAAATTAATCAGCCCTCCTCACTTCCTTCTCTCCACCAGACAGACCTCCACTGGAGGGGGGTCTGCGGCAACAAGGAGGGGAGGGGGACTACATATTGTCGTGTGTTTTTATGGACATGGCAGAGGCTCAAGCTCTGGCTGTGTTTTGGCTTGGAGAGGGGAGAGATGGGAGGAGCAGAGGTTACAGTCAGGGAGAAAAAGAAAGAAAGAAATATTGGACAAACTAGGTGGTGCATAAAAGTGAAAGATATGATACATCATTAGGCTACAAGTTAGAGGAAGGGCTTGGATAACAGCAGATGATCATGGAATATGCTGGCCACATACGAGTGGAAAGGAAGCTCACAGATGACAGTGCAGTGGTATACCGGGCACTGATCCAGACTTCAAGCCCCTTTGGGAAGAGTCAGGTTTTTTTTTTGCTCTTTTTGAATGTCCCTCTTTCTCTTGTTGCTTCTCAAAGCACTTAGTAACAATTTCTCTTTATTTCTCTCCCTCTCATCTCTTTATTGTGCAACATTATTCAATAAAGTCTGTATCAGTGCCTGTCCTTGCTGTTACTCACAGTCATATTACATTTGCTTGAGGAAAAGGAGGAAATACTTTGAGTGCAGACAGCAAAGACAACGCCCTTCAACTGACATTTGTTTTCCCAATAACTTGTGGCTCAGCATAGAGAATGGTGGATGTCACACTCCCATAGATGTACATGTGCAAATACACACAAAAACACACATGCGTGAATGCATGTAGCATAAACAGAGTATTAAATAGGTTTAACACAATGACAACAAACTCAATGTGGGTTTCCCCAGAGCCCTATAAGCTGGATTTCTTAAAGAGACTATTGTTCACTCACATCTTTGTGTTTATAACCTACCTTAACCTTGGTTTCATATTTGCGTCAATGCTATTTATGGAGAAATGTGTCAGCATTGGAGCTGTAAGTTGGTAAAAAATCTTGTCTTGTCATTTTTGTAGACAGACTATACAGTATGTCTAAATGTGGATATTCCTTAGAAATCTACTCTTAGCAACATATTTAAGTATAAACTCACTGACCACTGTATTAGGTTCAGTTTACACTGAGCTGGTTTTCAGCAAATCCATAACATTTTCATTGAGATCCAGCTGTTTGCTTACACTTCTCCAGTGATCACAATCTCTGTTCTATGCGCACACTGCAGATAACAGTAAAGAAAGGTGAATATCTTTGTATTGTGTGTGATGCTTAACACTTCCAGTTTAACACGTCTTCTGATACACAATGCATTTGTCTTACATGAGTACTTGTTTCGTCAAGATGCACTTTATGTTTAATAGAGATACTGAAAGGATCCATGTGGCACATGCAAGTTTTAATGACATGCAAAAATCACAGCGCCATAAAAGAGCTCTGTGCCAAGTGTTGTGTGCTTGGTCACATAACACTGCCATGTTGCTGCCATGTTTTATTCAGAAATGCGCTCCACTAACAGTGTTGATATTTTACTTCTACTAGTCCGCTTCTATTATCTGGTTTTTGTATCTGCAGGAGACATGAAACTTTTAGGAACATTTATCTCTCACAGTAAGGAATTATGTGTATTTATGCAGTTCACTAATTAAATACTATAATAGTAAGACTGTCAAATGGCTAAAATCACATTGTTGTCCACGGAGGTGGCAGTATGCAGAAAGGTGTGAGGTGCTTTCTGTGATTGTTTCATAAAAGTAAAACAGAGGATACAGGAAGGGAGAGGGAACCCCAGCGGGTATTGGTGTGATGTATATTGAAAATGGAGGGGTGTCCCCCAGGTAGTCTGTGCCGTTGTATGAAAAGTGTGTGAGAAAACAAATAATCCACATCCACATGGCTGCTCATCGACGTTCGGCTTTTGGAAGAAGTAAGTGGAAGCCTTAAGGTTTTGTGTCAGTGGTTCAAGTTGGAGGTGGTGCTGTTAGGCTGTGGGTAATATCTTGCAGTCCTTAATACTAACTGAGCATTGTTTAGGAACCACAGCCTGGAGTATTATTGCTGAGTAGGTCACCAGTCCTTGACACACAACTACTGAAGTCAAGATCTTCAATCATAGGGTGAGGAGCATTATGAGAAAAATGAGGTTTCATCCCATAATGACTTGGGATGTACTTTGTGGGAATACAGTACAACAAAAACAGCTCTGGTAACCCACTATGCGCCACAAAGCACTGAATACTTGTAGCTGCTTGCTAATGAAGGCACATGTACAGGCAGGCTCATCTTGTTCTTGCCCAGGAAAATCTAAAGGATTTAGTAAAGTTTTGGGTCATAATGATGCCAAAACTGAGGTCTTTGGCATCAAGCCAATCTGATGTGTTTGGAGGAAGAGAAAGGTGTTAGACCAAGAGAACACCCTCACCGCAGGCAGTGACAACATTATGCTTTGAGATGACTTTTTCTGTTAAGGGTACATGTTAACTTCACCTCAAATGATGGGGCGATGTATTGCAAAAATTTATTTTCAATATTTTTTTAAGTATTCTGTCTTTAGGTTCTAGTGTGTTCCATTCTCAAGGCAATATCTAATATCTCCTTACCTAATGTGTTTAAAAAGGACTACCAGGTTCTCAGAACCAACCAAAGCTTCATTTCCCTTGGCCCCCTAAAACTGCATTTGTTCCCCCTTGTCTGTGATTTTTGAGTACAGTGAACACATCTATTTGTCTATAGAGGTGAGGATAAACAGCCATTTTCTTTAATGATTGTTCTCCTGTTTTTGTTAGTTTATTATGGTTTTTTGGTTTATTTTCAGATTGAGTTTTGTTGAACAATTTTCTCTGTTTATATATAAATAGCAAGTTTCCTAATTATTTGGTGAGTGTATTTTTCTTTTATTTAATGCTACAGCCCACCACCCTGATGCTGGGCATGATGGATGAGACTCCATCGTGCATCCTTTGGTATGCAACAGACTATTGACCTTTATAATCACAAACTTCAGACAAAAATATGCCATTGAAACATAAAAAAAATGTAGTTCTGACATTTTGTCATTCTAATTTATAGATATTCCATGTTAAAATGCTGTATGTGCATGTTTTGGCTCTGGTGCAGAGCATCACAGATCATTATAATTATCTTGGATACCCACGTGTCTAAACCTTTGCTGCCACAATCACTGTTTATCAAGTCTACCAAGTACATGAGCAGCCATTATGGCACTAATTGCCCAAGAGCTCACTTTTCCACCGACCTGAGGGGTTATGTACGACAATGTGCTTTGAGAGTCATTTGTCTTGTCATGAATTAAACTATGGTACACCTTTCAAGACTGCAGTGAAACACCAATGTTCCTCTCCATTTATAAATAATTTATTTGTGGGGATTTTAAAGCTCCAAGACATTTTACTCAAAGACATTTTTAACTTTGTTGGATTGTGGGGAATCAAGCACATAATCCTCAAACCAATGTTTCATTTCATTATTTGTTTTCATGCTCATTTTAACTTATTTCTGACCAGATTTTATTTATCAAACTTAAATTACTCCATCAAAGAACCAAATCATATTACTAATCAGATTTTTACTAGTATACACATACAATCACATCAACTTCTTGTGTACAGTGCAATTTTAGCAGCAGATATGCCATCATCTCATTGACTGGTAAAGTTGGAGTTATTGTTTTATAGTCTAAATGCTAAATGAGTTCAGATTTTACCAGAGATGTACCAATCCCATATTAATATCTGTATCAGTCCCAATACTGAAAAAAAATTCTAGATTGGGTATTGGTGAAAGTGTACCTGATCCATAAGGGTAAAGTCAGTCTAAATCTATGATTTCTGCTCTGAGCAACATCATAAGTCATTATTTACTTTATATTACACTTAGAAATTCTAAATGAATTGAACCATTTGAAAGAAGATTTGTTTCAGTTTATTTTTCCATGTTTGACCAAGCAGTCAATGTATCTTTGTCAATTTTAGGTTGCCTGTTATACTAATCCAAATTGCACTGACTGAACAAGTTACAGTTGTGTTGATTTTACATGTTTGACCAAGCTTGTGAAGTTATCGGTGTATGTAAGTGTGTTGTACTGGTGCAGTTATCAAATAAATTTGTAATTCAACATGTTTATGACTGTGTTTAAAAAAAAAAAGTTTAAATTGAATTCAGCACTGTTTTCCCATATCGCATAAATACCGGTTGATACTAAACCTCAGATATCTGAGGTATCTGTGAATAGGTATTGGAAGTGAACAGAGTGGATCAGTGCATCCCTAGATTTTACTTAGTAAACTGGAACTAGCCCCTGATATCAGGCAGATATAATATGTACATCCCAGCCAAACCTTATGGATCATATCCAATCGTTTAAAACATCGACAGAGTGCACACCTCCAACAAGAAATCATTTCCCAATAGACAGAAAAGCTTTAACTTAAAACATCATAGTTATTTACTCTTTATCATAAAGCTCCAAAATTACATTTTTATCATTTTAAATATTTCCTTTATTTGGGAAAACACTGTGTTACACTGTGTGCAAAATATGAATTATTGTGAATAACAAAGAACTCTAAAAACAATTAAACCCTCAGGAATAAAAATCTCCTAGGAACACTACAAGACCAGGAACAGATATTTTTGCAGTTTATAATATTTTGATTTTGAGAACATAATATCCTCGTGATTTAGTGAAGAATAATGTGTTTTTTAATAAAAATAAAAGTCCACAGGGATTTCATGACATTGTAGCAATACCAAATTCAATCAGCTTACTATGATTACTTTAAATCATTTTGAAAATGTGAAAATTTCCAGTTTTACATGTCTTTTTGCTGTACACTATCTACCTTCTATTATTTTGAAGAAATTAAAATTAAGTAGTGTTGGGGAAAATAACAAATAAGGATGAGTCATTTCTTCACTGTCTTCTGTCACTGTCATCACATTAAAAATGGTTGATGCTGCTTTGCTAATCGCAATGAAGAAGAGAAGAGAAGAAATGGCTGCGTGACAGATGGAGGGCTTTCCCCAGATGTGTTTTGCATACATTCAGGAAGGTTGAATTAAATTTAAACAGCCCTGGTTTTCATTTTGAGACCAAAAAGACATGAACGCAGCCCTGTGCGCCTTGATGCAGGAGGTTAATGTGTGTCTGTACTCAGTTGTCAAATGTAATTGAAGGGAACAGCTTAAGAAAATGAGGTGGCGAGGATGAGGCCTTTAATTAGATCAAGATCATGGACAGAAATGAATTAGAATCACCGCTCTCATTACCCACAGCAAAACTGGAGCAGCGTAGCAGTGAATACATAGGAAAACTTTCATATCCCTGAGACACAGTTACCATGTAAATTGAGATTTTAAATAGGAATGGCTTGTTTATCTCATTACTTATCTAGGATATATGAGCAAACCCATGGTTTTATTTGTATTAATCTGCGTATTTCCACACCCTGGTTACATGTTTTCTCTCATAAACTCAGAGGTCTCATTATTTCTAAATATTGTTCTGTTTGTTAAAGGTTCAATAAGTTTAGCTGCAGAAAACTACATGGAACACTAGAGCCATCTGGTGGTAAGGTAGCTAGAACGTACAAGGAGCAAATAAAGTTAAAAAAACATGTTTACAGTTGTATCGAATTAGAAACTAATCACATAAGAAGTTTTTTCAATGATTCAGTTCAAGTCAAAACCATAAAGATTCTTTACATTCAGGAGGATGAATCTCAAGCATTTGTTTATGTTACTTACAATCATTAAAGTTTATAGCTAATAAAAACAAAAATAAATAAATTTAATAGGGAATTAGAATATTACATATGACCAATAAAAAACATTTTATGAGGAGGCACGGAAAGTGTTTTTATTTATAGAAATTTAGGTCATCACATATTGAAATAGCCTTTATGATTCTCACCACACTCGTACAAATGGAAAGAAAACAAATTTGTCCTTGACTGAGAAGTTTAGGAAAGGTAACAATATGTTCATATGTTTGAAACTGGAGGAAACTGTTACTCAAAAACAAGACAGTCAGTTTTTCTGTTTGTTAGAAAGCAACAACAAACAGGGTTATGCTTTACAAACATGATAAAATGGAGAGGTTTGGATAAGTTTGGACACTTTTTGTCCTCTTTTGCAGCAAACAAGTAGGTCAGTAGGTATTTTTAATGTCAATATATGCTGAAATATTTATTGCCAATTCACATTAAATAAGAATATTATAAAATAAGAATTTTACTTATTATGATAAGTAGCAAAACATTTTAATAAGGAAATGTGGGCCTTTAAAGTATGTTCTTGTACACTTGATACTTGATTTGGGCTCCTTTAACATGAATTACTGCATTAATGCTGTTTGGCAAGAATGATTGATCTGTAGTTCTGCTAAGATATTAAGGAAGGCAGGGTTGCCTTTGAATATAGCTTTATAGCTGCAATGTTGGGTATTGCCATTTTCATCTTCAATGAATGTTATTAGCATCACATTTACAATAAATTGCAATTATTTGATATGAATGCATGTATTATTTGTACATTGCAGGAGAACTGGTGGGTCTTGATAATGGGACCAACCAGGTATATTAACTATGAAAACGAGTATTGCTTTTTAGCAGTTCAGAGAATTAAACATTCCACTTGTATGTTAGTGCATGTATATCAGTTCTGTCATCTGCCTCCTTTTGACATGGTTTGCTTGGTTAACTTTTCCAAACCCTTCTGAATGTTTATGGTTTTTAGTGGTAGCCAACATTAGATGTCATTGGAGCAGGTAATGAAGTAAGAATGGATTTTAGTAGATGATGATGATGTGTTGTCTTAAGTGTGTGTTGTAGAGGCAAGTAGTTTTCAGCAAAAGGGGCTTCATCATTTCTGATGGCCAACATTTTTTCCCTCGACATTGAGCAGAAACCCAGTTTTGCCAAGTCAAAATGTCACGTTTAGTGTCTACTCCCTTGGTTCACTCTATGATTTGATACTAGGATGTTGTTTTTAGCGAGTTAGAGAAATTGAGGTTTTCAATCAAATATGAAAGCGAGTATGCTGCCCGGAGCGATGGAAGATATCTGCAGCATTCAGCAAAAGGGGCTTGAAACCATTGTACCTGCACAAATGGATGTGTCAGTGAAGCAGAACAACAAGTCATTTTCAAGAGACTAAAGCAAAATCGGAGGGTATAATAATGGATTTGTTGAACGGACGCTGTAAAGTAACCCTTTTCTTTCAGGTTGTCCATGTTCACATCAATGTGAAAGAAGACAAAGAAACACGCAATATACCTGATTTATATTAAAGATGGTAACTCTTAGTGTTATGCAACAATTCTTCGTTTCCTAGAATGGACTGTAAAATTTATTTCAACTTTAAAAACTGCACCAGACAAGCATTACACTCTCATAAACCAAGTCAGATAATGAACTGCCTGTGGCAGTTCTCTTCATAAACCATACTTCAAACCTCCTCTGACAGCATTATGTTTCCAGTGCCCCAAACTGCATTCTGTTCTCTTCCAATCAGTAGGAAGATCTAATAAAGCATCTGTGTTCCTTGCATATCTGTGGCTTAAACTGTTGTTTTGTGCTAGCAGCTCAGCTGGGAGAAACAGTGGGGCACAATGAGAGCATGTCATTACAAAGATGCTATGACACTTCCAGTTCAAAGTGAAGATAGGAATTTTTTGCAGCATCCATGTTAGCTTGAAATCACAGGTAGGGCTCCAGCAACCTCACATTGGGTGTAATCAAGGAACATGAGAATATAGTACATAATTAGTTTATCAATACTGTAAAGAACAGTAGTTGCAGGGAATCTGTGTCCATGTTGTCTCCTCAGCTTATAGAGTGTTGCTGCTGCAGGATGATCAGAGAGTTCTTAATAATTTGTGTCTGAACATCCCTGTGAAAATGAGCCCCAGAAAAAATCCTCCAGAAATGGAACAAATTGGCTGAAAGGTGCATCATTTTTTCTCTTGCCATATGTTTTTGCAGTTGGACACAAACATTTCTCGATTATGTGACAGCTTTGTTTCAGTTTCATCACTGGGAGTTGTTATACGCGAAGGATGCTCACTTCTCAAAGTAAAAGACCATCCTTACAGTAATACTCATCATATTGTCACTTCCCATACTGCTGATTAGACCTCAACAGTGTTTCTTACTGTAAACAATGTGCTTCTGTTTCCAGGTCTGTCTCTTGGTGTGTGATCCCAGCCTCGGTGGGAAAACACACAAAGTTATCAGACTCCTAATTTTTTGTTATACAGGCCTTAGCACATTTGGCCCTCACCATTAATCAAAACTAGAAGAAAAGAGTTGCAAATGTTTAATCCTTTTTTTAACAAGGCGAACCTTGACCCCTCAGGTGTCTTATTAAACCTGAAAAAATTCTTCATGCATGCCAGTGTTTATGCACCAGCTTACCTGTTGGCATGTTGTTGTACGTTCAAACGTCTATGGTACATTGAATCTGCTGACTAACTGGGCCAAACTGGGAAGCAGCTTTCAACAGCAGAACCAAATAATTCTGAACACTACTCTTTTCAGTCTTAAGATTTAGGTGATACAGTTCTCTGGCATTACAAAAACATCCCTATAAATACAGACAAGTTTGTGGTTGTAACGTTACAAACCTTTTCACATTTTACTGAGCATAAATGGGTTTTTTTTGTGGGCACTCCTCTGTCTTAAATGAACTCAGGCACAAAAGCATTTGTGGTTTTTACATTCATTTGGTCCTTGCCTCACAAGCTTTAATTCCATACCTGCAAACATAGCAAAACATTTTCAGTATTATATTTTGGATTGTACTGTACTGTTGAGAAACTCTCCCTGTTCTTTGCATTTTACATTATGAAGCATTTGAAAATAAAATTGTTACTTTGAAATTTGAAGCAACAGCTTAATGTTTCAGGGAACCAGCCTTTAACTGTCACCAATTGTCCCTCTCCCCTCAAGCCACAGGCCATTTGCAACGGTTTCTGTGATGGGACAAATTGGGAAAATCAAGAACTTTAGAGTTGCACTTTCACAGCATGCACATGGCTTTTTCTTGAAATTTCAGCAAGACTTTCTATCATGCAGCTTTTCTAACCATTATATCACTTCAGTCACGACTCTTAGTCCCACAGCATTCAACCTCTTATCTCCTGCAGCACTACATCCGTCCATCTTCTCTTAGTCCATCCACATATGCCAAACATTTAATTTTCTAGTCTCAAAGGGCGCTGGAAAGTAAGGACAGCCAGTTATCTATGAGAAAGAGAAGATAGTGTCAGGATCTGTGTTTTCTGTGTTCATTTAGAGTTTTTTGTGTCCTTGCGTCTCTTCGTTGTCCTGTCCTCCCCTTGATTGTTCCCAGGTGTGTCTCGTCTCTGTGATTACCCTCCCGTGTATTTAACTCCACCTGTGTCCCTTGTTCCTCGTCGGGTCCTCGTCTATTCGTTGTCAGTGTGTCCTTGTGCCTGCTTCTTGTTACTGGACTTATTTTCATTAAAGAAACATCATATTCATCATACCTGGGTCTACAGCGTCTGCCTCACCAACCCGCACCACACCTCATGACAGTAGGACCCGACCAGACCGAACGGTGAGGCACGCTATTCTTACTTTCCACCATGGACCCGGAGGAGTTAAGGGAGCTGACGGAAACGATCAGAGAGTACGAGGAGGCAATGGCCAAGCCGTACGCTGCCATCCGACGCCTCGGTTTCGCCATCCGCTTGGGACTGCTGCTGGACTACTGGGTTCCTCGCTTTCCGCACCCGGGGTTGGTGGAGTTGCAGAGGGAGGCAGAGTGGGAGCGTATGGCGGCTCTAGCCGTCATGGCTGGCGAACCTCTGCCTCCCAAGCCGCACAGTTTCTCCACCAGCCCAGATCCTGCTCCAGTTCCGGGACCAGCACCTCCAGCAGGCGCACCCCAGGCCGCCCGGAGACAGCGACGTGAGCCGCCGGTGGACCCGGCCCCTCGTCGCCTTCCGGAGCTGTCACCTCCGCAGCCGGTTCCAAGGCTTCGCTGCGGCTCGCCTCCGCGGCCGGTTCCAAGGCTTCGCTCTGGCGCACCCGAGGCCGAGTCAGCCGGCGTTCCAGCCGGCGCACCCGAGGCCGAGTCAGCCGGCGTTCCAGCCGGCGCACCCGAGGCCGAGTCAGCCGGCGTTCCAGCCGGCGCACCCGAGGCCGAGTCAGCCGGCGTTCCAGCCGGCGCACCCGAGGCCGAGTCAGCCGGCGTTCCAGCCGGCGCACCCGAGGCCGAGTCAGCCGGCGTTCCAGCCGGCGCACCCGAGGCCGAGTCAGCCGGCGTTCCAGCCGGCGCACCCGAGGCCGAGTCAGCCGGCGTTCCAGCCGGCGCACCCGAGGCCGAATCAGCCGGCGTTCCAGCCGGCGCACCCGAGGCCGAATCAGCCGGCGTTCCAGCCGGCGCACCCGAGGCCGAATCAGCCGGCGTTCCAGCCGGCGTTCCTTCCGAGACTCCCAGTGTTCCTTCCGAGACTCCCAGTGTTCCTTCCGAGACCCAGACCCCCAGCGCTCCGACTCAGACTCCCTGTGTTCCTCCAGAGACTCCCTGTGTTCCTACCGAGACCCAGACCCTCTACGTTCCTTCCGAGACCCCGACTCCCGAGACCCTCTACGTTCCCTCCGAGACCCCGACTCCCGAGACCCTCTGCGTTCCACCCGAGACCCTGACCTCCTGCGTTCCACCCGAGACCCTGACCTCCTGCGTTCCACCCGAGACCCTGACCTCCTGCGTTCCACCCGAGACCCTGACCTCCTGCGTTCCACCCGAGACCGAGACTCCCTGTGTTCCACCCGAGACCGAGACTCCCTGCGTTCCACCCGAGACCGAGACTCCCTGCGTTCCACCCGAGACCGAGACTCCCTGCGTTCCACCCGAGACCGAGACTCCCTGCGTTCCGACCGAGACCCCCTGTGCTCCACCAGAGACCCTGCCTCGGGGGGCTCGTCGTCGCCGGCTGTGGGCGGCCCCCGGGACTCATCGCCACCTCCAGCGCCGCGGACGGCCGCCGGACCGCCTCCGTGGTTCCCGCCTCCAGCGCCGCGGACGGCCGCCGGACCGCCTCCGTGGTTCCCGCCTCCAGCGCCGCGGACGGCCGCCGGACCGCCTCCGTGGTTCCCGCCTCCAGCGCCGCGGACGGCCGCCGGACCGCCTCCGTGGTTCCCGCCTCCAGCGCCGCGGACGGCCGCCGGACCGCCTCCGTGGTTCCCGCCTCCGGGGTTCCCGTCTCCGTGGTTCCCGCCTCCAGCGCCGCGGACGGCCGCCGGACCACCTCCGTGGTTCCCGCCTCCAGCGCCGCGGACGGCCGCCGGACCGCCTCCGTGGTTCCCGCCTCCGTGGTTCCCGCCTCCAGCGCCGCGGACGGCCGCCGGACCGCCTCTGTGGTTCCCGCCTCCAGCGCCGCGGACGACCACCGGACCACCTCCGTGGTTCCCGCCGCCGCGGACGACCACCGGACCACCTCCGTGGTTCCCGCCTCCTTTGCCTCCGCCCACCCTGTGGGTAGTTTTTTGTTTGTTTATGGACTCTTGGCCCTTCTTGTGTTTCCGCCCACGATGGTGGGTAGTTTTTTGTTTTTCTGGACTCTGGCCCCCCGTCCAGCGCCCCTCCGCCCACCCTTGTTGTGGTTTTTTTTTTTTTGGGCGTCTGGTAGCCGCCCTTGAGGGGGGGGTACTGTCAGGATCTGTGTTTTCTGTGTTCATTTAGAGTTTTTTGTGTCCTTGCGTCTCTTCGTTGTCCTGTCCTCCCCTTGATTGTTCCCAGGTGTGTCTCGTCTCTGTGATTACCCTCCCGTGTATTTAACTCCACCTGTGTCCCTTGTTCCTCGTCGGGTCCTCGTCTATTCGTTGTCAGTGTGTCCTTGTGCCTGCTTCTTGTTACTGGACTTATTTTCATTAAAGAAACATCATATTCATCATACCTGGGTCTACAGCGTCTGCCTCACCAACCCGCACCACACCTCATGACAGATAGTAGGTCATTTTAAAATTTCAAATGTATGAGCTCCTCTCACTCGCTGAAAAATATTGTGTTTCCTCCCTTATTTCACACATGCAATACATTTCTCTATTACAATTCAACCATTAGAATTTGAATAGTAGAGCACCCCTGCTTCTGTTTTTACCTAAAAATGTTATTCTTACCATAATGTGACGTGCATAATCACATAGACGGCTGCAGACTTTACAGAGGTCCAACAGTTAATGAATCCCTCCACTAGAAGGGCAAGCCACAAATGGTAATTGTTACAAAGATTGTCTTTTTACAATTTAATTAATGTAAGCATATTACAGAAACAATTAGTGGAAGGATAATATGTGGTGGGGAAAAGTGAATAGGAGCTTAGTTAAAGAAATATTCACCATGGGGTCTGCTGCTGTTGGTCAACTTTGTTTAACAAATTTCAAAGTCAGAGAAACCTTCTGCTGGGAAGCTTTGAAGCTCCCCATGCTTCCTTCTGCAGACAAGCTTAAGGAAATTCTGATTTCATTTTCCAACAAGACTTGGTACCTTCCCATACTGCCAAATATACCAAACATAGTTAATGACTGGCAAACTGGCCTGACATTAACCTCTCAGATGATCTATTGAGTATATTCAACAAAAAGATAAGGGACAAAAGATCCAACATGTTCGTTAATTAAGGAACCTACACTTCCTCAACACCTCAGCAGAGCTACCAGCTGCTTTGTGCAGTACTGTTGACAATATTTGTTATGAAAAGAAACTTTTTGGCCTTGTGTCATATTCTGTTTATTGACAAGAATCATATTGGATTTTTATTAGCCATAAGCCATAAACATTCTAATTAAGCCAAATAACTGTGTTCAATAAATCAATGCAAGCTTCACTGATGACCTAATTTACTGAGGTTCAGCGATTCAATCATCTTTTTGATGACATTCTTCCTCCCATCAACTCTTCACAGCATAGAGAATGAGAAATTCTACAGCACAGGTTAACCTTAAGGCCCCCTCTCATTCCTATCTGTTTAGTTGAAAAACCTGAACTCTGCAGTAGCGCAATGTCAAACCCATTCGCCTTGATCTTATTTCTTATTTGTTACTCAGAAATGAATATAGCTTGTGAAAGATTCTGACTGACAGCATCGAGTCCTATTTGAGCACTCTGACATCTTAATGTCTCCTTAATGTCACTATCATTCTTACTACGCACCTTATTTGCTGTACTCCTTTAAGAGCATAAAATAGGAATCTTGTAGAGTTTCTGTCCTTCATCAGGAAATATCTCATCTGCAATGAAATTATATCAGATTCAGCTCCTTTGGCAGCATCACACAGTGGCTTGTCAGCAACACCAAGCCTTTTGTTTTACCACATAATACATTTAATAGCATTTATGATATTATTTATAAATGACTAAAGTTCATATTCTTGTGGAATTTTAAGGTTTGATTAGCCTAAAAGAGTGATTTAAGAAAAGTAACAGCAAAACAGATCTTGCATGGTGAAAGCTGAACATATGTGTAAAGAAAATAAAGATTTTGACCCATAGATCTCCACCATAATAAACCATCCAGTGGCTCTGTCAATACAACTTTAGTGTGTGCATAGGCTAAGGCCTGTGTGAAAATACTATTCAACTGACGCAACTCACTCTTCACTTCTACAGCAGCTAAACTTTGTTCCAAATACAATCACAACATGTCACACACTACAGAGAAAACTCACTCACCCGTACTGTGACCTGTAAGCCACATATCGAAATTATCCTGACAAAATCCCATTTTTGTCTCTGATAACAGTTTCAGTAGAATGGTTGTGAAAACAAATAATTTCTCTTCAAAATGTTACAAGAGATAGACAATTGTTAAAATGCATCAGACAGTACTGCCTGATTTGAACACTTCTTTTACAGACTGCATGATTTTTCACTCTTGGGCAGTCCAGGTGCTCCTGTTGCATAACTGTGATAAGAACCAAGCACCAGCAGTGTTTTTCAAAGGTATTGCCTCCTTAGCTAATATCAGTAACATACAGACAGTGACATATATCCATTTTCATGAGCAGATTGATTATGCAATTTCCTCCCAAAGTAAAATCAATTCTTTAATGTTTAAGGAAAGATAATGGTCCTTTTTATTTGAATTAATCTTACCATTTTTTCTTTTTAGGTTATCATAAATATTAAGAGAAGTGGTTAATATTTATGACGTACTCAGATCTTAGATCTCAGATTTGGGACTGAGTTGAATGTGTTGTAGTTACATTTCTGAAAACAAGTGGGCTTTGTAGTTTGTTGTGACACCACATACTATCATCAATGCGAGCCAAAATTAACAATAAATTTTACTTTAATTTTTATTTTATAATAAATATTTTACATGTATTGTGCAAGCCATTGATTTCATTAGTTGCAAACAGCAAAAAGTGCAATAAAGCAACACAAAACTGTGTTTTCGACTAAATTTTATAGAAACTGAGCTCAGGACTGCTCAAGGATGGCTGACATTTTCATTCAGAATCAGTATTCTTGCTTCCAGATTTTTACTTGGAAAATCTTATTTCCAGGTAAAAAGAGAAAGTGATTTTATACTGTTACACCATTAACACTCATGAACATGCAAGACAACAACTTTTGAACAACTATTCACACTATAGACTACTACATATGAATGATTTGGATATTATTTTGACACCTATGCACTGAATGGAAAACTTGTTCATAAAAAATAAATGGTAAGTGGACAGAATGTATTCTACATTTACACACCAACATTCAGCTCAGTAGGCAACCTAGGATGAAGTGCCTTGCCCAGAGGCACACCTACAAACTTCCAAATGCTAGACAACTTCTGCACTCAGTAAAGTACAGTCACCTTGAATTTTGTTCAGAAAAGATAATTATGTGTTATTCACATACCCACCCAACCTAACCTAACCAGGTGCACTCTACATAACCATGCACAGGTAAACTGGAAAGGTAGTGCACACCCCCAATTCATTAATACAAATGAAAATCTATGAAAGGATATACCTCTGGGGCTCAAATACACTGCTTTTCATATTTACACAGCACTTAAAATCACTTTCCCTTTGACATTAATGCATTTATTCTCTAATGACATAAATATGGTTAATTGTCTCCACTTAAAGAATTTAAAGTTGTTCAACCATCTAAGAAGCTATGAGGAAAACCTTATTTTTCCTGTTAGTGTACAACTATAAGTAAAAAAGCTGTGCCACACATGAGAGCTGTTTGCACATGGGGATCGTTTTTATTATTATTATTTTAATTTAAATCCTCCTACTTATCTTTGAATCTTACTGTATTTGTTTTTGTGCAGGGGTGTGTTCGGGCATGCAACTGGCAGTGGGAGAGTCTGCTCACAACATTCTTAGATGGGAAGGTGAGGCTAAGACCATGTGAAGGAAAAGTTTTAAAGTAAACATTTTGTTCTACTTTTTAAAAATTCATTGGTGACACAGAGAAGCTGTTGGGATACAGAGTTGATCTCACTTTCACTTGTTGTTTACTGATGCCAAATCCACTGAACTTAACCCAGAAACCAAACACCCTGTGGTATGCTGTCTTCTTTTTCACACCGTGCTCATATTACATTATGTCAGCAGGGAAGGCTTGGCGTTCTATTTGATCTTGACAGGTGAATGACATGCCAGAGCACAGCCCGGGAAAAATGGGAGGGAGTGTGAGATTTAGAAAGAGGGCAACCATTTCAAATCCAACTGTGTAGTTAAATTTAGTTTATTTAAGGGTCCCCATTAGTTGCTACCATAGTAGAGTTATTCATGTGGTCTACACTACAAGCATTACAGAAAAATTCCAATATTACATACATTAAAAAAAACACCACAGAAAAGCCTAAGACACAAAAGTACACGCTGAAAGAACAGAAGTATAAATCGATAAGCATATTTTCAAAGAATGTTAAATGAATAATAACACTACATAAAATCAACACACACATTCAATTCAATATTATTTCATAATTGCATTATAGATTTTTAAGATTCTTTTTAAACCTTTCATGATCACCAATCAATGTAATTTCAGAAGCCAACATGTTCCAATATTAAGTATACTGAATATGTTTCTGCATTAAAATCCCAGGTTATCTTCCCCCATTTTGCAGTGATTTTTTGTTGTTGGAGGAAAACTATAAAGAGATGGAGAATATATTGAAGAGAGACAGACACAGATTTCAGTTAAACACTAAAAAATGGCTCTAAAGGTTTTCGCATCACTATGAATAACAATTTATGTATAAAATATATTGTTTAAACATGAAAAGATATTTTGGAGTTTCATATCCTTACCAGGCATTTTTCAGAAATTGTTTATATTGTACAAAACAAGAACCACTTCTCCAAAATGCTTTTGCTCGTTGAAATCTTCTGTCATTGAAGGTAAATTCAGAGCTGCAGTACCACTTTGAAAAAAAGGACTTCATTTTGGTGGCCAGGATGTACAGTAAGAAAGAGTGGAGGTCATTGAGTTAGAGCATGAGGAGATGATAATAAATAAAGGTCTTTTTTCCTGCTATTATGAGTCATGATGCTTTTGAAAAATCTTATAGACGCCACCATGTACCTGCATGGTTCAGTCATATTTGTGGTGTAATGAATCATGTTGTAATAATTTCCTTAATGCTCTCCCTTATTTTTCAGGTAATCGTTATTTTCTTGGAATTTCATTCAGATTTTACATTTTGCCCCATGAAACTCTCTGCTCCATCTAAGTCTTACATAGGCTGTAGGAAAACCTCAGAGCTACCTGTCTTATGGCCTTTGCTTTTTTTAAATGGTAAAAAAGTATTGTGAATACCTGAATGAATAATGAATACCTAAGTAAATTAGATTTTTGCTGTGCTAAAGCAGTTTTAAAAGGCATACATCACAATTTTTACAACTTTTCCTTTTAAGTTCTACTTTGTGCTTATTGCTTATAACAGTTATTTTCACTACCACAAATACGTAAAATAAAATTAAAAGAAAGAAAACAGGCAGTCCATAAAACAATGATCACTCATGAAGAAGGTAATGATAGCAAAGTCTTGATTATGGTTCATATGGATCAAATTTATGAGGCAATTTTTTCCAATGAGGAAGTAAGAGAAATGTGTTCAAAGCACGGAAGCTTGGAAATCCACTGGTCTGGACCCAAAGATTTAAAAGGGCTATTTAACCTGTCTTTAATTCATCAGAGTGAGGGGGAAACAGCTGTATTAAAAAGAATTATGGCAGCATTCAGATAGATTTCGCAATTTATGTTCTGGTTCTGACAAGTGTCGATCTGATGTGAAGAGCCAACCTGTTTTTCAACTGTCACCAAAATACTCTATTAGGAGCCAACACACACTCCATAATGGAACTGTGGCTATGAGTTACTGTACATTAGCCTGGGAACCATATATGTTGGTATCACCTATGAACTTAGCGCTAATTTCATCCACTATGAATTACATCAATCTTGGCACAAATGAATACATACAATGTCAATGTCAAATTTATTTATATAGAACTTTAAAAACTGGTGTAAAACTGCACCAAAGTGCTGTACAAAAACAATAATAAAGTAAGTTGATGAAAAGAAAAAGAGAAATACTACAAGAAAAAAAATCTATATGTATTGTTAAAATAATAAGAGTAATAATAATACAGCTAACTGTTCCTATATATAATCAGTGGTGTTTTATTTCTAAGGGTAAAACTATAGTAAAATGATATAGATGGTAAGTCCAGGTCCAGGTCCAGGTCCAGGTCCTACTGTGAAACATTGCTATCCCTTCTGCAGATCATCTCTTCCAGCCTCATTATGGGCTTGACTTCTCATAGCAATACATTTTGTCATGATTTGTTTGGTAAAATATTCTGAAAGTCATTGATTAATGCTATGTGTGCAATTTCACAGGAAGAGCTCAAAATAAACATTGTTTATGCTAATATTTTTTTGAAGTTTAACTCTACATGCCATACATTGTTATCACAGAAATTTCAATGGCTCCACACCCTGTAGCATCAGAATCACCTTCAGGGCTGGTTGGTCAGAGCTCTAAGTGTAAGCATAAGTGACTGGTATCACATGATGTATGATGCCTGGTGGATATGATTGGATCTGAGGAGTGCATGGATCGAGGCACTTGATCAAAATAGGTATGAATCAAAAGACGATAAGCTAATGGAGAATTTGGCTCAAAGAGCATAAGAAATTTATTTGTAAATGGTGATATTCTAAATGAAAACGTACGTACTTCTGGCTGGTACATGGACCACTGCCATCTGCAATGTTATGATTTATAGGAGATTTGGCTTTAAAATATAATTTTTGCTTGATAAGTTCAAGGAGAATTCTTTTTTCTTCTAATTTTCTACTGTTCTTTCCCAGCTTACTATAGTTTACATGCTTCTTCTCGGCTTTATGTGCTGCAGCATTTTCAGCGGGAGTTCAGCAGATCTGATCTTGATGTATTTTCCCTCTTTGGGATCAATAAACATCTTCCTAATGTTTATTATTTAAAATGTAATTTCTGGAATGATGTGACTGGGTGTGGTTGGGATCTCCTCTATTTAGTTTATCAAGCTTGTTTGAGGCTATAGTGACACAGAATGGAGAAATAACTTCATTACACGGATTTAGCAGCACTTTTATTCAAAACCACTAAGAAATAAGAAATTTCTAAAGAAGCTGTAATAAATTTGGTTCGAATAGGACAAAAAACTTAGCATCTTTATGTTATAAACCTGGAATGAAATTCAGCTAGTAAATTATATATTTCAAGATGTTAGTTTTCACCAATACATTTATCTGCTGGTACTGAAAAATTGCTTTTGTATAATTTATGCCTAAGTTATAAACATGTCTGCACATTTACATTTATTTTGTTCTCCTCCATATATGAACTTCTAAAGTTGATCTGAAGTTTAAAGATGATCTCAGCAACTTTTAATTATAATCCCAATAACTTGAAATTGTGCCCACTTCTATCATTTGCAAGTTACAACATGATTATATCAAGGTTACAGATAAGAATTTAATGCAAATTTTATGAAATGTAAGCCTAATTGACCTTTGGGTAAAGTAATAACCATGATGGATGTATCTATACATTTAGAGCTTAATTGCTTAATAAATGGATAGACATAGGGCTGAATTAAAAGAGCAATGAGTGTTGACGTTAATGTCTATTAACACCGCAATACTTTATCACTGTAGACACCATGAAATGATCAGTGACAAGTACAACTGCTATTTTCCTTATTTCACAACTTTTTTTTTTCTTTCATTTCAGGGAAACTTACTGCAACTGCAACATTTTCAAAACTCTGGAAGTGGATGTGATGAGCTGTTAATTTACATTTTTCAGTTTTGGACAACCCCAATCCAGAAAAATCTGGATAATTTTTCTAAATTTATGCAGCTGAAGAACATTTCTATTTCTTTTTCTCTTAAATCATTTTTAGGGGCAGAAATAGCATAAGTGGATGGAGAACAGGTTATTGAATGCGGGCAAAGGAACAGGCAATGCAGCAGACATAATCACTTAAGGGATAATGGAAGAATCCAGCAAAGAGGCAATAAAAAATCTAGGAGTTTAAAAACAGGGGAGAGCGACGGTAGGGAAGAGGCAGGTGGTTGATTACTAACAGGTTACAGCTGGGATAGGAGGTAAACGGGTAGTCTGCGGGAAAGGGGCTGATTACCTCTATGAACTCAACTGAGACACAAAGAAACTACAAATCAAAAAGAACAGCACTGATCTAAAAAACTGAATCCAGTGAAGAACAGAACACAATAAAAAATACTTAAACTGAATTTCAAGGGAATTAATGTAGATGACAAAATCTTTGAGGCAATCATAAATACAGGCATAGAACAGAATATGGCAAAACCTACTGAATATAGCAAAACAGAAAAAAAAGACATGCTTCAAACAAAAACAAAAATGAAACCAAACAGAAGGATCATAACAACCTTCTGAGTTATGATCAAAGAGCGCAGCAAAGATAAGGCATGTAAAACCAAAGTCAATGCTTTTGGGTGTAAATTATAAACTCAGAGCTACAATGAATAGTAGGTCTGGCTGTATTTAGATAAAATTATGCTCTTGTGATAAAAGTTGTGTATGTAGTGTTTTGCCCTTTTCAGGCGACATTAGTCACCTTGGAATCAACAACTCAGAAATTAACTGCTTCCTAGGGCAATGTTAATCAATGCAATTAAGCTAAAACTTCCATTTAATCTCAGAATGACTACTTTAGTAAATGGGTTTTTGTTGTTGCTGTTGTTTGTGATAACATAAACTCACATAATCGTCTATAATAACCTTTAAATGTATCTGCAATAAAATGTGTTTAGTGTGCAATAATGCTGTTATCTTTCCCAACATGATGTCCATCATCACTTTATTTTTGAAACATTGTTAGTCCTCCCAAGCAGTTGAAGAGGCAAGCACATTAACGAAGAACAAAAGTTAGAATAAAATATGTGTGTTTTTATAGGAGCATCCAGAGTTTTAGAAAACTAAATAAAATAAAAGCTGTAAGGGAGCAGACTTAAACAAGGGCAAAATGTGTTCAAAAATTAGAAAAGGTTTCAATTTAATAATTCCAAAAAATAGTTAACAATACATAAAGTTTCAATGAAAAAATAAGTCAAAGGACAAATAACAAATTTGGGTCCAAAACAACTGAGGTCAACTGAACACAAACAAAACTGACCTGCAAACAAAGAACAAAAGGCTGCTTAAATGGGGGTGGAGTAACCAAAATCTACCACATGAGGGAGGCACAACACAACAAAGGAACAAAAATTACAAAATTAGCTAAAGTAATATGTAAAACAAATAAAGGAAAACCAACTTTAGCTTAGCACAGATAATAAGTGACTATTAAAGTGGCAAAATAAATAACTAAAGTCGATTTTAAACCAAGTCCGCCCCCTAAGTCGTTTAGAAAAAGAAATGGTATGCTCCAGGCTTCCTTCTCCATCTGGTCTGGATTTGCAGCACCTCAAACAAAAGAACAAGTGTGAGTAAACCATTCAGACAAATATTAACTAAAGTGTGCACCCATTAGAAAATGTGTCTAAATAAAATGACTGACTTAAACATAATGTAAGCTAAAACTAATAATGTAAATTAAGAAAAATAAACACTTAACACTGTGGTGGTTCAAGCTTTATTTCCACCTCAAAGGGAAAGGAGCTTGATTTTTTTTTTCTCAGATTATCTGTCTCCTACCATACTATCAAGTCATAGTGACAGTTTCAACAAATATGTAAAAAAAAATCTATATATACTTTCTTCCATACGTTACATGCAGCAGCTTTAAGTTCCATAAAAATGCTTGGTGGCAGCCCTCCATGAACAGACAGATTCTTTAGAATGAGCTCTGGTGGCTCATTCTATCTTGTGGCATAAGTAAAGGTTATGCATACACCTTTGTCGATGCACAAAGGTGTATGCATAAATTGTTTTTATGTGCAAAATTCAAAATTTCTGATAACCTGAATTTTGGATTTTTGTTCACTCTTCTAAATTTACAATTAAATTAATTGTAAAGGATTATTAATGAAGTGTCCTTATAAATGTGAGCTGAGTCGCTTTATGCCTTTTGCAGCATCAAGTTTATCCTCAGCTTTTCTCAGGGGAATTGAAGCCCCATTGTTATCAACTTCCCTTTTTTGGTAGCAATGTACACTCCAAATGCAAGATCATAAAAATAAGTATAACAGCTGCAAACTGTGTGGGCAAAGACAATCCAATGCTCATACTCACTTTTATGTTTCCTCATGACATACATATGTATTTTTATCAACAGGAAACTGTAGATTTCCTTTACATAGTGTCACACACTACTTCAGAGTCCTCCCACATATATCCCTCCCTTTCCAAAATGGCCCTCCCTGTGTCCTTGCACTTCGCCCCTCCCTTTATCAAGTATCAACAGGCAAACTTTAAAAGTCCACACCCCTGCGCAACTACTCTTACGCACATGCTAGTAGCATTTACTTTCAGCACCTTAGATGAGAACTGTAGTGTTCCTGGGGTTATCTATGAGGGAGATTTTGCTGCATTCTGGCTTTGATGAGCCGTCATGAAAAGGTGACTTTCTGGCTACAAAATGCTTTGTATTTTGGGATGGAAATTATCTTAGACTGTACCACTATTTGGAAGATTAATAAGGAGTGGCTGTTTGGGTATTTCTCAACACTTGGAGTGTCAGAGGTAAGGAGTCAGCCTACTTGAAGATGGTGTGGGAGTGATCATCTCTTGCACACACTACTTCTGCTATTCTAATTTTAACATTGACCTCTCTCTTTACCATACATAAACCTTACTGTATTCTATTTGTTCACTTCAAACTTTTACACCTACCGTGTTTGTCTTAGTTGATCATTTCTCACTTCCAGCAACAATGGACCTAACTTTGTGGCAGTACCAGTTCAGGTTCATAATGCTGGGGGACTCCACTGTGGGTAAATCATCCCTCCTGAAGCGATACACCGAGGATTTGTTCCTGGAGTCAATCAACCAAACTGTGGGTGTAGATTTTTACGTTCACTTCCTGGAGGTGGAGCCGGGGGTTCGGGTCAAGCTGCAATTCTGGGACACCGCTGGGCAGGAGAGGTTCAGGTAAGAATCATGTGATTTAACATGTGCAGAAGTTTAGTCAATAGTTCCTCTACACCACAGGTGTCAAACTCCAGTCCTCAAGGGCCGCTGTCCTGCAGTTTTTAGATGTGCCACAGGTACAAAACACTGGAATGAAATGGCTTAATGACCTCCTCCTTGTGTAGATCAGTTCTCCAGAGCCTTAATGACCTAATTATTCTGTTCAGGTGTGGTGCAGCAGAGGCACATCTAAAAGTTGCAGGACACTGGCACTTGAGGACTGGAGTTTGACACTCCTGCTCTACACTGTTAGATGTATGACTATACTCACCAGCCACTTTATAGATACATTGTGCCATTGGCAGGTTGGAGATCCTTTTGTTCTTCCAAACCTCTCTTATTCTTTCTGGCATTTTTTCAACAAGGTGACAGAAACATCCCTCAAAGATTTTAGTTGATATTGTCTCGATAGCATCACACAGTTCCTGCAGCTTTATCACTTGTACATTCATGATGTTAATCTACTGTGTCATCATTTTCCAAACATGCTTTGTTAGGTTGAAATCTGGAGCTTGTGGGGGCGTGTAATGTTCAAGAAACCGGCTTGAGATGAGCTTTGTGACATGGTGCATTATTCTCCTCGAAGCAGCTGCCAGAAGATAGGTTAACTGTGGTCAACGGAGTCAACAATAATATTCAGTTAGACTGTGGTATTTAAACAGTGTCTTGGTAGTACTAATAGTACCCATGTAAATATATCCACCACAGCATGGCAGCACCACCTTCAGTGTGAACTGCTGATACGAAGCAGGTTGGACGAATGCTTTCATGTTGTTTACACCAAAACCTGACCCTACCGGCTGAATGTCACAGCTGAGCCTCATCGGACAAGATATTCTCTACCTCTGTAATGAGTGGTAATTTGAGCTATTGCTACCCTTCTAACCTTTCAAATACAGACTGCCCATTCTCCTCTGACCTCTGAAATTGTCAAGGCATTTTTTTTGTAAACACAATAACCGGTCAGTAGACATTTTTCTCTTTTTCAAGCCATTTACGACAGACCCCCTTTACGGGTTTTCACACACCTGCATGTGTGAAAACCCGAATAGATCAGCAGTTTTTGAAATACTTGTTTAGCAACAAGAATCAAGCCTCAATCAGGGATCCTTCTGCCACATCCTGATGTCAACTCCAGCAAGTTGCCTATATGATATTCCATTTAGATGCCTAAATTAATCAAGTTTCTGCGTTGGGATTTAACAATAGTAAGCAACAAACAGCTATACATATTAAACTTACATATATATATATATATATTCATACATATATAAAACTTCTGTAACCATCAGGCCTGATGGCATGACCCTTCAGTTGTTTTCATTAGATGGTTATCTTGAAAACACTATTCTCATTGTGAAGACCATACAACATCAGGAGTGTATGCAAATACAGTGCCCAAACAAACTACTCCAGCCACTCCACTTGCCTCCAAGCTGTTCATCTGTGTTTGCTTTCAGCCATCACCAGCTCAGTGTGCAATGTGTACAGAAATGCAGTCAGTGCAATTCTTTCACAGGGCACCGTTCTCTTTGCTCAGCATATTTAATGCAAGAAGTAGAAGTAGCCTGTTTCATTCTGTCTCTAAATTAATTATTTCTGTTGTCCAGTTGAATGAACTGTGACAAATTGCTCACTGTGCCTGTTTGTATTTACCTCAGGTCTGCAGTCGAACCAATCAGCTAAAAAAAGATGGAAAAAAAAGGTTGCTTTTAATGAGATGTGTGTTTAATGAAGTAATAAAGTTGCATCGGTGGGAGGATGTCTTACTAAGCCTGTTCTAAAAAACAGTCAGTGACTCATGGGGGATCTACATACCTGTTGATGGTTAAACACAGCAGCTATCAGTTTCCAACAAAGAGAATGATTCTTTTTCCATTCGCTTATCTGAAAGAATTTAACTCGTACAACACAGTTCAGCGGAGAAGGAAATAAGTGAAGGATAATCTGAACTTTGGACTTTCTATTGAAATATTTAAAAGGTTTTTATATGCTAAAAATCTGATGGCCGTCTCTCGCTTATTATCTATATTCTCCCCCCTCTCTCACTTCTCTTCTCAGATCAGTGACCCGTTCTTATTATCGGAACTCTGTCGGAGGCCTGCTGGTGTTTGACATCACCAGTCGGTCATCCTTTGACCATATAAAGGAGTGGCACGCTGAGGTGTGCGAGCGAGTGCAACCACAGAAGGTTCTGTTTGTCCTGGTAGGTCAGAAGATTGACCAGGACACTCACGAGGACAGAGCAGTGAGCCGGGAAGAGGCCCAGAAATTGGCCGGACAGCTGGGGATGCCCTACGTCGAGGCTTCAGCAAAGACAGGACAAAACGTGAGAGAGTCATTCGAGCTCCTCACTCGACGGGTCTACCAGGGTCTGTTGAGCGGGGAAATAGAACTGCAGGAGGGCTGGGATGGTGTCAAGTGTGTTGCCCCACAGACACTACAGTTACAAAGAAACAGTGTGTCTAAAGCCAGCTCACCAACCAAGAACAAAAACAAGTGCTGTGGATAAATACTGTACTGACATAAAACTCATGCTCTGGTAGGAGAGAAACTGCCTGCTGGCAAGTTGGATTTATAGTGGCGATTTAATGTATGACCACCCTAAAAGACACTCAAAATATATATTTTTCATTTCTATTGTGTGGAGTTGTGTATAATTTTGTAAAATAATGACTCAATATTGAATCTAAACACAATGAAAGCTACAATGATTGTTTTAGAATGTATTACTTTAGCTGACATCACCAGCAGTCTGACATTTACAATGAATTGCAAACATTTGCATACCCCTTGGACTTTTTAATATTTTGTCATAGTACCATTACATAAAATTTATTTCATATCTGTGAACAGCAAATTTTCCCTCAAATTCTCAGATTGATGCCGCTCTGGATGTGTTTGTGCCATTATTGCTCATCTTTATCCCACTCTCATTTTTTGCAGATTTTTCTTTCAGGATTGTTCTTGTTTAGCTCCATCAACTCTAGACGGTTTCCCTGTAAGCCACTAAAGAAGAGCATCCATAGTATGATGTTAAAACTATTTTAGGTGTCACAGTGGAGATGGTGTGCAGTGTTTTTCAACATGCAAAGCATTTAGCTTGTAAGTGATAAAGCTCCGTTTTGATCTCATTTGACCAGAGCAGCTTTGTGTCTGTGCCATCTATATTTCTAGAGCTGAATTGCTAAGGTTTCTTATGCCATTTTCTTCTGGGCACTTTTAAATGAAGGCCAGATCAGTGAAGAGCATGAATTGAAAGATTCCCACAACTGTTACTATGAGCTTCCTGCCTGGTTCTTTCATTAATGCTCTCATTGTCTGACTTGTCATGTTTTGGTAGGTGCAGTGGTGTCTAACTGATGTTGAATTAAACAGTGTTCCTTTGTCTCCACAATGCTGTTTGTTCACTAATATTCTCTACCAAACATCTATGTCAATTACAAGACAGCTAGTTTTATACTGACATTTTATAACACACACTAGTTACCCTATTTATTAATAATTTTAAAACTGACATCCTCTGCTTTCTCCTGCTTTTATTTAGGGGTATCAGACTGGGGGTGAATGCAGTCCACATCACACCTTGAAGGTTTATGTTTGCAAAAACAGATGTCACTGTCCATCCATTTGTAACTAAAGAAGTAAAAAAGTTTGCAGGGTCTGAATACTTCTGTACTTGAATTAATATCCTCTCAAGTATAAGGTTAGCAGTTTCACTTTTTTGTCAGTCTTTACAGAAATTATGTTACATAGGACATCATTGTTGAGCATGTTGTATTTTAGTATTAAACCTATCTTAAGGTTTGCTCTTGCAAATGATGCAATTTCTTATGAGTTTTGTACTTTCAGACAAGTTTTTCTTCCTTTATTAACATATGCTTGGCGCACAGCCTATGCTATTAATGGACTGATGATGTTATTAGTTAACCTCAGTTCAGTAGCAAAAGGGTATAAAGGTTAATGTCTTGCAGTTTGCTTTTTGCATAAGTAATCTAAAAGATGTTAAAAATCGGACTCTTTTGTGGCCACATTCAATCTAAAACGTGGGCATTTTCTCTCCTATTGACTTTTTTGTCATCTGGACTTGTAGATGACACTGGATAAGTGGTTTCTCACTCTGAGAGCACCCACAAGAAATATCTCACAGGTCAGAAAGTGTGGTTTTAGTGTTTTAAGGGGAAACTATCACTTGTAAAAATAGCTAATAAATGATTCTTTGATGCACAAACACACTGATGGTGTGACTAACAATAAGGGGGTTGAAAAATTGCGGAAGCCGCTGCACTACCTACATTCTTTTTCTTAGAGAGCTATTTAAGTATTTCCTGATATTTGTTTGCTGTAAGGAGTGGTAAAGGTACCAAATGTCTTTATTTAGATTAAAAACACCACCTTTTATGATCTCATCTTAAGCCTAAGTCGGTGAAACAAAATTGACTGATTTCCAGGTGCTGTTGTTAAAATTAAATAAAATCTCTTGGGTGCTTCTGGATATTGCTCTAACAATTTTTCTCTACACAATCAAGGGTTATAGTCCTGTTTATGTACACAATGGGGTGACTTCTTATTTTGTTAAGATAAATTGCAAGGTGTTTACAGCTGTTTCTATTTATTATATGTATACCCATAAGAAATCTTTATTACAGCTCCACTATTGTGGCTTAAAAATTCAAAGCATTTTTAAGATGCTGTGAATTACTCTATGCTCCATACAGAAGAGAAAACACTGGACTTTAAACTAAAGTAACTTCATGATGTAAAATTTTATTGATTTTATACAACTGTGACTTTTTAAAACCTTTGTTACGTCTTCATATCAGATACAAATTCATTGCTACACACTGCCATATTATTCTTACATCTACTGGGATGCTCACTTCTAAATGGTAACAGAGACCCAACAAAATTATTTAAATTATTTTGTAAATTAAAATACATATAAATAGGAATTCTGCTTAGACACACTAATTCCCTCTGTATGGAATGTCTCTCATGCATTAGTTTAACAATATGTAATTCACACTTAAAATCATTTTGCTTTTTACCAGCATCCTTTTATTTAGACACTGAAAATTCAATAACTGTCAGAAAATGGAAAGGGGAATACAAAGTACAGTGAGTAAACAGAGGAACTCTTCCATGCTTAACATGTACCTTGGCAAAATATTACAAATCATTTTTAGAAGGCTGAAGAGTCAGTAACACTCACAAAAACATGCTCAACAGTATCAAAAGCAAAACCAAAGACAGCAATATTCAATACAAAAAAAAAATCCATAAATTTTTTTTTTACTGACAAAGATTTTAAGTTGGAGTTCTGCCAGTCTTAGCTAGTGGTAATGAAACAGAACAAAATATGAATACCAATTTTCATAAGATGATTTTTGCAAGACAGTCAAATGTTAGGGAGACAATATTACAATTTATATTCAGAAAGAAAAAAAAACACCCCTCACCATCACCACTTTTATTTCATTAACCAGAAAAAAAGAAAAAAAAATAATACACAAAGTTAGTACAACATAATAGCTTTCTTGTGCTACTTTTTGGTTGTCTTGCGAATCAGTGCCATTCTCTGGAACAACAAAGAAATTCATTAGCCCCAAAACACAAATATGCATAAGTACATAAATAACTATTCTGATTTTCCCAAATTAACCAAATCCTGTTATTGTTTACCTGTTTGTGAGCCTCTGTAGTACAAGCTTTCTTGAATGGTCTGATTTCATCTGATCCATAACCTGGAATCCACATGTTCCACTGACGCTCTAGAGAAAAACAATATAAAAAGTAATCAGCACCCAGGTCTTTAAACACATCCATTAATTTTCATATGAATATCTAAGCGCAGCAGAATCCTTTGACTGAGACAGAAATCTATACTGGCAATACAATTCTAAAAATATAAATCATTTTTTTCCCAATGATTTCACTTTAAATATGTATTTAAATATCAATACCCTTAAATTATTTGGCAAATGATGTGGCTTTGAAGTTTTTTGTTCAAAAGTCTGAGGAATAAATTCTCTCAATTCTTAAAATATGAAGGGTTACAATTCTGCCAAAAAGACATCAGAAACTTACCTAGATGTAACTGAACATCTTTAACCTCCAGCGTATTGGATTTGCGATGACGTGCCAGTTGACACGCTGCTGTCACTACGCTTTCTATGAAATCATCTGCAATTTGAAGCAGCATCTGAAAAGAGTCCCACATAAACAACTCTTAAAACAGCTCAAATAATGAGGATAAGAATAACTTTAGTAAACAACAGAAAATAACATATTTTCAAAGTTTCTTAAACTACTTACAACATCTTCACAGAAGTTCTGTATAAATGTTGAGTTTGCTTATTTGCAGTAGACAGATGTATTATATCACAAAACAGTTGCCAGCTTTTATGTATTGGCATCAGTTATATCAGTTTGCTTCATCAGCTGATCACAAGTCTCCCAGGATAATTTCCAGACAACTACACAATAGGGTGTCATGTCTGAAGATGTTGCTTAATCCAAATCCAAAGATTTATTCCACTCTTGGCAGATTTAGAAGCAGACAGGTGATGAAATAGACCGATATGGAAAACAGCATCAAAAAATTTAAACTTTGATAGCATTGTCACAGAGGTTGCTCCTCATGGAAAACAGTGACAAATTTAAAGTGTTGATAGTTAATATACAATGTGCTGTTCAGCTATATCCCAAACATAAACATTTTTAAATCAATAATGAACGAAATCTCTTAAACCAAGGATTCTGTTTGAGTAGCAAGTATGTCGGAGAATTTCTTCAGTTTCCTGAAAATTAATGGGAATGTGACATTTGTTTACAAGTGGGGAAACTCTTTGTGCCAATAGCACAACAGAACATCACATCAAAAACCCAAAGTACCCCTTAAAGTCAGCATTGAATTTCTGACAGACCTCCTCAACATCTTCATCCAGTTGTTCATTTGGATCAATTTCTCTCACTAGGTCTTGCAGCTTCTTCTTACTGAGGACCTGGAAGAAAAAAGTAGCATTCACAGTACTTACATTACATAGATCATTTTTTTCTAGATTAGCAAAGTGATGATTCACTTGCTGTTCTGTTTAGAAACACATAAAACCTGTCTTCAAAGTGGTCATTATTCCTTTGCATATTTTCTTTCACATTCCAGCAAAAACATTTTATGTCCATGTACAAATAATGTCTGCATTTTCGTTTACTTCTTATTAAATACTTTGACAAACTATGAAAAGCCTTCCTATTAGCAGAAACAAACAAAAAGATAATAAATACAGGAAAATAAAAAAACACTAACCTGAGATCCCTCCGGACTACTCCTGCCTGCAGGACCTGAGGTCAGACCCTTCACTATTATTGGGGTGCTGTTAGCCATGCTGGTGGCCACGGGCAAGGACTTTGGGAGTCCTGAATGACCGTATAATATCACAGATGTGATGGATTAGTTTGTATAGACACTGCCACCTATAATCTGCATCACGGAAAGAAATGATTATATAAATAAAACAAGTCAGGTTTAAGTTAAATTGCAGCAAACAGTGGTTTATGAAGAGTACTAGTTGAATAAAAGTCACAAATATTCGTTCAGGTTTTGTAGTAATAACATTGATAGTAGTAATATAGAAATGATTTTAATGACATGTTCTAAAATGATAAATAATTCTACTTGATTTGCTTTGTCAACAACTATACATTCAATTACCTCTACTTTTTTGATTAACTTAACGCTAATCATAGCTTAGCCGTGAAACAACGCTTTCGGGGAAAAATCCAAACAGAGACGCTTAACCCAAACTCAATAAATGACGCAACGCAAAAAAGATAACAACTGACAGCCTAATAATTTCAGTGCAAAGACAAAGCACGCAAGATAACCTTAATAGCCAATCTGTTTGTGCTAAAAACAAAAGCTACTGTCAATTTTGACGTTAGCTTCATTGGCTAATATTAGCTGCTAATGTAGCGGTGGGGACATTATGTACTTTATTCTTTAAATGAGTTAATATATACAACCTTACCAGGTTAAATGAAGATTACCTGCCCATTTTTCATTGTCGTATAACATACAAATTCGTTAGAAAGAAAAATAAACTCTTTGTTTTAATCCAGACATCCAAAAACAAATCACCGAGCTCTCACGGTACTTCCGCTAAGCTTTTGTCTATTTCCTGTGTCATTTAGTCGCCTTTGCTCTGCCTCCTGCTGGACATTTTCTGGAACTACATCAACAATCTAAACCACTCGAAGAGCGCTTCTAAATTTGTTGGCGGAAGTCATCGATCTTTCTCTTGCACATAAAAAGCAAAACACATCACACATCTAAGCATTTAAAGGAAAATCATGTCAATATAAATGGCTGATCCCACCTTAAAGTGTTTAGTTATGATATAATTTGTAGAACATGTTTATTATTAATAATAATACTGTAGAAGTTGTTGTTGTCATTGTTATTATTGTTTTTGTTATTATGTGATCTACTGTCTATGCTTACTAACGTATTCAATAATTATTTATCTTAAAAACTCCTACTCTCTTAGATGACGCAGTTTGCTTCATGGTGTGTGACCAAGACAAAACATTTATTTCAACTTCTCCTTTGACCAAAAGGTCAAGATAAATGCAGCGTAAAATGTTGGCTTGTTTGGTGTTACATATCACGCCTAAAAACCACCAAAGCATGTGAGGGTTAGTTTCAATTTTTGGTGAAGATACAGAAAAACACCTAAACGTGGTAGGCGCGGTTCCGTTTAGATACAACTGACGCACTGAGAATAAATGAAGATTATTGGCGCAGCGGCAGCTGCTCTACTTTTCACATAACAATTCATGCGTAAACGCACATCAGCTTAATATGAACCCCGAGACATATTAAGCTGTGTCTCGGCTGAAAAGGTAAAAACTTTACCTATTCAGCCCGATTTATTTTCGCTTTTAAAACGAAAATAATGAATAAGGGCTTTTAAAAATTCAAACTGATTCGAACGCACTTCCTGCAAAAAACACAGAGAAAGACACGCCTACTCTGTGATCTACTAATACAAACCAAACTTTCATTCTGTTTAGTAGCTGCGCAGGACCTCAACATTTGTTTCTCAAACTCTGAAAAGCCTTTTCCTACAGCCATGAAAGCCCTTCTACTTGTTGCATTGGTGGTCGTGATTCATGGCACTAATGGTAAATACGTTTATTATGTTTCAATGTTTTACAATTGTTGTTAAAGAGCTTATTGTGTTCTTTTTTTACTCAATATTTTGAGTTCATTACTCAAAAAGCCCATATTTTATAGTCTGTTTAGCTTTATAAAGGTCTCAATTTGTTGTTGTCTAAGTAATTCTGTCTCTTGAGGAAACACTTTGTTTTCCCATCTGTGTCTCAGAAAAAGACAGAAACTTGTTCCTAGAAATATTGAAGCAGAATACTTTAATGTTTTATGCGCACAGAAGGTCATGTTTAGTTCATAACGGCAGGAAAGTTTGCAAAATATTGTCAAGCCATTAGAGCTTACGGTAACAGAAAACTGGTCAAACTGGTTTCAGATCACAGCATCAACAGATACATGTTTCAGAAGGAGTGTGCTACAGATCTTAACAATGTATTGCAGATTGGTAATATGTAAAGTCACAAAGTTATTGGATCCCCATTGTGTCAACAATACTTTTTATTCATCCAAATCATTAACCTGTATATCTGTTATTTGTGTCCATATGCAGCAACTTTGATCATCAAAGGCCCAACTGAGCCGATTCTGGAGGGCGAGTCAGTCACACTGGAATGCCTGTACACAGACTCTGACCTCAATGTCAGCCAGGTTCACTTTGAGTACCTTCCTCCGGTGAGTTGTGGATGTTATGTGAGTGGGTGGATATAATATGACCTTAGGGTGTTTGCCAAAGGCTAAAGGAAAAAACTGGACCTTGCAGTTGCTGTAACAGGCAATATCCGTAGCTGTTGCTTAAACTGTTCAAACATGTAGTAACTCATAAAATCAGAGTCGGACTACTGTAGACAAATGTTGCAATTGCTCAGGGACTCCTGCAAGGAAAAATCCTGAGGACTTAAATATTAAATAAATGATATAGCAATACTAATTTAACCATTTATGTCACTTGTGTTTGCGCTTGAAATGAATGCACACTGTAACTGTAAATGGATCAACTCTCCATTCTTTGTTGTGGTGAAATTGCTAAAATGCTTTGCTTTGTCCTTCGCTCCTTGGCTTTCTCAAGTCAATGATAATCTTGTGTTGTTTTTATACAAGGAAGTCAGCTTTTTCATATTTCCCAGTTGGAAATACATCAAGAACATCACCTGAGGTCTAAATTGTGACTAAGGAAGTTAGAATTTTCAGAGGAGCCTTAACTTCAGAGTTCAGAAAGTCTTTGATATATATATATTGATATATATATATATATATATATATATATATATATATATATATATATATATATATATATATATATATATATATATATATATATATATATACATATTACACAGTGAAATCTACAGGTATAAACTGTTTATAAATAATTCAGATGGTTTAATCAATTTAAACTATTTTACAACTTGGAACCTGAATGTCCTCTACTGTGGTGATTTTCTAACATCTAAACTTTGCCTTCCAAGACAAATTAAAATGAAGAATAATTTAGATGGGGTAAACTGGGGGCGAGTCCCACATTCAAATTCAGTTTAAAGCCTTGGCTCTGTGTAATGTTACTCAAGAATTGTTTTGCTCTCCAGACCGCTTTTGTACAATGGTTCACCACTGAAAAGTTCACTGAACTCAGCTCAGTCACACGATGTGATACTTTAGACAGTCTAATATGTATATGTTCAGGTATTCCCCTTTGTTTGGGGAATTTTCCAGCTGGAGTAAAGTTCAAGCCAATCACTTTCATTTTACAGTAAAGTGTCATATGCTTTCTGCTCTGTTTTATTTTGATTGTTCACTCATCTGGTATGCAGATAGGTTTCTTTAATTCATTTACCACTGAGACATTGTAGTATAAAGGTTATCTTATTTAATTCAAAAAGGCAACATTGTTACATATTTTACAACTGGTATTCCTGGGTGGATCCAGATTTTGATTACTGTACAGCTGCACTATGTGTGCTTCAACATCCCCCTTCCATATAATCAGAAGACTGTGACTTCTGTGATTTTTTAAATTAGTGTTTTATTAATTAAAGGCCTTCGCATAGAAATTTAATGTATCACCTGAATTCGGTTGATACATTTTTGCTGAGATTTTGAGTTAATCATAGTGCACTGAAGTCCATTAACAGATGAAAAGAGTGCCTTGTAAAAGTACTCAAAACCTTTAGGATTTTTCACATTTTCTCACACTGAATTAACACTCTACAATGTATTTTATTCAGCTTCCATTTGAGAAACAAACACTAAGTAGCTATAGCACTATAAGGGAGTGGATGGACTATGATTTTGCCTCTGCTAAAGTGACCTATTTTTAACCAGCTTTGAACATATGAAGACTGACATGTTTCCCCAGTCCGATTCAAAATAACTAGAACTCTAGAACATCTGTGACCATCAGTATTCAAGTGCTTCCACAGATTATTGTTTGAAAACAACCAAGAATCTGCTTGACAAAGCAATTTACATGTTGGTCAAATAGTTTGATTTGGGTCTCAACTAACCAGAGCACGTCCTACCACATGTTTGTTGTGTTTTCTCCGTAGTTTGTGACAAAGGTACAAACAGAGCTTCTTGATTCTAACCCTCCATAAAGTCCAGATTTGTGGAGCACATAACAAATGTGCCACCAATAGATTCTCCCCTGAGTTGCTGATGTTTGCAGCTCCTCCATAGCTTCTTTGGCTGCTTCTCTGGTTAATACTAGTAATACTCTCCCTGTCAATCAGCCTGTCAGCTATGGTGAAATATAATGCCTGAAGAGGTTTATAGTTCTGCCATACTCTTTCCCTTTCCTTTTAAAAAGAACAGTGATATATTAAAAGTTCAATGTTTTATGACCTAACATTGGTTTAAACCTATCTCTACTACTTCAAAACTGTTTTTATTTGTGTTCATAGTGCTTCATCATCCAAGTAAAATGTGCTGATAAATGTTTGTGGTTGCTAGTGTTAAGACCATTTATAAGGCACTGTAAGTACTGTAGTATATCTGAATTTACACATACTATTTATAGATGTTTGTTTTTCAGACAGTTTGATTATGTTGTGATATTCTGAAAGATAAACCATTCTTGTCTCTTTCATTTTTTTTCTTTTCTCAGTACCAGTACTCAAGGAACTTGTGGCGTAAAGTTTGGGGGGCCAGCATGGGCAGGTGGTTTTGCGGAGGGGATTATTTTTATGGCGAGGATGAGGAGAAAAGCGGACTTCTTCATATTCCCTATCCAACAAGGTTCTCTGGGGTGCCCTTCCGTTGTGTGTCAGACAATGAAAACACAACTGCTCCAGACAATGCGTCTGAGCCGCTGACCTTCAAAGTCCAATGTGAGTTTCTTGGTTGCAATGGGAGGGTTTGGCTTATAGATGCAGTCTTCTTAAACTGTGCACTTCAATGACATTTACAATCAAATTCAGCTGTTGGTGTTATTAATGTTTTACAGAAGTAAGATAAAGATCAAATTATGTGACGCAAATTAACTTGAAGTTTCACTCTTAAAAAAGGAAATGTGACAAATTGTGAGTTCCATTTCTAACAAAGAAGGACACATATCATCCTAACACATACGTTGTTGGCTATATGGCTAAACAGACGGTGTCTAAAACATATTCCCTCATGTTTGCAACTAGCAGGAGGTAAACACAATGGATTCCTCTCAGTGAGCAACAGAAAAGATGTATTTTAGAGGTTGCAGCAGTCATAAAACAGCACATGCTAAAGATCTAATGCAAATGCTGTTACCCAAGAAAGGTTGAGTGATTTTTATTTTATGCTCTATGCAAACAGGGAGGCACTGCACTGGTTAGGCTCCAGTTTAAAACTACAACACCAATGTGGGAGACTTGAACTAAGTATCTTTTGTGTAGCTGGCCAGGATTTGTCCTCTCTCTTCTCAGTGGCCATCATATCGACCCTGATGCTGTTTGATCGGCTCCGCAGCCTCATGGGAGGAATCAATAAGAGGAAAAGATTAGAATGAGCTACAGGATGGAAGGAGGCAAGAGAGCTGGATGGACATGGGCCATCTATTGAAATGGAAGAGAAAATGAGTCATTATTCACAACACTGCCTCTCTAAAGACTTTGATAAGATGAAGCCTATCATCGTTACTATTGATCACTCGTAACAGTCAGCATCTATTGGAGGCATTGGAGGCCACATGGTCACAACTATTCTTAAAACATCTGAGCTTTTTCCAGACGCTAGTCCGGACAACATACGTTTAGTCACCTCCCAAATACTCAGACAGGTTACCTCAGCATGCATTGAATTAGTTGCTTCATTAATGCCTTATCATGCTGTCTCATCTGCACTGTGTTTCCAGATATGAGAGAACTGTCAGTGTCTATGGAAGGCTACACCAGCTACCTGGGCGTCCCGCAGGACCTGAAGGTGCGGCTCGGGGATGATGTAGAACTGAAGTGCTCAGCGAGCTCGTCAGAGGAGCCAAGCTACTACTGGCAGAAAGAGGTGAGAAAACCTCGGGTATGCACACTGTGCTGGTGTCCTCATTATACTTTTGGAAACTTGTCAGTCTCTCTCCTCCTCCCATCTCTGGATGTGACCTCTTTATATTTTCTTTCTACCCTCTTCTCTTTCCAGCCTCACCAGGTCTCTGCCGCCCTCTTGGCTTTGTGCAAGCCTTCTGTTAATTGTCTCTCCTCCTCCAGCACATTTCTGTTTCTCTCCCTGACTTTCTCAAGTCTCTTTAGTCTCCCCTTACGTGCCGTCTTTCTCTCTCTTTCTATCCTCTAAACGAAAGGAGTTCTGTGTTTAAGTGACTGGTTGGCTTAGCCTCACCTCTCGCTGGGAATTGCAAGCTTGCCCACTTACAGAGGATTAATAGTTTAATGAGGTCTAGACAAGAACCAGTCAACCTGAAAACAATTATGTGGATAGATTTCTAATTATTTTTGTAGTGTTTGGTTAACTGGCATTGAATAATTCAGCTAGGCTACTGAACTAAGAAAGTGTTGCTGAAAGGAAATTAAGATGTCTCGCTTTAAAATGCCAGAGTGACAATTGGCATGTAGAACAAGATGAATATATCTGACTAATCACATTTTTGAAGAACACGGGTAGGCAGGTGATACACCTAGTACATGTGGTGGGTTTGAAAGGTACAGGTGCCTAAAAATAAGTGAGAGATTTGGCGTTTTGGGGTCTGGTGTCTCGTATTTTCATCTTCAAGATGTTCCACAGATTCTCTATGGGGCTTATGGGCCAGTCAAAGCATAGTGATACCACAGACATTAAAACAACTGTTGGTACTTTTTGACAATGTGTTAAGTCTTAGCCACTCCTTAGCCATTGGTAATCTTATCTTTGTTTCAGGGCTGACTTGCACAAGGAATATGACATTTCATAACGCTTGCTCTGACTCAAGCTGCAGTTCCCGCCTTGCGACTATTTCTTTCTCAATCTTCTGAATTTTGTGGTTATGCTAGTTGATTGTGAACTTCTTTTGTTCCTGTTTTTCTTTAGTTCAGTTGTTTCTTAGGGATGCCAGTTTATTATGTTTATTTTTGTTTCTAGTTATTTTTAGTTACTCTAGTTTAATTATGTTTAGTTTGCTTTACTGTAAGATTTATTCCATAATCCCCTATGTACTCTCCCTGAACCCCTGTGCCACTTTCTCTCTCTTTCTCCCTCTTTTTAGTCTGTCTTCTGCTCTTTCCTCTCACACCTGCAATCAGTTAGCTAATCAGCCCAGGTCCATTGTTTCAGTACTTAGCACCTCTTTCTCAGTCACTCATCAGTGGTTCCTCCCATTACTTCCTCATTCTAACTTGTGTTCTCCTCATGTCTCCTTGCTGGTTTGTTTTCGTTGGATTTTTTGGTTTGTTTCTGCCCTGGCTCCTGTGATTTCTAATAATTAATTAAAACATGTTCTTATAAAAAACCCATAAAAGATCTACAAGTTAGCCCTTGCTGACAATGAAAGATAAACCTATTATTTTTTCGAGAAACTAATTATTTTGGTACAAAGGACTTTTTATGTTATTCCTGCATCACTGTCAAAAACTGTACTACCTTAGCAAAAATGTCTCCAAATCCTGTTATATCTGGAAGGGCAGATATGTTTGCTCACTTTCCTCATTTTTGTTTTCATTCTCACTAAGTTGGCTCAGGGTTAATGCTTGTTAAAGGGTCATCACTAATCCAGGTTTTAAATGGGTTTACAAGTCCAAATCCAATTCAGTGGACTTGTCAGGGCGCTAATGCTGTTTGTCCTCTACATGATCTCATATAGGGCTTTAAGGTTTTTGTCATTATCTGCCAACAATGCTCTGCTGTCATTTTTAGTAACGAGTAATAATCTTAGAAAAGACAGGCTGGTTTTGTATATATCAACTTTCAGAAAAGTCACATTCAGAGAAATAAAATAGAGTCATAGAAGTGTCTCTATTCACACGTGATTAGAGGTAATTGTTCTGTAAAAACCCCTCTGTGTCTTTGACAAGAGTGGATGTTAGACAGCAAGCGTCCCAGTTTGACAGACAGCCGGTGTGTGCGCTTTGGCCCCAGAAATGACAGCAGGACAGAGGCAGGAACGACATGCTGCTTTTGGGCGCCAGTGGATTTGCATACAAAATGCTTCTTTGGCCAGACCTGGCCTTTATGGGAAATCCTCTTAATTCAGATCCATTCAAACTGAAATGGACTTTCTTGGCAGGAACTGTAGCTCCCAAGAGCCAAGTCATTTGCATGGTATAATATTTTTTCTTTGTTGTTTCTTTTTTCTTTACCCCCCTCTTCCTCATTCATTGTTCTTCCAATCCTTGTGTTTGGTCTATTATTTGTTCCCCCCCAGGTTAGGCTCTACCTCATAATAGTGCTGCTATATCTGTGTCGACAATTCATGCCGCTCCCCTGCCATCTCATTATGTGTTGTGTTAACAGTGAGCTCTTGCAGCATCATTCTTCGTGGATGATGCTGTTATTTGGGTTATTGACTTGTGTCGATGTAAGTTCGCTCATTGGGATTACTGCTCAGGTAAATAGAGTTCATTTAAGACTTTTGGGACAGCTCTCTGAAAAACTCACACCAGTAGAACTCTGTCTCCATCAGAGTCTCAATATTTCTTTTTGTCTTGCGCTAATTTACTATGCCCCACTGCTCATCCCTCTGCAGAACACCAAAAATAACTACTCTGTTTTCCATTACCACCTGTTTTCCCTCATATTTTTCTCACTGCTTGTGTTTGACATCCCCGAGTTTCCTCCTTATTTCTCTCCTTTGTCATGGAGCATCAATTGCTCTTAATTTGTATTCTTGCAGGGCTGAAAACAACCTGACCAATAAAACACTCCCTTTCTTAAAACCTCTTTTCTTTCCCTTTCTTGCAGGGTAATGACTGGATTCTGCCTTCCTCTACACTCACACTGAAGAAGGTGAGTGAAATGGATGAAGGACAGTACACCTGCATGGCTACACATCCTTCAGTGAAGTCCCTCACCAAGAAGCGAACCATCAGCATCACCCTGCTTCCCGGTAAGTTGGGTGATCGTTCCTCGTCGTCATCATAGCCAAGTCCTAAAAGTTTTTTTCACCTCTTCCTCTTTCTGAAGAAAGACTGGGCTTTTCTTCACAACTGCATGGGGAATTCATTTCTCAACAGAAATCTGTGCTAATCTATTGGTTCTTCTATCAGCCACTTAAATGTCACAGTAAAGGTCAGCTCATGCGGATGTTCTTACATCATGAGACAGGTACAAAAATGTTTTCTGTTTCATGTCCATAAATTTATGGGAACCAAAGGAAAGTTAGGCTTTCATATTGAGGCAGAAGAAAAAGGATGTGTTGAACCTCAGAACTTCCAGAGGTAAAGGTGTTTACCAAAACTCCCTACATAGCATGTGTGAGAAATAAAACTGCATGTAAAATGTCATATGAGATGATCACATATGATGACAGAATATACCCTACATCTAATAAATGCTGTAATAAACTGCATAAAATCGAAAGTGTGAAAATTTTAAGATTTAAAGGAAGCAGTTATTATCTATTACCTTTCAATGTCTTTTGTTCCCTTTTGACTTAATTATTAGGCCAAATTCATTAAATGCTCAAATGAGTTGATTTTATTCTGCAGTTTACAGGTGCATATGAGTAGATTCAAATATAAACATGAAGTGAATAGTTAGTAATTTACAAAAATGAATATTCATTTGCACAAAAAATATATTCAAAATTTTTAAATAAGAGCAAAATATTACATACAACCAATAAAATGTTTTAATTAAGAAATCTAATGTTAACTACACAGTAAAGACACAGTAATCTACACAGTAAAGAGAAATACTATTTCCATTATTGTAGAAAAAATTATGATTTGAGACTGTAACCTTCCACAAGGAGGGTAAGCCATCAAAGGCCATTGCTAAAGAAGGATTATGGTCACAGGGGGCTTTATCAAAGTATACAAGTGGCAAGTTGAGTGGAAGGAAAAAATAATAGAAAAAGATGAACAATCTATTGGGATAACCACAGCCTTGCGAGGACTGTGCAGCATAGCCCATTCATAAGGTTGGGAGAAATTCATAAAGTGTGGTCTGTGGCTGGAGTCAGGGTTTCACGAGTTGCCCCATACAGACATGGAATAATAATCAGAATAATAATCAGTGACTCTATTGAGTATGGTTAAAGGAAAAAGATTAAAAAGACAACAATATAAAGCTGCATGGCTTCCTTGACACCTCAGCAGAGTTACAGACTTTTGCCTCATTGATGTAGTAATTCATGCAAAGCAAGCCCCATCAAATTAATGACTGCATATTATACAGTACATGAACATACATTTCATAAGGCTGTGACTTCTGTATTAAAAATCATTTTTATTGGCATTATGTAAGTTTTATAATCATCTGAGATACTGAATCTTGAGTTTTCATTAGCACATTATCAGTCTGTGTGTAATGAATCTATATAATATATCAAGACTTTCACTTTTTGAATAAAATTAATGAATGAAATTAGCTTTTTGGTGATATTCCAATTAAGATGTTCTGAGTTGATTTCTCAGTCATTACAGATGTAAATAGACAGAGCGTACATTATTACGTATTCCATTTAGATGACATACATATTTCTGTGTAATTTCTCCTTTTTATTACTGATAGTCTTTCTTTGCTTGAAACCAGGCAATAATTTTATTTGCAACAATTTATCTAATCTAAAACCAGACTCCATTTGTCTTCATCATTGTTATCACTGACCTGTCTGTTGATAATTATTAATTTACTGCAGTTTTAGAATTTACAACCAATAGAATTTATTAAACCACTGGGGTTAAAATAGTGTGTTCCAGTTTGGATTAATGAACACCGCTGCCATGAGTCATTGGTGCTCTTTTGTAAGTCTGGTTATTTCTTTGGAGTAATTATTAAACTCATCTCTGCATATTGGAATTTTATGTGGTCCTCCCTGATGTCTTGGTGAGACTTCACCACATACCTCTATGGTTCCTTTGAAGGAGTTCACTACATCAGCTGCACAAACCTTAGGCAAACATTCTCCTGTGACTCCACAGCAATCCTCTTAGCACACTGTATATAAGAAGACAAAGGATTTTTTCTTGCATTTTTTTCAGCATTTGTTTGTTTTGTCCAAAACTGCAAAGACTAGGTTCAGAAAAGGCAATTATTTTGACTTTTTATGTGAACTGAAAATCCTGGAACATCCGGGGTATAATCTCCGATTTTTTAGAAATTCTAACAAGCAGACTTTGTACAGGTCAGTATGATGACTTGTGTGAATACCTGGCATGGTCTCTCATGTATTCAAGTAGGAAGTTGCCTGGAGATACTTTTTGCCTCGAGGCATTATGAGGTGTGCTGATTTTAGATTCTGTGTCATGCACGTTTCCCTTCATGTCTGTCCCACAGAGGATGCTGCCTGGTATGAGACTACTAATGGGCGACTCTGGTTGATGACCTCCGCGGCTGCAGCGTCTCTGGTCGTGTTCATCCTCTCTGTGAGTGTGTTCCTGTGCCGCAGGGCCAAGCGGATCAGGAGCAGCAAGGGCCCCATGTAAGGAACCATTGTTGGAATTTTTGTGCCTTTTTATTTTCCAAACAGGCGTCTTCTCATACTCTAAAAGCCTTTGGTTTTAAACAACACAATTCAGATTAATTTTCCTGCCAAGTCAGAAATAAGTCAGCTGCTCCCAGTCAGAAACAACCAATCAGAGCCAGGGGGCGGGTCTTAGAGGTGTCAATTTCGCTTGTGATATGTTATACTGTCATGCCATGGTGACAGATTTATGAAATATGTAAATAATAAATAAGTAAATAATTAAAAAAATATTAAAGTTACATATTTTAATAACTGGAACAATAAACAGCATGTTCCCTCACACCCTTTGTTCTGAGATAAGAATACATTTGGATGCCGAAATTGGAATAATTTTGCAATTCCTTCATTTTACCTGTGATTTTAAGATGCCACCTTTCCAAAACAACTTGCCAGACATTTTTAATGTCATGGCCAGTGTTTATTACATTTAACTTAAACAAAACTTTTACAGAAGAGTTGGCACTTAATGTAATCCCTGGACATAAAAAAACTGAATTGTTCAAATAAACATTGACAGATTAGACAAACTGGAATCAGCTGTGCACTATACACCCATTTTAGGTGTTGAATCCTTGCAGGATCATATTTTGGGGAATGACCATTTTTCCTCCAATTTTTTTTCCTAAAAGTCCCCAACTCCTGTTCAAACATCACAAACACTGCATTATGAAATAATCATGCAGTTTTTTTGTGTGCATGTATTCAGCCGCTCTCTCTTTAACATGCCCAGATTAGTTTATTTGTGGAAGAACTAGATTCTGATCATATAAACAAAGCCAGGGAGGAAGGTGATTTGTTCAGCTGCTGTCTGCCTCTTTTTCGCAGGAACACTTACTGAGCCACCGCTTTGAAATCACTTTGGTTAATAGGATCTTAAATCATGTTTCAAAAAGTGATGGCTAATATGTCTTTGAATAGAGGTGAATGTGTGTGTTTATTTACTCAAAATTGCTTCCCTTTTATCCACTACTTGGATCTCCCTCTTTGCAGTTTGCCTTTATTATAACTAAGGCTGCAATATTTCATTTTGTCATGTGGCAGAACAAAGGCTATTTCATGTCCAGAGTTTCTGTTTGGTGTCTGCACCTTTATTTGAACCTGCCGTATGATGTCGGCTATGTGTGAGCTAGCCAGCACAACCCAGACTGAATATTAAAAATCAATCACATGTAGAGACTCTCAGCTACTTTAGCTTTAATATTGGTTAACCAGCCAGCCTCATGAATTCTTAATACAAAATCCATCTTATAAGTTATAAAGAAATGAATTTCATCTAAAGCTTACACCTTCCTATTGAGTTCTTCATGGTTTCAAGTAAGAAGGAGTAATTTCTTATTATGGCTAATATTTATGGAAAGAATCTTATTGGAAAATCGTACGCCTTGCAAAAGATTACAGAGAAAAACGACATGTCTAATAATTGTATTGTGCATTTTGTGGGAACAGAGTTAATCTGAAGGCAAGCACTCTTTTCTATAAGAATTAAACTGATTGAACTCAGATTTTATCACACCTCTGGTTGATTCTCAAATGTCAAAAAGAAGAATACGTTTGATGCTTTGAATAGGATCTTTATGACCTATGTCTGCCTAAGAAGGGGATATAAAATGGGAAATGGGAGAAGGTTACAGTCCATCAGAGAATCCACCATCAATCACATCAATGTCTGTTCAGAACAAAGTGCCTTTTTGGATCTGATGCATCCCGCTGTCTTATGGGAGACATATGTCTGTCTCTCTGGCTTAGAGACACAATAGAACGGAGGGGACAGCCCTGCATGACAGTGATGTTGTTCTCTGTTGTTACCTGGACGTTCTTCACTTTGGATTTTGAAGCATTTAGTCAATGTAAAGCGGGAACAAAGTTTCTACAAATTATACTGAACCCTGGAACAAACACACCTTCACTTGAAATAAAAAAATGTATGTAGCATGCAGTGTAAAAGAGATTCTTGTTTTGGATAAAGATTGAGGTTGCTTTTTTCATGTCAGGAAACATGGAGGGCAGACATTCAGATGTAGGTATAATAATGTTACTGCAAATGGAAAAAATGCAACCTTCATAATCTGGTATTTTATTTATTAAGGTGAAAAGCAGCTGCAGGTAACTTTCCAACAATTTAGAACATCATATAACAGCCATTGATAGGAGAGTATTAGTTTAATGAGGATATTTTTGGTAACTCATAGTTAATTTTTTCAAAATAATACAATTAGCATGGCAAACTGAAGGTTGCTTGCTAAACTCAGCAATTGTGACCCACTTGACCTCATTCGTGACCTTTCACATATTTCTGTATAATAGAAAGAAAAGATTTTTACCTGCTGTTATCTTTGCTTTCCAAAACCATAAAAATGTAATGTGAACACTTTTTCTCTTACTGCATGAACTAAAGTTTTATCCTTCATGCAGATGTTTTCCTTGACTGTCTTCCGTGAGTGTTTCTTGTGAGTATACAAGTAGGTGTGTGCAAAGACACTCGGACAGCACAGAAACGGATAATTGACTTTCATATCTACAGCCATGTGTGCCTCCAGCGCTTTGTTACAGCCTATAATTTCCTCACTTATACTTTTTGAGTGCCTGCTGCGAGATCGATCCACTGATAATCGTTCTTCTCCGTCTTTCCCTGTCTTCCTCTCTGCAGTGATGACCACTCTCAGAAAAAGCCTATCTACAAATCAAGTGTGGAGTCCCTTCCCTCCACCAGCGCAGACAAACAGCCGCTGGTGTGAATGCTCAGGCGGGGCTGCGGGATGAGAAAGTCGGAGCAAGAGAAGAGGAAGATGGAATGGGCAGCCACAAGGGGGGAGCAAGAGGGGGAAGTGAATAGGGTGAGGTAAATGGGGATATTGGAAGACTGTGGAGAAAAAAATCGAAATCAGTAACAAGCCGGGTGTAAAAAATAAATAATGAAACATACTGAGGGGCAAATGATTGCTTTAGTGATGCCGTTGCAGCTTTGCTTCTGAGTGCAGAGTGCAGTTATGTATCTCGAACAGAACCGTTTGGCAATTTTCTTTTCATTTACTCTGCAGTGGGGAAAATTGTAAGCTCCACCTTTGCGAAAATCAAGATGAAGATTCTTCTGCTAAAGAGCTGCAAAAACTCCTTGCACAATTCCTTCCTTTCAGGTGCAAGCATAATTGCTCAGCTGTTTATCATAAATGATCTATTTAGATGATAAGAGAATGGTTTAGAGTGTTGATTTGTTTCTGTTCCCAAAAGAGGAACTATCATAAAGTACTTGGGAAAGGTTATTATAATCTCTTTACTGTGGCAGCACTCAAGCACTTTCCACTTCTAATACTGCACTTTTGGATTTCTTTGACATTAAATGGCTTTTAAAAATATTATTTACCCACCTCCAGTGTGTCATTGATTTTGTTTCATTTTAGAGGTATAAAAAAAGGTCTGGGGAGTATTGACAATGTGGCGAAGGCCGGACATGCACACTCGCTTGGCTGCACATCTTCTCGATCCTCTGTCTTCCTAGGTTTGCATCAACCTGTTTACTGACCTTCCTCTGCAGTCTGCGAGGTTTTACTCTTAGGGAATGATCTTTACTTAAAGTTATCCACTATTGTTCCCCCCAACCCTTAACAAGCATAGTGAGCTTGACAAGAATTGTATTTTCAGTACAGAAAATAAGAATCACTGTAGGGTCAGGTAACCTTGAAACTTTCCCCATCTTTTACAAAAGCTGCTGCTACTTCTGCTTCGACTTGACTAAATTTAGCCTTCTATTTCTTTCTAAAATATAACCATCGTATACAACACAACAACTTCATCTTTTTAATTTTCTCCTCTGTTGCTTTGTAACCCTTAACACTGCACTGCACAACCATTCCTTATTACAACAACTGTGCTCATATTGCTGAGAATTTCATTATGCCTGTCCGTTGAAGTTATGTCGGATTTTATGCGGTTTTATTATGGCTGTGTGGTTGACCGTAGGCCGTTGTTAATAATGGGCAAAGCAGCGGTTTAACAATGACACTCCATTAACTGTTCCATGCGCCACAGAGCACAGCCCTGGATAATGTTATTAAACTGATTATTCAAGCCCCCCTGTACAGCTGCTGCAGCTATCCTTTGTTGAGACTTTTACAGACTTTCTCCACATTTCTAGTCATGAAGTGAGATCCTGCTTACTTTATGGCTCAGGTCAGGCCTTGCTTGAGAGAAAAAAATAAGAAGGCCCTTAAACAAAACAAGGAGAAACTCAAAATGCCTTTCTGCATGTTAAATGCCAGTGAGCACCAGGTTGTTTTGGCCTTTGAGTCAGTCATGAGTGAAACCCTGAGTGCTTTTAAGTTGTCTTTTTTTTCTGAGGCTTCAACTGAATAGGCTCAAACGACAATGTTATCAGGACTTTGACACAGAAGAGCTGACCCCAAGGTGCAAGGGTCTGATTGGGAGGGAAGGAAAACAGTATTCTACAATAACTTTTTGACCTCTCCAGTGCCCCATGGCTGAACCACTGGACAACATCTCAGATGGAGGCAAGGCCAGTGCAGAGAATACAAAACAGCTCAATTTCTATTTTTTTCAGTGTTGCCTGGAACCTCTGTTAAAGATTTGCAAAAGCCTTAAATAAATTGACCTTTTATATATGTAGTACAATCTCACACTGATAATAGAATTCAACCTATTTAAGTGCATTTATTTACTGGGGGTAAAAAAATCAATTTAAGATATATTTTTCTTGTCAAAGTAACTGCTGGTGCAAGTACTAACACTTGGTGGTTTTGACAGCATATGCATGTGCCAAGACCTGCTGTTAAATGAGATCAGCATCTCCGTAAACTCCATCAACAAATGGAAGCATGAGTAGTTCTGTAATTTACCATTTGATGGTTACTCTAACTTTTGACTTGATAAACCCCAAGAACATGGCATGGCTCTCAAAATCATCACTGACCATGAAAAATTCACACTGGACTTTAAACAAGTCAAATTCTGTGCATCCTGACCTTTTCTCAATGCTCTATCACACTTCTTCCTTCCACTGAACTTTACGCTAATATTTTTAAAAAATCTGCAAGAGAGTGAATTTGGGTTTTCATAAGCTGCAAGCTGCAGTCAAATACATTGCATTATATCACTGTTCATGCATGCAATTTTAAAAATTGTTTTAAATTGAAATTGACAAATTAACTTTTGTTGAAATTCTAAGTAATTGGGACGTATTTGTAAACATGACGTTTCAGATTTGTAGCTGTAAAGTCAGGCAGCTCTCTTCCCTTCTGTATTTTTAGTATGGTATAATAATCTTGCACAAACCTTTGCGTACAAGGGAGCTAAACATGACACTAACGTGGCTGAGGCACTTTGTTTCCATGTGTCACTGACTGCTGCTGTTCTCGTCACGGTAACTTGGTTTTGTACGTGCATCCCGCATATGCTGAATGAAAACGGCCGAAAATGAAGGAGTGCAGTTAACGGGAGAAGCAGGTGTTTTCCCCTCATTACTCCCTGACAATACCCCATCTGGTGCAGGAATGGGAGCTGCTTGCCACTGTTTCCCTGCCAACCTGGGAACAAACACTCTGGAAAATGGTTGACAAGGAAAAATTGGACGAGTTAGAAATTAGGGAATGAGTGGGGCAGAAATTATCATTTGCCAAAACAACTGAGTTAAAATGTGTCGAAAAAAATGAAAGTGCTAAGTGGGAAGAGCATGAAACTGAGACTTTAAGGCTGTCTGGCATATCTGTCAGGAGAGGTAAGATATGAAAATTGAGAGCAACTTTATGAAAGTCAGGGGTAAAAATATTAATATTAATATCAATATACCACTTTGATGTGTTACGGCCTAAAGGAAATTCAGTCTACTTGAGCCAAAAACGAAAAAAATGTCTGGAGGGTTTATGACAGATGAGAGGCCAAGGCAGATTTTAAGACATATGACATGTCATTCCAGCTTTTACCTGCGGGGGGCGAAAAAGATACAGTTGAGAAAAAATGGATGACTTAAGCCTCACAGGCTCACAAGTACATGGTCCTTTGACAAGATTAGGGGAGGGGAGAGTCAGAGATGAGGAAAGAGAAACAATTTTCATAATGGAGCAAGTCTCTGACTGGAAAACACAATTATGGGCGAAGTGTGGCATACGGGTAAACTTAAAGAGTCCCTCTAACACGACCTAATAACCAGAAAAACTGCAGATAACCAGACTTTTGCTCCTTGGAGCAAAAGTTTTGTTTTCAGACCATTGTAAGCATTGTTTGCAAAGATTTAGCCAAATAAACTGAGATCACTCAAAGCACAGATTGCATTTATGAGTCCTTGTTTGGAACAAAAGTCAGTTATTTAAATTAAATGTCTTTTTAATAAATAAAAAAAATGCAACAAGATTAACTAAAGGGATAGAGTCAACATGATTTGATCACTAAAAAAACAAAAGTAATTTCTTGTAAAGTTAAGTCTGGCAAACAGTGGAGAGCTTTCCACATTGATAAAAATAGAGAATCTACTCAGCATGGCATTTATGAAGGGTCGGGTCAACGCATACGAAAGTTTTGCGAATGCTTCGGTCGTCTGATGGCCTGCAGGCCCCAAATTCAACAACATCCTATCACCACCACAAAAATATGTTATTTTTCTGACAGATCAAAGAAGAGACATTTTTTTTCCTTAATTGCATGTGAATGCATAATTAAAGATAGCTCCTCTTATCTTGACTCTTTCTGTTTAAAAACTAATGTGAAGTGCAATGTAGCTATCAAGCACAGCAAATAATGCCGTGCAGCCAATTTCATTCACTATTCATTTATCACCTCAAGCGAGGCAAATTTATTTCTATGGCAAAATTGACACACAGGATAATTCAACATAGTTTTCAAAAACATTAATGATCACAGGCAGATTGCATACAAAAAGGATAGACAGCTTTAAGCAGCAATGTAACTAATGAAATGGTGAAAATGAAACAACAAAATAGTTAAGACATAATAAAATAAACCGGTGAATGTTAACTGACCTTCACCAGGCATCCACTGGCCTTTTGGACATTACACAGCATTATAATAACTACAAATAAAAGCATACGCTAGTTTTACTGGGTCCTATTTTGACAGTGAACCGTTTATTCTGACATTTTTTAAACAGGCTGATTTAGCAATAGTAATTCTGGTGTGAGTCCGTAAATAAGCCAAGAAGCAGCGCCGTATTGACATAACGCCGGTGTTCTGGTGCGCATGCGCATTACCACAAGTTAGGACGGATTTACGGGTAGCACAGATAAACAGATCACCGGCTCCGCCCCTATGCGGAAGTAGAGGAAACCTCCAATAAACAAACAGCATTATAACGGGAGAGGTAGTGGAACTCAGTGCCTTACCTGAAATCATATTTGCTTTATCAGCCAACACTGACAACAGGCAAGAAAATCAGGTCTTTAAAGTTATTTGCTGGAAACAATGGAGAAATCAGCGTTAAAGCCCAAGTCTTTCGCTGCCAGAGGATTAATGAGGGGCACAAAGTCTCATTGGATGTTAGCGTGAACGCTGTGTCGGACGCATTTTGCACGTACAAAACGGGTGAGTAATGACTTAAATAATACCAGCTTGAGAAAATCTCCCTGCAGGAAAATACTTAAAAATAAACAATAGCATAAAAAGGTGCTTAAATGGAAATACCACAGTTACTTCAAATATGTGTTCATGCTGCCATAGAGCTATCATTGCAATTTACACATAAAATCAAACATGACTTCCTTCATTTATTATTTGATTTGACTATCAATAAGTGTTGTTTTGACAAAAAATGGGATGTTTATTACCAGTTACCTTAGTGCAGATGAACATGTGATAATTACCATCTCTCAGGGTTTCATTCAATTGGATATGAGGTCGGCTGCAGAAAGTGCTTCTACCACTTCTATCTAAACAACCGCATTAGAGAAACATTCCTTGGGGAAATGTTATTGATACACAATCCATAACATCAGTTTGGCACATTCAGTTACTGTATGGGACACTGGTCACAGGGTAATACAGAAATATAATTGTGTGTCAACAGCATACTGTATGATTTATAAGAGATCTGTCAAATAATCTGAGGCATATAACTTAACAGTGACCCAAGAACAGAGCCATGAGGACTACCACATGTAATCTTTGTTCGCTCAGATTTATAATGACCAATTTATGCAAATTATGCAATATGCATAAATACATGTTTCCTAATCTGTAGCCCATTCATAAAATATTTTCAATCAGCCCCAGACTTCCAGAAATAATTTAAACCTAGTTGTATTTTACGTTTCTGTCCATAGAAATTAATCAGCAAATAATTTATTTGCATCAAAAAGAAAAGAAAAAAAGACTCGATAATTAATTACATGTGAGCACATTGTTTTTAAAGGATGCAACACTTTCCTGACCGATTTCCCTCCTATTTCCTTTAGCCAATATTTTTAAGCCCCAGCCCTCACTCATCCGCAAGCCGCTTCCCCCTCTACCTGGTCCTGCGCGCTGTAATTGGTCGGAAAGACACACGGGGCCCGCCCCGCTGGCAAGCTTTTCAAATATATTTACAATGTAAAACAACCGAGAAAAAACGGCAGAGCCATCATATTCGTAAGGAGAGAGCGAGGGAGAGAGAAAGTGCGCGCGTGTGACAGAGAGGAAGCGCTTCGTAAAACACACGCACAGTTTCACGCGCTCTGTCAGACAGACACATCCAAACACAGCCACACGCGCGCGCTGTGGTGCACGGCCGCCCAAGGCTCCGTCGGAGTGTGAACCTGCGGGTTCATGACACTGATTTCTCCGGGGAAGAGGAATACTCAGGAAGATCAGAGAGGAATATCAACAATGGCTCTGAGCGTGTGGAACTACTGCGTCCCTCTCGCCATCATCACAGCCGCCTGCTTGGTGAACACCGGTAAGACTTGAGACGAAAGAGTGAGCGAGTGTGATGTGAATGGGGATGGAAGAGCCGTCAGTTTGTTGGGGGGCGACTCAGTCAGTGGGCAAGTTTGTCCAAGTCCTCTCTGAGCTGAATGATGTTTCCAACTGCTTTGGTTTATTAGGCAGCAAGTGGAGCGGGAAGGAGGAAAGGGCGAAAGCACGTGTATAAATCATAATGCTTAAAATTCAGCACATGATAATTATTGCTAGAGACGATTTTGCGCAATCCGGGGGTTTTATTTTAAGTGAGTCACCGCGCTCCAGTTGCTGAGCTGGAAAGACCCTGGAAGACCTCGATCAAGACAAAAGTGAAACCCGCGGGTTGTTGTGACTTTTCGCTCCCGCTTATCTGTTTTCTGAATGGGTCTTCCCATGCTCCGATGACCCTGGTGCGTCACAGCATTTTGATTAGTCCTGGTTTTGTATGTGCATGGCAGGACTGGAGCCTGTGACATAAGTCCCCTGTGCATGCTGCGCCGATTGAACACTCTGACAGCTACATGAGTGCAAATTCCCGCAGTGGATCAGACCTGTGTCAGATACAACGCTGAACAGAAGAGGAAGTGTTTGCTCTTCCCTTTATGTCCCACAGATGTGTGTCTGAACAGACCTTTGATACGCCTCCTTATCAAATACAATAACATTTAACAGTCGTATTACAAACCCTGCAGCGGCTCCCGCAGAGCACCTTATCTCGGGATGGTCCTGCACTGCTTCTTCAGGCTGATTGTACAAGTGGACCTTCTGCAAATACAGAAATTTGGATTATAGAACAACTTTAGCCCCAAGCCATCTGCTTGGGAGGGAACTGAAGCACAAACTCATAACAAAGCCGTTTAAGTCCCACCCATAACACATAAGTACTTGTGAATGAGATGAAGTGATGCACACAGATGTTGCTTTGCAGGGTTTTGTTTCCAGCATTCTGAAGGCTGTTAAAGGGTTAAATGATAGGTCAGGTATTACCTTTGTCACTGCCACTGAAGTCATGATGTGTTTTTTTTCACACAAGAGGACCACATTGCTCCATTGCAAATTTCATGGTTGGACTGATAAGAGCCTTAGCATCGCCTGCATATTGATTTCCTCCCCAGAGAGTATTTTTGTGTGTCTGCTATGGGATCAGGGCTGGCTGATTTATATGCATGAGCTGTAGGTGTTAGTATGTTAGTCTAAATGGAGTTCTGTGTTAGAGGTTTGTGTGTTTGTCTGAATGATGCTGGAAGCTGCTGCGTGTGCTGCTTACAGTGCAGGGTTTTGGCTAAGCTGCAGGCACCCTCAGCTGGGGGTTGCTCGCTGATCATTGTCATTAATCTAGCCTCTGACAGGAGCCGGGGGAGAAACATGAGGCTGGGGGGATTCAGGAATGTTAAAGGCACAAGGTGGTAAAGAAGACACTGCAAAGCTGTTTGTTTTGAAACTATTTCTGATAAAGAAAACAACATTTATTGTTCTTTGCCATTCTAAAGGGAATGTGGAAACTAATCAGGCTTTTCTTGGCCAGCACTATTTCTGATTTTCTTTGAGGTTTGACCTTACTGATTCAGCTTTTTTTCTACATATGTTTCTTTTTTTTTCTTTTTTTTTCCCTAAAATACTATAATATATGACATAAATCAGTTTAATACAGAATCTTTGATAGACATTGTAGTTTTAATTGCAGCAAAAAAAGGAATTGCAATATGGTTTTCAGTTTTTGCATTTTTGATTGTTCCTTACCTTTTTCTGATTTTTTAAAAAGTGCGTCAAATGGCACGCTTTTGGTTTATGCATATACCTCAATTATTCAGTTCTTTGTTTCGATTAATTTCACAAATATCAACTTTTTCACATTTCAGTCACCAATCAGCCAATCAGACACAATATAAGGGATATTTTCTAACTGATTGGTGCGTCGCTAGTTTTACCAAATGAAAGAAAACATGGATTGAAGTTATTATGCAGATGTGTTTGTGTGGAGGATTCTGTTGTGAAGACTTGTCCCTCCTTTTATAGAACAAGGGGTGATGGGGATGGAGAGAATGTGGGAGCAAGAAAGGCATAAGAGGGAAATGGTGGAAGAAGAAAGTCAGGCAGACTTCACAGTGTGTCTGACAGGCAGGCCTGAGGGACACACACATGCACACACACAGAGTCAGCGCTGTATGTTTGTGAAGGTGCAGTCTAAAACTTCCACGTACTGTAACAAATACTCCTAACTCCACCTCTGCCGCTTAATCACCACCCTCCATCACACCCATTTTTGCACCCCATCCCCATTCCTCTCCTTTGCCTCCATTACCGCCCGCCTTATCACCATGCGCTTTAAATCACCTCCATTTGTTTATCCGAATGTGTGCAATGAGACCCATCCGTTTGAGCTTGTTCCCCATCATCCCGCTTGGACCTTGGCTTCGACTCCAGTGGCTGAAAAATAGCAGCAGTTGGACGTAGTTGTGGGAGGAGATTTGAATACCAATTACAGTCGGTCTAAGTGTGTGTGTGTGTGTGCTTGTGTGTTAGTGAGTGCACCGACAAACGCAGAGAAGCCACGCATAAATCAATGTCGCTCTGAGTCACAGAAGGGAAGCTTGGCACGTAAACAGACGCATCAAGGTAAATGCTGTATGTATACAACTAGAAGCATGCACACATGCATAGGTCCATAACAGATGTACACATTAGGATTTTCTTTGAGCAGAGCAGTGTTGGTTATGTAAGAATTTGTCAGAACCCAAACGCAGCATTTGATGCTTGTCAGGCGTAGTTTGCCTTACGCAGGAGTTCAGAAACCCTTTTTACATTTTTACATATTGCGCTGGGCCTGCTATTTCTGTGCCTTTCTTTGTTGCCTAATATGCTGAAAAAGCCTTCACCGGTTGGAAAGATGTATCCTTTGATCCTAAACTTGAAGGATACCCCCCCCCCAAAAAAAGGAGGAAAAAAAAACCCTCTCATCGACAATTTAATTAAAATGAGCGAGATCTTGCCTCTTTGCTCTCTGCCCTGCCATCTGCTGGTTTGCGGTATAAATCAGTGCAAAATCAGATCTCCGTGTTGCTACGATGTTGTTTGTGTTCGATCCCCCTCTGATTCACTGTCTTTTGTAAGTTTAAATAATTGGACAACCGAAACTTGGCAGAGTGCTACTGCGCCTGTCGACAGGAGAGAGAAGAAGAAATGAGGATTTTTTTTAAAGGTATGCTGCCTGCTGCTGTTGTGCACAGCCCTGTTTGATCAACTGATGCAGTCCTAAAGGGCCCTGACAGGGTGGCCCACTATCTCAGCTGAGCAACTGCCTCAGCATAAGCTCCATAGACAAATTGTGTTTCTCCCGGGGAAAGCCACAACCAAAAGAGTTACAGAGCTTATTGTGGCTTGTTTTTATTCTCCTCTGGGCTTTTATGGGTCCATTACTCCGAAGTAGAAGTCTTTAAGCTTCAAGGTTTGCACAGGTGATATATTTTATTCTACTTGACTACTCATTTCCTCCCACTGATCAGGCATAACATTATGACCACCTTTTTTGAATGACTGCTAACATGCTATCTGGCACTAAGATGTTATCGGCAGTTCTGTAGTTTCGAAATGAGTCCTCAATGAACGGTACTTGTTTTTACAGCTATCTAATGTTTTGCTTATTAGATATAGATCTGGGAAATTTTGAGTTCAAGCTGAAACCTTAGACTTCTTGTTGTGCTCTTCAAATTGTTTATTAAAAAAGTTTTGCTTTGTGGCAAAGCTTATCAGTTACTTTCTCAAAATAGCCAACCAGAAATAATGGATTCTAATAATTTGTCACTCTTTGAGGGAATCTTCTCAATGAACATGCATGGTTCAAAAACCAATTCCAAATGCATGTAAGGTGGAAAATACCCTGTGATCTATTAGCTGTTTTGTAAAGCATGCAGTGTTGTCACTCTTACTGGTTTGCAGCCTTGGACCCCTAACACAAGCTGTGAAACATTGTTTATTCTAACAACCAGCCTTAACTTTAGTAATTTGTCTCTTTGATTGGACTACAGGGATTAATCTTTGCTACCTAAGTCCATCAATGGCCACCAATGACCCTGCAGTGTGTTCAAAACTGTTTCTTCCTTAGACCACATTTGATAAATATCAGTGACAGCTATTGAAGTCTGCAACTTCAATTTGATTCACACTTAAGCTGCAAACATAAGTGCTTTATACTTGACTTTCACTCATGCTCTGAATACTTGTGATCTCACTCACATTTGAGGTGTGGGGCTAGGGTTCATGAACAATCTTTATCTCATATAAGCGGCAATGAAAGAAAACTGGGGTGTGTAGATCATTTGAGGAAATAATATGGTCCCCTCTGAGTTTACTGCGTACAAATGACTGACTGTCATGCTAATGTCACACAGATGGGTTTTCTGGTATATGTTTTGACAGTACGTGCAAGTAAAAAGAGTTTATTTCATCTTTAAATTTTGGGGGTTTTTTATTTAATGCTGCAATCAAGCAATACACAAGGTTGATTGACAGTGCTAAGATCTTCCTGTTGGCTCTGAATATTGGTTTCTGACCACATGGTTTATTTCTGCTGATGGCTGTAGGACCATATGGAGGTTGCTAATATAAGTAATAATTTGTATTTTTACTTTTTTAATTAAATATAACTATAATAACTATAAACAAAAATGTGAAAGTCCATGTATTAAGTCAGGCTTAAGGTTAGGGATTTAAAATCATTGCTTCTACTCCTGCACCAAGTTGGACTTGGTGGCATGCATGTGATGTGAGAAAACTAATTTTAGTCAATAGAAACTTGAGACTTGTTTTGGTTCTTGCTCCTTAAAAACTTGAAATTTTACTTGGACATGCCCCCCAAAAACTGGGGATTTGACCTCAAATTGGCCTGCAATTTCAGGTCAATTTCTTGAGCTGGGGCAAGAAAGTTAGGCATATCTTAGGTATGGTCTCAAAGTTGTGAACTTGAATTGGACTTGAAGCATAAAACTTGGGGACTTAGTTTGGAATTGTGGTGAAAGATTAAAGACTTAACCTAAATGTTCCCGCTAAGCTCTTGAGACTTGACTTGAACTTGGCCCACATAGATTTTAGATTGAAATTGATCTTTAAAAACATTTACTCATCAAATCAAACCAATATTGGTAACTGCCCAGCTGGAGGGGCTTCAGTTTTGGAGATGGTCTGACCCAATTAATTTACTGGCCATCACAATTTGTCACTTGCCAACCTGTTAACAATCCTTAGACTTTCCAGTTATTCCTGCTTCTAACACAAGTGTCATAACAAATCATCAGCATTCAATTGATTTAGAATATGTTATGCCTAATAACTGTGTAGCTTCTTGTTTTAAACATCTGCCATTTCACTCAGTCAATAAGCTACTCTAGTATCGTAGCCTGGTCTTGATAGGATTTAATGTTTTTGCTTTGATTTTAATAGAAAAGGGAAATTAGACCTGACATGTCCTTTTGAGCCCACACATCACACATCCTTTTTCACATCCTGTTTACTGGAATGTGCTTTGGTTTGAGCTTCGCCTTTAGGGATAGGTTTCTGCAAACTGAAAACACAAAGCACAATGACTAAAAGGGTCACACAAAGACACCAAATGGTAATCGAATCCTTATATGTCATTTGACCATTTTTTTTAATTGTCCATTAGTTAAACTTTCTGTCAATCTAATCAGGGCAAATACTAATGTAGAAACACTCTTTATGGCGGCCACCTCATCTCCTTCCCATTACTATTCCCCAGATAGTGCTGCCCGTGATTATCATAATGGTGATCTATGTCGTCCTTATGTGTCGCTTTCTGAGAACAACTGGCATTCCACCAACTTTGGTGCGCAAGTTTTTTCGATGCAGAGTAGGACACCAAGGACATCTCCGTTTGCTGGCATCTGAAGCCTGCCAATCAATCTGGTGCTCTTAGGTTCATCTGATCTGATTGGCTTTTGTGTAAAAAAAAAAAAAAAAGCAAAGGCCCCAGCTGGGTGAATCTCTCACTGTGCTATGACCCAACGTCCCCTGAGCCAGCAGCTTTTCTCCAGCAGCTGACCCTTCTCTGTGTACATTTGTCTTTGCTTTGGGACTGTGAAATCAGTAAATAGCAGTTGTCCCGGTATAACTTCTTGGTGCAACTCTTCGAAACAGTTGCTAAGTATTCTTTCTGCCAGAACACAAGATGTACTTCTGTCAAGGCAGTCAGTGCTGAATAATGGCGTTGTGAGAGGGGCTTCTGCGTCTGAAAAACATGAAAATATTAGCACCACGGGGTGAGCATTATTCACTATTAATATCGAGTCTCCCATGGCTGGGAGTAAATGTTTATATCTCCACTTTTGGGCTTGTTTAACACCCTCCCTTGCTGCTGTGACACCTGTCTCCACAGCTCCCAGGGCGCAGTGCTAACGTGGTTAGACAGCGGGCTCCAGTAACGCGGGTAACCAAGGTGATTATCCTCACTCAAGCGGTGCAACAGAGTCCTCGCTACCTGTGATTGGGCCAAAGAGGCTGATTGAGCTGAAAAGGGCAAGTGCCTAAAATTGAAGAGCTAGAAGCTGTGTACTTTGCCAGAGCAAAAGGCTAATGCGCATCCCATCTGGAAGACTTAATTGTGAGACAAGAGGAGGGACGGATGGCTGGTAATGAGGTGCTCATTCGGTGGTAAGGAGGATCAGAGATGGGCTTAAACTTCAGCCTGGGTGCAGAAACTCCACAAGAAACCACATTTTCCTTCACCACCTTGGGAGGTCGGTGTGTCTGGTGGAGGCTGGGTGATGAAGAGTGACCAGGATTAGCTGGGGCACTGAGGAACTGATGGGGTCACAGAGGGAGAGTGAAAGCGTCACAGGGAGAGAGGGAGCGATGTCTGCAGCCATGGCTGCACACTGTATCAAAAAAGAGAAAGAAACAGCAAGAGGGGAAGGGAAAGCACCAGGGGCATGTGTCACAGACCAGTGGAGCAGAGGAGAAAGTCAGGTTGAGAGGAGTCCAGCAAACGAGAGAATGATTGCAGGATTCTGTGCTAAAATAGAAGAGTGTTTAAAAAAAAAACAAAGGGAAAGTGATGCAGGATGACTGATTCCTAGGGCAAAAAAAGGTGAGGAGGGAAAGAAGAGGGATGTTAGGAGGGGAGGGTAAAGATCAGGAAATACAGGGTGCTGGTGTCAGGAGAAGGAGGGAGCTCACAAACAGAGAAATGGATGGCAATATTCAAAGATAAAGATGAAGAAAGGGCAAGCACTGTGTAGGTGACCACACCTGAGGGACAAGTTGTCATGATCAATGAGGTCACAGTGTATACATGCCCTTTTACACCTACACACAATACACACACAAGACCCAGCCAAACAAGTGTTGAAAATGTTACACACAAACTTATGTCCAGCCCTCCTACTTTCACCCATCCTACACGAAGAATTGGACACCCACACATGCACTGGGCTATTCATCCACCTGCCATTTAGAATCCTCCTTCATATCATCACCATTAATAGGTTTGCTTTGATGAGATTGTCGGATGCTGAAAATTGCCAGTGAAAGCGCCGCTTTATCTTCTGGGAAATCAGATGGAGATTTTCAGAGCGCGGAGACAACAATGCCAGAGAGGACTCCGATGAGTTTTCTGTCTAAGAAAACCCTTAAAATGTCTCTCCCATGAGTAGCAAATTCATTGTAGTTATTACCATGTCTGGCTTAGCTACTGTTGTGACATTTTCCTTGCTCTTTTTTCACTCAAACATAATCAAACCTTGATTATATTAGCAAATGTTTATATATTCTAACAGCGCTCAAAGATGCTAGCTGAAAAAGAATGCATTAAGTAAGCAAAAGATTAAAATATATTAGCTCTACAAATGCCATGCAAACACAATTTTGTGTATGTGCTTTAAAAAACACCACTCCTGTCACTGCAGTAAATACAACTGATAACATCAATAGCTGTCAGATAAATATTAGATTTCCCATTTTATTTTGGGCAGAGTGTAAGTGGCTGTTGACAAAACTCTTATAAAACTGTTGAATGCCTAGTTTTTTATAAAAACAGCAGAACCTAATTGAAATCATTCTGATGTTTTGGAAACCTTTTAATATGTACTTTTAAACTTAAATGAACACACACTGGTTGCTTTTTGGGGGTGAGGAGGACGGAATAAACAGTGTGTTGAAGTATTGCTTCAACAAACAATTGTTAAAGAACTTTTCGTCTTTCTACAGCATCGGTCTGTTTGGGTTGTAGTCTATCAGGATGACACGTGTTTACGTAGACACTGTACGTTGCAACAACATTCCTGTTCATATCCATCCACAAATTTTCAATTGGATTAAGGATGATTTTATTTTATTTTTTTACCATTACACAATTTCCCATAATAACTCCTTGGGCTTCAGTATGTCTGTCACTTCATCACAACCACAACTAAATATTGTATCCTACCACTTCTTTGCCACTTAATTTTTGTACATACTGGTATTGGGATGATGACTGAGATTCTATATGCTGAGCAGCTTAAGCCCAGGCATAAATATTACTTAGGGTTACCGTCACAGATACTACACACTGATTATCTGGTAGAAATTCATGCAGCTTGAAAATTATTTCCTACTATTATCTGACCATTTACACTGTTCTCTGAGGACTAACTACAAAATGTCAGAGTATTCTAGAACCGCTGAATTCTTTTTGAGCAAAACATTGTGCAGCCTCATTACTTCCTCTCCTCCCCCCTTAAATATTTAAGTGTCACTTTTACTTATGTTGGTCTAAATGTTTACAAAAACTTGTCATCTTTTACAGGGATGTGAGATTTTTAGATCCACTATACTTTGCTAATACCCTTTTACTCTTTCCGCTGTCTGCTTTTCTCCTCAACTCTTCCTTGGGCCTTAGACAAGATCCTCAATATCAGGGGTATTAAGCTTTGATCCACTTCATTAGCAAACCGTAAACAACTCCTAATTAGAGGCAATTAATTTAGAGCATATGAAAACAATCCTCAAAAAAAGTTCCTCCCAAACACCTTGTTCCCATGTGCAGGATGGTGGGAGTCTGAAAAAGATGGACAAAGATTTAAAAATGAGAGGGTAAAAAAAGCCTGCTGTAATCTGCTGGTCCAAGATTTACCGCAAACATTCGCTGGGCTCTTTTAAGATTCATAAGGTCGTCAAGTGAGGGTTTGCTTTAATCTAAACAGAAGTTGGACTGCTGTGTGGCTGCCTGCAGTGAAGGGAAAGAGGAAAAAGAAAGTAGCTCTGCCAAATTGGATTGGTGCTGCAATTGTTTCTGCACACATTGTTACAGTTGGTGAGACCGTTTAAGAAATGGCCTGGCACCAACAACCTTGAGGAGAGCTTTCACTGGATTCATTTTCTATGGAGCAGTTCAAGGAGCTTTCAAGTGCATGACTGCTGATTCACCTGATGGCTGTTAACAGGTCCGACCCACTCACCTGACCTTCCATAAACCATCAGCGGCAGATTGAAGTGGTGCTTGAGTCACATCCACAGATGTGTCCCTATCTTCGTGTCCATCTGGCGGACGAATAATGTTATCACCAGCTACAGAAGGACCATGCCTCTCCTTTCTGGTCATTGCTGCAGAGGAGTGGAACAGGCAAACAATCTGTGATACTGAGTGAGTTTGACAGAGACCTTGGGCATTGGACGCAGTTGCAGAGGAAACGGTAGTTCATAGCAACTGCTTCCCACTAGGCTATACTGGCGAACTGAGCTGTGAAGCAGCTTGGATCGGCCAGTGGGGTTCTGTTGATCGCTCCACAAGTCATTTTTAGCTTTTGTCAACTCCGTAGGCATGGGCAGCAAGTGTTTTCTGTGTCTGCAATAGAGATCCTAGAGTTGGGAGAGCGAGAGAGTACACACAGCACGGAGCCGTCGCCTCCTGACTGCATATACAGTAACATAGTTTATTGCTAGAGAAACTAATAAAAGAAAGCTGTAGGGGGAATGTGCTTTCATTCTTGATTATTTTCTCTCTTCCCAAAGGCCATGATGGCTACCATCTATCCCTTTTTTTTGTATCCATGTCGCTCTGCCCACTGTTTTAGTCAGCGGGATTCCAGGCTATACTACAGCCCATCTAAAGTGATTCACAAATTTACTTTACTTTTTTTTTTATGTTTTAATGTTGCGAAATAAATGAAAGGTATGCATTTAACATATATAGCATAATATAAATATCATAACAAAAAGCTTGCTGTGTATTTTCATTATGCTAAGAAGTATATTACAATACACTGTTTGCATAAACTTGAACTGGATAAATCTGATTATATTTGGCCCCTCTGAAGCTGGGAGACTTTGATATATGTGGCTTGCTGTCTCGATTTGAAAAGATGAAAGCTCAACAATCTGTGAGCAGAAGGTATGCTTGAGTCTGCAGAAACGACCAGAAGGCAAAGTTAATTTCTGTGTGCCAGGACTAACTGACATAAAATGAGGAAGCATTCCACATCTAACTACTGTTATACTGTTTTTGGGTCTAAATATAGAGAAAATACTTTTTAACAAATTGTTTACTACTTTACATAAGGAAAAAAGTATTATTATAATTAGTGAATATATAATGAGAGATGAACCAGTCAGAGATTGTGTGGCCAGTTTCCAAACACTGATGTTGTAAAGCTCTAATCTGCCAATGACAATTTTAGTTTATTCTACAAATACCCATAGAACTTAAATTAGTATCCCACATTTATACAGCATTTAAACATAACAACACGGCTAACCAAAGCACATTCTGCTGTCTTACTAAAAGTTCTACATTTTCTGAATTTTGGACACTGCAAATGTATTTGCTCTAAAATGATCTGTAATCTGGAGAATAATGCTGGCAACACTATTGCAGTACAATCATCTGAACAGAAGTATTTGTGATTTAAATTCATTGCAAATCCAGTTTAAATCAAATATTTGCAGTCTAATTCTGTTAGCTAGGCTGTTTTACAGGGGCTGGAAAATTTATACACAGTATTACTTGTGAATCAACAATAACTCAGCCTTGTTTATAGTGGAAATGAATTTGGTTGGAGTTCTGAAATAAAATAAATATGAACTTGTGGGAAAAATTTGAAATAATCATAAACTGTTGGTAACTAAAAATTAAGTTCATCCCAGATGATTTTAAAATTGCCAAATGATTTATTTGTATATATATATATCTATATATATGTATATATAGATATATATATATATATATATTCAATGTCTTGCATTTGTACAGATTTTGAAATTCAGGTCTGCTTGTGTTCCATCACAATCAGTGAACTGTGCTTCCTTTCCTGCTGTGTGTTTTGTATGTGTAGTGCTCCCTTATTAGTTTTCTTTTCGGCTTTCCAGTAGATATTAAAGACAACCAGTCAGACACACCCAGCCTGAAAACCATATTCACAAAAGCACAAGGCCTGGCCCATTGGTTGTGCCCTTTGATCTCAAGTAAAACCTGTTTTGCTTGTACTTACTGTTCACCTTCTCTAATATTTTTCTTATACTTAACAGTTTTTTTTCTTGGTTTCTTCTTCTTTGATCCTTCTTCCCCAGCTCTCCTGCAGTGTGAAGCCTGTTCAAGGGCCTCAGCAGTGACTTAATGTCTTTTTGTTTTTGCTCACTATGATCACACAAAAGCTTTTATTTCTATCTCCCCGGCCCCTCCCTGTGCAGCTGTATTTCTTCGTCTAACTCTGTTGGTGTCTAAGTACAAGCGCCCATGGCCACGCACGACACTCTGAGCTCCAGGTGCATGTGTCCGCATGCATCTGCTCCAACTGTTCCTAATAGTTAGCAATGACAGACAAGCTCAGTGATAGTTGGAAAGGCGCGTTTTGGTGAAGGGGAAAAAGGACTTTTCTTTGCCAAGATAGCTTGCTGATGCATATTTTGGCAGTCTTTGCCCCTGCCTCCCTGCTGCTTGCACCCCATCTATGTCTTCTCTTCCTCCTTCCTCCTATCTCTCACACTGTCGCTGTAGGCTACAGGGATGGCAGAACCAGGTGTGAATAGATAGAAAGTGAGATGAAGAGGGAGAAAGAGGAAAAAGAGAGACAGAGGATTGACGGGACCCAGGTGGCCAGCTTTTGAACGCCTGTGTTTCCGTTTTCCTTCTCTCATTTGCATTGGCAAAATGGTTTTCTCCTTTCATCTGGCACTTTATATTTCCCCTCACTTTTCTTACATTTACACAGACCCCAACAAATCATTTCCAATATGTTTTTTTTATGTCTCCCATCTTCTTTATCCCATTTCCCATTTCTCAAAATAACTTAAACTTCCACTTCCTCCTTGTGTTCCTGTAACTTTTTGCTTTCTCTTAGTCAAAATGCTTGTTTCCCTTTTTTTTAACTCTACCTCCAGATGTACCTTCTCTCACTATCCCTTTTGCTCTGGGCTTGCTGAACTCTGCATTTTACACGGCGCAGCAATATTCTAGCGGTTTGAAGCTTATTTTTAGTGTACATGCCCTTCAGACACCTTGCAGTCCCCTCAGCCATCTCCCACTCCTCCTTCTCTTCCTCCCGTGACTGTCTTTTACTACCTCATCTCTTCCAGCCCTCCTCTTCTGCTTCTTTTATGTCTCCAAAAGCCTGCAAATAACGTTTTTTCCCTACTATTAGCAGGAAAAGAGAGTTTAACTCCTCAGTGTTTGATCATACCTATCGGGCTCCTCATCTCTCCACAACGAACATGCACACATCATCATTTTTGTCTGGCCTACTCTACTTTTTTCATCGCTTCCCTAACCTCAGTGGCTCACACATCCATCATACTTCAGAATTCACTTGTGCTACTTGGCTTGTTCTTGGCGTATTGTCTGTTTTACAGGTGTGACTGGTATTGTGTATTTGTGCACAGTGCCTTGCAGTTTGTTACCTTATAACAACAAACCTTAATTTATTTTACTGGGATTTCATGTGGCAGACTAACAAAAAGTTGTGCATAATTGTGAAGTAAAAATAAAATAATATATGCATTTGAAACTTTTCAGTAAATCAAAATCTTACAAATGCATATGTATTTAAGCCCCTTTGAGGTTCACCCATATGTCATTCAAAGCACCCGAAACTGCTCCCATGATGACAAAATCTCATGATGAAAATTGTGTCCTCTGGTTCGTCAGGAGCTGTCCTTCCTCCCCTTTTGACACCAGGCCTGAGTTAAAATATCTTGCACAGAGTCATGTGTGATGTGTTGTGTGATTGCTCAAAAGTTTGTAGGACATTTCATACAGAAATGCGCTAGAACAGTAATGTTGATATTTTGCTTCAAATAGACCATTTCTGCCATCCGGTCTTTGTATCGACAGCATGAATGCTTTGGAGGAATATTTATCAGACACAGTGAAGAATTATATACTCTTGAATTATGTACCATTCTTTGCAAAATGTCTAAAAAGATGTCACATGGCTAAAAATATGTGGTGCCCTCTCCATGACCATTTCATTATAGTAACATTAAGGATGCAGGGACAGAGAAGGGATCCCAGCATGACGTATACTGAAGCATGCTTCCAGTCGACCTGGAAGTCCCCAGTTGGACTGTGAATACAAAGGTGTATGCTAATACAAAAGTCCTGCTACCACAAGATTGTGTGTCGACTGTTTGATTCCAAATGTTCCTAGTTATCAAGCAGTACAAAAAGCTCCATTAGTTGTTCAAAGAAGTTTAAAAATATTCTGTCCAAGGTAATCCGGCAGATTGCATCCAGTTATCAAGGAAATTTTACTTTCTAGCAGAACATTGGCCCAAAGCATACAGATCAAACCTTCTTTGTGTGTTGGAATGCTGCAGTCAAAGTCCAAAATTCAAGTCATTACCAAAGGCGGTACTTGAAAATTGATGTTCACAGATGAAAACTTCCAGGTGTGCAAAACCTTTACTGACATACTGTAAAACACCTGCAGCTGTAACTGCTGTGAAGGTCGTATATTATGTGATTTGGGTGGTTCTTGACCCCCCTAAATTGCATTCACACCCAGAATACATTGTAGTGATATGCATAGTCTGGGGTTTCTTCCCATACCAGGACCCGTCACTTCCTACATAGCTCTGCACAGTAAAGGTAAACTCAGTCACGCATTCCAACACACAGGAAAAAATGCCATCAGACTCCCTCAGAATTCCTGAATTGAGTTATGTAGCCTGCCAGTCAACTCTCTTCTCCCTTGTGTACTAACACACACACACACACACACACACACACACACACACACACACACACACACACACACACACACACACACACATCCAGAGTCTTTGGACACACACACTCACATCCGCCCTTCTGATGATGCATATTTGGCATAGGGAAGGGACTCAATTACTGTGAAGGTGAAAGAAGCAATAAACACGGCACAGATACAGTGAAGCGCGTTCAGCAGCAGTGCAGTCAATCACAGCACCAGGTAGGTAACTGCTGCTGCTTTGCTCATCCAGCTGTGAAGTGATGGGAATGGTCAGGGGTGGGCAGATAGATAGAGGTGGGTTTTGGGAGGAGTTTGTGTGTGTGGGAGTAGCGGTGGGTACAAAGCGCAACCTTCTGATCCTCCCAAAAAATTATGTGGCTCCAACCAACTTACACTGACCTGCCACTGAGAGGATGGAGAGGTGAGATGAGTGCATTGTGACCTATCAAGCATTTTCATTTTATCCCTTGTAATCTGTTTTCATATATTTTATACAAACACAATTCTGACCACCGTTGGTGTTCCAGATACATGGTTTGGAGAATCCACATAGCATCAGCATAATGAGAGCAAATGACACCATTACGCATCCGTATCCCTTTTCCTTCTGGTTTATGTGGGATTTTGTGCAGCTGATATAACAGCCGTAATCACTCGTGCCAGTTTTATCTGAACATCTGAAAAAAATATCGGAACATCCTGTCAAACAGGATCTTATGTTGTTAGTTCGTGGCATTGTTTATATTACAAAAAGCAGGTGGTAAATTGCTGCTCTGCTGTACACACCAACCCTGTGTTTTTATCCATATTTATGTTTTTGTTTCTTCCTTATAAACTGCATAATTTAATGTGATAACTAACATTCTGGACAGATGTGTATTGTTGTTTAATGCTGCTATATTTATGACAGACATTGGGAGTGTTGAGCTTTCAGCTGAAACTCCTTTTTGATAATATGGTATTAGTGAGCATCAAGCAGTAGGAATCCACCACAAAAACAGTAGTGTAGCACAATATTGGGAACACATACACAATTTAATTCATGTTATTGGGGATTTTGTGTGATAGAGAAAAATAAATAGTACATAATTGTGAAGAGAGAGGGCAATAATGAAAGGTTCAAAAATGCTACACAAATAAAAATCTGATTAGTATGACATTATTTGTACCAAGTGAATGTTTTATCAAACCATCTGCCTTTTTGCTTCATCCATCATTTCATCGCAGAACAAGTTCTTTGCTCATGATCTTTCAGCTGAAACTCTACAATGAAGAGCACCTTCTTCCACATGTTGAAAACCTTCCTGTGTTTGAATGATATATCATTATTGTAATATAAGTGTGCACAATAGTATTATTGCAAAAGCCTAAGTGGAATGATTTTTAGGGAACATTTGTTGGGTGTTACATTTTAATTGTCTTATATAACATGTTGCATCTGGTGTCACTACAGTAAATGCCCACACCTGATGCAGATTAAAATCTAGATGTACCACAACTGGTCTTCATGCTTGTCCAGAAAGAAGTGCTGCACATACAGTCATTAATTGGTTTGTGGGTTGCTAGGTTGCAAACTGTCAAATTAATTTCTAACACTGTAATTGTGTATAGCACGCAGGAGGTTGTCTGTGCAAATGCTATTTGCCAGAGACTGTGGTAAACTGGATAACACCAAAGAAACGTAAAAATAAAAAACGAATAAACTGGTACTATTCATTTATGGGTAAACTAGTTACAAAAAATGTGATCTGAGATAACAAAATGGGAAGGCAGCAAGCGATTTTGGTTGAAAAATGTGACAAAAGGTTTGACCAGTTGAGAATAAGCATTTAACCTTTTTTGTATGTCTTCAAGCTTGGAGAATGATGGGAAAATTCAAAAACAGGCAAGCAGGGAAATACGCATTCCCCAACCAACCACATTTTAAACCCTGTGCCAACACCAGGTATTGTATTATTATACAACCTGTCATGTCATCATGGAGATAATGAATTATGTTTCATAATTCACCATGTGCATGCATACATTTAAAAAGCTAATCAGTGAGGCAAATGTTGCACTTGCAGACTGAGCCTATGCCTGAAAACTTGGCATCGAAATGCAAATAAAAATGTATGAAAAAATTAAAATAAAACAAGAACCAAATATACATAAAAAACACACGAAAAAGAAATCCATAATTGAATTCAGAAAATGTTCTGTTTGGTATCAAAAAGCAGTGCTTTTACCAAACTACACACACCAAAAAGATTCTGTTGGATCAATATCCACTACCAGAAGGTGAAAACGATATCCATCTAGACTTGCACTGATATTCATGAGCAGTTTTATTGAGTTTTTTTCTCTGTCTTTTTCAGGCTTTTTCGACAAGTCTTTGCAGAAAGTTTTCTTTTTGCTTATTTCGATGGAGATAAAGGTTGTCCTGGAGGGGTTATATTTAAATTGATAGAAACATTTCAGTTTCCAAGAATGCCTTTCTCTTTTTGCTGAATTCCAAACTTTGTTGCATAGTTTCAGCTGAAAGATCATAAGCAAAGAATTGTGTTTTTGGTGGGGCTAGAGTTTGAGGCACTCTCTACAGCAGGGGTCCCCAAACTTTCTCCTGTGAGGCCCACATAACTTGTCCCTTCTCTGATGGGGGGCCGGGGTCAGTTTGTAACAGAAAAAGTGTGACGATTGTAAGAGTGCTAAACATAAAAATGCATTGTTTTTCAGAAAGCACAATCAAATAACCTTTTCTGGATTCTTCAGAGAACAAAAGTCAGGAAATAACACTATTTATGAAATAAATAATAACCAAATAACACTGGGTTCTCCACATAAAAAAAAGGGTTAGGGTCAATTATATGCATGTATAAAATAGTTACTAACTAGTAGTTGATAATAAATAAAGTTCATTACTAAGGAACATTTTATTTCAAAAGTCCAACTTATCAAATAAAAATGCACATATATGAAAATACTCTGGTATTGTTCAGGGGGCCGGACCAAATGTGGAGGTGGGCCGCATCTGGCCCGCGGGCCGTAGTTTGGGGACCACTGCTCTACAGGATGATATACAGTATGTCAACAAACTCACTCCTAACCTGTTGTGAATGATACGTGTACCTTTCAGACCTTCATCACACCACAGTCCAGCCTTTTGAAATTTGTTAGCAAAACCCCACATTTTAGCTGCATCGCAGTGTTCAAAGCATGTGGAAAAAGTAATCACTTATAGTGCATAATTTCCTGTAGTTTTTAGGTGGTCAATTCATCTTACAGTATTGGAGAGCCCAGACATAAGAGGAAAGCACATCAGGAGCAATACAGTGTGTTGTGTCACCTTACATACATCACTTAGCACTTTCAAAACATATTCAACATGTTGTACTGAATTGTGCCAAAACTTTAAATAATAGACTTGATCTCTGGATAATTGTTTTAACAGAATTATCTAACATTTTAAATAGAAGAAAAAACATAGAAAATGACAACAAGGAGATTCAGCTGCCAATCTGACACTGCTGGTGTGAACTGATATGGATTTTTTTTAACCTATGCCTTACAATGCTGTTTTATGGTACCCTTTACCTTCCATTACATCTCTGCTTATAATATTCTGCTCTTCACTTCTTTCATCCATGTATTGGCAGCAGCATTTTCATTCACCACTGCAATGCCAAGATGGTGACCAAATCTCTTTATCACACTGTCAAGCTTGGAACAAAACATTGCAAACTTGGGACAAAGTGTCTTCAACTTTGCTAATACCATGATTAGACCTGAAATGTTGCTTGTAGTTTCCGACTTTTACTCAGTATTAATCTTTGACTTTTATTGACCTTGTTTTAGAGTTAAAATTTGATGCCGTTCTTTGCTGCTTTGTGTTTTGCTTTTTTTGGCTGACATACTGCAACTGAGCTTTTAGTACTTCTGTTGTACAACTATACTGTGCCATGGCTCAATAGTCCTTTCATTTCAGATGACAGTTTTGCAGCTCTGACCTAGCAAAAAGAAATAATATGGCTAAAATGATTGCAAAATTAAATTACATCACTAAACTAGCACAATATTAAATGCCTCATTACCATTTGGTTAGTCAGAATCTCCTGACATAAGTTGAATATGAAATGCTCTTGCAGTCAAAACATCACTAAAGTCAAAACCTCAATAATCTGATAGCCAATATGTCAACATGCATGAGGAAAATATGTGTACTTCATTCTACGAGTTACAGTCACTGCATTGGAATGACTCCATAATAATGTGCCTGTGCAGGTCTGTTTGGTATTGTACTCCAAGCTTTTTAAATTACTGTCATTAAAACCCTGCAGCTTTCTTTATGTGCTGTGTATTTGTTAATTTACTTGTCGGGAATGGAGGCAAGAATTTTCCTTTTTGCACTTTTTCTTGTATGTTGTTGATGATGAATGACTGGTGATAATCTCAGGTGGTAAATGTGATTAACTTAGCTAATAGTTATTCAGATCTTTTCAAATTAATTATTTTTTTTTTTGCTCAGTGTAATATGGAAATTTTTTAATCATTATAATGATCAAAAATACCAAACCATAGAGCGAAGTTTACTTCCCAACACTAGTCCCTGCTGCAGGTGTAACTCAGCCTGGGCATAAGTGTTCTGGTGTTTGTGGTATTTTGCAGCCTTAGGCATGTTCCCAAAGTGTCGATAGAAACTCTGTGGAAAAGTAGTCAAAATCTACAACAAAAAAGATCAAGATGAATGACAAATTTCATTCCGTCTTAGACGTAACCTGCCCTATTTAGCTGTGGTGGCACTTTTTTTTTTTACTTACCCAGGTGTCAAAGATGTAGATGACCTCTTTAAATATTGAAATCTTGCAGGTATGGTAATTTGACTGCAATGTATTCCAAGCAAGGATTCAATTCAAAAAGTGTCTGTATAATCCAGAGAGAGCCAACTCTGTGGCTGTCAGTGGATCCAACAGACTCGCACGTTTATAATTTGTGATGTTCTGCTGTGCACCGTCACTTTCAGGGAGGTTTCTCCCCCCCCTCACACACGCATAGAGATTCAGATCCGCAGATGGGGCTTCGCATATATATTTACTGCACATATATGTGCATGACACAAAAGCAGATATAAATGAGGACTTTACATTAGCAGCATCCCACTGAGCTAGAGTTTATAACTACAGTGGTGATGGGAAGAGAGAGCGACTGCCTGCAGAGAATCTAATAGCTCCAGCTGCTCTCTCACTCACCTCAGCCACCTTTCGATCCTATCTGTTTCCCTCCATATTTTATTCATTCCTGTTCCCCTCAGCACATCCGTATTTCTGCCTGCCTTTTCACCCCCCTCCGTCCTGGTCTCTTTCCATCTTGTCCGCCTCTGAATTTACCACCAAGGCTTGCCTCTTGGCACTTCCTCCTCCATTCTGTTGCCCTGCTCTTCTCTCCCTCTGTGTCCTTTTTGTCTCGCTTCTTAGAGCCTCCCTTTTCTCCCCGTAATCTCTCTTTTTCTTCTTTTTTGCCCGGACTCTGTATCAAACCACATTCTTTTGCACTTGGCCCAAGCCTCTTCTTGTTCTTTTTTTGTCTTTCATAAGTTTGCTTGGCAAAGAGTTTGTGGTAGAGCTTAGATGCAAGAGGAGAAGGCGTGAAAAAGCTGCATGTGTCTAATGAGTTTAGGCACGCAGTCAAGGAGAGACCTGCGCTTGCAAACATGCATCCACCAGCTTTAATAATTGGTGGTGTAAAAATGTCAGGTTGTGACATTCTTGATAATGTTCTGGGTTATTAATAAAAATGTTACGGAATAGGAAGGGCCAAAAATCAATAAGCAGCCTTAAAGGGAAATTGGAAAAAAAGGATAAGGGGACAGCGTGCAAGAAAAAGCTTGGTGCAGCAGAGACATTGTTATTAGCTGCTGCTGCCCTCTAATGAGGCTTATTTAATGGGCCAAAAAACAAGCACACAAAGCAAACAGCTAACTGAATGCTGATTTGTCAGCTGCAAGCTAAAACTTTTTTTTTTCAAATGAAAACAATAGGGATGAAATGTTCTGGTACGAGAAGAAGCAAAAGACTTGCAGACTGTCTCCCATTTGCTCACCCTGAAATGACCCTTGTTGCTTCGGTTTGTTGGATGTTTTTCCTTCTTTAACTACCTATATCTTCCGAATCTTTCTTTATTTCCTTCATCTTTCCTTAAAGCACCTTTTTTATGGAAGAAGTAGTCATTACAGGACAATAAAATCCTGATTGGAAAGAGTGAAACCATCTTTGAGAATGGCGCATTGAGGAGTGCAACAACAGACATGGATGTGTGCCGCATTACACACTTAATAGCTTTGCTCAAAGGTAGCGCTGATTTTCCTTGCACTGCTGCGCACCTCTCAATGACACATCATCTCCTGTGATAGAACATTGTTTTTCACGCCATTAGAGTTCAGGTTGGAAGCAGCTGTGCTTTACGGCTGCAGGCTGCAAACGTAGCTGCTATTCACAGACAGTGAATGCAACATTGATTTCAGAGACACTTTGGCATATTTACATTCTTCAATTGTCTGGATCCTTTTACAGTATTTGACACTTGTTCAATTATGTGATGCGAACCTTCTAGACAGTGCAGTAGTGTAATCATAGTCAGTGTGATTCAGTGTAATAAAGACGTTTGAGAATTTGGATTACAGAAATATATTAAAAAGCAAAGCAATCAAAAGCAATCCACTGATTGTGAAAAAGGATTTTTTTTTTGTCTGCTAATATTGACAGAATTTACATGCCAGAATCAGTATCCTAATTCAGGAAACCTTACAAACATGCTTACATTGTAGTTTGTGTGTGTTTATAGGTGCGTTCGAAAAATAAGAACATTTTCCAAAAAGGAGGGTAGTTTTCTATGGTCATTATTGTCTCTCTGTGTTTCAACTTTTATTGTTTTAGAAAAAAATAAAAACATTACACTGTAAAACATTCCTACCTCTTACATTTTCCCAGGAAAATCCACCCCAATTCCTCTTACAATCATTCCCAAACCCTGCACCCACCTTCCCCACCAAAACACAAATCAACCTCCCCTTTATAACCACCAGAGACCACATAATGATGTCTCTCTGCCTTTCTACTCTTTTTTTTTTCTATTTAATAAGGTGCAATTAAATTACCAGCTCAAAAAAACAACCCAAATAAAGGGCTTAGATAGGAGGGTGCACTTTTTCACTCACCAGAAACCTTTAGATGGAGCTTTGTGAGGAAAAGTCACATCAAATACATATTTGGGACAGAAGCTTTAATGTATAAATAAGGGATTATCTTGTAATTTCTCCAGTTTGTACTGTATTCTAAACTACATACTCCTTAAGAGCCTGTAGTTTTTTTTTGTTTTTTTTTTTGCTTTGAGCTTTTCTCAGTAATTTTTCAGACACTTTGATATCTTTGGCATACATTATGTGATTTCAGCTTTGTCACAGCAGTTTATTATGTTTGATCAGATTCTCTGGATCAATATTCAGTATGGTGTGTGAAGAATGTGTTGCTGAAACAAAATACACTGAAAAACTAAAAGTTGCATTTCTTTAATGTTAATGGTTAACATTAATCCCATCAACATCACATTTCTGATCACTGGCAAAAAGGTCCTGAAGGCAAGTTTATTGGACTATTAGAAATACTCTACTGGCTTTCATTGGACACTGGTTAACAAAATAAAACAATAAAAACGCATGGTTCATTAGAGCAACATTGTCCTGACAACGGACATATTAATTGGGAATCTTCTTTTGTATTTAGATGTAAGAATGACATGAATTTTATAAGCATCTTTTACTTCCATTCCTGCAAGCTATATGCACAACAGTGAAACTTTCTTTCTTTCAGAAGAGCCCAGCAACTTGCTATACTAATCTATACATATCATGAACTGTGGTACAACTGAGATTCCACAGAAATTAAATCTAGCTTACAGCATTCATAAAATGTTTGTTCAGGGCACGAATGTTGATTCGTTGTCATTACTGACAGAGGAAAGCAGTGATTCTATTAAATTTCCCACGGAAAGACAAAAAAATACAAACATAGGTTAGAAGAACTTTTTAAAAAAAGGAAATATATTTGTTCTATGCACATACTCCTGTATATACTTGTCATGTTAATCTGTGGTAAGTTTGTGCAAGGGCAGATGTAAGACATGTTAACGCAACTACTCTATAATGGATGTCAACAAATCCTCAGTGACCTTAGCTGGATGCAAACCAGACTTGTTCTTTCTTTGCTGTGACATTGGCAGCACTGGCATTAGTTTCTGACAGCTCTACAGCAGCCAGTTTTGTAATTACATACTTTTATGAGAAACTAGTACATTGTAAGCCTCAGCAGTCCCTCCAAGGCTTTTATGCATCTTCGTGTGTGAACTCATGCATGATTTTCTCACGTTGCATCTTGATTTTATTAAAATTACTATATGTTAACCTTTCTACTGACCCCAGAGTAAAACCATCATGTTGAAAGATGGTTGTTAATTCCCACATCCATTACTGCTGTATAAAGCTTTGTTGAGAATTGGTTGAGATCAACAGCACGATGTGCTCAAAAGATTAAGTCTCCAAATAAAATGCCGCCCAAAGGGCTTTGGGGCTGCTCCCTCTTTGATGTTATCTTTATCTTTGCCATATTGAGTTTTCACACTCAGTTCAGTACACTAATGAAGGTCTTTGCAAGCATCGTGCAATTAGCGTTCAAACAAAAGCTTCAGAGAAATAAGAAAAAAAAAACATCTATTGACAGCAAGTGGATTACGATTACTTTACACCTAAATCCCACCATAAATAATTCTTTAAAGCAGCAAGACAAAACTTTTAAAAAATATATATTTCTTACATATTTGTCAAAACTGTCACTATGTCCTTACAGTATAATGAGAAAATCAGTTTAAAAAAAAATAAACAATCAAGCTCCAGTGCCTTCTCCCTGTGGTCCTACTGCCATCTGCAGAAGCCGGTTGCCAGATTACCAGCCTGCATGTCCATGGTAGGCTACGCTGTGGGAAGGAGGAGCGGTGGCGCTGTAGAGAGTAAGGGAAAAGGCGTGAGCACAATATACAAAGGTTCTGAAACAAAAATATTGAATATTGTGTAATTACCTTCTTTTAAAACAGGAAAGCAACAATCATTCTAAGTGCTTAAAAATTTATGAAACCTATTATGATTATGCATGTTTTTCACAACTGGCAATGCTGGAAATTATGCAGCACTACAGTCTCTCCAGCGCCATCTCTGGTATCTCTTTCAAAACACTTTAGATGTTACAACGCAAATTTTAAAAATCCTGGTTTACCTCAGTATTGGTAAGGGGCACACCCCTAATCTGTAAGCCTTTATCACAATGTTGCTCTTTGACTCATTAGCAAAGATGGACATTATGTTTGTGATGTAGTAATACTGGTTTAATAGTCTTTCACACTGTAGGTTTTTTACAAGCAAAGTCGATATGCAAATTAAAACCTGGCAACACTATCCATATCCCATAACCCACCTGTCCTGTCATACACTTTCTCTCTTTCATAATGCATCGTTTTAAGGTTTATTATGATTGAAATGGATGTGCTACCCATACAAATGAAGTAAATTGGCCATAAAAATCTAAACTAAAGTTCACTTGTGTTATAAAGTTGGGGATTATAAAATGGAGCTCAATGGTTCTGTAAAAACAAATCTGATGAGGCCAAATTTGGAAGTTGATATTTTTGGCACTTCACCCCTTGTGATACAATATTTTTCTGTATGAATTTCCCACTTGGTACAAGTGGGATTCTGTTTTGCTCTTGTAAGATTGGAAGTCTGTTTTAAGAAGACAAAAGCAAGAGGGGATGAGATAAACCATTTTTCACTCCTAGTTTGTAACAGAAGCAGTCTGTTTTGAGACATAACCCCTGACGATATCACTCTGACATCATTAGGAGTAATTTTCTTAGTCTTGACAAAGCTCCTTCACAGCAGTCGAAGACATCATAGGACTGGATCCACGGACTGAGTAGCACAAACTGTGACTAGCTCCCTGGCCTACATGTGTGTAAATGGGTGTTCAACAAATCCTTCTTTCAGAGACAATTTACAAATTTTCAGCTTTGCAAATGTCACATTTTGCTTTGCTTTTAAGCATAGACAGTATAATGGCTGATAAAGAGGTATCTAAGTTCACAAACAGAATTACTTCTCTTGATTAAGCTGTCATCACTTAGTGAGGGTTTGTCAATACTCCAAGTTCCTAAAATGAGGTGAAACACAAGAGCTAGCAGGAGTGATGTAAGACAAGATTTGGCTATTTTTTTGTAAATCAATCTTTTTTTAACAAATACAGTAAAGATATCGTACGTTTTGTTCTTCCTCAGGAAATCCTACATGAGAATGTTAAGGCATCGGTATTGGATCTTGAATACTGTCACACTTTCATTATGCTGGAGGATGGGCATCCAAAGTACAAAACATCCTTTAAATAACTTGAAGGCAAAAGAAAATTTTGGAACGGCCTACAAAAATCTAACTGAAATCTAAACTGAAATTCAAATTTGACACTGTAGAATGACCTTAAATGCTGTTTGTACTCAAAAACCCTATGATATGGTGGAATTAAAACCTCTCTGGAAAGGCGAGTAAACTACATTTTCTTTGTGGTTAAGTGAAAGGCTTTTCTCCAGTATTTGCAAACCTCTGATGTAAGTTGTTGTTAAGGAAGTCACAAATGATTCCTAGGATTATTGTTGCAGAATTATTTTTCACAGAGACTGTGGTTACTTTGGGTAGCTTTTTTTCTTTTGGATGATTGAAATCATCATTTGGAAACTGGTTTTTGTATTTACTCTCTTTATCCAGTATGAAAATTAGTTCAGCCATCTGAAACATTTAAATGATACGGAGAAAAGATAAACAGAAAAAATATTTAAGGGAGAAAACAGATTTTTTTCACAACTTCTTATTTTGTTTACAGTTACTCAGTAGCTTTTCTTATGTATTCAGTTTTGCTTTGATAGTGTAATAGTTTTTTATTTCCTGCTTTCCTGCTAATCCTGAATTAATTTGTCACATTTGATAGTTTGAGACATTGATGTTTTGCAGTACGTTATGATTAGTGACAGCATAGTTTTTTTGGATTCTGTGCTTCTTTTCAGGCATTTCCTCCAATTAGATTCCTTCTAGCATCTCTGTTCTCAGTTTTCAGTGAAAAGTAAAATTTTTTGTGGTGATCCAGCCATGCGTTTAAATGTCTCCAGAGTTCAGAATCTCTGACACCGGCACTTTTTGAAGTCAGGAATCAGAGGAGGTGTGTAGTACTCTACAGGTGTGAAGTAGCACATCCACATGTATGCGTAGTTTATTCTATGCATACATGGGGAGATGACGACAAAAACAATGCTGCATGACTCTGGGTTGTGTGTGCCACGTAACCTGTTCAGTTTGACACAACCTCTGATATGGAATAGGTATGTGTTACATTAGCACTTGGTTGGATGGTCAAAAGTGTTTGCGTGTTTTGATGACATGCTAAAATCACAGCGCCATATAGTGTCCTGGTATGACAACCACAGCGGATTCAAGGTGTCTTGCCGGTCTGATCTAAATGTGAGACATTTCCTCAATCAACATCCCAAAGTTTTCAGACTGCGGTGTTGTGCAAATTTAGCTTCAGTTTGGTCTTCCTCTTAGCTGCACTTCGATCTGTCAATTAGACTCACCTGATCCTTCTCGCAGTAATCACCTTCCTAGCTTACGGTACTCTTCTGTTCATTTGTCAGATCCTTTTGATGCTGTGAATGCTTGTTTTAAGCCTAGAAATCTTTATTTTTATTTCTCTTCATCTCAAGTTTCTTTTTTATTGCTATTTCCCATTACAATTTACAATTATTCATGAAGCGTCGGTAGACTTCTTTTAGCCAACTGACAGCAAGTTTCAACAGGTTGAAAGCTCTGACCACTCATGCACCTCCTATGGAATCTAATTAAAATAGCTATAAAGCATAAGAAAAGTGTAATAGAAAATCTCTATTTTCTATTTTAAATCTTATTCACACGACGAACTTTACTTTGACAAAAAATATTGTGGCATTTCAATATTACTTTACGTCACGTGCGACGTGATCTTGTTACACCTCTCCTAATCGGTTTAGATCTACTCTAAAGATTTAACTCGGGTGCATGTGTCAGTCAATGTTCTGCTGCACTGGTAATCATGGAACACCTCTGATAGATCTGCAGCACCTGAAGCACAGAGTGCACAGGGAGAACGTGAATGTTCCTCGCTATAAATCAGATGAGATATTTTTTGCCTGCGCATTGTTACTTTTGCTTTTTCCATTTGAGTGTATTAATATGGTTCAAGAGATGTGTGTGGGTGAACGTGTGCATGTGTTGGGGAATTATTATCCATGTGTGTTGCGACGCTCGACTCGTGTTTGCTGCAGTTTCTGTTATGAAGGAGCACAAAGAGCCTGTGGTGGGAGTGAAAGCTCAGCCTCTAGTGCTATAGGCCCTCCGATGAAGAGATTAGCAGAGAGAGCTGTGAAATAAAGAGTGTTAATTAAAAGCGGAGAGAGGGGGTGTGGGAAAAAAAATCAGGTAAGAGAGATAACAGAAAAGTCTTGAGGAGAAAAAAGAAATATTTACCTGCCCACACACCCATACATATTCACACACAAACGTTCAAAAATCCATTTTAACCCAAGAAGATAGAGGTTGAGGGGTAAAATGAGCAAGTTAGTGATGTGGAAAGTACAAGAAAAGGAGCATTGCTGAGTAGGTGGCAATGGGAAAAGGGGATTAATTGAATCTGATTTTAATCCTGCTGTTTGTATTTGCTCGTTGTATAGGTTTTATGCACTTTTTCAAGTGACACAGTGTGTTTCCTTGTGTCGGTCTCAGAAGGTCAAATAAGGCAAATATAAAGTTTGGGGAAACTGAAAGCAATGAGGGAATTTGATAATGGATTACAAAAAGGAAGGAAAGCATCTGGCTCCCCTCTCTGATCTAAAGGAGATACCATTTGAGTCAGGCATCTGAAGTGATTGTGGAGTTTCTTGCTGTTGCATAATTACACAAGGAAATAAAGTTTGTCTGGGAGTCTGAAAAGAAATGGGAGAGATGAAGGGATGGGAAAAATTGAGTTTTTACCCTTAAATCTTTGCCGAAAGACAGAAAGTTGGAGATGTGGAAAGGGCAGTTTGAGAAAGAGAACAAGGCTGCGAGCTGAAAGGATTAATCGAAACTGATTTTAATCCAATGGGAGATATTAGCCTGAGTCATATTTGACGGGTGCCAGGGGGCAGGAACTTAGGGAGAGAACGTGGGGGGGGGGATTACATTCGTAAATCATTTTAATGACGCCTCTCCTCTGCATTACGGGGGCAGCCAGGAGGCCAAACAAACAGTGTGTAATTAGAGCAGAGGAATGGGAAATAGAGATGGCGCTAGAGTCGGGGCAAAGGAAAGTCATTTGGTAAAGTAAAGGATTGGAACAGGAGACCTTTGAACAATAATGGTTATGGGTCTCATTATATGGTGCCGCAGTTAAGAAATGAGAGCTGACAAGGTGTGTGAAACTACACAAGATGATGAAGCTGCGTGCGGTTGTGGAGGTGACGTCAACTGGAGTTGAGAAGATGATGGTGAAGGTGATATTGTAAGATCCCATCCTCCTGGGTAGCCGTGATGATGGCACTGAAGAAGAACAGTGTCACAGTGATTAGGATTATAATGGCTGGAATTATGATTACAATAATGGGGATGATGATAAATGTGATTTCAGTGTCATTGCTACCAGTGCTGTCTGTTTCTCTAATTATCCATCCATTTTATTTCTACGCTTACTTATCATGTGCAGGGTCACGCGAGGGCTGGAGCCATTCCCAGCATGCATTAGGTGAGAAATGAGAAGCCAGTGTGTCCATGAAGTCACATTACCACATGTAGAGTTCCCAATTCACAGAAACTTTTCTTTCTCTGAACAAATGGAAAGAGTTGTATGCTTTGAAAACTTTCTGTAATAGCTTCACAGTATTTGTATTACAAAGAGAAAGGATTTTTTTTTTCCCCACGAGAGTTTACACAGAGTAAACACATTTTCTCCTTCTGCTAATTTAATTGCATAAGTAGCAATTTTGTTTAACCCGTTTTATATTGTGGTGAAAAATAAAGGTAACACTCAGTGAGCAGAGGAGAAAATAGATTAAATTTGTAATGTAATTCAGTACAGGTTTGTATCTACTGATCCATTTGACAGTTGGGAAACTTTATGTTATTACCTACTAGGCTCTATTATGGAAACAAGTACAATAACTTTATAAGTAAACAAATTAAAATACTTATAATACAGATAAGGCAAAAGTTACTATAAAACAGGAAGATATAGTTTTAAAGTTTTTCTATTTTCACTCACCAAATAACTTTGATTTCTTTTAAGCACACAATAAGACAGGTCTCTCCAAACATGCTTGGCCTTTATTCTCATTCTTAAAAAAAAAGAAAAATCTAACATTCCTGGCTGTAATTCTGATGACTATTTAGCATATTTAAATGTTCAAACTCTGGTTACCAATTATGAGACACTTATGGTCTCATAATTTGTATAATCAGGAGAGGAAGGTCTTGAAACATCACCATGCAGGTCAAACCATAGCTTTTTTTTTCATTTAACCCTTCAGAGTATGTTTTACACAAACTAACCAATAACGAGAGCACAATAAAATGGAAAAATAATGTTTTTGTGATTTCATGTACCATGTACTTTACTTTCAAAGACATGCCAAAGCCTTCTTTTCTTTAAAATTTACTTGCATGAAATCTGTTACTGTTTAGACTTTTTCAGTTTATTCACCTAAATTCTTTATTAAATATAGTCTTGCCGGTCTAATTTTGAAAATTTTGCATCTGTCAAGGAAAGAAAAAACTAATTAGTTGTAAACAGTCTTGACTTTTGATGAGAAGTTGTATCTCCAAGACTAAATTTTCATCCATTTCTGTAACCTCATTATGTAGCTGAAACCCTTGTGTGCTACTGGACTGGCAATTTTGGATTAATTTTCAAAAGTAATTATTTTTTAAGAAACCAAGATCTGTAGCCTACAAATATTTGACCTTTTAGTTGAAGCCTGTTTTTTTATGTGGTCTTTGGAAAAAAAAAATCCTGAACTTTGAAGAATTGGGGTCTCACGTCTATTAATTTCCTATCCAACTATTTATTTTTATCTTTAGAGGGCTCATTTGTTGGCATAACTTCACTTCTCTGGATGCTCCACTTTGTTGATCTGCTCCTAATGTAATTACTGTATAAAAGACGAGAGACCACAGTCCTCGTTCTCTGGTAAAATAGATGCTGAATCTCAGATGAATCTAATGAGTTTGCAGCAGTCTGAATTTGGCAGATAAAGCAGTTAATTAAGTTGCTGTCTTTTATCATTAATTTTCTTTGTGTTTTCTCCGACCTTTTTTCGTCCCTGGACTACAGTGAAGGATTGCAACACAAAGTGGGTATTTGGGGAGTCTTTACAAGAGGACAAATATGGAAAACAGATATGGGTAAGGGAATTCAACAGAAGCCAGATTTAGACGACAGATATTGCACTTCATGGTCAGTGCTTTAAACCTTTAAGCCTACAGGGTGCCTCAGAGGGAGTCTTACAGTAAGAAGGCTGGTACTTGAAAGATAAGCAGTTGATTTGTCTCAATTCTCTGAGGACTGATGGTTGTTTTGACTAAAAAATTGAAATAGCCTTTTGCATGCCATAAAGAACTGTGGATTTTCCTCTAATCTTTTACATGAGAGCAATGCAGTGAAGCAATCTACCCACATTACAAGAAAAATCACATGTTGTCATTGTTCATTCGAGCGTACAGATATTGCTCTATATTATCAAGGGGCAAAAAGCAGACTTTTTCCTTAATGTAAAGGTGGAAATGGGTTCAAGTCAAGCGTTCATGAGAATCCTATTTGGTATCTAAAGTCTGAGAAGTTAAAAACAACAAATCCGACTTATTTCAAAACTTGCCTGCTTCACTGATACATGTGCATGGCAACTTGATATATTATATCTTTTGAATGGATTATACATTAAAGTAAAAGCATCATAAAGTAGCAACGGCAAATTAGAAAAATGTAAAAAGAAAACCACGCAGATACAGTCAATCTGTTTTTTGTGTGTGCTTTTGGAGAATGTGCTGCGGGCTAGTTTCAAGAGTTTGCATAATTTGTGTTCCTGAAATCTTAAAAAGTCGCTTTCCTTGCTTAAAAGAGCGGAGGAGGGAAATATCTACAACCCTGAAACAAGCCATAAAATAAAATAACCCTTTAAAAAGGCCATGCAAGTGCTTTTGTCTTTTAAGCGTGCATTATTTTGACCAAAGAATTGCAGACACTGAATTAGGACCCAAGGAAATCATCTCAGCTTCTGAAATAAAGGCATAATTATCCTTTAAATATTGTATATCACAATGATGAAAACATTTCCCATGATGCAATAATAACTATAAGGATGAAATAAGAGTTGCATATTGTAGAGCAAATGGAATCTACATAGCCTGCTTACAGTTACAGTAATATCAAGAACAGTTATGGAAATGACAGCGCTGCAGGCATTGCTGATGATCACTAGTGATGTAATTCAGCTCATCTGCATGCAATTTCACTGTGCTCAGGTTAGAGGTCAGGGCACATATATTATTAGCTCCCTCAGTGCTAACCGTAACTATAATGACCATGAACTCCTAAATTTACTGTTGTCGATAATCTTACTAGATCAAGGGGATTGGCCTTTGTGGTTTCCCGCTGACCTCCTCCGTAAACCTACAACAATCCATAATTCATGTGCTGTGTAATAGCTTCTAGGTGGTGATACGAAGATGCAATCTGCCGTACACTGACGGCTGTTTGTTTTGCTGGAAAGCTGCATATAAATGAATGCGGGGGGAAAGAAAAGCCATATAGGCTTATCTAAAGTGCAACGGATAGCCGCTCAGCAGTGAATGAGGGGAAGCTGAACCAAAGGGATGACGGAGTAGGACGGAGGAGCCAGGTGGAGAAGTGCGCCTGGTTGATTCATAGGTGTGTGTGCTCTGGATGGGAGTATATGATTTCGGATGTGTTTACCAGAGTGGAGAAGATAGTGGGAATTGCATGAAAGGGGGAGATGGATGAGAAGAAAGTTGCTGATTTGCTGCTTGCCTGTGTGTTTTGGTGTGCGAATTTGTTTCTGCATCTCATAACTAAGTGCATGTTGGTGATTACTCTCTGACCTGTCACCTCTGGTTCTGTATCTACATAACACTTCTCGTTTGGAGAGCCTACATTCTCCATACACACACTAAAGAATCCAGTGCGTAAATCCAGCCAAAGTCCAGAGGGCACAGAGAAAAGCATCCCCAGGAAACAGAATCTTGCCCTCTCTTTTTTTTTAATTCTCTGATCTTTCCCTTTTTTCTAATTTTCCCTCCTTCCCTCTTACTTTCCTAAATCCTCATCTCCATATTCATAGATGGAGGGGCTCTTTAAGAAGACTGCTATCTGAAATAGGCTGGCAGTACCTCTTGTTTGTGGCCCTCCAAATGGAGAAAAGCCATTTCCTTTTCCTGTCAAGCATGGAGGCCTGCTACACCAGCATATCCTTGTAGGTGTTTGCGCATGCACGCCTGTGCCTGAATGGAAAGTTGTGTTGTTAGTTTTATACTGTTATAACTTGAGAGGAGCCAAACTGTTGGAAGCTCAACCTCGCTTCCACTTTTACATTCACACTTCTCGTGAGACATTTGAAATGTGCAGCATTGCTGGAAGAGGGGGGGGGAAGCACAGATATTTGGCATAAATAACAGAGAGCAAAAATGGAAACTCAAAATCAAGAGAAGACGTAGAATTCTAGATTAGTCAATCTCTCTTTTTTTCCACAACTCTGTCTCTTATTAGCTTATACATAATGTGAGTTAGGCTTACACAATATCAGAAAACCATGATTGAATATTGGAATATCTATATCAACTGAGATTAACCCAAAGTTTCCTTTCTTTTCCCTCATTGTAATGTCTACATTGGTCTCAATGAGCTTTAGGAACTTGATAACTAAGATTTATATAAATTGTGGGACAGAGTAATTAACCAATATTATCCTTGGCAAGCAGTTTAATGCATGGTGCCTGGAGAACAGAAATAAATATTCAAAATACTTAAGAAAACAGAGGTTTTATGGACTTTTTCTTATTCAAGTACCTAACTTTAATCAATGAAAGAGGGTTTTCAGTACTAAGAAAATGTGAAATCAGATACTTTCCAGCACCAGACAATGTTGATATTAAGAACAATTGCTTTCCTGAATATAAACCAAGGTATGCCACCACTTATGGAACCCCCAAGATATGTCAGGCAGAGTCCCACTCTGCCTGGCTGATGGAGGATTTTTACACACAACTGCTGAAAATGGTCACAAGTTTAAACGAAAGGTGGCAGCAAGGTGTTCTGTGAGAACCAAGTGTTGGATTTTTGAATAGTTGCCTCTTTGGGTCCTACCAAGACCAAGTTGCCTTTCAAAACGTTCCCCACTAAAGCACTGACTCCAATTCTCTGTCTTTACTAGCATGTTTATCTGTCAGATAAAAGTAAAAGACCAACCAAATTGAATTTTGGGGCAGACATGAAGGATCCCACTCACACTTTTAACCCGTCTTCACCTTTGACTGACTGCATGTTAAGGCAACACATTGAGTACATGGTCATGTAACCTATTTGACTGTCGGTTATCTTTCAATGGACATGCAACCTGTCCAGGGTGCATCCCATTGCCTCTCATCTGTTGTCTCCTTGAAATGAGCACCAACCCCGAAACAACCCAATAAGAATGAAGCAGATATGAAAAATTGACTGAACCATTCATAAGCAAATATTTTATTTTCAGTGACTAACCCACCACATTTGCATTCAAGGTTTGACACAGTGGTTGTTAATATTTGATGAATTTCTCAATTAGCAAAATAAGAAGGGTTCCAACATATTTTGACTGAGACATTAACAAAACACTTTTGAGCATAACAATCCCCAAGGTCAAATACATCTAATAATTTTCGGCCTACCACCTCTGTAGCCAGAAATTTGCTTTAATTAGACACAAAGTGGTCAGGAGGAAAGATTCACATCCAAGCAAGGCAATTTTTTACTACGGTGTTGAATTGACACGCACAGGAGGAATACTGTTTTAGTCTAAAATAAAAGAAAACACATCTCTAACCTATCTCAAAGCCCTTCTTGGAGCTTTTAACATCCATGCTTGAGGAATTTTGAAATGTTATTTACTCTGGTCTTATTTTCCTCTTTCTGCTAGTCTTCAAAGAAATAGACAAGCCTGCCAATGTAAGCTCTCTGCTGCCTTCTGAGAGTCATGGAAAAAGTATGTGAAATAAAGTGAGATTTTTCCAAATTTAAGTCTAATTCCTATGTTGCAAAGTTCCCCTAAACCTTCGCATTGTTTGGGATTTGAGGGGTCACAGGTCCTTTTACTAGTTTGCACCACCATTTCAAACCTGTACTTCTACCTAGTACCTTTATTTTCATGAATAATGGAGATAGTTACAAATATGCTCAAATTTCACATACAATTTCATTGTATATTGTTTGCTGAAAAAGTTGATATTACATCCTAAATCTTTTTAGTTTGGTTGTGACCCCTGTGTGGGTAGTTGAAATATGATAAATTAAAAACTTTGGTCCATCCACAGTAACTTTAAGCAGACCTCTGCTGGTACATATTTTTTTATTGAAGTCATAAAACCACATTTCCTCAAAGCAACAAAGCGGGTACAACATATCCCCCTGGTGGGTGAAATTTAATGAGTGGTTGACATAAAAATCCTCCATACAGTGCATTATGTAGACAAGGAATATACTTCCACTCTTGTTACATGTGATAAAATTTTGTGTTAATATGGAAACAAATGTGTTCCTCTCAGTTTATTGGCGTATAAAAATAGTATTTCTAAATATTTAGGGTCCACAACATCATGAGATAATTTCTAACAAATAGCATGAAAACAACATAGTCTAATAAGAGGACATGCAGTTTAATATTTGTTTGAATTTGCATTGTATAGTGAGGAGTTACTACCATATATATTAAAACTATTGCACATTTGACCTTTAAAGTCACAAAAGAAGAAAAATAACTATTTTCAAGTGACCTTCACGAGAGAGAAAAATAACAGGGATTTGAGTGGATGGGGCTCTGGAGGTTTATTAATATGTGCAAGTGCAGTTCAAGCATATAAATATGAGTGTGTTTCATTAACTTCAGGAATATTCTAATTAAAACCCGACATATAACACTTGATTACCAGCATGCATAATTGCATTAGAGGAATAAATCCTGTTCACGTAGCTGCCATCACAACACATTTTATTCGATTTGCAATAATGCACCATTGCATTTTCTAATTTAAAACCAACATTTGAAGAGTATACTGTATAAGTGCAATTCAACGCAGTTTTAGTGCCTGATGAGATGAGGGAAAGTATGAGAAAGAGATGAGGTGAGTTTAGCTCACAGCGCTAGGAGGTAGGGAAGTGAAGTTTTAACTTTTCCTCGTCTATCCTCTCTATCTCCCACGTGTTTTACTTCTTTCTTATCTTTGCTGTATTCATGATGCAACAGAGAGTAATGGATGCTTTACTTGGAGATTCATTGACTTGTCAGCAGAAATAAAATACCACCAAATAAACGAGGTGACAAAGGCTGGCTTTCTATTCTGATCTTAACATTTTTTTCTTTTGCCTTTTACTTTCTGTCATTCCTCCTTTGTGTGGGCTCCATCCACCACGATAGGATCAATAAGTGATGTAGCCTTAATGACGTGTTTCAGCTTTGACTCTTGTCTAGTCATCCCAAAAACCTTGCTATGTCTGGCTCAGAGTCAGACTTCTACGTCGTGGAGTCGAAGTCAAAGTTTTTTCTCTCTTGAGCTCGAAATCCCAAAGAGCTTTACATAGAATGTGGGTGACTGTGTACTTCTGAAATTTAAGGATACAGTCAGGTTTAAAGAAATGTAGACGAATGAATAGATGAAAAGATAGAAAACCTAACCATATAACTGGAAGAATGTTTGTCATTAATTAAGAGGAGCCTATATTCTGTATGAAGTGTCACATTAATTTCTACTATCTTATAGTAGAAAATTACAATAGAACAGCACAAAAGATAATTTAAATAGTCTTTAAACAGATGGCTTTTTATAAAAATAAAGAAGATGCTTTACAGAACTAATCCCAGCTGCTTTTAAAGATTAAATAAAAGTAAAGGAACATATTGTTAGGGATAGCTGTAGTTCTCTGCCACTATGTATATAATATTGCTAGAAGGGTTACAAGCTATTTAGCATGCTAATTACTTGTGTTATTTTCCATCTGCAGTTTTAAATGTGCCCTTTATTTGACCGTCTGATGGGTCAGCTAATGTAGCTAACTGCAAACATTAGAACGTAGTGGTAATTTAGGTGACACAAAACTAAAAAATGAAGATTTCCCAGAGGCAGGACTAGCCTCTTCTCTATCTTTCCTAAACCCACTGCTTGGTAACTTACTTTGAATTTATGTTGAAAAAGCAAACAAAAAGTGTCATTCAGCAATCTCAGTTACCAATCTAAAGTGGTTCAGGAGTTGTGGCATAGGTCAAGCTGGAATTGAACCATGTAGTCTACATACTTTTAAGTTGATGTGCGCCTAAACATTAGTCTATTGTAATTTGCATGCATAGAGGAAATGTTTGGGAGTAATGCACCAAAACTAGCTCTAGAACAGATTGAGTTTAATTCAGACTTAATTGTCGGACTTGGGTAGCATTTAGATCATGTTTGGCCATTAGTATGAATGTTATATTTACCAAAACTACTGCAAGAATTGTACAACAAGTGTCATATTTGTATTTTGGAACCAAAAAGACACTAAACATTTCTATATAGAATGTGATCTAAATGTTAAAGAGAATGGTAAGTGGTGTTCTTTTAGTACCCAGACTCTAATATTGTTATTGTAAAGACATTTTAAACTTTTGTTCCTCAAATGAGAAAAAAAAACAAAAAACAACTCAATTGCATCCCCTCATTTGACTGTTGTATACAGCTGACTGGCAGCTCACAAAAGAAATTAGGGTCAGGAGAAATCACCTTGCTTCAAGATTGCAGTTTAGTTTTTGCTTAGCATCATAAAACTTGTTTAAGTTAAAAGAACAGCACAATAGGGGATTTAAATAGTTTTAAACAGATGGCTTTTTAAAAATGGGAGATACTTTGAAAGCAAAACTGCTCCGTGCCTAATTTACACCAAATACATATCCGCTTAAACAACGATTTCAAGGGGAAGAACCAGGCTCTAACAGGCAGAGTTCATCGTGTTAATTTACAATGTTTTAGTTGATTTTTGAATGTAATTATTCCTGACAAAACTCACGTGGGAAGTCTGGATAATTGCACTGAGAGCAATCAATTCGGCAATTACACCTTCTTCTAAACAACACTTGACAAAGAAAATGACTGCTGGCTGAATGTATATTCTTCATTAAATCGTTTTGCATGTAAGAACAACAACATAATCAGTAAGAAAAAGCTTTAAAACAGTTGAATAGACAAAGATTCTGTCACCATCATTGCAGCACTTTTTTGACATCAGTAACTATTTTAACTTCAATAACTAATACATGCCTGTCAGAGGGGTGGACTGTTCAACAGAAATCGCTAATGACACACATGCCAATCTGCAGGGAACTGCACCCTTTTCTGGGAACTGTGTTGATTTGATTGCAACTGTTGTTGAAAATGGGCTGCAGGTGGACCATGATTAGGCCTTACTCAGCCATGGTTTGGAGTCAGTACTTTGCTTTATATTGTGCATGTGTGTGTGTGTGTGAGATAGAAAGAGAGAGAGAATGAGAATGTACCCTGTTTCGCTGAATTTGAATTCCCACAGTCTCTACTTACAACTTGGGTGAAACTCGTTCCTCCCATACGCAAGACGTGTGAGAACGTGCCTTGGTGTCAAACAACAGAAGTAAAAAAGTTTGAGAAAATGAAACTAAATAAAAAGAGTAGACATAATTTGCACAGAGCAGCACAAACACGATGCTGTACATTTATTCTCATTTACTCCTCCTGCTCTTCCCAGTACTCCCTTTCCTCTCACTAATCCTTTTTTTCAGCTGTCTCCGTGGGCTGATTTTCTCCCCCTGCCATCCTTCTTTCTCCTTTCTCTCCATTCTTTTCATTTTTCACCTTCCCCTGTTTATTTCCCCTGCCTTGTTCCCTTTTCTTCCCAATCTTTTCCCTGTCTGCCTCCTGTCTTTTTTTCCTTCCACCTGCTCTCATTTCTCTCCCTGGCTCATTTTCTCCCTCTCCCCCTGTCTCCTAGTGTATCACTGCAGACTCTTGTAGTCAATTATCCCTTCTGTTAATGAGCAGATAAATCTAATTGCTCTCTCCTTCGGTGCCTGACGGCATCTCTCTTCTGTCTTTCTAAGCTTGCAGGATGAGCATTATTTTTTTCAGCCATCATTTTTCAACCCTTCCACTGTACAGTGACTCTGTTTTTCAGCACCTCCTGTGACTTCTTGGACTTTATTAGGATTGATATTCTTTTTTGTTTGTTAAATCTTTCAATTTGTCTTCTAACTATTCATTTTCACCTTTAGTCCAGTTATGCTGACTTTATGAATCCTCTTTTCAGTCCTGTCTGGCCAGCCGGTGTTAGAGAAATGACAGGCTGTGTGGGGCTCCTGGTCATTTAGATTGATGGTGACAGAGGCCATGTATGGTTTATCTCTCCCACTCTTAGACACCAGTAATATTTCTACCTAGGATAGATTGTATTTATAGTCCTGGCCAGCTTTCAAAGACAGAATGTGCAAGAAACTTAATTTGGAAGTTTGGTTAAAGTTCAGCTAAGATACTTTGAAAAAAGATGTCTCTCATAAGAGAGCATGCGTGGGTTCTCATCAGGTTCCCTGACTTTCTCACAGTCCAAAAATAGGCATGTCAGGCTAATTGGACACTCTAGAAATAGCCATAAGGAGTAAAAATGTGTGCGTCATTGTTTGCCCTGTGTGTCTGTGTGTTACCTTGTGATGGACTGGTGACCTGACCGACGGGTATCCTGTGCCCCAACGACTGCTGACGATAGGCACCAGCCCACTGCAAAGCAGCACGGATAAGTAGGTTTTGTAAATGAATGGGCGAACAAATGGAAGGGGGAAAATTAAACTCATTATATCCATCCAACCATTGGCTATTATCCTTGGAAGGTCGCGGGGAGGCTGTTGCCTATCTCCAGTGGTCATTGGATGAGGAGCGAGGTACATCAGGATATAAATATAACTTGCTTACAGTGTATCAGATCTTAAAGTTGTTTTTTAATTTATTTTCAAAAATTTTGTTTCTCAGAAAATTGTAATTGTATAAGACACAGAAATGTATTGATTGTTATCAAACAAACAGCCTTTGACATCCTGCACAAGGATACAAGGATAAGCCACAAAAGGCCACTGCCAAAGAGACTGGCTGCTTACAGAATACTATATACAAAAATATTAATGGAAAATTTAATGGAAGGAGAAGGCCTGGTCAAAAAAGGAAAACAAGCTTATAACCCATTCTGTGACATCAACATGTGTTTATTTGCATGCAAAGCATGCAGTTGTGATCTATTCACTAAGAATGAATTTTCACAACAGTTGTGAATTGTTATTGCTAAGGAGGTCCACTTTCAGTTGGATCAGCAAAGACGCATGATAATACAAGGTCTGAACAGGTCCAATCTGTCTACAGAACGAACCGAGGGGCCCAGAATCCAGTTTGATTCAGGGTCCAACATGAAGTTTCCACAATCTGTGATAATTTGGAAAGCCATGCTATCTGCTGGCATTGTACGTGTTTCATGAAGTCCAAAGTTTTCACAGTCTTATGCCAGGAAATCTTGAAAGCACTTCATGCTGACAAGCTTCTTGGAGGATCAGATTTTCACTTCCCAGTTGGACTTTCCACCTGCCCACACTGCCAAAAGCACCAATGCCTGGTTTATTGTCCATGGTAACACTTTGCTTAATTGGCCAGCAAACGGCCCTGACCTAAACCTCAAAAAAAGCCTAGGGGCTATTATCGTGAAAAAGATACGAGACACCAGACTCAACAAAGCATGACGAGCTTAAAGCCATTATTAAAGAACCTGGGCTTTCTTTAACACCTCTGCAGAGGCTGATCACTTTAATCCCACACAGCATTGATGAAGTAATTCATGCAAAGAGACCCCCAGCCAAACACTGAGTGGATACACTGCACAGTATATGGTCATACATTTAGTTAGGCTGACATTTCCGTTTTAAAAATCTGTTTTTATTGATCTTAAACAGATATTCAGTTTTAAATATGACTTGTATGGCTCATACTAATCTCGGAACTTGTGGTGTTATTCAACAAACTACTCAGTAAATATTAAATATTTACATATTTAATAGATGCTTCTCTAGTAGCCTACTCTTTTACTTCATTTGCTGAAACATCCTATGTGTTTCTTTCCTTAAACTGCCTTTTGATTGTCAGACAGGAAGGCGGTTTCTTAAAGGAAGATACACTCACTCTGTGGTGTCTCTTTTTGTGACCAAGTAATACTTTTGATGGGAAATAATGTTCTGAATAGGATGAAGATGGCAACACTGATCCTTGATATCCCTTTAATGATCTGCATGAGCTTCAGTTTGTCGCATTAGTTCGTCTTACTTGAGTGAGTAGTGCATCTGCTACTTCAATCACACAATAGGGAGAAAAGCGATGTGTCAACACTTTGTAATATATGTGGAAAGTTGGCAGGGGAGCCTTCTTATTGGCATAATTGATGTAGCTGGATGGCAGGGTGACTGTAAAGCAGACATTACACTGTAGTTGTAGTAGCACACACCATGAAGAAGGGCCTGAATCAGCTCACAGTGTTATTCAGGGGTCAGCATGAATTATCACTTGCTCATGCAATGATTGACGCTTCCAAGCAAACATGACGCATGGGTTTGTAGTACACCAGAAACCTGTTTTGTTGAAAAGCCACACAGACCAGTAGAGACAGTGTGACTACACTAGAATTGCTGTTCTTAAAATCAATTTGTGCCCTACTGACATGACTAATAGAAAACTGTATCACACGTTTCAGTCAAATTAACATAGCACATTTTTCACACATTGACAACTTGTGCAAAAATAAATGTTGATCTGTGTTTCGGGAAACTTTTTAAATGGTAATTCATGGCCCTGTTTCTACCTTAGCCTATCTATCTTCAAAATAGTAATGACAAGGCAAGACAACTTGCCATTTAAGTAAAGCATGTGTGTTGACCAAGAGAGCTGCAGTAAGGAGTTGCATCTTGGGGTCACCAAGTGTCCTTAACAAACAGATGCTATCTACTTCCTAACTGATTACTCAGGAGCCATGTCAGGGAAGTCTTTGCTGCCTTACCATCGTGGAGGTTAAATGATCTTGCTGTGGCTTTCACTGGAAACGTGCTTTGCTAAAGTTATACAACTATTGCAACTATACAACTATTTTCAGCAACAAAGACATGACTGGATGGTTCTGACATAAAACAAGTAATTAAAAGAATTTGATGTCCACAATTAATGTTATGGCAGGTTCTGTAATGCTGTGGACCCATTGCTCCTCCAAAGGTCCAGGGAACCATGTTAGAGTGGCAGAAAGAACTCTTTCAAACACAATGTTTTCAGTAAAAGAAAATGTGCTGTCCTTTACAAGTACCATAGGGTATTTCAGCAGAAAGACCATAGCCACCTTTAATGGCCATCTCAGGTCCTAGGCCTACAGTAAATGCTATATCAAACTTATGGATTGAGATGAATTGAAGAGGATAAGAGAAATTTTCTGTGATCTCTCTCTGAATTTTCTAACCTTTTGAAATGTTGTAGGAGAAGACTATTGTTATGAACAATAATTCTTATGCCCATTATTTAATGAAAAAAGCATAATTATTTAAATTATTTATACTGAAAAATGTATTATTTCCTGAAACATAGATTACATAATGTTTTTTCAATGTGACATTACGCTGCTGCAATAAAAGGTTAAAGTTATTTTAAGAGTTCTTGCACATCTTCACTGGGGTGATAGTAATTGTGTGGGACACACCAGGATTAAAAAAATACTTCATTGTGTTAATTTTATGAAATTACCAACTGCTTCTGACAAAGTAAGCGACTATTTAAAGTTTCTGAGGTTAATGGATTGACCTCAGGGGGTATGAACAAACCTACAAAATAATGCAGGCACTTATTTGTCAATCTGCACTTTCAGAAGTCGCTGAGTTTTTTGTTTTGTTTTGCTTTAGTCTTTTCAGCAGTTTATGTAAGCTGCTCAGCAGATAGCTGGAAGGTTTTCTTTCTTTGTTGCAGAGAAACAATCAGTCAGACACTAAAGGAACCATAGGGGAGACAAACCACAAAGCCCTTTCACTTTCACACATGGTGGGGAAAATGTGTATGTATACACACATTTATGACTATAGAGTGTAGTTTTACATATGACTACATTTGTCAGTAAGCAAGAACCGAAATATTTTTTTTTCATGTACTTCCTAAGCATTGGCAAAGAAATATGTGTTTCATTACACACAATGCAGTTCTTTTATAGTGACACTGTAATATTGCTGACAAGGTCAGTCAGATTTATTCTGTGCTGGCAGGGAATTTTTTACTTCTAACAGATATACATAATGCAAGTAACTAAATGATGTTCAAAACCTTTTACGTGACTAAAAGTAGACATGCTATAATTTTAAGATATTAGAAGTCTTGTAATTCATTTGTGGCTTAACGCAAGACATACCACAGTTGTAGCTCATGTCTATGATATGTATTTGGATAGTGACTCCTGAGGAAATGAATCCAACCACATGCGTTTTGAATCTCCCCCATCCTGAATGGGCTTCACTTCATAATACTTTTATGATTTATATACACATATTTCTACAACACAACTTTCAATTAGCCTTGGATACAACCCTCTATCGCACTCAACTTCTTCAGAGACAATCTTTGATGTCTTACCTTTCATTTGGAGGTAGTCCAAAGAAAACTCATCATTCTCTTGTCTGTATACCCATCAGCATTCCCACCATCACAACACTCCTAGTGACATTTAGCATTTTGTTCTCTAAAACCCAAGTGTGGCCATTAGTGATGCTGAAAATCAATTCAACCGGTCAAAGGTATTGCTGCCATTCAAAGTGTGGATGCCTAACCCTATAACTAGGGTTGCATATATTGCAGTATTTTAATAAAAAAGTATTGCAGTCTTTTGGAATTGGGATTTTGTCTCATCGATAAACACTCAAATTATTTGTATATAGTAAATACATTTTATATGAGTTAAAAATTTTTGATGGAAATTAGAGAATACACCTTTAAAGGATATTCTTATATGAAGAGGTGCTCCTGCAAGTAGAAGTTTCCCTGAATTGTGTGAGCCAAGTTCTTGTTTGAAATAACTTCCAAGCACTGCACAACATCTCAGAATTAGCTTTGTTTTTTTTTTGTTTTTTTTTAGTTTTTCCAAGTTTTCCTTAACATAATCTCAGCATTTGTAAAGTCAAAGGATAAAGCATGTGAGGTATTTAGAAAGGCACAGGTATTTGCATATATATTCACACAACAGACACTAGAGTACAGAAACATAAGCAGAAATTATTTTTCACATACATAGCACCCGGACCTTCATAAACATCAAAGATTTCTTCCATCTGCAGCCAAATGTAGATGCATAAACCTGATACAACTTGGCAAGATAAAATATTTCACTGACACACAGACCAGAAACTAGAATCACACAGAAACATAAACCACTCATGCATCTACACAGTGGGAAGTTGGGAAATTAATAAAAAAAAAAAAAAAAAAAAAAGTCAGATCATCACACATCAACATGCACAGCTGCAAAAAGCCCAAGGGAATACAAACATGAGAGCGATGAGCTCTCATGTTTGTATGGTGTTGTCAAGCTGTGGGATATATGTGCTGATGAAGTGGGTCTCTGCATTTAATTTAACTGTAAATGAAATGTTGAATTAAAGCATATCCACAAAGCTTTTATCTGTTTGAGTGTGTATGTAGCAGTACTTGTGTATTTGTTGCGTGTACTTGCGTGACGGGTCAGGTTTGGTTCATTTCCACCTCATCTACCTCAAGCTCATCATTTCCCGCTGAGCCAATCAGTGTCCTATGAGACGACCCGTGTCTCCAGCCGCGCCCTGAGACCCGAGTGCGGTGATGAACGGGAAACCTGGGCTGCAAGCACTGCACACCTGCCTGCTTTTAGATACACACATCGGAAGCACAGTCCTGACATGCTTGAGCATCCCAATTGGCTAAGCTCTTTTTCTCATCACCTCGGAAACCCCAGGGGATGTGAGAGGAGTGGGACAAGGATGGTTGGGTTCTGATAAAGGAGGCAGTTAGTGCATAATTTTGAGCCGCGCCCATTTAGCAGCACTGCTCTCATCAAACAAAGCTCCACTCGAGAGCCAGCTGATTCTCGCCAAACCCCGCACACGGAGCAGGTCAATGGCAGTGTCACAGGCTGCCTGCATCAAGGATGGCCGTGCTTTTAGAGTGGGTGGTCATGCTGGCGGAACTGCCATCCAGGCTTTGAGACTCATTTGCCACCTGCCGACACATTTAATGCCAAATTAGAAAGCCTGTTGTTTCATCAGAAGCCTGGAAGTGTGGCATTTGCTTAGAAAGGAAGAAAACTTGAGGCTGATTACAGACAGCAATCAAAGCCCTTAGGTGTCCCCTTTTTTCGGGGACATGAATAGAGTATTAATATATTAAAGGACTATTGCTGTACATTTTACTGTGTGGAAATGAGATATTATGCCTGAGAGGGAAAATAAGATAAAAGTGCATTTCATAGTCGGTTTACAATTAAATTCTGTGAAACGATGATTAGTTTTATCTCTAAAAATGCAAAACAGTCAAATTAGTGCAAAATAAAAAAAAAGCTTTACATTTAGTCTTTAATACATAATATTCATTTGAATAATAGTAAAGTAAAAGCGGTGACCTGAATAGGGACTGGCATGGCCCTATTAGCGACCTGTGCGGGTCTCAGCACTTCGTCATCGGAGACGGCCGCGTTTCAGTCCCATTGGAAAGCTGTCAGATGTGATTGATTCCATTGGAAGATACACCTTGATAATATTGATCAGCTGCTCGGCCTCGGGCAACATTTCCTCCACTAACAGGGAGATGAAAGCTGCCCCCAAACAGCTCAAAGCCAATTTTATCTTAGCCAAGGCCTGTTTGTCTTGGGAGGAACAAGCAGCAGCCGATTTGACAACAGAATCTCTGAGCTGTAGTGGCATTATAGATTTTGATCTTGAAAATCCCTAATAAAGGTGGAGATTTTGAGCGTAAAAGACTGGGTGTTGAAACTGTCTCTTGGTACAGTGCCCAGAAAAAAACAACAACAAAAAATGGATCCTTGGAACTTTTTCACTTGTGGCAATGGCATAACCACAAAAATCTATTTATTTCATTGGGATTCTAAGCGATGTACCAACACAATTTAGTGTACAGTTTGGAAGTAGATGCAAAAGGACACATGGTTTTTGAACAGTTTTACAAATAAAAATCCAAACGGTTTTGTACACTTAGAGACCATATCCTCCTTGACAAAATTGCCCAAGTTCAGTTAGATAGAATAGGGAACATCTATGACCACTGGTTTTTGAGTTTTGTCACAGTTTGTCAAATAGATTTGGGTCTGGACTTTGACACACATGCATATGTTTAATCTGAAATATTCCATTATAGCTTTGTTTGTATGTGTAGGTTCACTGTCCTACTCCAAGTCAGACCACTCTAATGTCTTGCCTGATCTATCTTACTGTTAACTTTGACCAGCTTTGATGTCCTTGGTGTAAAAAAAAGTATTCTACAACCATGTTTCAGAGTGTGGAAGGTGTGTTGCAGTGTTTTATGAATAAGCCAAAATTTATTTTGAGGTCTCCTGTAACCTGACACCTTCTTCCACATTTTGTAGTGGCCCCTACATGATATGTGGCAGACTTTCTTGAGCAATGTCATTCTTTCACTCTTCCATGAATGCCAGATTTGTGGAAAGCATGACTGATAGCGCTGTGTCAACAGATTCTCCCTCCTGAGCTGTGGATCTCTGCTGCTTTTTCATGGTTGCCATGGGCCTTTTTGCTATATTAATGTTAGGTTTGTAGAACTGAATACTTTCTATAGTTGGATAATGTATTGAACAGAACTCTGTGAGATGTTTAGAACTTTACATATTGTTTTATAACCTGCTGAACTTCTTTCAAACTTTATTTTGTGTTTCATATTCATTTGCCTTTTGTTCACTAATGTTCTTTAATAAACTTCTAGGCTTCTGTAGTGCAGCTATAATTATACTAAAAATTGTTTGATTTGGGGTTATTTCATTTAAGTGATTGAAAATACAAGCACACCACACTATTCAGATTTTTGCTATGCATTTCTTGGTTAAATCTATTCCTTTTACCTGCTTTTCATTTTCTATGGGCGGTTGCTTTTCTCTGCAGGAAACCTGTAATGTAATAATAATGAAGCCTACTCGTTATGCATCCAGTGATGGTGCCACCGGACTCGCATGCAAATGTGGTTTATAAATAGCAACTTTAAAAAGATGACATTCAGTTCAAAGTCAGCTATTTCAGGTGTGTTCACTGCAGAGGACTGTACCTGAATCCGCTGGCTTTGATTACTGACGTGTTTACATCCATACTTCGTCGGAGGAATTAGATTTGAATTTCCTGCTGCTGCTGCTGATTGATTTGGCTGCATTGGGAGGAAAAACAATTTAATAAATGTCCCGCTATTCTTAGTTTTTGCTCTCACGTTTATGAGACATGATGAAATATAGCAGGTCGTGAAATATAATAAAAAAGGTTTCATGAGTGGGAACAAAACGGAGGGATGACACACACACACACACATGCACACCCCCCCACACACACAAAACGAAGCCCATGAAATGAGGCACTTGAAGAGTGAAGAAGAACTGATTAATGGTAAGGAACAAGTGTGATTTATTATAAAGGTAATCTTTTATTTCTTTCCTTCTCTTTCACTGACCTCTTTTTAAAATTAATGCTGCTTCGTCATTAACCTAAACACCTCCATGAATGTTTCAAGCATTTTTTTGAATTTCTTGGATTTCACAGATGACCGATTGACCCAAATGATGAATTATTGCACCAGAAAAAGTGTAATTTAGATGCACAACCGTATTCTCCTGTCAGTCAAAATTATTGTTTCTCTAATGCCTCCTAAAAATAACGGTGTTGAGAAGTTACATAATTTGCTTTGTATTCAAATATAGAGAAAAAAGTCATGAACACCACACATTTTTTCACTAAGAAAAGTAAATATCACGTGTTATTTGATCAATGTTAGCATTGAACCAGTTCAGTACTAACTAATTATTCAAAATCCTCTTCTGGATTCTTTTCAATTCTTTGTAACTACTTTCCAGAACAGGAAGTAGTTGCAGTAATTTTAGACTTGCAGTACTTCCTTGCAATACTGGCCTGGAGAAATGCATGCCTTGCATATAAAGGTTCAGTCGGAATCAATTTAAAATACATTCTATAAAACATTAGTGTTTAGAAAAATGTAAATCTTTTAAAAATGATTAGACAGCAACTGTTGAGGCATTTCTTTTTAAGACTTTTTTCAAAGATCTGCACACATTTCTCAGAATTTCCAGCTGTAGTCCTGTTACACAGACTGTTCTTTGTTTACTAATAAGAAACCTGGGCTCGGAAAGTTGACTCCTTCTGCACTGATGAATGGAGTAGAGTTTAAGTGGGTATCTTCCTAGATTTAATCCATTTGATCCAACAAATCCCAAACTAAATTAAAGCTCAAGCTTTAATATTGCAGTGACATTTATATTTGCTCTGTGTATACTTCTTGCCCAAACTTTATATTACATTAGCTTGCACACTAGGGATGAAACAGTTACTGGTTTTAATTATTATGATCAACTTTTTCAAAAGTTGGTTTTACCTTTCTTTAAACATGTTAACAATAATGTAAAATGCAAATAAAAAGTAAATGTTTGTGTCTATGTCGCAGATGTTTCACTGCGGACTCGAGCAGGAATTATTTGTAGCTTCATTCAGACCTTATAAAATGGAAATAAAGACTTAAGATGTTCCTTGCTGTATGAAAAACAACACTAATAGTCCTCTGCCTCCAATGTCCTCTAGCAGCCCAATGGTTTATTCCAAGTAAATTGGTTTTTAGCCAGATGTTTACACTCTTCAGAATGTTCTAGTTGATCTGTAAAAATAGATGTGCGCATGTAGGTTTCTTGGACTATTCAAATGTTACCTACTGGTCTGCTTATTCTTTGTAAAATCAGACAACAAAATATATGAGCCTCTGCTGTTCAGGTTCAGGTTTCAGATTGTAATTTGTTCTGTATTATTATTGTAATAAATTTATGAGTTGTGTTACCCTTGCTTATAGCAGCTTTAAAAAACACTAGAAATGTTCTTATATTCAGTTTTGCAAATCATTTGCAGTTACATATTTACATGTGTTATTACATATCTATGTGATTTCAGCAGTTGGGGTCCTTAAAACCAACAGTGAAAATATATTTTTCTTTTACCTTTTGTAGTGGTCTTATGTTAATTTCACTGGACATAATATAACTACACTTTTTTTTATTTTTTAAAAGTGCTAATTTGGCATTTTTCTACATGTACATTGTCATTGATTTTACATCTTCTACATGATAAACAATCTTTGCACAGGCTTGATGTCAGTTGTTGCCACCAAGGATGGGACAACCAGCTCTTAAGTCACATTAAAGCAGGTTTGGTTAGCTTTTTCTCATATTGAATTTGGTCTTGGTTACTCAGGTGTCTTTCTGTGGCAGAAAAAAAAAAGTTTGATTAAATCAAATGTTCAAGTTTGCCAAAAAACAGAAGAAATCTCTAAAGAGGCTAACATATTTTTCAACAAACTATATGTGTGAATAGAAACCGTTTATGAAATATCAGGCCTGAGGGGTCTCCATATAGCTGCAAAGTTAACAATGCTTGCATTCGGCAGACATCACTTAGTTGACAGCCTTACATGGGCCTTTTCTTTATTCTCCACGTCTCACCAGGCTTTGATTGATCATGACGACATGTCATCTGCTGTGTGTATCTTCTCTCTGGGTACATTGTGCTTTATGGCAGCTACTGTCAGAAGAAAAAAAAGGTGTGGGATTGCATCATGACATTAGATTTTGTGGCTTGTAAAATGCACTAATCCTGGAAAGGGTTCTGGCAATGTGTGCTTTATTTTAACAACTAAATATGACTAAGCACAGGGTAGAAAATGGCAAAGGGATTGTCAGGGTAACATTCCTGGAAAACGGAAAATAATAAAAGGTAATAGGCTTATAAAAACAACACTCTTCAGGATTAATAGACCAAAAAAGCCAAATGACAAAAGCTCTTTTGAAATGGGTTCAAATGGTACAATGGTACAAAACTTGCGATTATTTACCTAGTGGATCTGTTCTCACAAATAAGACACTGGAAATGAGCAATGGGAAAAACATCCGTGCTCGGCTCTGTTCCTGTATCGCATTCCTTTTTTTTATTTGAAGATAAGAGCCTTTTCATCATTTTTATGCATTAACCATAAAAGAACAGATTCTTGTAAAAAATAACTAATAATGATGACAGTTTTACACCTTGAATGCAAAAAAGAGGCTGAAATAGCGCATGCAGAATCTGTAACCGTTGCATCATCCGATTCCTCCTGATGAGCACACTGTGTAACTGTTGACATAATATACAAACCTGACACTGAATTTTAACCTGATGGTTTTTTTTATATTAAGAACAAGGAATAACACAATGCAAAGAATAGAGGAAAATACCTATAGCACATTTAGTGTTCAGTCTTTAGTACTTTGCAAAGGTATTCAACCCCGCAATCATTTCCACATTGTATCACGTTATATTCACACAGCTAAAGGCTTTATATTGGGATATAGAGGACAGAGTAGTTTTACCATTTTCAAGGGGAGGAAAAATCATTATTTTCATAAATAAAACTGTGCATATGGATTCTCTCCTCCAGAGGCATTACTTTGTAATATTTGCCCACTCGACTTTGTAAAATAGCTGAAGCTCAGTCAGCTATTGGATGGAGTGTGTGCGGACAGCAGTTCTCAAGAGCTCTTAGAGATTCACAACTGGACTTTGGTCTGGATTTATTGGGTCATTTTAACACATAAATATATGTGACTGGGCACGACAAAACTAGGAACAAGTCTCCCCCCGGGGGTATTTTGAGTTATTTACAGATTCTGAAAGTGTGGATTCTAAGCTTTCTAATGATGTCAAAGAGAGAGAAAAAAAACAAAGATATTTGAGTGCTGGCACTCTGAAAGCAAGATTAGTGTCTAAACAGGCAAGTGGAGAATTCTCACTTGTGCTTTTCCTGTTTGGAGTTTTAGTTTAGGTGGACAGTCAGGTTTGCAGTTGTTCAATTTCTAATGTTTAGGTGGTGGAATGAACACTGCTTTGTGAAATGTTCTGAGGTTTTTTATATGGCATTATGGGTTAGCCCATACATTAAGCTTCTCCACAATGTCATACAAGACAAAAATACTGAGGCCTTCTCAAAAAGGCTAGATTTAAACTGAACAGTTGGTAAACAGTTGATTTTGTTTAGGAATATAAGAATAAAAGGGGATGAATGCACCTTCAGACATGCTACTCTTTTCTAATTTTTGTGTTTTTTAAAAATGTTATGTCATTTTCTTTCCACTTCAGTAATTATGTGCAACTTTGTGTTGGTCTGTCACATAAAAGCCAGATGGGTTTAAACACATCCACACAGGGCTAGATATTTTTTTTGAGTGCGTTGTCTTAAATGGAACATATCTGGAAATTCCCTCAGTTATTTTCTGAAGCAAACAATTGAAAAATGATTTTTTTTCTCTCCTTTGAATGAATAGAGTGCATTTACATTGATGGATTGCTCCTGCACAGTGACAAGATTTGTCTGTCAGCAGGATATGTGATGGAGTTCCAAATTCAGCATGTTTCCCAGGAGACTTTGAATCACACGCATAGTTATGTAGGAATACACTTCAAAGTATATGTAAAAATAACTATATAAAATGGAAAACTGCAGCACACCGAATGACAGCGATGGCTGGTTAAATGCAGGGAGGAAAATTGTAGAGGTAAAAAGAAAGAGAAACTTCAGTAAGTGTTTTTTTGTATCCCTTGGGTTGATTTGGTTTACTCCTTCCCTGTTCATCATTCGAAATTGAACTTCATAATAATTTCCAAAGTTTTTCAGGCGTGGAAGAGAGCAACACAGATCCCGACTACTGGGAAGGATTGTAAGAGTTACAGGGGCTGTTAAGATTGTTAGTCTGTGGTTTCGAGTCAACGATGGATGCTCCTGTGCTGTTATAAGCAAAGCCTTGCTATGACAGGTAATCACTATTATGCCTGCATTTCCATTTGGGTTACTGATCACAGCATAAAAGCCCATAGCTCTGATTTGTGTGTACTATAAAGCTCAGAGTGAAATGAAGGGAAAGAAGTGAGGTTGGGATGTGGGAATCGAGTTGAGAAGGGCAGAGAGATGGAGACATATACGTGTTAAAGGAGGTGTGATAATGAAAGAGAGGAAGCAGGGATGTATGGAGGTGTAAGGAGAGGGGATATGTGAAAACTATTCTCGAATGGAGATGTGGAGATTGGACGGGAGGGCAAGAGACTGGAAGAATGACAAGTGTGTGGGCCAATCAATAAGATCCTGTCAGGCAGATGGCAAATTGGAAAGTGGCGTGACACTGAGACAAATTGACACAATCAGATCTACGAAGATGAACAGTCATTGGAGGGCCCATGTGTGCCTTCATGTGCAAGAGCCGGTGTGAGACATTCAGAAAACTAATGGCCAAATCAGAGAATGATCCACAAGGCAACTTAACTATATTTGTATGACACCATTCACGCATAAAGTAATTCAAACTGTTTAAGAGAGGGAAAAAAAAGAAATTAGTTCAAAGAATATTACATTAAGAATGCATGACAAATAGCAGTAAAAACTTAAGTACCATACTAAATAAAAATTGTGCAATTTTAAAACAGCAAATGATTATGACATAAAATGAATAACTGATGAAACGGTCTTTGAGCTTTATAAGAAAGTGACTGTAAACTACAGCTGCACAACACATTGCAAGAATATCATCATGGCAATATCATGTGTGCAATATTCATATAGCAAAGGACTGCTTGGGGTGCAATAACGCTTGACTAGTACATCCCCAGTGTTATGAACTTGTGAGGAAAGAAGAAAATATTAATGTATCATGACTCGTATCACTATCGCAACATTTACTAATATTTTTGCTGTCACAAAATGTTCAAATATCTTGTAGCCCTATTGTAAACAGTAATGTGTGTTTGATCCTGATTCTAAGTAGGCAACAGTTTCTGCACATCAATCTAGTGCAACATTAGACAATCCCACCCACTTTTCCAATCGGTCAGCCTGTATGTCATGAGCAAGTCTGCGAAGCGCAGCACTGAGATCCAGTAACACCAAAACAGAACAAGTCACAGAGGAGAAAGAGAATGGGAGAAGTTAAACAAGAAAGCATGAAATAGGAATAGAAAGGGAGAAAAAGTGTCAGCACCCAAACTTGAATAAAAAGGAAATGAAATGGAAGACATCTGGAAAATTTGAATGTGTGATTGTGAGGTAGCGCATAGACCATAACCCTAAATCTGTCACCGTTGGGGCCAATGTTCTCTTCCTGCATCCTCGTGTCACTCAAACATTCCCTTTCCATCTCTGTCTTGCTCGCATCCCTCTTTGCAATTGCGCATTAATTTTTCAGTGTCAATCTGGCTTGTGCCCTTAGCCCTACTATCTTCCTCGCACTCAGTGTTTCTTTCATTTCTTCATCACTATTCTCACTTCCTGTATTTTCTGCTCTTGCTTTTAGTTTTTGCCTTCCCTTGGATATGTTTTCATGTTCTTGCAGCATGCCTTTGGTTAAAATGTGTGTTTGCGCTTTGTGTGGCTTCATGTCTGTTTGTACCCAGTCAGTCTTTACTTTATTCAGTCAGGACCATTTGTCTCTTTTGTTTGTTTGTGAGCAAGCGATAGATAAATATAATTAGACAAATGAAATGGTGCCTTTTCTGTTTTATCTATTTGCCTTGCCTCTGTTGGGAACAATCCATCTTTGGCACCTTCCCTCCATTGCCCCTTTTACCCTTCCCTGTCTTCTCCTTCTTGTAACCCTCCTCATCTCTCCCTCGCTTCTTCCCTCCGTCTCTTGCCCTGGCGTATTTTCATTTGGGCTGTGAAAGTAGCTGTTTGAATAGGCATATTTGTCCTGCTTAATAGCATACCACCTCGCTTACTATGTGATTTAGTTCCTTGGCCTTATCTTCTCCAAACACAACCACTTTTCTCTGTATCTGGGGGCTTCTCACACTCCTATTTTTTTTTTATTTTTTCCTCCTGTGCGAGTCCCTCTTTCTGCCGACACCTCTGGCCACTGCAACACCCCACGGCTTTATCAAAATAACATTAGAAGGGGACAACCATGCATTTTTGTATAACTAGATATGATAACTGTAGCGTCTTGCCATTACACCAGTGTGGGCCTTTATCTATTAAACAGCAGGTAACAGCATTCACAAAATATTTTTTGTGTCATCATCAGTGTTTGAATTTTACAGGCTGATATACCGAGAAATCATATTATCTACAGGATTCTTTAAATTTTGTCAAGGGTAACACTGGATGATTTCTACTTTTGAGGTTTTTATCAGAGCCTCAAATGTCTTTTTTGTTGGCTTGCTTTGTGCATGAGTGACCACCTGTTGAATTGAAACAATAGTTTTGAATACATTGGAAAATAAAAAATAAAAAAATACAGGAGTTTTAAAAAATATTTCCCTCAATTAAGTAGGTTTTTGTTAATTACGTTAAGTTCTCTTCTTATTAGGCTCAAACAAAATTATGTTATCAGTTAATCTGTTTACTGACCTTAAATAGTGAAATGTAATAGTTTGGATACATTTGATAAAAGAAAGAAAATTATACTTTTTCTTTTTCTGATATGCTGTCAACAGGTCAGATGTTGGCTGATTCCAGGCGATTTATTGGCATATATCTCGCTGCACGTACATTCTTGCCATTCTTTTCACTTTCTCAAAGGTCTGACTCATAAAGTGACACTCAATGCTATAAAGCAGCCAGCTGGCTGCTAATTAAGGGTGACATGGAACCTGCTTCACAATGTGGATTTTGACCAGTCACAGCTGGAAAAATGTGTTAATAATGGCTGACTAATATTTTATGATTTTTCCCTTTTCTTTGTTTTCATAGTCCTCGTCCTCCCTCTCCATCGTTTTATGACAAATATTTTCAAAAGTACCTCACTTTGTAAAAAAAAAAACAGCTGGAGGTTTGAGAATTGACATGGCTCCCCTCCATCTGCAAAAAATGCTCTTTCTTTGCAGCTGCATGATCTGGCACAAAAGAGAGAGAAGGAAAAGAGAACAGGGAGTCTAAATGTTAAAGAAAGAACTAATATTTATATAGCACTAAATGCCTACACTTATGTATGGTTGAGGAATGGGGATCCTGCGCCTGTTTTTCTTTGAAACAGCCCCATGAACTCTGCGTGCCATCATTGAAATCACAAAATATTTTAAATATCAATCTGGTGTTCTCCTGTAGTAAACTGAAAACATACCATACCACAAAATTACATTCAAATGAATATAGAAACTGTTGAGTAGACACAAAATCAGCCCTCTTTCATGGGCATATCAGTCCCAAGATCTAAATCCAACAGAGAGGGCAAGATAAGAAAAGGACTCAGGTCAGTGAATGATCAAGAAACATTGCACAAAAACAATTATTTAAAGACCACTTAGTCTGCTTCCCTCTAACTTGTGTGACACGCCAGCGAATCTGTTTCAGAAGTTTTAATGGCATCGGGACATCTGAAGCAAACGTGGCTCATTAATCTCAAATTATAAATTTGATTATGCGACTCACACTTTGTCACCAATATATCCAATGCCCATCTAACCAACCATAAAGATAAAATACAACATTGGGCTGCAATAAAACAATGACTAGATTATTCAGCTGGGTCACGAGTCATATTTAATTGACATCAGTTTAAAATGATGGCTTTCAAGGAAGGACTCCTCATTTTGTTAATGCCTTTTACCTTCTCTTGTCCTGCTCTCATATATGGTGGAAATGGCTATGAAAGGCAAGAGTTTGAGTGGGGAACTACAGTGTGTGCAAATTTGGAAATGAGATGGGGGGGCGTGAGTCGGGTCCTGCTGGTGAACATGCTGGGTCATTGTCAAGACATTGTGAGAGACTATAAAGAGCTAGAGGAACTAATGAGAACTTTGCCATCATTAATTTCATTTACTACAATAGTGCTTTTCATACTTTGACAAGTCAGCATATCTACTATTAATAAAGTATATTTCTCTCCCTGTCAAAAATTCTTGGCTCCAAAGTTTTCTTTACTTTGAATATCGACCTCTTGATTTACATTTAACAGTACATGCTTTAATGGATGTTAGTGTTTGGGTATGTGTCATAATCTACACTATATTAATGTACATAAATTACACTCATAATCAGTCTAATATTGAATCAAAAACCTATCACAAGAATGAAATTTTTGGCCTAGCCATTGTGTTAGCACTTACACAAAACAAGTGTAATGATATCTGCTCAAACTAAAAATAAACCAAGATAATGCTGAGCAACTTGTAACAAAGAAAAGAAAACAAAACACATTCTGCACACGTCTTATTGACAAAGATATATTTGAAACTGACTTATATCTATTCATCTGCTCAGGAACAGTTTTATTTTGGCCAAATCATATAATCTAGTAAATTCTATTTGGGTATTTAGAATTTTGTCTTAGTCGGTTGAAGTAAAAAGTAACAATTTTACTTAATGTTGATATCAATAAGTAGAGACTAAGCATTCAGGTGTTTAAAAAGACCCGAAGACAACCAAGTCAAAATGGCAACTAAGTCTAAGTTAGATTAGTGATTAGATTAGAAGAAGTGTGTTGAAAACTGCCAAATATCTCTGAGTACTTCAAGTGGTTTGAAACGGTTAAACTCTCAAATAACATGTGATAAGATCTAAATCGAGTGTCAACATGTTTAACAAAATCAAAAGACAGTTAAGCAGTGAGGTTTATGCATTCCTGTCTGCTGTTTTATAAAAAATTTTAAAAAATCCTGTTCTCACAGTGGTTTTTGCATTGTGTATCCTGGGCATGTTGCCCAAGATCACTGTGATTAGATTAGAGAAATACAAAAAAGGAGAGGGTTTTCTTTCTGTTTACCAGAATGTTAAGTTTGTGCCAGCCAGATGACTTTCCCGGGGTTGCTGTGAAGAGAAATGGTGCTACGTGAGCTCACGTGTCTATTTATTCTTTCTCAAATAACAGCTTTTGTTCCATGTTTTTTATGGCTTTAGCAAAAGGCAACACACAAATTAGTTATTTATTTTTATGTTGACAAATTACTAGCTACCTATGTGTCAATATCATAGCCATTTGACTACTATCAACCACAATGGTTATTACAAATCTTCTCTGAACGATCAGTTTTTTCTCATCTAAATTTCAGAAGTTTTGAACAGAAAAGGCCATTCTGTGTCACAGATATCACACAAGCAAACATGGGGCAGTTCCCCAGGGAAGAGGCTCTTACAAAACCCAATTACATTGTCCTTTCAAACCATCAGTCAGCCACTGCGTGCATCTGCAGCAGCTGGGGGAACAAACCAGAGTGTTGTTCTGTGAACTGAGAGAACAAACTACATTTTTTTTCTCTTTCACTAGGGTTTCATGAACTAGAAAGAAAGGAATTTCATTATGGGTTCCTTTTGTACTTTCCTGTTCAACCTTTTCCAAACATGCTTGAGTGACCTTTGCCACCCCTCCAGTTTCAAGCACCTTTGCTCATATCATTTAAAGGATCGACATTTGAGACACTGCATTGCAGTCTGCTGGGTGAAGATTTCTGGATGAAATAAACAGACGTGCACATAGACATGGCGAGGCACATATGGTTGAGAAACAAGGACGCACAGGAGAAACTCCTATTTGCACAATGGGACTCCTATTTATATGCATGCATATTCACAGCCTGGGGTGATGCTCAGACTTACCATGTAGGAAGAAGATTTATACAATGAATGTGTAAGACTGTGGATGCACTGTTGGTCTCTGTTTGGTATGTGGATGGGAAGATCTGGAAATTGTGGCTTCATTGAATCACTGAGAAGACAGTTAACAAAGGACTGGAACCTCTTTTGACTAATCAAATTGGTTTTGGTGAAATGTTTTTCTGAAACTTAGTGGTGTTTTGTGCCAACATAGTTTCAGAATGAAGAGAAGTTTTTTTTAGTTATGTTCAAATGTGCCTTAGGTTTAAGTTTTGCTGGACATTTATTTCCCTCTTTTATTTTGTAAACATGTCCTGCGACAGACTGGCAACCTGTCCAGGGTGAACCCCGCCTCTCGCCTAAAACGTTTGCTGGAGATAGGCACCAGCACCCCTCCCAACCCCAGTAGGGACAAGGGTTTAAAGAAAATGAATGGACAACTGGATGGATGGATGTTTTGTAAATATTCAAGTTATATTGGTCTTGTCTCTTATTTAAATTTTTGTCCTTTTTTTTTTTTTTAGAAAAAGGACAGGTATTGGGAGATTTTCAGCTACATTGACTGGTTACTGCATCATCTTGGAAATTAACCTATGTTAAGATAAGACATGAAATGAGGGAATAAAAATGGAAACTGATGCTTTGTATAGCTAATTGTGCAAACCATGCAAATTACTAATATACAATGCTGAAGTCAGTTTGCCATTTTTGCAATGTAGTTTATCTTTCTTTTTATAGTTTAGTAAATAAGCTATCACAAGTGCTATAATGTTGCACCTGCTTCTAATAGTAGTACATGGATTTTTTTAGTTATATACAGGATATTAATTAACAATTTAGCGACAGTTTCTTCTCTGGCTACTGACGTACAGGCAGTTTAAGTGACTGTATCTAACTGTACTGGAATCTTTTCTAGGAAAGAAGCCACTTTTGTTACATCCTAATTTTCCCCCTCTGTTTGCAGTACAACTGAAAGGGTGAAAATAGATTAGTCAGGTTAAAATTCACACCAGAAAATGGCTCAGACAGAAAGATATGGCAATTTGATATTACCCTGGACCTTTCCGAGAGAAATGTACTAGAGGGAAGGTAATTCCGCCCTGTGACAGACTGGCGACCTGTGCAGGGTGTACCCCGCCTCTCGCCCGGAACGTTAGCTGAAGATAGGCATCAGCACCCCTCCCGATCCCTCTAAGGGACAAGGGTGTATAGAAAATGGATGGATGGATGGAAGGTAATTACTTTTGAGATTGTTCGAATTTGCACAGCATTACATGTTGGCCATCCCAGAAAGCTTAGTTGACTAAAATTTGAACTGTAGATAATGTTACCTCCACAGTTCTTATTTTCTGCTAATTTAACGCTGACGCATTTTCAAATCACAAGCTTTCTCTTCAGAACATCTGATGAATCAGAAGGAGTACATTGTCTAATTAAGGTTATAATGTTGGGTTTTAAATTGTAAAATTAAATGTTGCTGGGGATTACCCGCTTCCTTTCCTCTAGCCTGCGAGGATAAGCAGACATGAACAATGTACGGACAGATGGATAGTGTTTATGCTCCAAAGCACAAGAAATAAAAGACCAAACAACTAGACCACTCAGGAGAAGAGACCCTCTGAGAGTCAGTGGAAGAGAGATTCAGGGTTCACAATAATCCATTTCGGGGCAATACAGCTTTTGTGTATTTTGACAATACACTCTGAAAGGCCCTAAAGCTGTACAACATAGAAATATAAGTCAACCTCTGTAATAAATGTTAGCACTTATGCAAAGAAAAACCAATAGAAACAATAGCAAAAGTCACAAAAATTTCCCTTTCCGACATATTACTTGACTTTAGTGAGAGAAGCCAAAGAACTTGGCCCATTAATCAAAAAACACAATGCAAAATAAACTCACATTTAAAAACAAGACATTATATGGATATCAAATCTGACATGCAGCCTCAACTTTTGCACTTCCACAGTCTTACGGGCATGGAGTTTGGCTTCAACCCACAGTTTGGAAAAAAGAAAAATCAAATCTGATCTCCTAACAGAAAAAAACAGGAGTCAAGCTCACAGTTCTTGCAAGAACTTGGGACTTATGCAACTTTAAACAGTAACCATTTCAGTTTCTTGCATTGAACTTAAAGTGTGGGGAAGTTTGTATGTTTGGTGTAGATTTTACCTATGTTGTTCATCAAGTTTAATTATAATGTCTTTATGAAGGAGAGTAATGCTTATTTGCATTATTTCTCGTGTTGTCTCTTCTTCTTCTTCTTCTTCTTCTGTTTCTTTTAAACTTTTTTTTTCAGTCTGCCAGAACATTTTGCCATTCCTCCCGGTGCCCGTATAACAATTTTACATTCAGTAGTAACAGGGATATAAAAATGCAGCACTATAAAACTCTCCTTGGAGTAAATAAAATAAGATTTGATCTATTACCTCTTTGAGACAAACTTTTCCACCTATTTATGAGAAAGAAAAATATACACAATGACACAGCCAGGTATTCAAGATTAGACATTGATTATTTTTGTATGTTTGCCTGGTTAAATAGAAAAGGATGTCAAATAGACTTGGTCAAAGTAGGCATCTGCCTCAGTTTACTGGGAGAAGAGGAAGATAAAAGTGCAAGAATAAGATGCAAATGATCAGCAGGACAAAATAAAGTACAATCACTTGACTAGTGATCAGGCCCAAAGTCATCAAAGATAAACTTTAATATTCAGTAAAGTTTGAAGCGTTGTTTTGGAGATTAGGAGAATTTATGACTCAATAGCACAACTGGGAACAAGTTCATCTAGTGTTTTCATGATGAAGTGAATGTAGTCAGAAACATCTGGAGCTTTGCTTTTTGCAGATGATGCGATTCTACATTCTGTGCTGAAACGTTTTTATGACCATGGAGGTCTTAGTCCGACAGTGGTTTGTGTTTTGGTAAGCAGCCAGTCTCTGTTTCAAGGAGAATAGTTTAAGTATCTTAGTGTCTTGTTAATGGGAGGAAGTAGGATAGAGATGAATAGACAAACTGGGGGCTCATTTGCAGTCGCATTTGCTCTTCTCTAGATTTTCATAGTGAGGAAATGGCTAAATCAAAACTCTCAATTTACTCTGGTTTTCTATATTTTGACCCTCACCTAATGTCATAATATATGGTTAACGACTGAAAAAACACAATCTCACACATAAGCAGCTTCTTCTGTTGGGTGACTAGACTCGGCCTTAGACTAGGCGCTCCTGATCCAGAGGAGCTTAGAGTAGAGCTGCAGCTTCTCTGCAGGAGTTATTTGAAATGGTTTGCTCATGGATTCTTCCCCCTTTGAAAATTTACCGGGCATGTCCCAATGCGAGAAGACCCTGGGGAAGGTCCAGAAATTGGAACTCAACAATAGCGATTCAGATTTTTCCTACTGGACCTACTACTTCCATGGCTGGACGGATGGATAACTTTTAAGTCTGGATTGTACACACATTTATGAACAGAAGGCAAAACTACAAATATGTTTTTTCTTCTTCTTTTCATTCATATTAATTCTTTTCAACAACCTTATATGCATCAAAGCAAGAGAACACTTATTTGCTCGTTCATATAAGAAGCTTTGATAAAACACTTGGAGATCACGTTAAGTGCTTGAGGGTAGAAAACAAAAGGGTGTTGCAACACATACAAACATAAAAACCACTGAGGTAACTGTTGTTTTAAGTTTTGTGTGAATTCTCTTAATGCCTGCATGGCTGTGAACCATGGACATGTGCATCCAAGTGTTACTGCTAGCAATGGGGGCCAGATGGCTCTCCTACAATCGCAGTCCCTGACTGTGGACGCTGATTGCTAATTCTGATCCAGTGTTTTCCATTTCCAAGCTCCCTGCATTTGCATGCACATGTCAGTGTGCTGCAGGTACGCTGCGTGTGGGTGTCCATGTTTGGCACGGAGCTGTTTCACTGTATGCCAACTTGCCGTTGTGATTTTTCTCAGGGACAAGGCTAGGTCATGTTTGTACTTGTTAGTTTCGGGAAGCTGGCTGTGAGTGTGTGCCAAGGTGTGACTGTGGCTAATTTAGTATGGGAACCTGGCTCTGTTATTGACTTCCTGTGTCTGTTTTTCTGACATTGTCTCTATCTGTGTCTACCGTAACTTGCTGTTTCTAAAACCCTGTCGGTGAAACTTGATTGATAAAACAGACACTGTGCTGCTAGAACAATATATTTTCTAATCTGCAGTGGAGATTTTTGTGACTAGAAATATCCAGTACATAATAGATTGAACATCTTGATATGTCTGTGTTACTACCAGGAATGTGATGATGTTTACTTGATCCACTGTTTTCAGTGGAGCTCATTTATTTTGGTTTCAACCTAAATTGAAGTATTGTTTAATGAAAAGAATAGTTTGCTGTTTATTTAAAAAAATAATAATGACTATTTCTCTTGATAATTTGTCTAGCATCCAAGAGCCTGAGTGACCTCTTTTGTTTATCGTTGTAGTAAAGTTTCGATCCAGTATTGCCTGTCCTTGTCCCTAATTGGGATCAAACATCATTGCTCTAACATTCAGCATTTCCTGAATCACGTTTGTGATTTCCAAATTATTTGAATTTTGTAAAAGGAGAAAGGAGAGTATAGTTGACCAAGGCATCCGTCTACTATAAACAGATAATGTTTGTAAAAGTATATAGAAATTATTCTTGGTATCGGTAAACCTCAGCAAAGTACTCTTAAGCTTAATGCTATGAAAGAAGAGAAAAGAAAAAAAAAAGATAAACTACAAAAACCTGGAAACACAAACTTGCACTTTTATCTTGGACTTTTTTTAAAAAAAATTGACAACACAATAAAAACATCTAGTTTTGTAAGGGACAGCTTCAATGTCCAACATACATTGTTTATGCATAAGGTGTCATGTGTTATCTTTTTATCATTACTCATAGTACAAACTAGAAGTAAGGGTGCTGTTGAAAATGTTCATATTCTAATTTCAAAGCAAATTAGTTGTAATGGATTTTATTTAAAGGCATAAGAGTGAAGGGGGCTGAAAACTGACTTGTATTATATAAAGAGCTTAATAAAAAAGTGAAAAAATAGCTTAAATTCATTCTCAGTGAAAACAACAATTAGTTACTGTCTCTCCACATTACTGTAGACGAGTTTATGGTGGCAAAGCACCTTACAGTACTTGCTCATCTGTTTGTTTGTGGTGCCTTTCTGTTTGATGTCATTTCAGAAAGGCAATGATATCAGAAAAAGACTGTCATATCTGCTTCTGTTTCAGACAGTTTGCTTGTGTCAATGCCAGAAGTCTTGTGTTCAGTTTTAAATGTGTTGTGGATGTGTGTTTGTTCATTCTGCTCTGAATTTGTGTCAAAATGTCAGACAGGATTAATGTCACTGAGTTAGCGAGGGTTTAAAGGCACCCTGGGTTTGTGTGAGTGTGTTCACTTTGATGGCCTGGAGTGCCGGTGAAATGTTGTGTCAAAATGTCTGTGCAGATTTGCGTCTCCAGGTGAGTCTTCTTATAATGTGAGAACATTGTTCCTGCTTTCATCTTTTGGTTGATCTGAAGTACTCAGATGAGCCTTTTGGGTGTAGAGGCTGCACACTTGTTCAAATCTATTCTTGACTTGAACACCAGCTTGATCTGCAACTTTGTAGTTTAGGACATGGTGTTAGTAAAGTAGATCTGTTGCTACTGTTCATTAGATAGCGTCGCTGTCTGGCTGTTCATCTATCTTGGCTAATTACCTGTATGGCTGCTTGGATCACAGTGTCTATGTGTGTTATGGTGAATAAAAACAGCTTAAATTCTGACCCCTTACTTCTGCTTTGTTAAAGAGCAATGACATACACTCATCAACAAGATGAATTTATATTAGTTCAAGGCTTTTAATGATGCATTTGAGATGTTTTTGTTGTTTTTGTTCTGACCAGCAGGGTATGTCACTAGGAGCAACTTTACTGGAGAAATAGTAAGATAAAGATTTTAGCACAAAAAGCATCTTTTTAATTGTAACTTCATTAGTTAGCTCAGTTGCACTTAATGCTCCCTAACTATTCCCCTGGGTTCTGTTTATTCTGCTAATGTACAGTTTTATTTTAATTATGTTGTGTTCAAAGAAAATAGACTGGGTTTCATTAAATACATTTTTTGATAGCCAGGAAGAAATGGATGCATGACCACGTTTGTTTGTGCATTTGTGTTTTTCCAATTGTGTATGTTTTGTCCTGATGGATGACTCGGTAGCCTCCTCTCCTATCTGCGCTTCTGTCTGCATGACCAAATAGTTTTCAGGGCTGGATGGCAGGCGGCATGCCTGGCATTTGCCCAGAAACATTACTCCTCCGTCCCAATTTCCTATGTGAATATTTAATGAGGGCATCGTGCATGCTAATAGGCCTGCTGTAATTACCTCTTTCTCTGCTCTCGCCCCATTTCTCAGGCCACTGGTGCTCAATGCCAATGTTATTTTTAGATTGCAGTAATGATGACTCTTCCACGTCACAAACATTCCCCACACTGCAGATTAGTGGAGTAGAACTCTCCCCTGTCCTCCTTTTCTTTCCTTTCCGGCATTTCCATTGCAACCTTCCCTTTTCCTTGTTCCTTACTCGGTCTTCGGGTTTTGTTTCTGCCCCCCCACACTGGTTTCTCATATCTCTAGCTCATTCGTCTCCTCTGCCCACTCTTTTCTAATCCCCTCTTTCTCTCTTTCATCTTTCCTGTGGAAAATGGGATATCAACAAACATTGTGCGGCCTTGCTCTCATTTCTCTTCCTTCTTCTCCCCACTCTCATCCTACCTTTATCTTGCTCCTCGAACACCCCTTGGCCACCTCTGTTTGTTTCTCTTTTTTTCTTCTTTTACATTTCTCCCCTCTCATTTCTCTCATCCTTCTTCTTCCTTTGTAGTCCTGTCTGGAAGTACTTTCTACAGCCTGCTTCTTTTGTTTCATTAGGAAGTTTCAGAGGCTGTGTGATTATGTCAGCCTGAATGATGACTTTTTTCCTCTTTCTTATTTGTTTCCCTTAATCTCTCTCAGCTGCCTGTTTTTCTGTTCTCCATTCCTATCACTTCTGCATGTTCCTTGTTCCTTTTTGTCATTCCTCACCTCAAAGGTTGAGCCCCTGTGTCCAGCTGGGTTTTATTAGTATGAGATTCATGGCAGTAAAGCCCTTTATCCTGGTCTGATTCACCCCCCGCCAACCAACCTCTTGCTCCATCTCTGTAGCTGTCCTTTCTTGCTAGCACACACACTCGTGAGGACTCCACCACACACGCTGACAAGGTGATAGGCAGCCAATCACCTGCACACAAACACACACCTTTTTTCCAATTTCTGTGGTGGTTTCCAGACTCTGATACACCAACTTTTTTCTGCACTCCACTCACCTTTCCCTTAAGTCCCCATCTTTCCCTCAATCACTGCATTTTTCTGTATTTTTGTCTGTTTGTTTTTTTCTATTGCTCTGCAGAAAATGTGTATTCTTTTGTAACTTGGTGAAAAATACATTGGAAGAGATTATAGTAGTAAGAAAAAAAAGTTTATTATGAACAAAGTAAAATGAAAGTATCAGGTCTTTTTCTTCAACTTTTTCACATAGTGTAACATAATGGGTGTTTATGTGTAAGACCAACACAAAGTAACACTAGATTGTGAAGAAAGATATAAGTGATTATAATCTGGAAGGTTTGGCATGCAGCTTTGTTGAGCTGTGATATCTCTAAATAAAATCTTGTGCAATGCCTTTGGAAATTATGTAAGAGTACACATGTGTGTAATTTAAGCTCTCGCTGTTCAGTGAAGACCTCAGAAGTTGGAGAACATTAGAGAACAACATGTATCATGAAGACCAATGACATGGGTCACTGATAAAGTTCTGGAGAAGTTAAGTTATAAAATGATACCCCAAGCTTTGAACGTCTCACTGAAACTGTTGTGTCATTCAAGCAATCTCATCGCTGACGGAAAGATGGATTGAGTTAAATACAGGGTAATCCTGGCAGAAAATCCATGTTCATGTTTGTTGATCTGACTGAGGTTGAACCACAGTCTAGGCAAAACTTTCAGTCTTTGGATGTACAGAAGTATTAGAGACATACCTGAAAGACTTCATGCCACACTTATTTTTTGATGGTACACAATGCTAAAAGACTACTTGATACTTTGAGTTAATCTGTCACATCAAATCGCATTAAAATCCCTTGAAGTTTGTGGTTGCAACATGAAACAATTACAAAAAGTTCAAGGGGTGGAAATGCTTATTGCAACTTACTGTATGCTGGTCTGCTATTCTCTATTTCTCTGTCTTTTCAAATGTTCTGCCTTGTTTACCACCGTCCCTTTCTCACTTGTTATCCAGACCTCCAGAGGGACATGCTTTAGAGCTGCATGAAAATCAATCACCCCTCCATCCCGTCCACTCTCTTTCATCTTGTTGTGACGTGTTTTTATGTGTGCATGTGTCTGTGAGTATGTTGGAGGGGTGGATGAGGGTATTATTTTAACCTTCATCTTTTGTGGTCACCCTTGTCCTTTTTGGAAAGCTCAATACAATTCACTTTAAAAACAAAACCCTTCGCATTTGCTTAAGTTGGATAGGGTTTGACTACACAAAGCAAACCCTGTTTGGCCTCCCTACGCGCCCCTGCAAATGCTTGTCTCCATGAGCGGCATAGTAATTGGAGTGCGAGAGGGTGGGAGACTAATTCGGGTTGTCCATGTGTTTGAGGTGTGTCCTTTTTAATTCTTAGAGTGGCTGCCTGGTCTTCAGAGCCGGTAATCCAATTGGTTGTCCTGTTTAAAGCACTAAATTAACCCCTGTCTCACCTCCAGCCTTTTTCTGTCTGCCACAGTCTGTCTTGTTCACTCAGCCGGTGGAAGGGAGGGAGGAATAGATGGAGAGGTAGATGGACACACTGTTTCAAACCATGTTATTGTGATGCACAGGAGGTTGAGGACAAGTGTTTTAAGTGCCATCTCCTGCCTCTGTCTCACGGGCTAGTCTGAAGTCTAACACTTTTAAATAATACGGCCTTGTAAATGATAATGTCGGGTGACAGTATGGTGTAAAGTTAATTTGTGAGTTCACTTTTTATTCTTCCTTATAGTAAATTGATTGAAAGATGTTCAATAGTAGAGCTGTGCTCTACACAGTCTCACCTTCGTAAGTGCTTGAATAAAAGACAAGTGAACTTCTTTTCTTGTGTCTGGAAGACGGCTAACCTCTCATCTCAAAAGCTTCAGTTCTGATCATGGATCAGGAGGTTATAACTGTCAAACAACTACAAGGCAGCTTGACTTCGTTCCCCAGGAGAATTCACAACCTGAAACAAGCGATCAAAACAGTTTTTGTGTTGAACTTATAAGGAACTATTCCATCTCAAGACCTCATAAGATGGATGAAAAAGTCACTCAGTGACTTCATAGGCCAAGTTAGTGTCAAGATTTAGGCATATAAACAAAATATGTCTAAAAGTCTCATGTTTAGAACTGAAGAGATATTTTTAATGAGTGGTTGCACATAATTTCTTAGGATTTCAATTCATGAATGACTGAAGATCTACCCCAAGGTCAATGTCTCACCATCATGTTATAGTTCTGATAGTGAGCTCAAGTGTGCTCTCATGCGTTAATTTATTAGGTACTCCTGTTCAATTTCTTGTTAATCCAAATAGTGATTCAATTAATCACATGGCAGAAAATCAATGTGTTTAGGCAAGCATGGTTATACTGGAGATCAAAGTGAGGATTAGTATTTGGTAGTACAGAGTTGAATGATGTTGCATATGGTACAATTGTTGGATGGATAATTTCAGAAAGTATCTATCTTCTGCTTTTTTATGCACAACAAACAATCTTTTGGCCATATGGAAAAAAAAGGTAAAAATGTGAATAGTAGTCAAAGGCTAACAGCTGAACCAGTTGCTAGTCATAGAATGACAACTATTACTCATATAATCACTCATCACAACCAAGCAGTGTATATCAAATAATACAGTAGATAGGATGCAGAAGACCAAATCAGATGCCACGCCTGTCAGCTATGAATAACAAATGGAGCCTCCATTTTGCACAGGTTCACCAAAATTGAACGAAATAACAGAAAACAAACATTCCCTGGTTTTGATTTCAGCTGCAACATGTTGATTTATAAGAAAACACGAAAACTTGGATCAGTCATGCCTTGTCCCAGTTATCCAAGCTACTATTGATGGCTTGATGGTCTTGTACATAGTTTGTTGGTATGCTTTGGATCCTTCACATAGGCAGTGGAGTTTAGATGTTGCTTGAATGCTGTGGATGAAAATGTTCATCCTTTTATGACCCCATCTTCTCATAGCTGCTTCCAGCAGGATATTGCAAGACAAAACAAAGCTCAAATCATCTCAAATTTCTATCTTGAACATGATTGTGAGTTTACTGTATTACACAAAATATATGAGTTTGGGTTTTGCATCTAGGCACTGATCTTATTTCTCTGAGGATTGTTGCTTCACATATAATGAAGTGATAACTATGTCTTTAAACTATTTCAGGATGTATGAAGCATGTGTCTCACCTCAGAGCCCACAGGGAGATGCTGGGGTGGTGGGTGAGCTGAAAAGAAGCAAAAGCACAGTGAGGTGTTGCAGCTCAAATCGGCAACCTAAATTAGTTAGGTATATGTAAATGTCACAATCTCTGTGTGTGGAAGATTATGTGTAAAGCTGCAGCACAGTTTGAGCTGATTGCCTGAACTAGATTGTGGGCACTGCCTCATTAAGGACTGCTTGCACAATTGTCACAATGATGTGCAATTTCAAGTTAGGTAAAATCTGTTATCTAAAATCTAAATGGCCATGACACAAAATGTTACTATTAAAAAAAAGAATAAACTTGCATTTCTAGCATAAATCCATCTATATTCTGTTTGCTTACCTTGTTTAGCGTTGTGAGGCGCCTATCACATCAGCCAACAGGCGAGAGGCAGAGTATTGGATATTCAGTTCCTCACAGGACCAACACAGAGAAATCACTATACACACCTAAAGGCAATTAACCTATCTGACATGTTTTTAACATTGTGTGGTAAAACCAGAGTACCCAGAGCAAACCCACATATACATGTGAAGAAAAATCTCAAGTGACCTATAAGTCTTTAAAGTAACAGTGTTATCTACCACTGTGTGAAACAGGTACAAGACAGTAAATAGTTTCAAAAAGGATAGATACATTCAAATCCCATCTTCTTTTCAATAAATTTGTATTTTGACCACCAACTTCATGGAATGTGCGTATTTGATTTAATTTGAACACACAATAATCTCCCCCTCCAATTAACTCGAATAAAAACAAAATAATCAATAAAACACGATTCACTAAAATCACAGTTACATATTTATAAATGAGATTTTCATCCAAATTTTCATTTATTTGTGTAATTAAATTTAAAAGTGAATCATAATTTTGTATAAATTATTTCTGGCTTACAGCTGCTATGGAAGCATATAATATTTAGCTGGTGTGAAAATGTCACGTTATGGTCTACTCTACATAGTCATGTTTGTGGCTTGAGAATTATCCCTCATGTAATCATCAAAAGGTCATTATTAATTAATCTGACTGCTTACAAAGTGCTGTACATGGAGAGTTGAGTGGAAGGAAAAAGTGCAGCAGAAAAAGCCACGCAAGTAACAGGGACAACTTCAGCCTTTGGGAGCATTGTGATGCAGAGACCATGGTTCCTGTTACACCAGAAATAGTTTGAGTTATATTCTTAAACAAGACAAGACTTCAAGTGTTGCTGCATTTGTTTTGGTTCACCATTTATCACAAGTCTCAAAATATTGTCACACTGTGACTTTGAGATTGAAAAGATTGTTTATATAGTGGAAAATGTTCAGTTTCACTGAATGGTGTTGCATAGATCTGGTTTAGAGAATTATGAAATCAGCAGGGAGCTGTTTTAGCATTGCAAATAAAGTAACAAAATGTTCTCATGTGCCTCTCCATCCCAAAAACACACACACAAATGCACACAGGGGCACAAAAAGACTTTTGTCCCTTTAAAAAATGAAAGCAAAGGCAAAACCCAATGCCCGCAACAGTCCCATAAACGCCTGAGGCAGTGGAAGATTTACTCTTAAGACACTGTGCCAAACCCCCCAGAGCTTTCATCATATTAAAATTCTATAATATGTTTTGTTGTATTCACCAGTCCCTGCTTCATCCGTCCTCGTACACATGCATACAGACACCATTCAATTTTTCAGCTGAAATTGCAGCCCAATGGCTTCCTTTGTGTGAGCTGCTTTTTCTTTTTATTTACAGTTATTCACAGGATCTTCTCTTTCACCTCTCCCTCTCATTTTTCCCTCTCCCCACCCTTTCCCTCTGTCTTTTTATTCTTGCAAGTTCCCCGGAGTCATATCTAAAGTGTCCACTGGGTATTTCAGTGCTTTCATTAAAGTCATTAAGCCGTTGCCCATAGTTCCCCTTTTTCTTAATTGTCCTTTCCTTTCCTTTTTCTCTCGCTTTTTTATGTCTTTTCTGACTCACTGGCCTCACTTTGTGTCTTCTCATCTGTTCCATCACTCTCATGTGTCTGATTACTACTCCCCCCCCCCCCCCCAATTCCCTTATGGTTCTTTTTTAACCCATAATACATGTTTTTTTGTTTGTTTCTCAGAACCCCCTTATCTCTGCTATCTACCTTTCCTTTCTGGTACACGCTAAACCTTCATAACATGGGTAGTACATATAAATCCCTTCTTATTCTCCACAGATTAAGCCACAGCGCAGCATCCCCAACCATGTTTCCCATCTTTTCTCCACACCTCCTTTGATCTAACTGTGAATTAAATTCTCTCTCCGGCTGTCACCCCACACTACCTACTACTTTTGCATGTATCTATACATGCGAAAGTATTCTGCTTCCTTTGCTCTTTAAACTATGTGTCTTGTGATCTTTTAATCCTCTCCTTTCCCCCCTGATTCTTTCCCTCTTTTAATCCCTCACTTTTGTCATTCTTTTAGTTTCTCCAGTCTTCCTCCACACTTCCCTTTTACCCCCACTGTTTCAAACCCCTCTTCCAAAAATCTTTTTAAAAAATTTAAAAAAATCTATATTAGGGTGAGCAGTTGATTTTGCCTCCTGCTTCACAGCCCACCCGCTCCCCAATATAATGTAGTGTTTTCTGTATATATATATCATTCTGTGTTGTCCCAGATCTGAATCAGGCCCCTGGGGGACTGCACCTCCTAATAGTCTAATGAATTCAGGGCCGAACATGAATATTTCAAACCAAGGCTTGTTCTTGTTTACTTAATGGCGGTGCTAATTCAGCTGACTTCATTGATTAAAAATTTATTTTATTTGTTGGATGCTTGTGTTTTATTTATTCTTACCACTGCCTACATAAAAGTCTGCAGTTCAGATGCATGTGTGTGTTTGTGAGGCTGTTTGTGGGGACCTGAGTGACATGCCAACAAGTGGAGGCTTGCTTTGTGTTTCTAGCAGCCCCCTTCAAGTGAATAACATGTGTTGAGGGGAGTAAAATAGCACATGTGCATGTGTTTGTACTGTGTGTGAGAGTCTGTGTGAGTGTTTGCGTGGCCTAATTTTCACATTGTTTAGTTTTTCTTCATCTTTTCTCCAGTGGCCTTGCTATCACAGCTGAACAACTTTCCTCATCACAGAGAGAAAACACTGCAACCAAACTGCTCCAAAGCATCCAGACTACTTTGTTCTGCCTCACTCTGGTGCTGTTCCAGCTTTTCACCCTCCCGTTTCTGTATCACCTTAGTTTCCCTATCTTCTCTTTGACTTTCTTTTGCTTGCTATGATAAAACAAGTCTTTGTTGCTGCTTTTTTGCAGGATTTTTTGTGTGCGTCTCAAGGTTAGCTCTAGTGGAAACTAGTAGTTGCACCAAATGGTAGACTTGTAGATTCTGTGCTGTGACTTTTTATTTTTACGTCAACAAAACAGATTTTTCAAGAAAGATGAAAGATGAGGAACTAGGTGAAGAATGTCGGATAGTTTGAATTGTATAAACAGTGTGTAAGTAATTTACCAAAGGGATACTACAAGGCTACTGGAATAATCTGCAACATGTTTCATATCGGGGTCTTTTTCATCCATCTACTTAATTTTCAATGTCAGCTTCAACCTGCGTGTTGATGCTTTTAACCTGGCAGCTTTATGCTCTTAAAAAAACGCTGTCTGACAACATCTGGAAACAGCTGCATTCAAAGCATCCGACTTTCACTCTGCAAAGTCAGGGAGCCACTGCACAGAATAATCCATGGCGATGGTGGAGCCAGAACCTTTTTGAAGGCGTGGCCAGGCTTGGACCATTGCTCACTCAGCAGGGCCAACGTCTGATCCCTGCCAGACCCAGATTGGACAACAGCATTGGAACTTTCCAGATCATTTAATATGATCGAAAAGATTTTCTTGAAGTGAATAAATGAACACCTAGATTTATCAGTTTATGCTGTCTAAGCATATTTCACTGCTGCTACCAACTGTTTTGAAGCGGAACTGCAGGGGGTGGCCAATGATAGGTCCCAAGGCTCCACCCATGATTCACAGAGCAGCGGTTATATTTAAAGATTTGGGGTCATATCTTACAATATCTCACCACAGATATTAAACAATCTGTGAAGTGATTTAATGATCATAATAATTTGACTTGTGGGTTCTGCTGTCCAAGATAAGCCAATACCTGATCATCAATATCAGCTGATATTCAGAAAAAAAAATCAGGCTTGATTTTGTGCAACAGACAGCAGTGGCAAAAGGTCATTGCTCTGGTCTAATTCTGACAAATAGGTTTAGGATCATTTTCTTATTTTTATACTGCATGCTCTTATCCATGTTTGCTGTAAAAATAGCTACAATTTCAGTACTGCATTTGCGGACCCGTGCTCTAGAATAAGGATAATAAAATCCAGTTCAAAGTTATGAAAACTGTGAAATAGGCATTTATATTGCATCAGATTTGTAGTAGGCAAATTATAATTCTGCACTGCATGAGTATATATAATATCAGACGCATATAAAAGATAAGTCCAAAGAAAAAAAATATAGCAAAAAATCTGCCTCCGTAGGAACAAAATAGAAAGAAAGGGTTGTTAAAACTTCCTCCTCTGGCAGTGATCAGAAAGGATTGTTAAAACTTCCTCTCACTCTGAGTTGTTTTCATACAAGTTTGTAGTTTTTCTCTGTAACTTAATATGCATTTTTCATGCATATTCATTATGCAGATCCCAAGTGACAGCTGATCACAAGCCTTTTCACTCAACTTGTGTCATTCTATTCATCTCAGTGCTGATCTCCCCATTTCCAAACTCTCCACTTGTACCTCCTCTCTGATCCCTTTGAGTGTCGTTTACACGCTGCGTCTTCCTCACTCCTTTCTATTCTCTAACCCTCTCTACTTCTTCTGTTCTCTGGGAAAGAAATCTCTTTCCTTTGATTTTTATTGGCTCACTCTCCTTCCCTCATCTAATCTTGTCATAAGGCAAGTGAGAAAGAGAAGACAAGAGCAATAAAATCGAGGTCTTTATTCACGGTTTCCCCTCTTGCTTTTGTTTTTATTTTTTTATATGTTTCTGTTTTTGCCAGAAGGGAGAGTTTGTCGCAAAAGAAAAAAGAGAGAGGAGCGCAGTGGAGGATCTGGAGATGGTACAGAGCAGCAGGGAACAAAAAGGCAGAAACTTTTAGCTTTCTTTTATTATATTTGAAGAGTTGTCAGGCCATGTCAAGTGACAAAAAAGAAGGGATGAGGAGGGAGGAAGAATACAGAGGTGTCACATCAGTTTATCTCCCTAAAAAAGTAACAGTCGTTTACCAGCTAACAATCCATTCTTGATGCGGCACTTGTCTCTAAGCCCCTCCACCTCTTATTCTCTGTTTCACTTTATTTCTCTCTTCCTTAGAGCGTACTTCCAAAAGCTGCCGCGGCAATTTACTGTAACTCTCCATCATTTTTCTCTTTTTTTTTCTCTGCATTTTCTTTATTCATCTCTCTGCATTTCCTCTCTCGATCAAATATACATGGGCTTTTGCACCCCCCTTGCCGTCTTTCTCTCTTTTCTTTCTCTTTCAAACATTTCCCCATGTTTTCCTCCTTTACAGTCACGTCATTTTATCTTGACATTTCAGAACCGAGGCGCTCTGTCTCTGGGAAAGAAATGTCTCAATTGTACACAACATGTTGGGCTTATTCATCTGCTTCAGTCTCAGTGTGCTTTTTTTTTCTGCCTTTACTCAAGAATGTGTGTAGGCCATTCATTTCGCTGAGTATTCTGATGCCCTGGGGCATTCTTCAGAATCACCCCATTTATATTGCCTACATTCAGTTGTCATCACTCTGTTGTGTAAGTGTGATTGTATTTATGTGTGTTAATGCACTGACACAGTATTTCAGCATTGTCCATGTTTGGACAGGGATAAATAATGGATTGTGTTTGGACTACAGCCACCATTATCTCCAACATGACATGTGAGATATTTAGCACCTTAGGCCATGTGTGTAAATACAGATATGTGGATGTGCTTGTGCTCTCTCCAAGAGTAATTATCATGACAGGTTGCAGGCCTATTGGCAAATGCCAAATGTTTAGCTCTACACTGCTCCAGGTTAATTGGCTGATTGAAGTACAAGACACATCGTAATGTCTCATCATGTTGTAATGCTTGTGTGTGGGTGAGTTTGTGTGCGTGGGTATGCATGTAGTGTCTTAAAATATAACTATTCTGCTGCTTAAGAGAAAAAAGCAGTGTTTGAGTTGACTAGGTTAAATTCTGTGGTGCTGTGTTCTTAGAGAGCAGACTGACTTACCTCTTTTTGTTGGTGGCCTGTAGAGAGGTTGATGTCAAAAAAATGTCTGCACCATGGTTTCTTGGGAGTTGTTGTGCGGGTGATTAGCTGTGTGAAAAAAGACAATTAATTTTAAAGATTTCTCCTAAACTATGGATTACACCATAACCTTCATTGCTTTACCAGGCAGATTACATCTTACCTAGTTTTGTTGTGCATGCCTAAAAATGTCAGAGTGCACTGTAACAAGATTTATGTAGGATTCATTGGAAATAAATATCAGCATTGTCAAACTTAACACTGGAGAAAAAACGTTTAGATTTGCTGTTAATACTTAGACTGTTGAATCATTGATTCATTTATTGTAACCGTACCGACGGCCCAGGCAGCATTTCTGTTGTGATTGATCACTAATTATTTACACTAGGACCAGAGGTGTAAAATAATTATTTCAATACCCCCCAAAAATGCCATTGTAAACTGCCTTTGGGATCTTGTATTCACATAATTCACATAATTAGGAAGGCTAGCAAATGTGACATTCTACTAGCAAACAACCTCTGTCTATAGACCCTTATTGAGTATAAGATTTCCAGAAGACTGGCAACGGTTTCTAATCCAGCAGCTACCTTGATGGATAAAACTGGACTTTGAAGAGGATTAAACAAGGCTGTCTTGCTGTAAAACTTTAAGCTTCTTGTTATTGACTAAGTCTAACTCCATGTTATAAATGAATAGTTGCCTTGCTTCTAGAAAATACAGCTTTCTTTCTGAAACTTTGCATGCTTCTTCTAAATTCATTTTTAAACAGCACGGTAATCAGCGATACCTTCTACACTAAATGACTGTTGTCAGCCTGACCTGGCAATTCTTAAATATGGGTCATTCACTTAAGGTTAAAATATATGAGTAAAAACTCAACTTTTGGTTCTAAAACTTTGTGGAAAAAAAACTTTACTTTTTACACTCTTAAAGGTATTGCTTGTGATATTGATCCATATTCTTGCAAATGTCAAATGTATATCTACAAAGTATATTGATCATACTTTTGCTAGTCTTTTGAGCTCTATCCCCACAAAAAATGTTAACATTACAGTTAACATTACAGTTAACACTTTTTTGAAGAAGCTGTCAGTCCAATTTGAGGCTTGATTAGTGCCAGAATGTGTATGTCTTGTTTAATCTTAGCTTCCGTTTTCTGTATTTGAGTTGTAATAATTTATCAACTTTATTTAGATTTGTATGGCTTTGTTCCAAATTGCAATCAAACCGCCATGATGACTAATAGCTGGTGGGTTGTTCTTCTCAATAAATTTTGAATCTCATTCCCTTCAAACCTAATTTGGGTCATTGCCTGGTGTGGCTGTGTCTCATATGTATGTATGGTGTTCTCTGCTGTCAGACATCTGATGCTGAATTTTGTTATGAGGACACAGGAAAGAGTTTCTCCAGGAAACTTCGTGTGAGCAACATGCCCCAAGGCATACAAAGCTTTCAGATATTTGCTCTGATCTTTTGTAAAGGACCTCCTGTGTCTACATTGAGTGTTTACAAAGGTTAGGTGTTTCACTATGAACTGAATATAGTCATCAGTGTTTGGTATGGATATTGGACTTTGTTATTAGTCTTTAAGGCAACCTTGTGAATATTGTGAATGATCTCGATTCATGACAGCTAGGTTTGCTGTAGCCTTGCCTTGATCTATTTTGTTAAAGCAGAAATACAAAAAAAATGAAGTTATATGTGTGCATCTGTTTTTGAACAGCAGAATAGTATAATTCAATAGAAAAAACTTGCTTATTCTTATATTTACCTTTAGTTTGCTGTTGGAGTTTTTTGGATCTTCCAAACATCAACCAGCTATTGAACAGCTGCAGTGCATATTTTCTTTGGTAATTTTTGAAGAATTCTATTTTTTAAATCGGCTAAATGTAGTTGTTTAGTGCAACTATAGTGTAACTTTTTGAGTTAACTTTGCAGCTTACATTGACTAACCTTTCATAACAAGGGGTGACAAATTAAACAAGTTCATTAGGGCTTTAGACTTTGGTAAAACGTTAGGAGTCATGAATTATGGTTTGGATAGTTCTACTTAATTCTTTTAAAAATATGCAAAATAATTACTTAATTATCTAAAACCCTATAAAAATACATGTTTTGCATCTTTTCATTTTTAGCATGCTTGGAAAATTCAAATACCATTAACAGATTTTAACATGGGGTATCCAAACTTTTTGCATGGTACACTATTTGAGCAAGTACTTGCTGTATATGATTTGTGTATGTGTCTTTTTAATGGTTTATTTCAAAAGAAAAAATAATAAGTCCCACACAACTACTTCACTCCTAGGGAGACAATAAGAAGAGAAATTATTTGTCAGTTTCTGTAAGATCAATACAGAAAATTGCCCCTTTACTGCAATAACACAGAAAATACCTAGGCTTTAAAGAAGTGACAAGTCTACTAAAAGAAGTCGTAAAATACTTTTTGTCAACAGCCACATCAATAGTAAAAAGCTTAAACTTGTCATTTTTGTAATTTTAGTTGAAAAACAATAAACTAAAATGACAAAAAAGATGTTCCATCTTAGCTGATCTGCTTTTGTGTGCCTTCTCACATTCATGGCTGTGCATGTAAAGCTCCTTGTTACTACATTCATTTAGACAGTTTGGTACATGCAGGTTATAGCCAACAAATTAGAATAAAACCTGTTGTACTGGTTGGTTTCTGAATAACTACACTTAAAATATACCATACAGTTAATACAAATTACACTACAGAATGCTTTTATTTTTTATTTGGTTTGTTTCAGATGAGCTGAAACAAATAAGCCAATACAAATGTGTATAAGGAAGGCACAATGTATATACTGATGTATCAGTGTGTGTTTGTGTAAAGGCTGTAAGTACCGATGGATATAGGTGACATGTAGCATAAAAATGCTCTGAGTGGACTGGAAAAGTGTCATTTATATAAATTTAATCCATTTACCATGTGCTGTGCAGCTCTTTATATTTATAATGTTTATTCTACCACTCTGGATGTTTGAAAAGCTTTCATGAAGTAAGTATACTTGCCATTCCTTATGATTGTGCTGTTTACTGCTATATATCCACCTATCTTTGAATACCATTAAAGTGACATAAATAACTTAAAAGCAGAAATAGGAATTACTATCTGCAATTTTATTCTGAACAGTTTGTCTGTTCAACATGAGAAGTATAGTTTGAAAAGTTGAAGGAGTAGGCTGTAGAACCACTATAGTGTATATAGTTTGAAGTGCTGATACAGTCACTGCAAGCAAGACAGACCACACAAGTGGTCACCTGAAGTTTTAACAATTTCATTGTATGAGAAATCTGACTGGACACAACTTAAGTGTGTCACCGTGTCATTGGTGAGCTGTTGCATCAGATGCATTAAATCTTTGGTTTTTTTTGAGACTTTGAAGCCCCCAACATAATGACAAATTGCAAAATGAAGATTTGCATCTTCAGAGTGCAGCAGGACTTTTTATGAATTTAGTGCTTAAAAAGAAATACAGTTTTGATTAGAGTGTGTGGTAATTCAGTTATGTATAGCAAATCTGTAGGTCTTTGCTACACAGAGTTGTCTTAAAATTTGCCTTCAAATGTTGGCTAGCTGTTAGCATGGAACCCTTATGAGGCCTGTTGTGGTATTAGAAAATGGGAAGACACAAAAATGTTATAATGTAGGATGTTCTTCAGATAAAAAACTTTATAAACATGCATTATTATTATTATTATTATTATTATTATTATTATTATTATTATTATTATTATAAAATATCAACAACATGAAAACTTCTCCCAACCCCCCAAAAAGTGACTTACTCTTTTGCCTGAGGGAACAATTCTTTAAAGAGCACCACAGACAAAATCATCAGATACTTTTGGGCAACTTTGTTCAAGGACTGAAATGTCACTTGTGCATAAAAAGCTTGCATGAAAGACTCCAAACATGTGTACGTGCACAATGCTTGTTTGTTAAGGAGTGGAATTAGAATAAAATGTTCTCTTTTAAGCCTGTGTGTGTCGGGGTGAGCAAGGCAGCAGATCAGAGGGCCTGTTAAATGAGAGGGGTAATGTTACAGCTTTGTCAGAGCAACGAGGGGCCTAACTTAGCTTTAGTCCGTCTGATCTCCATTTGTTCCACCCGTGTACAAAGAGTCGGGCAAAGTGTTGGAGAAAATAGGGGAACAACACAGAGATAGAGTGTGATGAATTACACACTCCTTTGGGAGCTGGGACGGGACGGTGAATTTGGAAAGGAAGGAGAAAATCAAACGAAAAATTCAAACTCAAACAAATAAGCCCGCTTAAATATCTGTGAAGAAGACATCCATATTAGTGAGGGTTTTTTTTGGATAAATACAACAGTTTCCCCTAAAGAAGCTGTAATGAAAGATTTTCTTTCCTTTTTCTTTTACTTGAAATTTTGCTTTGTGGTCATGAATCAATAGAGAAAAATGAAGAAAAAAACTCTCAGTGCTATTTCTGTGTCTATTGCCTATCTATAATGTTCTGCATCTATCTGTATGCTTTTAGGCACAATCTCATTTTAGTTGTGTCCCGCTGAGGCTGGCTATGTACTTTCAGTTCAACCTCAGTGTACTTTCAGATTGTTCTCAGTCCATCTGTCAAATAGTAGGGGGTCGCCCCTTCTCGTGCTCGTTTGTACACTGGCGACACAATAGACTGATGAAGGCCTGCTGTTGTGAAGCATGTCTTCATCAGTCATGTTACAAATCTTCTACGTTGGGGTACAGAGCCTGTTACACGTCTGCAATTAGAATAATTTGTTTCCTGCAGGATATAGTTTCTATTACTGCAGTGTTAACATAAGACCGACTTTTGGTAAAGTCACAGGTTTTTCATGGGTGGAACCAGGCGTAGTCTAGTTACCCGCATGATTTGACGTTGAATGAGCAGATTGTTGGATGGACAGACCGCTTTTTCTCTCTGCATAATCTTCCAAACAAATGCAAAGGCCTACAATGCATGTTCCGGCATTTATATTGGAAGAAGGGTTGCCCCTGTCTATAGAGCCAAAACAAAGAGAGAGGATAGATTTTTAAGCACAACCTAGTGTGGCATTTAGCTAGAAGAGGAAGAACAACCAATTTCAAAGGAGAGAAATATGACAGTGAGGAGAAAAGCAAAGAACTGTGGAGTTGCGTTGCACAGAAATAATTCCCCGCTCTGTTTCTCCCCCTTTTCACCACTGCAGTCCTTTGATCTCAGCTCGTGCCATATTTAGAGATGTTCTTCAGCGCTAACCTTTCACCATCTCCTTCTGTCTCTTGTACCCAGACACATGTGAAAACTTGCCGACACTCATTTACACTGATAGGTTTCACCCCTGCTTTCAGTGTACTTTTCACACTCGCAGAAAAAAAAATCACACATAAGGACAGCATCTTCAAACATGAAGTGTTGTCCTTGTCTGAGGACAACATAAAACGGCGCCACCCACTTTAGTTTATACAAACGGATGGAACCAAACCCTGGGCAAATATCCAGCCACCTCATTACACATCACATCATACCTGAGAAACAAAAGTGTAACACGGATGCCTCAGACCTTTTTCCAGATGTAATCATCACACACTAGAAATCACTCCTGTGTGCAAAACAATAAACTCGCAGGTTTAGGCCATCAGCAGGCGTGTGGCAGGGAAGGCACTTGAGTTGCAAAGCAAGATTGAAGAGAAATGGCATGAAATTAAAGGGGAAAACAAACATCTAAACCTTCTCCCTCTTATCATTCTTTAGATTAAGTGATGTTCTTTGTCTGAAAGCCTATAGGATCAAAAATAATATCCTATCCAAATAATGATGATGGTGTTAAGAATTGAGTGCTTGCCTTCTTTCCCCTTTCTTTGCTTCTTGAGTATTGCAGTAAAAGTGTTTATTATACTTCCAATCATGTCGTCTGTAACATATTGTCGTCTGTAACATATTTTTTTGCTTCTTTGATTTTTAAGCATGAAGTTAACAAAAATACAAAATAAACACCTTCTAAATTTGCTTTCTGCACAGGACATCATTCCCTTTTTCTAATCTCACCTTTGTAGCTTAGCAGAGTTATTGCAAGCTAGTCGGGTTAATCAATTAACTGATCTGGTAGACATGCCACTCATACTTTTCAACTGTAGTTTTAAAACAATATTACCTTAAAAAGCGAGATTTAGCTGCATAACTATCCCAGAAAAAACTTCAAAGTCACTGATACGTTCTCTGACCATCTCTTCAAAAGGGCTTCATACTATAGAAACTGCATGATGTAAAATTTAGCTGCTTTATTACTTTTTATAACTTTGCAATTCTGCTTATTGCTTACATGATCCTCATTTATAAAATACATATTTTAGGAATAGGGCTGCACAGTGGTAGAACCATCGTCTTGACCCATATCTGGGGTCTTTTTGCATGGATTTTGCATGTTCTCCCTTTTCACAAAAAAGGTCTGCCTGTTTCACTTTCAGCATCCAGCATGCCGATGTGAGTAACTCATATACTGCATGTGGTTAAGCAATGCTATTATTGGGTCGTTGCTGGTCGTTGAGTAATTGCTGTTCAGCATGGCTCATTTGGTGATCATATTATGCATGCTAAAGAAATAAATGTGTAGAAATGCGATGCTGGAGCTTCATTTTTCTAAAATGCCATTGAAACAAAAGACAAGTGTGATTATATGATGGGATTAGAAAGATTCTTACAAACCTCAGTTTACTTTCAGCCTATGTAGAGTAAGATTTACTGCAATATCAGCTATATATTTTATAACTTACTTATGTGTTTATATATTCATTAGATATGTTAATTTGATTCACTGAAAATATGACAGTTGGGGCCTTTTTCTGATCATAATGAAGAGCAGGTTATGCAACAAGAGATGGCGACAAAACGTTAGCTAATTTGTTACATGAAAGTGTACAAAAATTAAAATACAAACTATAACAAAACTGCGCAGTGAGAACTTTTTCTCTTGTTTGTGTTTCTACTTTAGGGAGCTAAAAATCTCATGTGGTATTATTTCTTTTGGAGATTTTTTCTGTTCCTTCCGCTGACGCCTGTGATTGTTTTTGATGAATGATTAAAGTGAGGATTGGATACAATCAAGTGATTTCCTTTGATGAACAATCATCAGGATTTTCTGATTTTTTTTTTCTGCATGCCATCATTATCATAGCATTGTTGTTTTGAACTATGTCACTTGGTTAAATATAGCCAATGGAATAAATTGAATTGATTGACATCAGGATGTTTGTTCTTACACAATTGAAGGAAGGATGTTGTTTTTAATTGTCACTAGAATCAAACTGATGTGAATTCAGAGGTTTTAGAAAACTATTTTTAAGTATTGACCATATTTAATTTAGATGAAATTCTCTACATACAATTCTTTCTTATTTTGAAAGAAAGTGAAGCAGAGGACATTTTTCTGCAGGGTCACCTTACTTCTAACTTGGACTATATGTTTTCTATAAGGTGTGAAACGAAAGGGCTTTGAGACAAACCTTTGTAAAATACCGCTGTTTCAGAACAGTACATCTATAGATTCAAATCTCATCCTTTATCTTTGACCTTTAAAATCTTTTCGACAAAGCAGAAAGGTCAGTTTAAAGGAACTAAGATGTGATACGAAGATCAACCAAAGATGTTAAGAGTTAACCTCCAGTAATGAAGCGATGGGGCGTGTTTGTGGAGCTGCTGTATAACAGTGTTTCACCAGCACTGGCCATGGCTGCCTGGCAGGCTTCCAGTTCTAGTGAGAGTGCATTAGGAAAGAGGCAGCAGAGCTGAACCCGAGTCCAGTTTTCAGAATGAGGTCACCAGTGGAGCACTGTCTGAGCCTGCAAGGTCAGGCATAAGCTATGGTCACCAGGGAAATGAGAAGGGAAGAGAAAATAATAAATTTGATCAAAACAATCATTTTTTGTGCCATTGAGCATTATCACCATCTGTAATGGTCATGGAATGAAATTAATGAGCATTGATCGAGATTCTGACAGGAACCTTGGGTATTAATGCCAAAAACAAAATTATTAAACTTGAATGAAAAGCAAATATTCTAACAGCAGCTAAAATAGAAACACATTGAGTATTACATGTATAATAATTTTACCTTTAAATGTATTTGTTTTCATTCCATTTTGAAGATTTGAGTAAGCATAAAAAACTCCGTAAATTTACAGGTTTTCTTGAAATGATTCTGCAGTATTTACATTTGCCATTCTGCTTAATGGAAAACGCAGAAATTAACATGAAATTGACTGCTGAGCAGACATGCCACACCTTGGCCAGTTGTACTTTACTTATTATTAACTTAATTAGCTATGCAAAATGAATTTCTTAGTTAGATATTTAATTTATTTATATCCTATGGGTTTATGTTTTTCATGACCAAAAACAAACAGGCTTGTTTATTAGGCCTGAATAAACATTCTCTGAATGTTTATATTTTCTCAAGTGAATTGGCTGTTTGGAGGCTTAGACATCTACAAAAGTCGCCAAAGTTTGGACATGAGTCAGGCTTGCATGAAATGTAAGTATTTTAAGGGTTTTGCAAAAGCGTGTGGTATGAAATCTGGTATGCTTGTAAAGCTTCATAAGATCTACCCTCAAGTCTCTTGAAGCGATGCTTTACAACAAACAGGAAATGACAGTGTGGCAAAGTCCAATGTCACAGCATGGACACACACACACGCCTATATGTATATATTTACTTATTTTATTTTTAGTTTTTTTGTCTCTAATTTTCACGTCATCTGATCTGCACCAGAGTGAACATCCACAATATTAATCTAACCCCCAAAAGATAAATCCTACACAGCTTCCACAGCTACACAAATAAAACTGACAATCCAAAGATCATTTCTGTTCATTTTGGTTCAGAAAGACCCAAAGTCATTTGGCTGTGATCGTTATTATAATGTTGCAGTAAACATAAACGTCGAGTTACGAGCTCTTGAAAGCTTTTAGTCCACCAACATCCCCGGTTAATAAATCATACGTACCTTAAACAACAGAATCATCAGAGCTGCGGTCTGTGGTTTACATACTGTAAAAGCTGGTCGATGATAGCAATAAAAACAGACAAACTTAGAAGCTGTTTACTGCTGTTACTGTCAAAACAATAAAGATGACATATGAGCTGTGCATAAGATTACCATGACAACCAGTCATTTGTACACTGCCTTAGGTCGGTTGGGGCAATTTAAATTATTTACGCATTCATAGTTTAAAATGACTGTCTGCCTTATAATCCTGATTACATAAAATAAGTATTCTTCTTGAGTCCCAAGCCTCATACCAGGAAACTCAAATCAGTATCCCTGATGCAGCCCTTTTTTTCTAGCATGTTATTAAATAACTTTAAACCCCAGGAATACATGGCAGACATTTTCAGCAGTTTTAAAACAGGTAATTTTTCAAAACTATACCTTTACTTGGTGCCAGAAACTGACCTATACCTGATACTCAGTAAAGAAAGAAGGAGATGGATTTCAGCAGAGGAGTTTTATACAAGGAGAGGAAATGTCTCAAGGCAAGAAGTTGATTGAGAGTGATGAGGGAAAAATGAAATGATGAGAAGTATATCAAGAGAGAGAGAGACGGAGATGGATGAAATACAGAATGAGAAAAGAAAGATTAAAATACAGATGAAAAGGCGTTTAAACGACTGATCTCATCAAGGCACAAACAGAACTGGAGTAATTGAGATAACGCAAAGAGCACAGAAAAAGTGCAGCACGTTTAAATGATGGAAGGGAGCTGAGCAATGCCTGAAGTGGAGGAAAACTCGACTTTGGGACATGGAAGGTGGAGCTGTATGACAGAAAAGTAAGAAGAGAGTCTCAGTATCAAAACATCTTCTTTTTCTTAGCCTGTCGGTTCTATATAATGACTTTTTCTTTCAGACGCTAGGCCTATTACAGTGCTATTCAGCTTGCCTGACCGCATGGGTCAAGTGATGTTGACCTGAATCCTAAGTGCCCCATAGACAACCAGAAACCATCTCTGAAAGTCCTTCATTAACAAGCACAGTGAGGGCTTAAGGGTTCAACTTATATTCATACACAGTGCTAAGAAAAAGTATTTGCTTTTCCTTTACTCTTTCTTTTTGCCATTTATCACACTTGAATGTTACAAATTATTAAATACATTTTATGATTAGAAGAAAAGGATCATTAAATACAAAATAAAATTTACAGATTTCTTTTGTTTTTTTTGCATGGAAAATGCTACACAAACCAAACTGGTGTCATGTCAAATGATAATTTTCTCCCTTGAAAAATTATCATCAACCCAAGCCTGATTAGCAATGGACCCATAGAATCAATAAATTGCTTAAATAGAAAATATCTTGACAATATGAAAAGGGCTAAAAAAAACAAAAAAGCAACATATCTAAAGCTAAAGCTAAAGGGATATAAGACCAGGTGAGAAAAGTCATAAAACTTGCCAGACTTGTAAGAGTTACATATCCATTTAAAAGGATTTGGAAGTCCAGTGAACCATGGTGTGATCTATTATTCACCAATAAAGAAAACATGGAACTGAATGGGACTTTCTCAGGAGTGGCCAGCCTACCAGAATTAGTCCTATGATGCATAGATGACTCGTCCCAGAACCCAGAACAAATTGGAAAGTGCTAGAGGGAGGCTTCATTTGCTATAGGTAAGGTCAGTGTTCCTGGCTCCACATGATAAAGAAACTTTGCTAAGCAAATTTCAAGGGCAAATCTGAAAGAACAGAAGGAAGACATTTAACAAGGAAGATCTTGATCATCCCCAAGTTGTTTGGAATGTACTGCATGGAAAGTTTTGGAAAGCGTGTGTCCTTACACATTTTGCAATAAAGTAACAATGTTTCAGCACATGAACATCACGCTGAGAGTCAAATGTTTTTGTGGCAGTGTGATGCTCCAGAGCTGCCCTGCCACTACAGGACCTGGACGACATGCGGTACTGAATTCTGCTCTTCATCAGAAATTCTGAAGTATAATATCCGGCTATAAGTTTGGGACATCACACTTAAAGCGTATTTGGGTTAGTGGCCTAGTCGAAGTCTAATTCAGATGCTGTGGTATATTCTTAAACAATACATACTTACTAGGGAACCCTCCTAAAATGGTTAATTAAAACAGTTTGCCAACGAACAGCGCAGCAAACTTCCTGCACATCAAGGTAAAAGTGTATCTCCAGTTAACACAATGCTTGATAGAAATTGGCGCTGCCAAGTGTGGCACAACCACTTATTAATGGGACTTCCATTTTCATTCATGTCAGATTGGAGTTGCTTTTTTCCTTAGTATTTAAATCACAGTTGTGAAACAATAATTTTTGTGCTTATTCTGGTTATCTCTGTCTAATATTGAAGTATTTATTCCCCTGAAACATTTAAGCTTGATTTGAAAAGTCCAAATCAGAAGATAGTGGGCAAAGATTTCATCACTGCACTGTCAGCTTCGGAGGCCCACACTGTTGTAGTTCAGAGTTATAAACAGCAGACAAAACTTGATGATTGTGGAAAGATGTTACAGTTTGCAGAATTACTGTAAATCTCAGAGCTGATGAGTGAGCTCTTTCAAGCCTGCAGGGTCAAACATCAATTTTGACATTGATTGTTGGTACAATTGTGTGTGTTTTTCTTTTACAGCTGCTGAGTGGGCTCTTCTGAGCCAACAGAGTCAGCCAGTTGCAACACACTGATTTGTAGTGTTGATACACAGAACTGTATCTGTGTAGATTTTTTAGCCAAGTGTAAATTTGACAGGTTTTGACTGAGACTGGCATGCATTTGTGCGTACAAGTGTGTGTGGCAAATTTTGGTGAAACGTGTTAATGAAACCCACACATGATTTAACACTTTAATTTGTCATCTGCTCATTTTTTATGCTGACAAAATGAGGTAGCTGGCTAGACGATATGCGAACGACAATTAGCACTTTGCTGTTCCACAAACCTGACAAAAAAAATCTAAACTGCTGGTCATTAACAGGTGTTTACATAAATAAACGAAGAGCAATGCAAAGTCGTTCCACAAAGCAAAAGAGTAAAAATGATATCACAGTGTAATGAAGGGGATAATTGCAGTAATGATTTGCTGTATTACCTGACTGCATCCTGAGCGCCGCCTCGCTTTAATGCAAACAGTGTTACTGTGAACGTCTAAAGTGCTGTGAAACTGGGGATAATTTGGAACCTTTCGCTTTATGATGATGTAAGTGTAAGCAAGTTGTTGTGTTTTATTTGTTTTATTGTCATAGGGTGGTTTTTATTTTAAAATCCACCTGTAGATTGGCTGAAAACATCCGTTTAGAGAGAGCGAAGATTTATGCACTCCCTTTCCTTTTTTTAGCTACAAAGCCCCCCCTGTCTCTTTCTTCCCTGTCTTTTTTTAATTACAGTTTCCGCTCCCATCCCCACCTCCCACCTCTCGTCACTCGATCATCGGGGAGTGGTAAAAATACCACACCAGAAGACCTCATCAGCCTAAGCCCCAATGCCCTTCCACCACCACACCTTTTGCTCCAACCCTTTTGCTTTTCCTTCTCATTACATTGTGTCTCATTTCCTCCTCTCCTCTCTCAGAGTCTGTTCTCCTCCCTTCCACGCCATTGGCACATTTCCTTTTTTCCCTTCCAAACAACAATCTATCCTTTTTTTCTACTTAGCATCCCTCATCTCAGGGTCTGCCTTTATCCAATTGTCTCTTCTGTTTCTGTTCTTTTCTGCCAGCAAGATGAAAGATAAAGATCTTTAATTAATCTGTCCACGTGCCATCGCCAAGACTGTGTCTCAGTTTTATGTCTCAGGCTTTGACTGAAAGAGAAAAAAATCCCTCTTTGACCTTTTTTACAGTGCGTCTTTGAAATATAAGCACTTAACCCTTATTTGTTTTTATTTCTATTTGGTTCTGGTGCTTGCTGACCTGAATGATACTTCATACACTTAATGAGGGCCGTATGTTTGTTTAGACTGTGTAATTAAAAAAAGACGTCTTTATTGTGTATGATCAGAACTTGAAGCTCATCCATAATGCTCCTAATTGTAATGTCCAGTTTTTTTGTAATTGTTTTTGAGGTTTGATTATTCTTTAGTGTTAGATTCATTTCCTAGTCCCTTCTGTACTCTCCCTCACCCCCTGTGTCATTCTCTCTCTCTCTCTCTCTCCTCAGCTTGCCTTCTGCTCTCTCCCCTCATACCTGCAACCTGTTAGCTCATCAGGTCTTTGGTTCGAACATTCAATCTCACAGTATTTAAAGCATTCTCCTGTTCACACTGCTTGCTGGTTTAATTGGATTTATGGTTTTTGTTCTGCTCTGGCTCCTTGTTATATTTGTAAGTTTGTCCATCATTTTTTTATTAAACATTTTTCAATATGATCCATGCTCCCAGCTCCAGTTTGCATTTTGGTCCATCCATAAACTCACAATTCATGACATTAATCAGTTTTTCAGTTTAATATTTAATATCAAACTGAGCAATACGACTGACAACCTGACTATTTGTTCATTAAATGTAGTGCTTTTATCAGTATAACCTTTTTGGCAACACATGAGCAAAACAGAATTCGTGCTGTAAGAGCTATTCCATCTGTGATTGCATACATTGACTCAAATACTGTAAAAATGAATTTTGGAGGTTGTTAAATATTAGCTATTAACATTCAAATTAACATTAATTAGTTTTATTACTAAAATTAAATGATGGTGATGCAGTGGTTGCTTCAGCTCTGTTGCAGTTTATATCACTTAGTTTTTACTTTTTCTTAACATGAATTAGATTGGCAAAATGTCTTTATTATTACTTTTGATGTTAAAATGTAACTAATTTAGTCAAACACTCAAAAGTATTTATCTTAATTTACAAAAATAAAATGTAAATTTTTAAATAGTTTTTAGATAGTGTAGATTTATTGTTCAATTCACATTTGTGTAGCACTTCTTTGATTTTCTCCAGAATTTTAAAAGCAGAATTAAAATCTGACCCCATGGAACACCCCCAGGGGAAACAGTCCCTGTGATTGAATATTAAAAAAAAAATCATATCTTCATGGTCAGACGTGACTGACTTTTGATTTCAGAGAGGAATACAATTTTGATGCAAATTGCAGCAATCAAGCATTAGGGGAAGGTTTGAAGGAACCATGATGGCTACCATATCACAGCTTCAGATCCGGGTCCAATATCACAAGTAAGCAAACCTGCAAAAGATGATATTCTGTTGCTGTCATATCATCACCATTCTTTTGATCTCAGAACTGATTGACTGATGTAATTGTAACATCATTTTTGCAAAATCTATTCAAACTAACTGTAGGAATTTATACCTTAACATTTGGCCTTTGATGCATACTGCTCTGCTTGAGCTGAAAGGATTTCACTTATTGGGAATTCATAAGATCATGATTTGCTGTTTGATAATTTTTCTGCACACTGTTTTTTAAGACAACCTTGATCATGTACTTAACATCTAAATCTCTCTTTCTGCGCAACATCACTCCCTTCTGCTCTCACAGATTTGTGGTTGATGCTGAGCACCATCTTGTTCTTGTCCTTGCTTGTTGTTGCTGTGGTTTCTCAGCCTTTTACTCAACTCCAACAGTTTCCCTTCTTGTGAAAGTAGAGCTGCCAGCAAACACCAACAGACATGCAAATATTTGCAAAGATGTACACATTACAGCATTGTTCACACACACACTGCCTCTAAACCGTTATTGTCTTCTGCTGACAATAAGAGTCAAGTGTGACTTCATGCCGGCATCTCTGTGTGTCACAGTGCGCTTCTGTAATTCTCATCAGTCTTATCTGATCCTTTCTCCTTGTCTACAACAACTATCGGTCTCCTTCTCCAATATTGCTCCTTTTTCACAAACAGCTGATATCTTGATATACTTTACTGGTCTGTTTTCAACTCTTTTTGTTGTCTTTTTTATTTTCTTCTTTTACGTCATTTTAAATCATTGGTCTCTATGATTTTCAAACGGCACAGTTCCCGTCATCCAATCTGTCATCTGTTCTTGTAGGCTGATTGAGCTAACATCTTTTAACTGACACTTTCCTTTCAATAATATACCTCTGACTGCATGTTTACCTCTCCATTTAAATTCAATCAGAAGAATTGCAATTAGTCTTAATTACTCTTGCTTTGCTGGCAAATATACAGAAGGACTTAATGTTACAAGGGCATATTTCACTTGTATAACAAAAATACAAGACACTCGGGCAATATGTGTAAGTGGATAAATGCTAATTAAATAGTGTAATTAGAAGACACTGGAAAGTCGGGGAAATGGTCGTGCACAGTCAAGCACAAGCTCGACTCAGCATCCTACTAAATCCGTCTGACAGGATGGTTCATGCTGTGTCATTGATCATTTTATTTGGTTATTTGCTACACTTAAAAAGTTGTTGTTTTTTCCAATTAAAAAAAGGCAATTTCTTTGGAAAGAATTTGACTGTCAGAAAATGTCATATTTGACATATAAGCAGATGGATATTGCTTTGTTAAAGTTCAAATTAGAGCTAATGCTGAAGACAGGGTTCAAATTGCCTTTTTTAATTTGGCAAAACAAAATCTAAGCTTGAAACCTCCCTAAAGTCCTTCAGTTGGTAACTTTAAGCTTTCCCTTTCCCCAAGTTCTTCAAAATGAGAAACCATATTGGAACATGCCATCCCTCGTTGAGCCATTTTTCAAAATAGAAAGGACTTTACAACATAATTCAAAAAAGGGAAATTGGTGTTGGTCCTCTAAAACAGAGAATCACTAGAATAAAATAAACATTTACCGTACTTCCACTTGCCCATATCTATAGCCACAGTAATAATAAACAGGTAAAAATATCTGGAAATGTGAAAAACACTGGATGCAGATACACATTCATATTTTTTTTTACTATTAACTGGGAAGAGAATGGTAATAGAGGTAAAAAAAATTCTCTAGTCAAGAGTGTCCTCTACACTTCTGATGATGTGAATAATCACGGAGGCCGCTCTTTACAGTAAAAAATTCTCTCTAATGTTCAGAACATTTTTGAGGATGTGTAACAGTAAAAAAAACAACAAAAAAAACCTTTAATCCTTTTTCTCAGATTGAGACTCTTCTAAATCCAGAGAAAAGTACACCGTAAGAGCTGCCTGGCCATGGAAAAACCAACAAAAACCATCCCACACTCCTGTTGAAATAAATAAAAAAAGGAAACGGAGCGAGCTGTGCACAGCAGAGAGGGAGCTCGTGTTTATTCAAGTGCCGAGTCCTCAATCAATGTTCTCCTGTCTCAACAGTCGCAAATGACCTTTCAAAATTTGAGCATTTTTGAATGTCTAATTTTACCAACATCTCAACAAATTAGATTTTCTGCCACTGTTAAACACCACATGTCACAACAAAGGGTTTTGTATGTATTATGAAATGTGGACTCCCTATTTCATGCACCAATTTCTGATTAATTATCCTTTCTGAGATTGTGACGTGTTGGCACCCAAACATTGTGCCGCCTCAGAGAGTGAATATTACAGCACAATATTAAAGCAAAACAAATGTGGCTACAGCTATACAGGCATGAGTTTATTTTTCTTCATATGCATAAAATAGAAATAGATGTTGTCTCTTGTGTCTCATTTTTGTTTGTGCTGGCTGTCTCATTCCTCTGCTGCCTCTCCCCTGTCGGTTTTGTAAGTGTGTCCTCTGTCTCTGGTGAAAGAGAATTATTTGAAAGATTAATTGCAACCTACTGTACTGTGGTTACTGTCAGCAGTCTCTCTGGAGCATAAAAAAGACTGGGATAGGGAGCAAATGCAACAAGGGAGCTGCTAACAGACTGAGGTGGAGACTGAATAAGGAAAACTGAAAGTAGCGTTAGACAAGATGCAGGGAATACAAAGGCAGAAAGTGGAATTGAGTGAGAGATTGGGAAAGTGGGGAAAGGAGGGTTCAGGAGAGAGTCGGAGCTAAAAAAAAAAAGAAAACGGAATGGAATTGGTTGCCACTGTAGCGTTACTCTATCTCGATGGGAAAATGTGGATATAGCTGGATTCAACGCTCTGTGCACGACAGAGAGGCTATATATGCCTCTGTGATAAGTTTGTGGCTTCCAGTGTTCGTGGGGGGCTTACATGTAGTTCTTTTATGTGAGTGTGTGTGTGTCCTGGTGAGAATGGAAGACTGCTTTTTCATTGTGTTTCTGTGAGTAGCGCAGAAGCACTCACTCTGAGAAGCAAGTTGTGAGTAGTCAGAAAGTGAGCATCTGAAGTGCCTCATGTTCAAGAGATAGAGCTAACAACATTTACATGATCATGTTTTAAGGATTTAAGAGTCTTTTTTTAATGATTTTCGGTGCCCACAGATGGCTTTATCTTTACAAGAGCCTGTGCTGGCTCCTTTAAGCTGTGATGTTTTATTTCTTCTTGGCCTTTAAATCATTTCAATGGAATTTAGACAGAAATGAAAGGAATGATGTGGTAAAGTCATTGTAGAGGTCAGGGTTCCTACGCAATCTGCAAAAGTTTAGTATTTGATTTAAATAGTTTTATGGTCTGCAGAAGTGTGGATAAATTAGAGCCTAGACAGATCAGGGTTTCCACCATTAAACAAAGCCTGGTGGTCGGGGTGCCAGAGCAGTTCACCAGTGGGTCACCAGGTTTTTTGTATTCAAAAATGTTATGTTGATAGGAAAGGTCAAAATATTACAAATTCAATTCAAATTTAAAAATACTTTAAGAATCCCAATGGGAAATTGAATGTTGTTGTAGCTCATCAAGATTCTTCAAAGAATTGGGTAATTATATGTTACTGGAAGACACTGGTGGACAAGAGCCAAGTGTAAAAAATAAAAAAGCTGAATGTTTTCAAACACAACAAAGATAAAGAATCATTGACATTTACCCAGAAATGTGCAACATGCTGTTTTTATATGGAGCCAGATGAAAATGGTTGCACTAAAACCGGGCAATAACACAATTATTATTACAAAATTGTATTGAAGAACAGAAAATGTCATTAACAATGATAAAGGTTGGCCTTAAAGTTCAATTAGATGATAAATCATGTGGCTTATCAGGCAGTGCATGATTTATCCACAGTTATTTAAGCCTTTTTACAAGAACAGTTTTGCAAACTTGATTTTCATCATTTTATGATGGTGCTGAAATCCCACTTTTAACTAACTGCAGGTGGATTTTGTATATTGATATACTGATAGTTAAGAAAGTGTAATTTTATTACTGGTCTACCAATAATCTCTAGTATCTAAATGCTTCAGGGAAATGTGTGTTTAATTTATAAATAAATCTCACTAGTTAATAATACCTATCTGAATTGTAGATGGTATTAAAACAGACATTACCTTAGTAGCTGGAATATTAATCTTGAGACTGGAGATGGTTGTAATCAAGCAATTATAACTAAAGTTTTCCCTATAACTCAGTAAAAAGGTGAAGCTAATTACAATGTTCACTGCAACTGTTACTCTGAAGGATTTGTGAAGGATTTAGTCATCACCTTTTGCCTTCTAAATTGAAAACAAGTAATGAATTGACCTATTATTGACCTCTAAAATTTAAAACCTGTAAGTGAGTTGATATGTATTTGCAGTAAATTCAAGATCAGCCTGTATACTAATATTTAAAAAATGAGCTGATCATTTGGACATGAAAAATGTGTAGGACTGCACTCTATTTAACACAGGCCACTACTAAAGCTGTCAGTGTCCTAGCGGACTCTCCCAGTGCTGCCTCATCAATTACTTTGCTACTCAATACCGACCGGCCGACTCAAGTACAAGACTAAATGAGATTCTTACATAATAAAACACGGGCCACTGATGACATAGTAATCTTGCGGTGAATGCATTAGGTTTAGAGGCCAGGTATTGCTGTTCTGTGCTTACATTCCCTTCATGCTTTACAGGGACCAGCAAATTCTTCTATCAGTGCAGCACTAATAAAGTTGTTCAGTGTTTTCTTATCACATAGGTCCAATAAGACACTCAGATTTCACATTGCAGGCATCATTCTTTAACATGCTCTGGCTGCCACCTTGTGATGCATTGACTTCATCATTTAAGCATATTTCTTCATGACATTTTTCATTAACTGATCAGAAACCAACTTGAGCTTGGCTATTATAACCTAAGATGTCACCATATTTAATGTTTTTTTGTTGTTTGAATAATAGTTATTGATTGTGCAAAAGTATAAGTACATGGATGTGCAGGCGCATAAATATCTCCAAAACATTTTTTCCTGTGACAGTTTTTCTTTTCAGTAATGTGAGAGAAGCACCCCATTTATCATCATAAATTTTTATTGAACTGAGGGTAGCATTGTTTAAGTTGATGTAACTTCTCTCTTTATGGAGGAATTACTGACCATTACAGATCATTCAAACATTTCTCTGTGGGATTAGAACCAAATATGCATCAGCTCTCCCTTTTCACAATTTATGAAAAAAATGCTAAGAATGATATTAGCGGGTTTAGGCCTTGTTTACACAATAATGTCAGCACATTAAAATACAGATGTTTTGTTGCATTTTGGCCTTTCATTTCCATGGTAACAGCATTTTGTTTGGACACAAAGGTTTGACATCATGTCCCTATACATACAAACCAAAAAGATTTGGAAACTACGGCATCAGTGAGTGCTAGCTATGTTCTCTTTCTGTTTTTGCATAAGCACAATAGACAACATTGTGCAAAAAGGACCTTACCTGTGTAAAATTTCTGCAGAATGATTCAATGCAATCAAATGAGTTGTCTGTCTTGTTTTTAAATTTGATTTTGACTGAACTGTACACATTTTGGTCTGAATGTAATTAGAGTGAATTTAGTTGATTCAGAAATAATTTTTAATTGAATTGGATTTCACATCAAGTAGATGTGATTTGGACCTGTTTTTCCATTACATTAAGATAATGTTATGAATTGGCCTTGTATAAAAGAAGGATGAAGGCAGAAAACATCATACACTGAAAAACTAAAAACTAGACTGTATCGTAAATATTTAGCCCCATTGAATAAAAAGCCCCGATTCATAGTTTAACTGGTAAGGGACAATATGTTAAAGGAGAAAACCCTTTCCCCAAATTTTCTGCCTACTATAGAAAAGTGTTCCAAAGGCCTTTCATATGCTGAAATGCATTTATTGTTTAGCACAATCGCTCTTGAATTTAAAACGAAAAGTAACATTCGCTTACGGCAGCAAATGCACAAAGCAGAACGAAAAACAAAGCGACTCCTGCTGTGTCAATCTGAGTGATGGCTGGCCAATAGTGATACCATAAAGCAATATTATGCACCACAGATTGCTGCAGTATTGAAAATTCAGGTGAAGCGGGATTCTTCGGCCGGCTGGCTATGGTGGAAACGCTGAAATATAAGCAATCTATTGTGCACTGCCTGTGTAATTTACCACCTTTAGTGAGACCTGTTCACCTTTATTGACATTGTGTCCAAGCATTGTTCATCAAACTCTGCTCCATTTGAGATTTTCATATGCTTGTTTCTCGGCTTGTGGGATGTAGAAAATGTAGGCAGTATGGACATGTGTACATTACAGGTTTAGCACCTTTGTAGGAGAAACAAATAGCTTTGAATTGTCTCATATTTAATGCTTGTGCCATTAGCAGCCTGACATAGAAAAACGAGAAGGCCTGCAAAACTGCACAGACGGTCAACATTTGGTTCCTCTTATCAAGTCATGATGGTCAGTTTATAAATCTGTTGCATTCTGATGCTTCTACCAGCCCACACACACTGGGCACACCACCAAGATTCATCTTTCTTCAGATTGGCAAAATGTTGTGTATATGTATGGATGCTTGGAACTGCGTGCATGTGTCTGTTCTCTAATCTGCTTGGGTTGCCACTATTATCCTCTCTTAGCAGTTTTATTAAAACACTGGACTTTTTGTTTATTCACAATGTGTAATGCATGAAGTATGATGAAATGCGTGTCTGTACTGTATTAGTGTGTGGGGTACAGTGCACCCCTCCATGCGAGCTTATGTGTGCGTGTGTGCGTAGACCCACATGCGTGGGGCCTTTTGAAATACGCAGAGGGTGTTGTCTGTCATTGTGCATCTGTCAGTCTAACTGTCATGACCGTCAGAGAGCAAAGCCAATGTGGGAGGAGTGGAAGGAGAGACAGAGAAAAGGACAAATTAGAAGGAAGAAACACAGCGAGGCAGTTGTTGAAGAGGAGCTTGAATTGGTGAATTGTTTCAGGCAGTTTGTGTTCGTGTGCGTGTGTGTGGGGGCTTGCTATACTGTATTCAAGGAGCCCAAAGACCAGAAACCTACATTGCTTGTGGAGATTAGAATGCTGGGCCCCCACATTTTATTTTTTTTCTGTCGAGCTTTAAGCTTGATTTTAAAACCAGATTTTATTGTGGTTAATAGTTCAAGTAAAACACAGAGAGAAGTATGTTCCAGCCCTGGGATTCAATATTCAAAAGTTTTAAACTAGCAGGGTTCATAAACAATAAAGATCGGTTGTCAAGCTGTTTCTGCAGTTAAGTTATTTTAATGAGCAGCCAGAGAAACTGTAAGGAGTGTCTCACTGTACGGATAAAGTAGCACAGTTCTTACCCATCCCCACCTGCTGCTGTAATCTGCCAACTTATTTTAGTTCAGTTAGTGCCATTTCACAACAAAGCAAAAGTACAAGTCAAAAGAATTCAATTTCTACACAGACAGATATAATCACGTCAGTCCAATGAGGTCAAAGTAAAGTTCCAATACAATGCAGTCAAATTAATTTAATCATGCCATTCTGTGAGAAATAAAATATATCTAAAGAACCATCGACCAATTACAGCAGAAAAATGTCTTAAGTTCTACACATGGTTACAAGACAGAATAAATTGAAAATATTTTCAGTTATGAAACATAACTGAAAATAGGTGTGTCGCCCATTGTTAAGGTATTACTAAAACAAAAACTGGCATGTTTGACAGCAAGTTAGCTGTCAAACATGTTGTTACATGTTGGCCAACCGGGCAGTTAGCTGGACTGAATAACCAACCAGTATCAACTTGTTATCGGATGCTTACTCCAACAAGAGAGGAACTTGTATATAAAAAGCACTAGAAAATTACTACTAGAGTTGCTTCTATTATTACAAAATTCTACTAATGGACCTTATTTTAGCCGCCATAGGATTAATTTGTTTAAAACTCTGGTCCATGCTTAGTTGTGGCACTGAATTTATTTATTTTTTGTCATTGGCTAACAAAACAAACAAGAAAAACAATAATACAAAACTTTTATAAAGTAAAACACAAGGAGATACAATGGCATCTAAATAACATGGACAATCTTGTTAGATTTCTACCTCATAATGAAGCATAAAAGTTAAAAGGCTGGCAAATAAACCAGCAAATTCTGAAAATAATCTACACATATCTTCCAATGCACTCCTCCAGTGGAGAGTTTGGGTGTGTTACAAATTGGGAGTCAAGTGCCTCAGCCAAATTTCAGCCATGTTAAAAAAATAAAGTTATGATTAGGGTTAAGTTGAGGGAGCAGGTTGGCCATTAATTGGTCACAGTGAAAGCTGATGGTAGATTTTGGGTTAGGCTTCCAATAATGAACGGAAGGTGTTAAAATGCCCTAATGAGGAGAGCCGCTCTACCTTTTGTGAGTCTGTGAATCACCTGTAATATTCTACACCGAATACAACTGCTTACAAAGATAGATTGGCTTACAGGTGCTTAAGAAACAGTTCACTTTAAAGACACAAATTTTGAGGTCAGTAAGTCAATTATAAGCCAGACTTTTACATTTAAAATGAGACACAGGTCTGTCTGATGCTCAGATTTTTATTACGTATCTATTAATAATAACACACACACCTGCGCGCACTCCCCCACACACCCCCACACACGCACACACCCATACAGCGAAATCTCAGCCAGACAGGAGTCAAACATCCTTTAAAAGATAGTTGGATTCACACAAATGCAGTAATGAGTTCTTCAAGCCGTGCCTACACACAGACTGGCTCTCCCATGTGTATTCACCAAGCTCAAACATTAAGTGGGTAAAAGATTAAGCGTGCACACATACACAGCTCGTACAAACCTACGCTCCTGGGCGCCATTTCTCACCCACGCACGCAGACGCACGCTGACACCAAGTCTGCTAAGCATACCCGTATATCTCCAATAAAGTGTCAACTACACTTTAATTGGCCTTGAATCTGATGCCTCGCTGTGTTGTTTTAATGGCGTGTGCATGTGTGTGTGCGTTCTTTACGATGAGCTGTGAGAAAAGTGTGGGCTCAATCAACTTCCTCTATCTCTATCTTAACATTTAGATGGATGTTCTGGTCTTGCTGTCACGGTTCCTCGGCCTCAGAACAAATTCTGGGTTTCTTTGTAATAAATTTTGTCCACATTTGTCTCATGTTCACCATAATTCTTCGTTAAGCTGATCGTCTTTACAATACACCTTAAAACAAGCTTCTAAAAATGTGCGCCAAAGAAGATAAAGTCAGACATGTGTCTCAAGTTTTAGTGCATAGAGCAGAAAAAATATGACAGTATTTACAGGTTTTGTGGTAGTATAGTCTGGTGGGCAGTGTTCTCATTGAGATCATCCACTTTAAATGTCAAACCCATCTCACAAAAAGTGCATTACTTACATTCAGCTGCAAAAAAGCCCATTATGTAAAAGGGATTTGATGTGCTGTCATAATAACGCCACATTACAGGTGCATTTCAATAAATTACAATATTCTCAAAAAGTTAATTTATATAAGCAATTTGAATAACATAATTGAACTCATACATTATGTAGATTTACTACACACACTGTATTATATATGTTCCAAACATGTATTGCTTCTTGTTAATTTAGCATATTATGCCTTACAACTAAATCGCAAAAAAAATAAATAAAAAAAACAACCCCTAGGGTTAACCCTAACCCTAAAATGTTGCTCTGTCTCTTCTTTTTAGATGACAGTGAATTTTTCATTTGTTTTGCAAACATTTAAGGAGCCATGAAATCCTCTTGTGGTGTTGAATTTTTATTTTTATTTTTTATCAAGTCCAAAATCAGTGCAGCACCCAGAAAACTTTATAGCACTTTAGTTCCCTCTGTTGACAAACTTTATTTCATTTCGAGAGCACCAGACCCAACCATGCCGATAAGCTGGAGGAAACAATTAAAACAACCTCAACTTCCATTATATCTCAGCAGAGCTACAGGCTGCCCTCCTCCATTACACACCACATTGATGCAGCAATTCATTCGAAAGGAGACCCAACTATATGTTATGCTTACAGTATGTTTAGTTTTCAATAGGTTATCATTTTTGTATTGGACTTATTTTTTTGTTGGTCTTATATGACACTGTAAGACCACAAAAACACAAATTGGAAATAAAAGCTGGAATTCTATGTTCAATCTGTAATGTGTATTTACTTTATATAAGCTTTAGTTTCTTTAATGCAATACACACATTCACATTTCACTGACCTTGTAGTTCAGTGAGATTCACCTGTATGTGAGTAGCTCAAATAAATCTTCTAAACCATTTTAGTTTAGTTGCCCTCGAACTGGTTGAAGGTCACTGTGAACAGAAGTAAACCAAAAAAACCCAGAAGAAAACATGAGCTAAAAGCTTGAATAATTTTCTTTTTTTTTTCTCTCTGATGGTTGAAAATAAAAATTTTAAAAAGTATATAAAAGAGAATTTTTACACATGTCTTCAACATTGCAACAGGTGGCAAATATGTCTGTGAGATACTTGTTTATCTGTACATGCACCTGGATTAGTGCTCTTATCTACATGTAACCACTGCTTTTGATGGGAAGCAATCAATCGTCCAGCTCTCCCATTAGGATACTCTGAAATGCTTGTGTTGTTTGTGGATGCTGGAGCATTCTTTGTTAATTTGTGTCAGGCTATTTGCATGCACAACACAGCCAGCAAGACGAGAGGGAAGGAGATGAACAGGAGCAACGACCAGAAGGGACAGGAAACAAATGGAGTGGAAGGAAAAACAAGACCCGTGGCAGGGAGAAAGAGGGACAAATTAGATGGCAGAGGACTAAACAAGCTAAGAAAATGGGATAAGAGACCTGACAGAAGGCCAAGAGGTTAAAGTCAGCACTTAATCCTGAAGGCTGTTCACAGATGTGTAAGAAATGAGAAAGGGGCATTGCACTGCATGTTGGAATTCACATGCCTATGCTGTTTATCATTTTATAGATACCATCAGCAGCATTATTTCAATTGGATTTTCTAAATTTGAGTATTCTCTCGCATGGGTCCAGAATCCACCTCTATGAATTGTTCTGATGAATGATTTTTGAAGGATGCATCTCATTTGCAGAAACTGCTTGAATATATTTATTATTTTTATTATTTTATATTGACTGAATTTATTTACAGTATTTTTATCTACAGTATTTAAAATATTAAGTATTGAATTATATTACACTTAGTCATTAGTGCTTTTTTTGTCAAGCACATGCTAAATCAAGTCGAGGTTATTAATTGTAGTATCACACATGTAACAGATATTTATCTAAGATGCAATTTCTGCTTTACTGTGATGACAAGGTGCCTCCAACAGGAATAAATGTATGGATTATGCATCAAACACTAATTCCTATTTCTTCTCAAGATCTTTAGATCTTTCCACCATGCTATCGTTTAGCTCAGTTACACTGAAAAGTATTATAAATATGACCTGAATTGTTAAAGTTAGTTTTGATTCATCTTTTTCTTCATGTCATAGTTCTTGATAATAATTAAGACTTAAATGCCTCCATTTGGCCAGATGCAACCCAAAACAAAAGTTATTTCAGAATGGTTCAGTTTTGGAATGACAGATTGAGTTTCCTCCTCTCGTCATATACTTTTCCTGTCATGTCACCACGCTGTTGCATTCTTCTCAAGAAGAGATTGTTTTGGTGCTTTTAGGACATTTGGATGTCCTAAAGCCTTCTTCACTGTGATTATACATCACATTGAAGCTTTTTTGATAATGCAGGAAAAAGTTCTTTCAAGGCCAAAATTACAAGTAGCAATCTCATTGCATTTGCTACAAATACATGACGGCAGCACACTTTTCTTTGGAGGTAACCATGTTTAAAAGAAGACAGTTATTCCAATCACATCTGTGTCTTTTCTACTGCAATCACTGTAGTAATTAAATTGAGCTATTTTTGCTGTAATCTTTCACATTTTTACTTGTTTATCATTTGATGATCATTTTGTGCCAGAACAAAAATACAGAGAAAGTAGTTTTTTGTTATGAAGTGAATTTGTAATCTAACATTGACAGCACTGTGCAATAATTAAGTGTCAGAAATCACTTTCTACAGGAATTTTAAAAAGGGCTTATAGAGCTGTGACTGATTTATTCCCTTTACAAACTTAACCAGTTTTGCTTTTCTTTTTTTTTTTTTTTGTCAAATCATTAAACAAATTTTCATTTCAGATCAAGACTTTCATAGATATAAAACCCAGTTTTTATCTGGCCCTATGTTGAAAAATTTATCTTTCCCAATTTTACATTACAAATTAAATGTGATGAGCCACCTTTTTTTTGGAAAGCAGTTTAGTTTCACCAGCCTTACCCAGGCTTGATTACTGCCACACCAAGAATTAGGAAGTCATGGGTTGTGACAGAAAACCTGAAGCATACCAAAAGATATTGAAAAGCAACACATCACACCTGGTCATATGGAACTTAACAATTGATGAGCAGCAATGTCACCGACATGCACAAAATAACAGAAATACCCATCTTACATTTGCCAGAAATATCTTGATGACCTTTTTAGAAGGTACAGTACAGACCAAAAGTTTTGGACACACAATGAGAAAGTGTGTCCAAACTTTTGGTCTGTACTGTATGTGTCCTGCTACATCGACCATAAAACTCCAACACAATCTTAAAAAATGTACGTCCTATTGACAGTCAAACACGGAGCAGGCTGTATAATAATTTGGATTAGCTTTGTTACTTCAGAATCTGGGCAATTAATGGAAACATGAATTCTGCTTTCTACCAGAAAGTCCTGAAGCCAAATGTTTATTTTAAGAACAAAAATGGAAAACACCTTTTGCCAGTTATTGCAAACACTTAATTGTTTTAATATTAAATATGGCAAAATCAGTTTTGAGTTTAGGAAGCGCTACTTTTTCATATAGCCCAGGTTGTTATGAATAACTTTTATCCCTTCATTATTTAAATTACTATTTGAAAACTACATTTTGCAGCTGGTGATCTGTATCTGATGAATAAACTTCAGTTGATCATAAAATGCTAGTTGGTAGCAGTTTTTCTTGAGTCGTCCAGCTGTTTGATGATCTGAATTGAGTGTGACAAGAAGGTAGAAGCGCCTCCATTTTTCACCGAAACTTGAAGCTACGAAGATGCATACCATATGTGTGCCAAATCTTTTCACCATACTTGAAACCAGAAAATCCACAGAGTGTCTGTATTTATTTTCCCAGCAATTTCATGGCTGTACTGAGTAATTGCTTTCTCTGGAGCAAATTGCCTAAACCAGGCCATTTAGTGCTGATCTCCACCCCAGTAACTAGATTCTACTGTCTGCAGCATTTCCCCTAGCATTAGCCTCCATGTTATTTTATTCATTACTCTTAGCATTAGCCTAGCTAAAGGCACAGTGCAGGCCTTTTAATTAAGTCTCCTTTGAGCACGGAGCATTTCAGATCACGTCGGTGCGCCAACTGAAGCAGGACCACACTCTTTTGCCTTGTTGCTTTCCTCATCACATGCCTGTTTCTCCTCTTAGGCTTTAATTCTTTCGCTACTTGGCTTCCCAGCTCTCATTTTCTCTTGAGGTCACCAGCTAACCATGACAAGAACAGTTGTCTGAATCTGTGTGTTGCATTCTTGCCTAATATTTTTATCCTTGTGAGAACTCCTTAAAGAGATTACAATCTTATTATGAAAACATGTGTAAAGTCAAAGCTGAAATCAAACTGAGAGAAAAATATAAGGGATTATAAGCAGTGTTAAGGTTGAGTAAATACAGTTTATTAGTGTGTCCCATTGCACAGATAGTTCTACCTTTTTCCGGACTCTATTGAAAAAGAGGTTTTAAATCTCAATAGTTTTTATTATCCTAGTGAAGTAAAAATTAAAAATAAATGCAATTTTAAATTAACGTATCAGATGTAATTATAACTTATTGTTTCTATTTTACAATGCCAAAGCATTATACAAAAATGTTGCCCTCTAGTCTCAACCATGACACAGTATTTTATGTAGTCTAATAATCTCTTTAAGTGTACAAAACATTAAGATGTTATATTAAATCAATAACAGAGATCAATATGAATAACCTTCCTCTTGCCAACAGTCTAACCAAAAAAAAAAAACATTACATAAGTAATAATGGGAAATATCCACTGTTAAAATGCTTGTTAACATCATTATTTACACTCAGTCATTATAGACAATGGATGTTTTTAAGTACATTTTTCATTTCTGACATGTGCTATTTCGCTTGCTATTCTAATTATTTTAATTATTATTTTTACTATTCTTTAATTCCATATATATGTCTTTATAGCCTAACATGTAATCATTTTATTTTAACTCAACTAAAATTACCTCCCTGCTATATGTGGTGGACCTTGATAATGAAGCCCGCCTCACGATTTAAGTTGAATCATTTCATTAAAATTCTAGCCCCAAACCTCCTCCTGATGCAGCAAGGGGTAGTGCTAGGTCCCTAGAGGTGCACAACAAACAACCAGTGCAAAAATGCTGCAGTGCTTTACCATTCCCAATGGCAGGCAAGGACTAGACTTCCCAACAGGGACCCAGCACCGTCTCACACCTCTCTGTCAAGGTTATTGATGCACCAGAGGACACCAGTTCAATTCAGTTGATTTATGTTGCGCCAAATTACAACAAATGACACTCAACATGTCAAACATTTAGAATCCATTTCAACCTGAATTAATTTCAAATCAGTGGAGTCCATGCATGTAGTTACAGTCAGATCAGTCTAGTTCAATCCTTCTTAACATCCATCACAATAAAATTTAGTTGCTCATAAAATGCTACTTGGTCGCAGTTTATCTTGAGCCATCCAGTTGATTGCTTTGAGTCAGTGACTTTGCAGCAATTCCTCATTCTGAACAAGCACCTAGCAACAGTAGAGAGGAATGCATCTGTTATAACAGCAAGAAATCTCTAGTAGAACCAGGGTCAACATGAGGGACGATCTGTTACTGCTGGGTGTGGTTTGAGAGGACAGGAAGCAGAAACAGAAAATAAAACCTTAGAAACACAGAACAAGTCTTACCTTTCAGAAAGCTTTGTCGGTGACTTCATCTAGGACGATCACAATAGAGTCGTCTACGAAGGAAATGTTGTTAAACAAAGAAACATCTGGCCCGACATACCTTTTATGGACAGAAAAACTTGTAACTAGACGTTTTGTCAGAGTGGTGATACATAATTGTGAGCTCAGTGGGTTGTGAGATGCAGGAGGCTTTTTACCTTTAATGAAGATCTTAGGCCCACGTGGTTGCATACACTGCATAGAAAATCCGGCTCTCATGCCAGATTTTGATAGATGGTGGACAGTTGGAGTCATTTGCATCTGAGTTATATTAAAGGTAAAGATGTCTTCTGGGTTGTGAATCAAGAGTCAGCAGCCAAGCTTTGTTGCTTGTTAGATGTTAAGAACAACTCTGTTAGGAGGATTTTGAATTAGCAAAAACCTTCTGCAAGCCTGTCAAAATCTCAGTTTTAGTTTTTTTCTTCTGTTGTGACAGGATTATGCATTTTACATTGCGATGTAAACAAAACATTGAAAAGAGATCTTTTCTACTTAGTAAAAACTCTTGGTTCACTCTTGATAACTATTTGATGCAAGGAAATGTCTCACTTTGGTTTGTATCTCTACCTTAGTAAGTTGTCACAAGTACATAAAAGCTATTTAAGACATTGGCGCAAAATAAAAAGCCTAAAAGCAAAATGTGCCCTTTTTATGTAAAGACTTTCATGCTTGAATGCATTAACATAATGTTGATTTTAAAGTATGGGGGTGTAGTCTTGTCCATTTTAATCTAAGTGGAGTTGCATATATGCAATGTGTTATGAAAAGGTAATGCTGAAAGGCCATTAAAGCCTCTTGAGTTGTATTAAATTGATGAAAGATGTAAAGAAGGAATGAGTAGGAAAAATTAGAGGGAGAGATAATAGGACAGAGAGACAAATTAAGAGAGTAAAACAGAAAGAGAGCTTGAGCCACTGAATGTGAAGCAGATAAAGAGAAATGAACAAAGACAGCACAGAAACACCTCTAATGAAGATGAACAACAGTGAGAATCCGTCACTGAAGAGGAGCGATGCTTGATAGATAACCACGATAAAGGAGAGGAGGAGAGTTTAACTCTCACAGCACTCATCATCTGGGCTGCCTGCAACAGCCTGCCCATCCTGGACAGGCTGTGACATCATCGGCCCTTACTGCTGGGCGTTAGTGTCACCACGGAAACTGGCTCTCCTCCAGCTGTTGCCAGGCGGCAATCTCCATGGAGATGTATATGAGTCAGGGAGTGGGACAGAATGAAAAGGGGGCGAAAGGGCTACAAACACAGATAAGCAAATATGTACAGTACTACACAGTTTTTCATTGTTCACCTATTCCTACTTCACATCACTAATATCTTTAACCTACAGCCCAGTGCTTTATAGAGTCACCAGGGTCGGCTGTGATCAGTTCACATTCTTAGTCCGAAGCAAAGTCACTCAGACTGGTTTTTTTGTTGTTGTTGTTTTTTTTGTTGTTTTCATACACTGTCTTCTCCACATTCTGCACTCTGCACATGTATGCAATTAATCTATAAATTCAAATTGCACAAAGAAAAGAAAAATGTATCTCTGTTGCAGTCGCTTTAGACTAGAAAATGATTTTATTAGGGCTGATTCCCATTCAGTTATGTTACCATTATGTCTGTTGCTGCAGTCACACATTTCCCTACTTATATCTAGTGCACTTCTGAAAAATCTTAAATTGCTAGAGGTACTATGAATCAACCAAACCTTTATTTTTTTAATTGGACTAAATGTTGGGGCAGGCCTAAAAAATGGCAAACAAGGGTAAAATCAGACTAAGGCTAAGTTGTCTCCTGCCAAATACGGAAACTTTCTAAGTGGTAAACATGGAAATTAATTTAACAACTAATTTAATCCATTAGAAACATGTTAGTGCTTGGGGTTTTTATACTTTGTCTTTTTTGCCTTGTAGCATAACATTTCATAATGAGCTGAATAATTCTTACAGGCATAACATGTAATTCTCCTAGAGCTTTGAGAAATATGACTTTTTCTTCCAGAATATTTAAAACATACTCAACTAAGGCAATAAAAACTTTATCCCAACTTATCGGTCAGTTCCTCAGTTGCGTCTGAAGCCATCACATCTTCCTCCAGTTATCTTTAAGCGCAACACAAGCTTTGTTGTGGTATTTGTCCTAAGGGTCTTCTGCATATGAACTGCAGTGAATTAATTGTCTATATTTGCTGTAACATTTCCAGGCTGAAGAAAAATGATTTTCTACCTTTTTTTTTTTAACCAATGTGCTGTTTTTAGCAATAATATAGAAACATGTAATGTGTCTAAGCTCTTTATGAAAAACTGACATGTTGAAACCTCTCAGGAAGGCAACAGAATTTTCTTTCATGTTTGTTTGTACACCTTGCAGATGAAAAGCTCTGCTTATGACACTTACCCGTTAATGCTTTCTAAAAGTATAATAAAATGCACTGAAATGTGGAACTTTGTAGCAGTTTTGATGGAAAACAGATTTTCTCAGCATCTTAAATTGAGTTAATCCTTCAATCTGCCCCATTGCTCTTTAAGTTGAAATATTTTTATGGTCCTGCAGTGAGCGTGCACAATTTTAAAAACACATTTGTGCCTGCAGGGATCAGAATTGTTACCCTGCAAACGGAGACTCCCCGGCTAGCCCTCATCCTCAGTGTCTAGTTAAATTTTTTTTTCCAGCCTGGCACTTTAATCAGCTCCTCAAAGCTGCATGAATTCCCCATGTAGGCCTGGCCTCCTTCCCTTGTGTCCGGCAGCCTGTTATTTTTCTCCTGCCACATCCGCAACACATCAACCTGTAAGTGTCATTTAGCTATCAACACGCACAGGTCCCCTGAGCTTTTTTGTTATTAAAAATGGGACATGGTCTCTCTTCCATCGTGCTGCCAAGTGTTTTGTGTGTGTACGGGTCTGTTGATGTTCATTTTTTTTGGATGCAGAGAGACAGTGCTATTACTAAGAGTAGCCCCATGTTCCTCATGAGAAATCAGCAACTCAAGAATCATGGGTGCATCTCAATGAATTACAATCTAGTTGAAAAGTGCATTTACTGTGGTAATTCATTTACAAAAGTAAAGAGCATAGATTTACTACACACAGTGATGTGTTTTTAGCATGTTTTTTTGTGTGGTTATGGATGGAAAACAGCATTTCCAAAGAGCTTGTCCACAGAGGGATGCATAAATTGCTCAAATATTTCCCAGTTGAAAACTGCTCAGACTTTGGTCTTAACAAATCACAGTGGACCGACACCAGCAGATGACATGGCACCAAAATCTTTACTGTCTGTGAGTGCGTCATAAGTGACCTCAAACAACTTGGATTCTCTATTGCTTTGTGGTATTTATTTCCAAATAAAATATAAAACTTACATTCATCTGAAAAGTGGAGTTTGGTTCTCTGAGCAACAGTCAGGTCCATTTTTTCCAGCCCATGTACAATGCTTCTGATGTCTCTGGCTCATGAGTTGCTTAGCACATAATTACAACATTTGTAGCTCATGTACCGGGTACATCAGTGAGTTGTAAAGCACTGACTCCAGCTGCAGTCCACACATTGTGAGTCTTTCATGCCCTCTTAAAAGGGCTTTCCTTCACAATCCTCTCAAGGCTGTGGTTATCCTTAGCACGTGTGCACCTTTTTCTGCCACGCAGTATTCCTTGTGATGGTGTAGGCCATAGCATGGCCATGGCATAGCATTTCTTCCCTAGCAATCTTCCTTTAGTTTATTACATATATTAATATTAATTTCTGAGGTACTGGATTTGGGGTTTTAAACCACAATCTTCAAAATTAAAGGTTTGAAATACATCTATGTATAATGAATCTTTCTGAAATGTGGCACTGGATAGTTAAACTGAGTTGCTGAAATAATTATATTTATGTTTTGTTTACTGAAAAACACCATTATGTAGCTCTGTTATAGTTTGAGTCAATCCTTTAAAGCTACAGGTTTGCTAATGTACCTATGAATTCCTTTGTATGTGTTATTTTGTGTAGCTGAGACGTGTTTTCTGGTGTGCCTAGGCAAAATCCTCAATGTGAAGGCCATAAAATATTGTTTTCTGACTTTCGTGGATTCTCCAAATCACAATTCACTTCTTATTACATTATTTTTTTGATTGTCAATTTTCTATACACTATAAACTGGATAATTCCTACACGTATTTGATATAGATGCCTCTTTTTGGTGGCCATAACAGGCACTACCTGTATCTCTGTGTTGTTGCCCGGAGCTGCTGTTTTATCACCATTCTCTGTTTTCCTTCAGCCTTGATTGAAAAGAAACGTGTCAGTGAATCATTAAAAGTGACAAGTAGAAATGCTTTTTGCAACACAGCTGCCTACCATTACTGGTGTCATTTTATATTTCACTGGCCCTGCAACTGGAGCAAAACGGGCTGTCAGATAGGCTGCTCCGTTCATGTTTGCGTTTCATATGTGATCAAAATTAAGCTGGTGGAGATGTACGTCTCTTTGGCGTGCATACTTTTGATCGATACTGAGCTCCCTTTGAAAGTTTATTTCATGTGCATTTGTGCGTGCATGTTTTCAGCTCTCACTTCAGTGCCATATTTTTTTAGGAACCCGCCTCTAAAGGGCTTAGGCTTTGCCTAAATCTGTGCCATATTAGTATTTATATATTCAACTTCATTTTCCACTCATTTACTCACAGGCGCAAGCACACTGGTGCACAAATTGTCTGCAGACATGTGAATGCACGCAAACACATGCCCACACACCCCCGTGCGCAAGCAGAGACTTACGCACAATCACCAAATGCTTTATTTATTTGTGGGAGTTTTTAAGCTAATTAGTTTGAGTCCAGGGGAAAACGGTAATTGCCTCCCAGGAGTAAAGGTAGATGACAAAGGGAAAGAGAGAAGAGGGAAGTCTGGAGGGAGAGAAAGATACCGCAACCAAGTGGGAGACAGGTGCAGAGTGAAAGTTATGAAGCAGGGTCTGTGTTTGAACATGTTCAAAATGCATGTTTTTATACAGGACTTCATGCAACACGCATACGTAGGCAGCCAAAAGTGTATTGAGACATGACTTTTGTCTTTCTCCATGCTTGCATGTTTGCATAACCACACATCAAGCGTGGAAATGTGGGTGTTAAGTGCAACATTCTTCTCTGACTTTGACAATACAGCAAAGTTGAATGACAAAGAAAGCGAGTGGGAGCAACATGAGGACACGGAGAGACTCAAGAGAAGGCAAAGGGAGGAAAAAACTGTTTAAAAATGGAGTGGGGCATGTTCAAAGCCTCAGGAGTTTTGGATCGATTTTGCCTCTTAGTAACGTGTGTTGGGTACAGCTTTTCCCCTAATTTGTAGCTGGTTTTCAGAGACTTGAACCCCTGAAGAAACTTTGAGAAGAGGGCTCTCTAGTCTACTTCAAGGAGCTGGCAGAGTGGGGAATGAAAACATCTGGAAGTGAATAATAGGGTCTTTTTAACATTGTTGTGGTAATAAAAAAGCCTAACTCAAGTGATAATAAGGTTTTCAGTTTTTTTAAGATTGGACCAACACAGAGATAATCAGACACATTCAAAGAAGAGAAACAGACTTTTTTAATGATCAAACTAGGAACTGCCTGCTCTAACAAGGTTTCACACTGACCTGAATAAAATCTGCAGTATTGTTGCAAAAGCGTTATTATCCCTTGAACTTTTCACATTGCAACTACTACAAAATTCAGTATATTGACTCTTTGTGAAAGTGGCACAGTTGTTGTGAGTAGAACAGAACATTTAGGCAATTTGTAAAACACTACCCTGAACAAACCATGCTAATGATGCAAAATGGCAGTGGCATATAGAACAGTCTGGGAAGAAAACCTTTACAGTACGGCTTTAGCGTGAAAGCTACAATAGGATATCAAGAAGTAGAGATAATTAAGAATTACTGCCAACAGCTGAAAATTGAGGTGAACAGACACACGCTGTCTAACCTTGTGCTTGTTATTTAAAAGGAATTGGCAGTATATTTGGTCTCTACATACGCAAAAATAAGATATCTATATTTCAAAACTGAAACAGTTTTAAAATCTCGATATTTTTCTTCTACTTCAATATTATGCTTTACTTTGTGTTGCTCTCTCATAAAAACACTCACTAAAATATATTTGCTGTGTGAAAAAGAGTAAATGCTACAAATACTTTTACAAGATACTAAAACCAAATGAAAAGAGGATATCTGATTGCAAACAGCCTCATGTTGCCGAGGATTATATGTGGATTATATGAAGCATGTCTGGATATAATGTTAAACATACAACACTAGAAGCCACTCAACATCGCCACTCAGCCATGAGTCTATCCAATTCAGTGCTTTGATTCAGAAGAACGTCATGATACAATACATACATAGCGCGACCCATGTTTGGATGCCTTGAGTCCTCGACACGGCCGTCGCAGGTTCGATTCCCGGACCCGGCGATATTTGCCACACGTCTTCCCTCCTCTCCTTCCCCCTTTCCTGTCAGCCTACTTTTGTATAAGGGACACTAAGAGCCCACAAAAGACCCCCTGAAGGGGAAAAGAAAAAGAAAACCTTACAACTGTCCTACAATAACGGCAGAACACTTTGTTGCAAATCAGAATAGTGCGTATATTGTACACTAGTTAAGATTTAATCTACATGCCATATGATAATTAATTTTTAAAATAACTGGCAGGAAAATAACACTGCTCTACATGAAGAGCAGAAAAAGAAAATAGTCCTATAGGAGTTTATTCACAGACTCAACTTTAAAAGTCCATCTTCATTAATCAGAAATCACCAAATTTTCAAAAGTAAATCTAAAAAACGTCAAGAACTGCATCTAATAACAGATGTTCCAATGATACACTGACAATGTACACATGCATGTTCATGAATCTTTAGAAATATGTTTATATCCCTAATGGAACCACTTAGATAGAAAGCTAAAGGTAGTTGTTTTTGGTTTTTTTCTTCACAGGATTTGTGTCTACAATCTTAATGGAATCTACAATCCGTTGCGCACATCTGTCTCTCGTGGCTTAACTTTCCGTTTTTGTTCCAGCGTGCTGTCACTCCTGGTTCTCTCTTCCCACTCAAGTGAACCCTTACAACAGTACTTAAGCAGTCAGTTAGTTTGTTTGACATTTGGGATCTTTATATGCTTACATGCTTGAATGCGTTATGACCTACCAGTTGAGTTGTTTGCACAGTGATTGAAAATCAGAATATATGAACTGTATTTGTAATGTGGCTTTGCTGGGAGAAATTGGCAACCTCAGAGAACCAGAAGACAATGATTGCATAGGCCTGTGGCAGAAACTTCTAAAATGTATTCAGAAAAAATTTGCAAAAAAATATTTTTTTATATAAAAATATATAAATGTATTTATATAAAAATATATATATATATATATATTTTTTGCCACTTTAGTTCCTTGTTCATCTATTTGCTCATGTTCTTTAATTTGGCTAAAGACTGAATGAGCTACTGGGTGACTTAATCCTTGTGGCAGGAAGGAAAAAAAATGTAATGACTACCCATAAAAAATAAGTAATCATGTTTGTCTGTTGTTTACTGCTCTTTATTGTTTGTGAAAACAATGGGCGATTAAAAGTAAATTGTCATTTTTGGTTTTCCCAAAAATATAGCATTGGAAAGCATTTTTGAAACCAAAGGTCTCCATATGAAAGGATAAGTGCAAATGCATCAGAAAATCTCAGTTTGTTAATTATTCATTTGGCATAAAGTAAAAAAAGAAATACTGACACATAATGTTATTCTATAGAGTTTTGCTTGACAGAAGTTTGCAGAGAGTTTATGGTGGATTCACTCCTCCAATTCCACTAGGGGGCTCTGTAGTTGCTTTGCGGTGAAACAATAGAAGAAACTTACGGCAGGCCAGTAATGCACTGAGACGGCCGTTAGCTGAAGCTAACAAGCTGAATCTACCATAAAATCATATTCTACTGGCGTTCGTGAGTGTTGCCCTACGTGGTGAGTTATATTAACGTTGTAAGCTGTGGGGTGATGAGTTTTTGTTATCTGTTCTAAGCGTGTACTCGGTGAATTTGCTAGAGCCAATTAGCCAAATGCTAGCTGTGTTTTGCTGCACTGTGATATTTGAATGCCGATGTTTATTGTATTACGAAGTGTTCTAAGAGTAAACTTTGCCTTATAACCGGTTAGTCAAGTCAAGCCTAGCTCCTAAATCTATGTTTAAGTTTGTGTTTATTGAATATTGCAATACTAAGTATTGATGTTTTGTTTTTACTTTATTTACAGTTTAACCGGCATGTCCGTGTAAAAGCACTCGGCAATAAAATTAACAACAACAACGGCTATCTATGTTCTTTGTGACAGTTTATTTCTCCTCTATTTTACAGGTAACCCTTTAATGTATAAACTTGTCTTATAACGTTCACTTTTGGACAAAATTGAGGTCAACGTTAGTGTATTGATTTTAATTAAGTAGTGATAGTTTAGAACAAATTTCATTTTTAGGTAGTTTACAAGAGCAGCCCAGATGTCTACAGACAAACGGATCTCAATCTGGTCATCTCTACAATGCTTAGTGGCAAGTTAGATTTATGGCTAAAACCAAGAATAATTTTTGGATGTTGGTGGAAGGTTGCTAAACACGAGGTGTAGCTACTGGGGAGATTTGTATCCACTGCTATGGATTGTTATAACCTCAGCCTTCCATCTGACATTTAGGGAGTGAGAGTGAGACAGACAGAGATATGCATGGTGTCAAAATTAGATTAGAAAAAGAGATACAAGTGCCAAAAGGATACAGGATTTGAATGAAAGGATGGTCGACAGGAGGATGAAACTTGGTGAGAGGAAGAAAAAAACCCGAGGCTGATGAAAAATAGCACACCATGCTTTTTTATCCCTGGGTTTGGGCAATCAATCACTCTATTAATCTCACCCCCTCCCCAAACTTTCTATAAATTTAATCCTGACTTGTTGCCTCCTGGACCAACACACTTCATTTTATGTTTTATGCCTTTTCTTTTTTTTCTGCAGGATAAAAAAATAACTTATTTATCATTGACAGAAAACAATGGGATTACTTCAACTGTTAAGAGCAAAAGTGTGTTAACATAAACTGAACTCTGTTCCTTGGAATCCTTCTTATTTAAAAGAGGTGCCTTTAATGGTAACTAGCATCTGTAAAGACAGCAAAATTGTGTTTCTCCAAAGTGATTAATTCTGATCCACACCACACACCAACACTCTTTGTAGGTCTGTCTTATCGAATCAAAAGTGTTTGAGTTTTTTGTTTAAATTTGACAGTTGTGACAAAATCTAAAATGATTCTAGCAACATGAACGCCTATTGCAAGAAAAGGTGTGTTATGCCATTTTCATGCCTGATGGGAAACAAGAAACCAAAAACTGTCAAGCAAATATTCTGAGTTGACCTGATTAAACTTTTGAGTGCCGATCAGATTGCCACTCCAGTCCTGAGAAGCTGCTCCTGCTGGTTCCATTGAGATTCACTCCAAGAGACCCAGTTCAGTTTGCTCCAATTCACTAAGTATGGTCCTCATTACTGTTTTATATGCAAAACCAATTAGTCACTCCATTCCCCATCATTCAGTCTACCACACAGACTATTATACGAAAAGCCCCATAAATCACTCAAACATGTTTTTTCCTTGGGGGCATGGAAGTAATTGATGTGTGAGCGTACCTGGCTTACCACATTGCCTTCTTTTTAACAACATATTTCTTTTTGTTTGCATGAGCTTAGAACCATTTCAATCTTGAATTTTGTCACTTGCCAGTCTGGACATACATTTTTCAACCTTTGTAATTTCCATATAATAGGATTAGAAGGGGAGTTAAATTAACCTTGTAACCGGAGTTGCTGAAAATTATTAGACAGCTCTTTTTGAGTTGCAGCAACAAATGTTAATAAGATTGTAAGAGCACAGACATCAGCATTTAAATAAAATCAAATTCGAAAAGAGGAACATAGACTACCTATTTTCTACAACTGTATCTTGATATATATGAGTGCACCCTAATATTGTTTGTTGATCATCATTGGAGTTATTCATTCAGATGTGGAAAAAGAACAGTTCAGACACTTCATTAAAGCCCTCAATTAACAAGATTCAGATTGAAATCTACTAGAAAGAAAGACAATAATCAAGATCAATTTACCAACAGAAAAACAGGAAAACATCGACCCATAAATGTGTTTGTCAGAACGACTGAGTAAATGGAGCTCTAGTGTAAAGCACTTTAAGTGTTTAGTATGAATAGAAAAACTACACAAATGAAGTCAATTTATGCAACATAATGCATTCTCTGCATGTCCGTTGTCCATCTTCAGTTTTATGTGGTTGAGCTAAACATACCATGGCTAAATTCCCTCAGCACAAACTTAAAGTGACCTCACATTAAGCTCCTAGATACTTATACAAAGGAGTTCATTGGCAGCTTCATAAGTCATTATCCCCTTGGGTACAAGGCTGCAAAATAAACCCACCATCTCACTTTCAAGTTATTTAATGTCTTCATGCAGATGTGTAGCAGTTTTTTTTCTTGTTCTATCTGGTAATCATCACCAAAAGCTCAAATTGTCTCCTAATTTGCTCAATCTGCTCTAAAAGTTTCACTTTCTGCTGTGTATAATCATGTACTTTAGTTTTTAATGCCTTCCTCTTGAGTTTTTTTTATTTATTTATTTTATTTTGTTTTTATTTTGTAAAGAGAGATAAAAATATTTGGAAGTAACTTCCTGTGGTAAGGGGACACAAAATTCATCTCTTGTTCCTGTTTTTGTTTTAGCAAACATATGACACATTTAGATTCAAAATATCTGCTGTTTCACACTTACTAATAATGACATCACATAGTTTACACCTTTTCCACATCATTTTATTTGTTCTTTAACACTTGAAGAGAATGTACTTAATTACATAAAAACATACAGGCACCTACTGAGCTGGTTTTTAATTACTTTTAACACATACATAAAGATCCAATGGATTCAGGATCTCTTAATAACACTGTAGCACAAAAATATTAGTAATAGAAGTAATATTGAGAATTTCTGTTGTATTTGCTTTTGCATTGTGTAATTCTGTACTCCAGATGGCTTAGACTTTTTTTTTCTTCTCTATAATGCAGCATATTGTAATGACAATGAAAGTATATAATAATGTCATGTTCTGATATGATTTACTAAATCCAAGTGGATTATGTGATATTCAGTACAACAGAATACCATGATCCACCATCTGCCACAGTGCCAAATGCTGAATGCTTCATCTTGGTTTGCATCGGAGGAACATATGACTTTTTATGCAATAAAGCATCTTTCCTTTAAGCTGCAGTAATGCGGCTGGGTTTTCAAATTATACTTGATGTAAATGAGACCATAGAAGTTGGAAACTTCTTTCTTTTTTACAAAATAATAAAGAAAATAGTCAGCGCCAAAGCTAGGATACAGAGACTTTTTTGAGGTCTCTCTTTAAATAGGAAGGCAGAAAAAGACAAAACCAACACTTTTACCTGAAGGATTGTATTCACTTTCTAAGTCATTGCCAAGATTGATTTTTCTTTTTCTTTTGGATATGAATTGTTCTTGCCCACAGCCTCTTACCTACGTGTATTTCTATCTCCCCTGATCCATGTTTTGAGGCCATTAGTCACATTGTCAGCGGGTCATCAGAGGTCACAGAAAAGTGCAGCTTGGTCTTGTTTACTCCTCTGAGCTCTGGGCTTATCTGTTCATCTTCCTGTCTGTCTCTTTCTATTTTCTCTCTCCACTCAGCCTTCTCATTTCTGTAGAGCTGCGTGGTTCTGTTTGAATGTCTGATTACGTATCTCATTCTGTGTAGTGTCTCCTGTTTAGAAACACTCAGAAAGTCTGTATATTATTGGCACATACTCCTTGCATGACCTTGATTTCCAAGAAAATCGAGAATACTGTCTAGAACATTATGTATAGAACAACAAGTTTACATCAGTAAAGTGCACCAATCAGTACATTGTTTTTTTTATTTATTGCAACACCATCTCTCAACTCTACCAGGTTGGTTTTGATCAGACCAAGGGAATTAAGAGTTTGCAGCTGACATAATGCAGAAAACCTGCAAGTTCTCAGAAAGAAAATACTGAAAAATGTAATGATTTTGAAAATGTGTTTATTCTTCAGTGTTGGATGAAGCTGAAACTCTATTTGTATGTTTTTTCTATAAATTACTGTCAACAGTATAATTGGATAGTCTGCCCCACCCCCCTTCAACAAAAACTTGCAGTTTAGAATAATTGGCTTCTCTGAATTACCCTTAAGATTGATGGGCACATTCATGCATGAAACATAATAAAAAATACATTGTACGTGGTTAGGAGGTAAAGTTGTATTTTTAGCATCTTTACCTTTAGGTATGTTTGCTGCAGGTACCATTTAGAATATAATTAATAAGGGTAAAAAATTGATTGTAAAAGTGCTTTTTCAGAACTTAAATTGCAAAAACAAATGCATCTAGTTAAATTTAAATGAGTTTATTTATATAATCCCTATAAACAAATGACATCCATCCATCCATTCATTCATTCATTTATTTTCGGGCGAGAGGCGGGGTACACCCTGGACAGGTCACCAGTCCATCTCAGGCATCTCAAAGTCTCACATAATTAACTTTACAGCAAACCTCATCCTGGATGTGCATGTGGCAACAGTGGAAAGAAACAACCTTTTAGCAGAAAGAAGCTTCCAGCAGACACTGAGTCATTATTAGTGGCCATATACTGGGATCACTATGGGTCTGAGAGAAAAACAGATTAAAAACAAAGCAAAACACAGGTCCAGGGGTACTTTCTATGTTACAGAAACAGCCTACAGAGTTACTGGCAGCAGTGGGTCTGTTACTGGATTTGTCAAAGAGAGCACTACAGCTAAACAGAGATGTAATGAGCCAGTGGTAAAATCTATAGGGCAAAAAAGAGAGAGAGTGAGTTTCTGCAGTAGCTATTTCTGTTGCTATTTTCTTGTCAAGAAAAATCTTTTAAGGTAAATTTTACTTGGGGAAAAAAAAAAAAATCAAATCCCCATTGAAGTTATTTAGAGCCTTGATATGGACCTTGTCAAATGGTTTCCTGAAGATTGCTGGGTACTAACCTAGTTGGAGAATAAAGGAACACATGTAAAAGGAACTGAAAAGTATTTATTCCCAATACCATTCAAAGACTTATAGACCATCAAGGAGATTTTAAAATCAATCTTTGAACCAACAGGGAGCCATTGCAGTGATTTAAGAACTGGTGAGATATGATCTGTTTACCTGGTGTTTCTCAAGACTCTAGCAGCAGTGTTCTGGATTAGCTGTGGCTGACTAATTGTTTTTTTTTTTTTCTTTGTAGACTCTACTAAAAACTCTGTTACATTACTTTGACCTTATGAAAATGAAAGCATGAGCCAGTTTATCTATACCCTAATTGGACAGGAATCGCTTTATTCTGGCAATGTTTTTTATGTAATTTGATTTTTTTTTTTTAAGATAGAATCAGGCCGATTTAATGAAAGACTTTATGTGGTTGTCAAAATTTACACAGAGGTTTCTTGCATGGTCTCAGTTTTGGGGACAAAAAGAGTGACTTATGTTTTTTTCTGCTTTATGGGGGAGGAAATTCTTACTCACCCACCTACTGATATTATATAGATGCTGACTCAGTGACTGTAGTGGACTGTGGTCATGTGATGGCACAGAAACATCAAGCTGGGGTTATCAGCACAGGTATAGTCAGAGATGTTGTAGCACTCTATAGTCTGAGCTATGAGAGACCTGAATAAAAGTGGCCCAAGATTGGAACATTGAGGAACCCCGTATTATCTTAGTTCACTCGTTTTTTTATGTTGCTTTTCTTCTTTGTCTGATTAAGTAACCTGCATAATATCAGTATTTGAACATTTGCTAAATGTGTTCCTGGTTTGTTTTTATGGCTAGTGGTTATTTACTACAAATAACCATAAATTTATGTATCGTCACATGGCTCTCAGTTTGTCTCATCAGTCTCCACTCCTCTCTTCTTAGCAGTCTCAACTTGTTTAAAAGAAAATTCAAAATTGTTATTGGTATGGTCATAAATTTCTTACGTCACTAAGTGCAGAAAACATAATAAAAATGATTTAGTGATGGTCGAGTCTCTGAACGATGTCACCTTAAAAATCCTGTATACAAAATGTTATGAAAGGTTCGTAAATCAGTTTTTCTGTCATTTGGATTATGATGTTTAGTCAAAGCTTTTTCGTGAAAGCTTATTGATCCAAGTGTTTCTATGTACCAACTCTCATCATTGACAACCACAGTGTTGATTATGCAGTGTGAATGCAGTTTAAGGAGCACTGCAGAATGCTAATTCAGTGTTGGGTGCCATTTGGAGAGTTGAAGTTCAAGTTCAGCACATAAAAATCTGAAAATTGAGGGTTTCTCTGTCTGATCCGCTGCTTTCTTCAAGGCTGGCTCTTTATAGCCCACTGTCTTTGGGTCTCCGCGTCATCTGTCCTACTCTTTAACTCTATTATAAAGCCATTTTCCTACAGTAGCCGCTCTGTCTCCTTGCTCCCCCCGTTTGTACCCACTTTCCCTTCCTCCTGCCGCTCCAAATCAATGAAACTGCACAGGCTCTTCCTCTCCCCATGATTCGTTGAATACTGTTCCCTCTCCCATCATCAGAATACTTTACCCTCCTACTGTGTTTTCTCTGTCTCTTACCCTCTTTCTCTCTTTCAATACTTTCTCCTCCATCCGTTTCTCTCTCTCTTCCTCTAACTGTAATGTCTCTGGGTTTCTAGCTGCCAGTCTGTCTTTTTCCCAGCTCTGCTGGACAGTTAGTCTCTTTTCATAAAACTTTCTCTGTATTTTGCTGGCTGGCTTTTTAAAATGTCAGATGTAAACCAGAAAGTTATGATGTTCTTTTTCCTTTGACACACAAAGATTGTTTGACAAACAACTGAATGGAAGCAAAGTTCGGCCCACACATAGTCTCAAGCATTAATGAATGCTTGTTCCACTTCTTGACAGAAATGTTCCCATATGTATTTGGTGAGTCATGTTGTTAGGTATCTAATGCACACCCAAACCAACATAAACATCTGGATCTCAGTGTAGCATTTTATGCATTTATAGAAAGAACAGAGATATAGTCTGAGTTTTGTTTTGCCACAAGTTGCCTGTAATGATGGCAGAAACAAATTTACTTCTTCTCCAGCCAATTACCACACACATCCTGAGCTCGCTTCTAAATCTTCCACAGCAGAGGACGAGAAACAGATAATGACGTACGCAATTCAGTCGCCTGTCATAATCTCACGTCAGTTTAACTTTGTAATTTCTCGTTCCGACCACCGAGAACTGGAGGTGACTTTGCCATATTGTTGATGTTAGAATGTAATTTGTTGTGGAGTGGAGGAGGCAAATTAGTGATGCTAATCTCAGTTATGGAGAATTTGTTTAATTGGAAATCCTCATAATGGAACAAAAGGGTGGTGAAAAGCACTTTTGTGTCTGGTTAACCACTCAAAAGAGTTTTTTTCTAACAAGTCAAAATGAAACAGAAGTTTAATTTCACAGCTACTTGAGGATGTCTTTTTGGCTGTGCATATGTGTGTGGAGTGTAAATGGCTTTTGTAGTGCGCCTGACTTTGATTCTTTGTTTAATAACTTTGATGGATATTGTTTGGTCCCTGAAAACATGTTTGTATTAGTAACTTTGTCACTTTTTGTTACAAATACAAACATGAATGTATTTTATTAGGATTCCAGGCAATTGGATGACACAAAGTGGTGCATATTTGTAAAACAGATGGGAAGTAACTTGTTTTTTCAAGGGTCAGGCAAATGAAAAGTGAAATTGCATCATTCTTATACATTCTGCTCCCCCGAGTCAAAAGTGTATAGGACCAACTTTCTCTAACAAGACAGCTGCAGGTGTGTTGGGGTTATGTCTACCAGTTTTATACATCAGTAAAATACTTCAAGCTCAGTCTCATTGAATGTGGATCAGTTTTTAGGTATTGAAACTAATTCTTAATCATATTTAGGCTTGAGCTTTTACAGGATTATACTAAAACATGAAAAGACTCAGATCTAAACCATTCTATTTCAGCTTTTGCGGTGTGTTTGGGACTGTTGTCCCTCTAGGTAAACCTCCAACCCAGTTTAAGACTTTGGCAGCCTCTAACAGGTTTTCTTCCAGGATCACCCTGTAGTTAGCTCCATCCATCTTCCTATCAACCAGGACCAGCTTCCCTATCCCTTCTGAAGAAACGCATTCCCACAAAATGATGCCGCCGGCACCATTTTTCATGGTGGGAATTGTGTTTTCAGGGCACTGTGTAATGTTTGATTTTCACCACACAGACCGTTTTGCATGTTGGCCATAAATTTCAGTTTTCCTCTCGTGAACAGAACACCTGCTTTCACATTTTTGCTGTGTGTCCTACCTGGCTAAACGCTGCAGACTGGACTTCTGAATGCTGTCTTTTAACAGCAGCTTTTTTCTTGCCATATGTCCAAAAAGGCCAGATTTGCAGAGTGCACAAGTAATTGTTGCCCTGTTGACAAATCTCTCACCTAAACTGGGAACTGTGTAGCAGCTCCAGAGTTACCATGAACTGCTTCAACCAAAAAATTATGCTTTAACTCACCTTGCTTGTAAACTTAGGTAATTGTGCCACTCTGTTTACAAATTGGGTGGCTTCTGACATTACAAGATTTTATTTCAGGGTACCTTAAAGGTGACTAAACACAAATGAGGCCATGCTTTCAAATTTTTACTTTCAAATAGATGTTGAAGACCCTGTTATTTTCTTTCCACTGTATAAATATCCATTACTTTGTGCTGGTTTGTCATAAAATTTATAAAATAGTGATGGAATTTTGACTTGGAAAAAATATAAACATGCTATATGTGCATATTTTAATGCATTGGACCCAGCACAGTAGCTCCTTATTACAGATTGTAAATAACTGTGGGCATGGTTTTCAGTGTGTCCCGTGTTTTCACACGTGTTTACCAGCAGCTGTGTTTGTCTGTGAAAGAAATGGATGGAAAGCCCTTTGTTCAGTTCCAAATAGGGTGAAAATGTGACTCTTATTCAGACATGGAATGAAAGACATACAGTCGCAGCTTCTTTCAGACTGTTGGTGGAAATAGAGAGGGTTGGAAAATGACGACGCGGGAAAAAAAATGTTTGTAAATGAAAGAAACAGAAAAGGAGGTGATAGAAAGAGCAGTTTGACTTGTGAAAGAGATCTGTTTTCAAAACAGCCACTAACAAAAGAATGACATTCAGGCGGCTGCAATTATGGGAGAGAACAGAATGAGGGGAACAAAGACTGAGGAGTAGAGAGTGAGCTGATGACCTACCACCAGGCATAGTTAGAGGGGACAAACAGGAGGGACAGGAAAACTGGACAGGGCCATGCCAGTCTCCCTGCCGCTGTCAAAGTCAAATGCTGCCGGTCGCTCGGGAAACATGCAAATGAGATGCAAATGTGCGGAATCTCTGGAGTTGGGCTGGGTTTTCATGTTGACGTTGTCATGGAAATGAACAGTGGCACACACAGAAGGCTATGTTGGCATGTGGCTGGATAGATGGATTAGTCAAAAGATGAAAAAACAGGGAAAAGGGGCCAGATAGATGGATAATGGAGATGAAAGAGAGACTGTTTACCCCAGTTAAGGTTGGAGTACTCAGATGGAAGAACAGGGAGCTACTTCTGGACAGAGATGCAAAATACAAGAGAAGCCAGAAACAAAGTTAATAAATGAAAGTAAATAGCAGGCAAAAGAAAACAGTTGAGGTCATTGGTGGAAAATGAGGCAAATGAAGAAAGATACTCTGCATGTCATCTGCTCATCATTCTTTTCCTCTTTGTCCTTCAGGTTATTATTCATGGTCTCCATTTAAGCATCACTTATTATACTTTATAATTTTGTCATTCCCCTCAACAGTTCCTCTTTCAATTTTCAAGGTTCGCTCTCCGTTTGCTGCTTTGGAGCGTTACACAGGTAAAGATTGCCTTAGACACAGTAAAGGAAAAAACATAAATCATAGTACAAAATGTAATTAATGTCGTCAATAAGATTCTGGTACTCAGACATGGGTCACTTTTCTTGTTAATGTGCCTTTTGGCTTTGTTCTACCATACCAGCGAAGTTGATGGAAAGAGTAGGAGAATCGGAGCAATATGTTTTGTTAAGATTTTATTGCATAGTTTATCAGGTGAGACAGGGTGACTTGCAAAAGTTTATACAAGTTTAACCTTTTCCACATTTCGTCATTTTGCAATCTCACATTTCAGTGATTCCATTGGCATTTTATGTGACAGATTAATTCAGCGTTGTTCATTATTATGAAAAAGATGGAAAATTAAAACTGTGGTGTGCCTTTCTGTTCAGCCTCCTTTACTCTCATACTTCTAAATAAAACCATTTGCAGATCTTTTTCTTCACCAGTCACCTAATTAGCAAAAAGTCTAACTGTATATAGTTTTAAAAAATAGTTAGAGAACATTAAGAACAAACAGCATTATGGTCAGGGGAAAAAGTGGAATAAAAACCATTTCTCAAGCTGTGAAACTCTCATGAAGCACCATTTGGTTTGTTGTTAGAAAATGGAAGGAGTGTGACTTGACAGCAGTTCTAACGCAGACATGGCCGTCCACCTAAACTGACAGGCGAGGCAAAGAGAACGATAATCAGGTAGACACACCAGATGTGGAAGAAGCAGCTCTGGTCAAATGAGAGTGACAAATGATGATTATCACATTTTAATCGAAAGCCATATATTGATAGAATAAGCAACATTTTCAACAAAAAAAATATTTGTTGCTAAATTGTGCAATAAAAAGACACAAACTCAACAATAAATGTATTATTTTTGATTTGATATTTAGGTTTTTCAACCATCTGATAGGTGCAAACCCACCCAGCTAGTTTAGTGGTATACCGGTACCACAATACAAAGTTCCAAGTCTGGACTTTTGTGTGTAAAAAGAAGAATTATGATTAATTGCATAAAAATATTTAATGCATTAAAGCTTAGGTTAGTCGGTACTAACAAGTTAATTTTCAGCTCTAATTTTATTTAGATCTTTAGTTGAAAAAAAAAATTAAGACCATGTATTATTTTCTAACCAACAAACACGTATACAAAATATTATGTATGTATGAAGTACTTCAAAGTTTCTGACTGTAATGGTACAAAATTGGGAAATGTAATATTAATACTAATTCTCAGGGCTGCATGCTCATTTGCACATGTAGATTACTTTGCCTGATTAAATATAATCTCTTTAAATTTCAGAAAAACACCACTAGAAAGCAGTGAACCAAAATGGATAAACTCGATTTTCCTAAATGTTATTGAAAAATATGCTGATTTCTGATGGAGTCTCAATTAAAAGGTTAACTCCAGCAGCTCTTACAGCATGTTGAACAGCTTTGTTTAGATCAATTTCTTTCATCTTGTGGCTCTGATGAGGTCTTCATTATACCACAAAAATCCAGGTTTAGAATAAAGTAACTTGGAAAGAAAGAGAAAAAGGATCAAATACCAAAGATCAAATATATCCACAAAGATATCAGCTAATTGGACACTTAAAGTGATGGACTGAGTATGTGGATAAAGTTTCTTTTTCTGGCTTCAAACCAATCTTTGTGCCAGCTCGGAAGAATGTCCAATAAAATTACATCAGTGCCAATATATTTGGTCAGTGGCCCCGAGACAAACACTTAAGTACTGGCAATGTTGGCACATGGATTGAGTATTAACTGAAATGCAAATATCTTTTTTTCTCCCTGCTAAATTCAACCAATATTCCCTAGTATGTTATACTCCTTACTGTTTGATTAAAATAAGACCATGGCATTACAGTGACAAATGTATGCCAAACCAGCAGTGGGGTTTCTACTTTAAAGTTTGAGTGACAGCAAAACAGCAGACACTTTGATTGTTCCAACTTCCTCTTGGGATGGAAGCCAGGGTGAGTAGCAAGACACAAAGCATGCAGTGTAAAGTAGAGACTCAACACTGACTGCATCTTTTCAATTTGTCTCTGAAAGCAGGGAAACAAATTCTTAATTATATTAAGAAGCTGAATGAGATCGCTATAGAAGAAAATCTTAAAATTAGCTGTAGGGGACCAGACGGAGGAGTAATCAGAGTGCTACACCCACGAAGGACTGAGAGAAAACACATCCTGATAATGAAGAAGAAGAAAAAAAAATTGCGAGAAGCAGAAGGGCAAATGAGAGAGATGGAGAGAAACAAAACGACAGAGGGAGATAAACAAGCGGACAGAGGGAAGATGTAGAAGGCACAGGAGGTATGGAAATGAGAGAGAGGTTGAGGAAAGAAAGTAAAACGAGTGATGTGAAGAGGAAAAGGGGTAGACAGATGAGGTAGAGGAGCAGTGGTGCAAGGGATGGCTGGGAGAGAGAGGGAGCAGGCTAACAGAGGGCCATGTTTTACAAATTGCCATTTGAGATGAGCCAACCGAGGGGAGGGGGAAGGGGGCTCAGGAGGGGGGATACAACAACTATAGTCAGGCTGCAGATTGCACACAGTGAGAGATGTACTCAGCCACCTCTAAACACTGCATCATGCACACATGCTTGATCCCTAAGACACTCTCGAGCACAATGAGTCAGATGCAGGTACGCTGATATACAGAGACAAGACTTAATGGGAAGCTGTGTCAGATCTATGTGAACTCATCCTGACCTCTCATTGATTGGCCTTATCTTCTGACCCCAGAAACATACCATTTGTAAGTTCTCACACACAAGACTGGAATACATTTCTTTAGTCATGGCTCTTATTCCCCACTCACTGTAGACTAACCTTAAAATCAGGATATAACTCTTTCAAGGAAAGAGAGAGAACTAATGAGGATCTGTGACTCGATATAGCAACACAGTATATGGACCATACACAACCTAAATTGAATGAAGCAACTTTTTTCTGCATGTTTTGGTGATTCTTAAAGTGGGGCTATTATGTAAAATTGACTTTTTTGAGTTTTATATGTTTTTATATTATTGAAAAAAGACATGCCGCCAGTTTTCAGATCATCTCCAGCAGTTTCACATGTCAGGCTGGGGTACCAGTTAGGTGCGCTTTTGCGTTTGCTGAATTATTTTTATGTCTTTATCTTAAGGCTGCACTGATTTATCGGCCGGCCGATTTCCATAATTTTTAGAGATTGGTGATCATCCTCTTCTGCTTTACTGTGAGAGGTTTGACTGATAGATGACCCACCAGGTCATGTTTGCAAATTTGCAGTTAACAATAGTCATCCCACTGTTACCAACTCAGCAACTTTCTTGCTACATTTAACAACATTTCAGACAAAAAAAAAAAAAATTGAACCTGCCAAATAATGATAAATGCCGATTGACCGGCAAAACTGCAATTGGTGCACCTCGCCTTTATTTTACTACTTCAGCCATTGTAACCTTACTATAGTTTACAATATTTAGTTAGAATTTCCCTTTAGAAAATCAGTGTTGCTTACTCCTAGAGTAAATTTATTTTTAAGTTGTGTTATTTCCTATAGGCACCAATGTCTTGGGGGCTTTAGCACTGAGATTCCACTCTCTGGTCAGAGACCCTGTGCCTTATTTTGCAAGAGAAAGCTTATTTAGGAGAACAGTAAGGATGGTCCCCAATTAAATGGAAAATAAGTGTCAGACCAACAACCAAGACGGAATGACGGATGTCTGTGCCTTTCCACCTTCAGCTAATATACAGATTGAAATTATCACAAGAAAAACAGAAAGGACCATTTGTGGAACCGTATCAGTCAGACATTAAGTGTTGTTATTCTGTTTTTTTTCCTTTTGTCACTATACAAGTTGCAGGCTTGCTGACAGCTGTGTGATTAACTCTCACGTGTGTGGGAGCAGGTTTTTAATGAGGTGCTGAGATGAAGTGTTCTCCTGTGCCCTGACAGCCTATTTCAACCCGAGAAAAGTGGCATATGGACACACTCTTCAAGGTCCTTTTATGAAATTGTCGGCTTCATAATTAAAACTGTACTGTTCGTTATCATCGTCAAAAATACAAGAGCTGAAACGTGTGACATGCTTTTTTCACTTTCATTTTCAGAACTTTTCTAGCAACTGCACATTTGACACGTGCATAGAAAAACTTTGTTGATGTGCAAATAAATTATCACAGCCCAACAATGTCAGGGACTGCTGTACATTGCAACTTGAAATAATTGTACTATTATAATTATGGCCCTTTCCTAATTGAGGAATAAATTAAAAACTATCAAGGCATGAGTGACTAATTTACATTCATTTAAAATTGTAATTTTTAAATATTCTGGTTTTGTCCAAGAGGGAAATAAGAGAATATTTTCCAGAGTGCATGAGGTTATCTATCCCTCCTCCCTCATGATCTCTGTTAGTTAAAGTTATCTATACAGCATTAATTTGGTGAAATATAATATGATCTGTTACTAAAATTGTATGCTTCTTATAAAGGAAAAGGGCAGTTTTGTTGGAAAAAGGTAAATTTTTTTTAACTAAAGGACTTTATATCTACAACAAAAAAATCCTAAATAAGCAAAATTACCTTTAAAAAATAAAAAAGTAGATCAAAGGGACAGTAGAGATAAGTAATTTGATAACTATAAATTTGAAACATTAAACCAGGCACAGCTGAATCGCATCGTAACTATGCTCAGTGGAAGGAAGGGGCAACAGAGGCAAATAATGAAGAGGCTCTTACACTGGAAGACGCAAAGCAAAGCAAAGGAGCTTACATGCTGGCAAAAATTAATGACCTTACACAGAGAAAGTGTGGCAGAAAAATAAAAAACAGAATGAAGAACAAAGGTTAATGATCAGTGGGAGAAAGGAGTACAAAACAATCCAAAAATAAAAAGTACAAACCAAACTTGAAGACAGCAAGCAAATATACTGTTAATTTAACTAAAAATAAGAATCTAAGCTAAAAAGAATCCACATTAAATAGAGATTTTATTTGGAATTTGCTTAGATGAGAACTTCATTGTATCCTCTTATTCAGATAATTAATGCAGCCTAAAATAATAAACATGTAAATGTTACCTAAGTAAACATATTGGCTTAAAATGTATGTCCATATGTTGGTAACAGCCCAAGTGATCCAAATACAATAAAATCAAATGGGATAAAATACAATAAAATTTAATTCACAAATTCAATTATGTATTATAAATTGGAAAAGAGAAAAGGTTTGTACAAGCTTACTACAAATTTTTAATACTAACTAGAGAAGCTTTGTTGTTATTTTGACCCATTGTTCCATTCAGCATTTCTTCAACTCTTAAAGGTTTTGTAAGCCTTTATTCAATTTGATCTTCAATTCTTGCATAGATTTTTAATGGGACACTAGTCCAATGGACCAGTCGTGAAGCTTTATTTTCTTTCTCTGAAACCAATTCAGAGTTTCCTTGTCTGCGTGCTTAGCATAATATTTTTTCTTGAATTTATACCCTTTGATCAGACTCAGATTTGTATTGATTTGCACTGATAGGAGGCAGGATTGCTTTGTCAAATACTGACACATTTGAGCCTACTTGTTGTCTCTCTGTAACTTTGTGCTGTTTTTTTTTTCTTCATGTGTTCAGTACTTATTTCCCGTTGACATCTCACTTAATTTTTATGTGCACTTGTTTTTATGTTTCATCTGTGGATTACTTTGGGTCTTACTTACACATAGTGTACATTTTTGTCAATATGTCTCTTAGAAATAGATTTACCAGAACATACCTTAACATCTTCAATATTTCACTATGTAATTTTATGTTTTTAGAATATATGTGAAAACGAAGAATAGACTTTAAGTCAATCTTTAAGACAATATTTCATCCTAGGAGTAAGTGCACAGCGCTTGAGCAACATCAACCCACACATAGTTTGAAATACTTTCTCTCTGGGCCATTCGGTTTATTCCTTTAAACCCACCAGGCACTTGTTCCTGAGCATATCCTTTGACTGAGCCTGCTGTCCTCCTGCTGCCCTTCTTTTAGCTTTATGCTTCGACAATACAGAACATCACCGTTTTTCCATCAGTACAGTATCTTCTTTCGAAACTCCAGCCCCTCCAAATTGTCAAACCAGAGCCACACTTCCCCTTTTAATTTAATCCACCCATCAGCAACTACACATAAAAGGGAAAATTACCCTGTTTTAGGCACATTAACTTGAAAAAACATAGTGTAACCCCAGGGGCTGTTGAAATTTATTATACAATTGGAAAACAGGTAATTATATTTTTGAGTAATTTAATAAGAATATCTTAGCATTTTGTTGGAGTAAACATTATGCACTTAGGGTATTAAAAGTTTGTTTTTCTTACATTCACAGCTAATATAGTTAGGTAATCCTACGGTCTCCTGTCACAGCGAGTCTCTAAACTACTTGTTGTAACTGTTTTGTGTCGGGAGTCTTCTCGAACCTTAACCATGACCTTTTCTTTCACCCTGCCAGGTAAAGTGGATGCCTAAACTTTAGAATTAAAACTAATGAGGTGGAACTAATAGAAACACCAGAAGGTCATGTTCTCTTACAAACACTTTCTGCAGTCTCCTGGATGAAAGCCTTTAGTTTGATTCATCACTATACCACGCCTACGTCCTCCAACTGCAGGCTCTGTCGCTTCTTTATTCCAACCTCATATTTGCAAATGGCTCATGAGTCATTTAACTTGTGAAGCATCTGGATTCTCACATGGTCAGGCTCATGACATAATCCATCTTGTCAAACGTCAAGCTGTGGGTTTGTGGACAAGTCATTGTTTTTCAAGTTAATGTGTGTCTTATTCTAGAAGCTACTGACAGGCTTTAGCTGACAGTTGATAATGGATTCTATTTAAGTGGGTCTTTTAGCTGCTGCAATACATGTTACACCAGAAACAGAAAACAGTTCTTCTTTAGGGTAACTAAACATTTCTGCATTGAAAAGATGTGTTTGCACTTATCAGGGATTAGCTATAGTTCGCTTATTAGCATGTAGTGCTTTGTTGAACTTTATTGAGGATCGGCAATAACAGAGAATCTGTCACATTATAGATCTGTCACATTATAGATTGCTTTTAAAAGTTTAATACAGATCATTGTGTCAAATCAATGAGACTGTTTAAAGTGAACAGCTGAGGGGTTGCTTTTCCTACCATTCTATACAGGGTCATAGAAGTACAAGAGCCTAACAAATAATAATAATGGCTAGTTTTGCTTTAAAACAATTATAACATACAATTAAGCAGGCAATTTTGCACAGTAATTTTAAATTGATGTTATCTGTATGCTTTTTTCACATATCTCGCCAAGTGCAGTGTATTAAAACCTATGGATTGCTACTCACGTTGTTCTTTCCTCTTCTCATTTTCTATCACTAAATACTGTATGTTGCCGGGGCTTCTACATAAATATTTCAATAAATGACTTTGGGCACTGTCGGTTTGGTTATGCATAACAGGGAGGACACTGAGTTCTTAGAATACTCCAAAAGAGCTTTTTCAGTCCCTCCAAATACTATCATGTTCTAGCTGTTTTTTTATGTAATTTGTGGACATGGTCCAGTGTAAAGGGGATTTTAAAATAGGTTTTAGGGACCTTACTTTAAAAAAAAAAACAAAAAACTTTTAATCCATGATTTTCATTTATTTTGCTTTGCCCACTTGTAAGACTCTTTGTGACTCTTGTACATATTCGGCACCAATCCACTCTTTCTTTTATATAACCTGTCACCCAACCACCAACATGAACTTGTGTAGCTTTTATTTTTCCTGATACACACACATCACCATCACACATCATTTATAGATCTCAAGGTTGACAAGCTAGATGAAAGGTGTGTTGTAAGAAAATCACCAACCTTTTTTTCTTTTCATCTCCTATTCCCCAAGTTTTCCTCATTGATTTTTTCTCCTTTTTATTAAAAAGTAGCCAATTTTTTTATTCCAACATGTCTTATTCCAACAAGATAGATTTTGTTTATCTTTCCAAAGGTAAACAAAGAAAGTGGGATCATTTCCACTCTTGAGTTAAATTGCACCTGAAAGTGTGGGACGCATTGTTGTTTTGTCCAGTGTGTCATTCAGGTAGTGTGAGAACTGTGTCGCTCTGTTCTGTCTCTTGCTTTGACAAGTGGCTTCACCATTCTGCTCTATCAATACAGGGCAGGTCCTCTGGGGGACCAACCTGAATACATGAGCCATTTGGATGAGAGCCTTTTCATGCACCGAGTATCTCAGGGGGGTTTCTGAATTCAGTTTTTGTCAGAGACATGTGTGTGTGTGTGCGTAGGCGTGTTCGTGTTTGGGCATGTGTGTACAGGTCAGCAGACTGATGATAGCCTGACGTAACAAGACCCAATGATGAGAAAAAACACTGGCTCAGTCGAACTGACAAATTCATTGCAGAAGCAACGGTGATGTTGTTGTGACTCTCTCTGGTGTTCACATACAAGCAGGGTTCCTCAATGTTTTTCATGTCAAAAGTTCTACTTCCCTATACTCAGTTTTCCAGTGTTGTCCTTTTGAGCCAATTTTTGCAAATGGATGGATGGATTTACAAATAGATCAATGAATGAGCAAATGAAAATGTAGGTAGTGAAATATGGACAAAAAGATTTGTGAAGGGGCAGGTGGAGATATGGGTGGACACAGGGAGGGTTAGAGGAACTAATAGATGGACACAATCATAGGGCAGAGAAAAAAAATCTGGAATTTTTAAAATACTTCCATGCTTTATCTTATCATTGATACTGTGCCTGGAAAATACTTGTATCTGATTCCTTTGTTTCAACTTCTCTAGGATCCTTCTCTTAGGATCTGGACCCTGGATGTGATTGTATTCAGACTGTATGCAATATCTTGATCTGGGACAAGCAACAGGTTTTTACGTTGTATATTTTGCTCTCCCATATGTTTTTGTTTTTATTATTATTATTTTGTCTCTAATAGATTCAATATGGATAGTTTTGATTTAAAATGACTCACGATTAATGGATATTTAATTGTAATGTAAAGATATTAAGATTTTCTATTAAAATTTTATAACATGAAATGCTAATGAAAACTGAACAACTGGAAATACAATTTTTAGCTCTTTTTCTTTCAGCTGTTCTGTGTACAGCGCTGGTTGGCTGCTGGTTACTGGCTCTTTGGAACTGCAGGAGTCTGAGAGTCTTTGTGTGAAGTGACATTAAGATTTTATACTGGGAAAAGAAATGACAGAGAACATTTCTGACAAAATGAAAAAAAGAAATGCACAAATATTTCTCTTTGAAGTTTCCAAAAGAAAGAAATCATTGTGAGCCTTCAAAGGGTTAGCGTGTATTGCTCCCTGAGGGTCCTCTGTGGGATGGTGAGGTATTTTTGCTCTGCAGTCGTGTCAATTCAATAAGTTTTGCTTTGACACTGCTGGTGAAATTAAAAAGTTTACACCTGCATGGCAGCTTGACCACCAGAGTTAGAAAAGGTGAGACTTTTGTGTCTGTTTGCCCAAGGCAAGGAGTAGCATCTCATAACATTCACAATTTAGAGAGGCTCTGGTGCATAATCAGCACAGCATTTGCATTTTATCCCCATTCGTTGTCATGTTTTATTACCGGAGCATTCCGTGAGCCACCTCTTCGGACCTCATTTACTGTAAACAACTGTGATCGGATTCAAAACAAGTTTGCTGGATGAGCGAAGACATGAAATATGGAACAATTCATTTTAAGCTGTTTTAATAAATCTTGATTAAAAAAAACACACAGTCCTTCTCTCACTGATGGGCAAAATAATGGGACCACAGCGAGGATAAAACATGGGACTTTATAGAGGCTCAGAGTGTAAATATGGGCCAACACCTCTGCTGAGTGTTTACTGTGTTGTTTATTGGTCCCAGTGTTGAATGAGCTTTACTATCCCAGCCTATGGGGTTCAGCTGTAAAGGCAGGGAGATGAGGTAGTTTTTGCTCTCTGATGCCAAGTTTAAAGTTTTACATTTTAATTTTAATTAACTATACAAGACAAGTAGGGAAACATAAAATGATGAGAATTCATTTTTGCAATGATGTTTCTGAAGACGAGATAATCAGGCTTCTAATTGCTGAAACAGATGACATTTATTAAGTCCAATCTACCAATTCTGTCCGTAAAACATACATACATACGAACATACAAGCTGGCTCTTCCTTTCAGCTGAGGCTAAAGTTTCCTCTTTCTCTCCAAAATTGGACAAAAACAGATTGAAGAAATGTTTGTTGAGTGTTGATTTCAGCTGCAACATTCAGATACTAGGGATATATACTTATGTAGTCATTTGTACCAACTGATCATCATTTGAACATAACAGCTTGCTTATGTATTGTTGCTAACAATGTCCATTGAATATGATTTTAATGTATTTTTGATGGCTACTTCCAGGGGGATAAAGCATTATGTCACAAAGCTCAAATCATTTCAAACCGGTTTCTTGAACATTGTTCTCTAATGGCCTCTGTACTCACCGAGCCTTATTCAAATAGAGCCCAAAACCTTTGGGATTTGGTGGGACGGCAGATTTGCATATCATACATGCAAGCTGGCAAATCTGCAGCAACTGCAGTTAATTTTGACCAACATTTCAAGACTACTAAATCTTTGCCACAAAGAACTGAGACAGTTATGAAGGCATTTGAGTCCCACTCTTTACCAACATATATAATAAATTGGTCAATGAGTGTATGTTAGCAATCTTTTTCAGATGTTTTGAAAATCCATCAAATATGTATGGGAGTATGTGGTGTTATTTTATGCATTTGTAGACCTAATGATCAGAGAAGTCTGACTTTTCAGTGATTTTTCAGTCAAACAGATCAGATCAGGGGAAAGTTAACCAGTTCTGATAGCTCACTGATTATTTGGTGCATCTCTGGTTATTTCTGCAGTTTACAATGACTTCAGTGTCTGATAAGCAGCATGGAGAGAGAGGCCAGAGGAGAGAGAGGAGAGAGCTGACAAAGACGGGGTGACGACAACAATGACAAACGATGCCTTAGAGTTGGCCTACTGTAAACGGTAGATAACCCCAGCAGAGGGAGACAAGTGAGGGAAGGCGCCAGGGAATAATGGAACGGACAGGGAGGAAAGAGGAGGACTGGACAGTCAATTATGCAGTCAACTGAGTATGACAAAAATGTGTGACTTCCTGAAAATGCAAAGGGTCGCCAACTCCCTATGCGAACACAAAGATGGATCTCAGGGTGACATTTAAACTGGATTCTGCTTTTATTTCCCTAATTTTCTGGATGGAGCAAATGGCTCACAACTAATTATTTTGATTCCTAATGTATTACTTTCTACACTCATATATTAACATACTGTGAGCTTATGCTTTCACAAACTCATGTACACACAAAAGCATCCCTATACCCTCTGCCTCTCTTTGTCTTACTTGGTGAATAAACAATAAGTCATTTTTCTCACAATGAAAGTTGACATCCCAGCTTTCCGCTGAGCATTTTCTCATGATGAATAACTCTCAATACAAAGAAGGGGCATCACACACCAGGCATGTCTCACCTCTTGTTCCTCTATCCCCTTTTCTTTGCCTCTTTTCCCTCTAGCACTCAGTTTTTCTATACCCTTGTCCCTTCTTGGAGTTGCATTGAAATGGTGCTGGCTGCCTGATGAATGCTTTGTTACCGAAGCACTTCAAAAAGAGAGGGAGCTAAATGCAAGCTGAATTAATGGAAGGTGGTTTAGAAGCAAATAGCTTTCAAAAAGGCAGCTCTTCACTTATTCTTTTTTTCCTCTGTTACATGTTCACTTACTGCCCCTCTCATGGCTTGGTTAAATAATCTTTCTACCTTTTCTTCCTATGATGAAGAGTCTCTCTGTCACTCTGTGTGATGCCTTTCATCTTATGCTGTTTCTTTGTTTTATCCATCATGTTGCATATCTCCTCTTCTTCCTCTTTCTCTCTCTCTACTTGTCTACCTCTTTGTTTTCCATTTCTCATTCTGTCATCACAAATTACCTCAACTCTTACTCTTTCTCTCTGAGCGCAGTACTCTCTCTGTTTGTAAGTATTTCTCATCGGTCTCCATCTACCATCAGCCTTGTTTTTTTTTTCTTCCACCCCCTGCCTTCCTTTGCATTCGTCCCACCATACTTTGTTCGTTTGTCTGTGAGCAGCGGGGTGTCTACAGTCCTCCAGGGTGCATTTGGTGTCATAGTGAAGCTTGTCGCGACGCCGCAGGCAGCTTTTATCAGCTCCCTTAAAAGAGCACATGCACTCGCATCTGTTGACATACACGTGCACCAAACTGTAAGATGCTGACTTGAAGCAAGCAGGGGTTGAACATTTAGGGACGATTTAGGCCTGAGGGCTGTGACATTATCAAAGTGCACTCAGCTCCCTGCAGTAAGCCTGCGTGTGTGTGCGTGGTGGGGGAGGTGGGGTGTTTGTGGATATGTTTGTGTGATAATGCGACCACAATCTCCACACTCGTATCCTAACTTTTTTTTTTTTTTTTTTGCTCGTTCCATCTCTATGCCGTCCATATGAATTTATATCAGGCTTCCACCAGTTTCTAATGTTACATTTGGTCTGTGTGGCTATAACGTCTGTGTCCCCAATGTCCAATATGCTAGAGGACCGTCAGTTTGAATTGTGGGCTCCCTTTGAGTGTGCATGGGTGGATGTGTGTGTGTGTTAGGAAGGTTGGGAGGTGATTAGGTGGAATATTTTTCACCTCCACTTACCCTGTCCTTTATTTGAACTCTGCTCCACTATTCTTAACAATAACCATTAAATATGGGAATAAAAATAGAATAGAAATAGCCCTTATTGTCCCTCAGAGGGAAAATTTGGGAACTTTCAAAGATTTGCTGACAAAGTTACCCTGTTTACCAAAATAATAATAATCAAAATAGTTTTCTATTCTTGACATATTTTTGTGCATTCTAATTTGTTTCATACTGCAAGGGAAAGCAGTTCACCATAGTTTGCAGTGGGTAAAACTGTGAGATGAACAAAGTAGAAAATCAATGATGGCTTATTAGGGGCTACTGCTAATTTTCATGATAAAATTCAATTACTTTTATAAAAGTTACGTTTAAGAGTTTTTTAAATTATAAATGTAAAAAATTACCATGAAAATATTATGCATATTTCCATTTAGTAAGCTTTAAATAAAGAAGGTATCAAAGCACAGGGTGGATGGATGGACATGATTAAAAAATCTGAGGTGTCAGGTCAACCAAACCTTTTTTTAAATAATCTGTAGTGAAAGCACCTGACAAAGTTCATTTCTTCTTTTTTTATTTTTTTAAAATCTTTTTTATCTCTGTGTTCATTACCTTATCTCAGCAACATCCTCAACAAGACATTTAGCCAGGTGGACTTTGTTAAAGAACCTGCTTGGTTTTGTATGCATTGCTGGCTAAAATAATTCATAATTTACTGCTGCAGTTCCCTGTATGTGCAATATGACAGTTTCTGTGCTGTCTACTCTGATAGTCTCAGCTGTACTGAAGAAAGCAACTGAAACACTGGCCATTAAGCATTATGCTCAAACAAAGCTTTACATTAATGAAGCAGTTGCTGTTTTGTCTTTACACAATTAACTGGAACTATGTCGGAAATATATTGTATGCTGCATTATCAACAAGTGGTCAAAACGAATAAGAAATGCTATTTTAGTTATGCACTCCAGAAAGCTGCTCTGCATGGAAACATAAATACCAGGAACTGAGGACTATAGTTGGATGTCAAGTCAGGTATATTTTTAGAAGTAAATGGTAATGTTGTGCATGTTTTGGTGGTAGTCATTATTGCAGATTTCCTCTTCCATTTAATGTAGTGTTGGTGCAGCGTATCAAGGCCTCCCTGCAATTTTACTGTCTTAGAGAGCATGTTGTCTAGAGAAACAGCTTCACTCTCCCTAGACTCTGTAATACTGATGAAATATTGTAGGGTATTTTACTTTGAAGCTTCAAAAATATGTAAAGCATTGATTTCTAATGAGGCATTGGGCCAGGACTTCCCCAGCAAGTTGTGTGGAAAATTAATTTTAAGCAGTTTTCTTCAGTGTATAACCAGTGGCTAGATCGTACTGAAGATTGATTTAAACAAAATATACTTTGAAGCATCAGTGCAAAAATGAAAGACAGGTTTCGCTATGGAGGAACCATAACTACATTATGAAGATGAATCCCAGGACACAGAGACAAGGAGATGCAGATAGTGTAAGGGATTACAAATACGCAGCAAGACACATGACACTCCGATAAGAATTACCATGATGCATGGTGACATGAAGTGGCACAGGGGGAGGGGGAAAGGAAGAAAAAGGTTAGAGTCAAGGAGAAGCATCATGCCAGAGCTGGTGAGGGTTGATGGGAGAAGAGGGGTGGGGGTGGAAAAGGTTGTCAGGTACAAGACAGCCAGAACAACTGAGGTAGGGGGAGGGGCAGAAAGGGAAAAGGTGCTGTTGAAGCAATGAGGCGAAAAAGCACAACACACCAGGGAGATATAGAAATGATGGAAAGATCGTAGCTGAGCCACTCGGGCAGATAGAGTGATAGAAAAAGGAAGGCAGAGGGATGAAATGAGACAAAAAGCAGGAGGTTTTTAGTGTTTCCTGTCACCAGAAATGATTGCAAGGCAATGTAGGATAATAGCTGAATGTTTGATGGATTCCTCTAGCCAAGGATCAGACATAATTAGAAATGTGGAGGCCCAGAGTGATATTAGAGCTCCTGGACTGATGGAAGAACTTGTTCTTAAACAATATCCCCAGTATGCCTTATTAAATACAGAAGTTTCCTGGGTAAATTAATGGAGACTGCAGGCCTGTAGTGTGACATTTAGCTTATTTCAAGTTTCTGCCTTGCATGTTTTCCCTGTTGTTTTGCTCGTTTTTACTGTGCAAAGAATACTCAGTCTTGCACAATTGTGAAAAGAAATGATAACAAGATAATTCACCAGAGTACACTATAATTGTGTTCATGGCCAAAGCACTTTTATTTCATCTTCACCCTTGTAGGTACCGTAGACCAACATACAAATTCTAAGTATGAACTTAGCTGAGAAACTGAGAATATTTCAGCAATTTTAATTTAACTGGCTTCATGTTGATGTGATTTAAGGAATCTAGAGCAAATCAGATCACCTTTGATTAACTGATTATTTAAATCTCCATCTCCACAATTTTCAACATGTTTTTTAAACCAAAATGAATTTAAATAGCCACAACCAGGTTTTTTTCACCCAGCCTGCAATACTAAGAAATTTCATAAATCTACCCTGACTGGGAGCATAAAGTAGAAATAAAAGATCTCAAATGACCCCAATCTAAAGTAATTGAAGAGCAAAGTCATGAAGAGTTACAAAGTCTTTTCTAAGGCTTTGACACTCTAGCAAACCACAGTCAGAGCCATTGTCCCCAAATCAGGAAAAGATTTGTGAACTGAGGGGCTTGCCAATCTTAAGAACCAAGTACAACACCTAACTTTCAGTAAATTTAGAAACATAAATTTTGTTAAGCCTTCATACCAGAAGCCAACCGATTCCTAACACTATAAATATACAGTCATATTCAATAAATTACAAATATATATATGAATGTAATCCACTAAGTGAAACACATCATCTATGTATTTACTACACACAGAGTGGTGTTTGCAAGATTTTATTTCTGTTAATGACATTTCTGCTTACAGTTAATGAAAACATGACATTTAAGATTAGAATAAACCATCAGATCAATATATATATATATATATATATATATATATATATATATATATATATATATATATATATATATATATATATATATATATATAAATGGGCTTAATAAAAAGTAGGTTTATCCCTTGCATAAAGGTTTTTATTTTCAAACGTTTTCCTTAACCTAACAAATGAACCTTAGTGGAATTTATATTTTAGGTTACCGAATGTGACTGTTTACCAGCTTTTTAAGCAGTGAGACATTTTCAAACAGCTGTTTTTGTCTTTCTTCTAAGTAATCTTCTAAAGGTGTTTTCACACCAGATAGTCCAGCAGACTCCGCTTGATTGAGGACTAAAATTGCAACATTTGTTAAATTTTCAGAACTGTAGTTCGCATTCACACCACTGTGTCAAACGACCCAAACTAACTGAAAAACCTATTCCCTCTGTCGCCTGTGGTGGCGCTGCACCAAGAACTACTGAACGAATCGACACAAAATCTCTGAAGAAGACCAGCGCAACTTCCTTCTTCACAAAAAGTAAACAAAAACGGAGCAGCGTCAAATTTTAGCGGTTGTAGGATTTCTTCATTGATAGACATTACTGGTTTGGACATCGCCTGTTAGCCGCTAACACTAGCTACGCTTCCGCAGGGTGAGTCTGTCCACAAAACCAGACTGTTACAATGCAGTATGAGCAGGAATGACCGAGACCTAGGGTTTTAGGTGGATCGGAGTTTGCTTTTATAGTCCATTTTGGAATTCAAATTTGCATTCTCACCTCCCAAACGAATCAGACTTTCTAGACAACCGAATAGAGTCTGATTCAGGACTCTTCTAATCCTAGGCTGGTGTGAACGCACACTTCATAAGCCTCATTTTAACCAATTGATTACCAATGTGCAGCAACAGGTAAGGGAGGGGCAGTGCTGTGCTACTGTATCATTACAAGGATCTTACTTATGCCTTCCTACCAGAAACTGGCCTGTACCTAATGCTATAACTGTAGTATATGTTTATTTATTTATTTATTAATTATGTCTGGAAGCCTAATTGCAGTTTTAGTTCATTCAGACCTTTAGGATAGATTCAGTTTATATTTGTTATGATAATTCATTTATTAGGTTAAAATTATTACCAATTAAATCTCTCATGCATGTGAATTTGTTATATTAGACTATCCTAAGGCCCTCTTGTAAATTTGCATATCTAATTGCAGTTAAGGATTTTAGGGTGTGGCTAGGTAGAGTGAGTTGGGCAGCTGGAGAGGAGCCACACAGTTTTTTGACCTCTTTCGTTTCTTTTGTCTTATTCTGTGTTATTTTTGTGGATAAGTAACATCTGTATCGTTTTTGTTTTTGAAGTAAACCGTTTAACTTTATCAAGAGGATCCAGTCTGTTTTTTTGCTGTTTCGTCATCAAGTGGACCGAGAGGGAAATACGGAGAGTTGGTGAAGCTTATGGCTTCATTATTTAGGAACCTACATTTTGTCTTGTATGTTTTACTTTTGCATATTTTGCTTATGAATTTTCATGTTGTCTCCAGCATAATTGTGAGACACTAATAATTGTAAAATTATTTTTGAAAAGATATTAAAGTACAGGGAGATTCAGTGTGGGATAGGAGCAATTGGGAGAACCAGGTGATTTTTATCAGGTTGGTTTTCAGCTGATTTGCCCACATGTTCTGTTGTTTCTAGGCTTGACCAGAAACCATGGTCATCTATGGACTAAGCATATCTCATGTTTTATATTCTGAACCTCTGAGCTGTCAGATGGTTGTAACATCCTTTGTAATATCCAGGGATAATCACAACTCAAAGGCTGCTAAGATCCCAATCAAAATCTCTGCCAGATGGGATTTTCTTTTCAATAGTGGATCAGGGTGGAACACGCAAGAGTTTTGTACAGTGTGCAACACACTGATTCGGAATCTTCTCCTGTAGCGTGCTTTGAATTTTATAGATTTAGAGATCTTTAAAGTTTGGAAGTCCAAAAATAAATCTCAAGCTGGTCAGTTTTTTTTTCTGCCATCAGGTAAAAGGAAAAAAATGCATTTCATCTAACATGAATGCAACTTACACAGTTTTAAATGACCAAAGACAGAAAATCCATCACAGCAAAAATGAAGCTTTGATTTGGTCCTGTTAGAGTTCTGCTTTATTATTATCTCATTGTGTCAGAGTCCCAGGTTGAGTGCTTTCATATCACTGTGCTACTGCTTACTGTCGGTCTCTTGACGGCTGCTAGAGGACATAAAATCCTCTGTCAAGACCCAATCTTTTCTCCAAATATGCTGCTTTATAAACACTGTCTTTTTGTCTGAGGCATTGATTTTAGATTTGATTTAACTTAGAAAAATGAAAGGTTTGATAAACATTAATGTGTAGTGGAAAACAAAAATATCAAACTATAAGTGACACTAGTTTTCATTTTTCTGAATAGAAATGTATTTATTTAGAATAAAAAATATATAAGTCCATAGTCACTTCATACATCTTTGCAGTGTGTTTTCCAAAGCAGGTTTGGGCATGAGTGTTATGAAGTGCCTCCTACACACAGGAGAGGGTGAAACACCTGACGAGTATGAGGTTTGAGTGCTCTGACACCAATAAAGGTGTCAAAAAATATAAAAAGAGCTTGGCAAAAAAAGAGAAAAAACAACTGAGGTTGCTGTTGACGATATTGAAGCCTTATTGACTAAACCCACACCTCTTTTTCTGATCACAGCCATTCATCTCTGGGGAGCCACTCACCTGATTGGTTGTCTTTCAGAGGCTGGCTGCTTGGGAAAAAATATCAGACATATTTTCTGATAGGTGGTTGCTAGGCAGTGGATGTTAGTACGAGCAGCTGGGTGTGTAAAAGGGAGCAGCTGGAAAGGGTGATTGTATATAACTGGGGGCATGTGTGCACATCATTTATTCTTCTGGTTCTCTATACATTTCTTCAAAGTTTGAGCTGGAGAGTTACTTATGTGTAAACCAAATGATATAGTATGCAAGTAATTAGAATATTGTCAAAATTTTATTTTTTTAGGTATTAAGCTCAAAAAGTGAAACTTCTTTTTCTCTCTTCCTCTCTGTTTTTTTCTTCAGTGGATTTCAGTTCAGGGCAGTTTGCTGACCAATCAAGCATAGATAGACCACGGTCATTAAACCAGGCAGTGGCACTTTAGGTAGAGCAAGCAGGTGCCAAGTCTGGCTGAAAAATGAAATTGGCACCTTCATACAGCTTGTCAACAAGGGAGGCAGCAAGTCTTCTAAAATGTTCTCATAGATGGCTGTGATAAATATTTGCAAAAATACGTTGGACCAACTCCAACAAAGGACATTCCTCTCCAAATCATCACTGGCCATGGAAACCTAATACTGGACTTCAAGCAGCTTGAATTCAATGCCTCTCCACTCTCAACATGTTGAATGGGCTTTTCTTTATAATGCTTTTAAGGCAACCCCACTTTTTTCTTCTACTAGACTTTTCATTAATATGCTTGGATACAGCACACTGTATCTGCTTCTCCAACAACAACCTTTTGGTGGCTTCCCCTCCTTGTGGAGGATGTCACTTATTGTCAGCTGGATAACTCTTTTTTTCCCATGATGATTGTGCAGGCCATAAAATAACATTTCTGAGTTGAAAAACCTTTTTTTGTATTTTCTTTCTGTACTGTCTTAACTGGAGTTTGATTTTCATTCACCAAAATTAATTAAATAGATGAGTGAACTATTTCACCATGTTAAATGAATTTATATAATTTTTGAGTTGTTGAAAAAAATTAACTTTCCAATAATTTTCTAAATCATAGAGTTGCACCTGTATATATGAGTTTTATGTGCTTGATGGCTTCTTGCAGGCATAGCAGAGCAATAGCTGCTATGGACAAATAATGGCACAAATGAAACAAAGATATAAAGAAAAGCATCACTCAGAGACATAAATGTTCATGAGTTTGTGTGTTTTCTGGCATGAGAAAATACATATATACTAAGGAAATACAATCATCCTTTAAGCCATGAGGGAGTTTCTGAGGTCACCTAATAACTGCAACGCTCTCCTCTCCCGCCCAGAGCCAGCCAGGGATCTGCTGTATGTAACGGTGTTCAAAGGCCACACAGTGTCTTATTAGGTCTGTTTGTGACTCCTGCAGTTTAATTTAGTCCCCTGCTGGGAGCGTTATTCCGCTCATTAGAATTATCAACAGGTGCTTTGGGGGCGCAAGTATAAAACTCTGTCTGATAGCGACTCGGCTACATGTGTTGGTGCGACGGATCTCATTCCTCTTTTTCTGCTAATTCTTTGAATAGCACAGAGTCCCCTTGGTTCTTCCCTGCTGCGTTTTTGATCAAGCAAAATTAAATGTGAAATCTTGTGTTTTTCAAAGGAGAAAATAAATATCTTGAGCTTAGACTGGTCAGGTTTGGCGCCGTGTGTGATGTGTCCCTCTGCTGATGTTTGACAAATTCTCTGTCAAACTTGAGTAAATAGAGGAATGAGGGCGCTGGGTATTGCTTGTGAGCTGAGTTTGCCATGCGTTGTGTAGTAAGACCTGTGATCGGCTCATTAAGTCAGTTTGAACAAGCGTTAGCTTGTTAAAGGAAACAGCGTCCAGAAAGCTATCGCACAAAGGACGTGGCAAAGAAAGCCCTGTGGATAAATCAATCTTTTTTTTCTTTTTTTAGTTTAAGAGGGTTTCACATTTAGTCTCATTTCGCATCAGCTATGAGCCACTGAGTTGTGAATGACGATCTTTTTTAGGACTGATGATAAAGGAGAAATGTGCCAATTTTCCATTATTTTCTGCTTTTTTAATCAGAACTAATCAGCAGTCTAGATGAGAAACAATTAACAGAATGGAGAGCCTATTTAAGGATCTGTAAGTGTGCACATTGGTTTAAACTCGACCCTCTCTGCTTATTAAATTGATCAAAAGTGCAGATAAGGCCACTTAATAATTATCACGTAGCAGTAAATGGATGAATGTTGGGTATTTTTATCTGGAGCTCATGTGAGCCATATGTTCTTTCTATAGCCTTCTTCAAAAGAGGGTGCTATAATGACATTATGTTGTTAAAAGTACTGATGGATATAACTGTGAATAAACAGACCTGAGGGGGAAGTTAGCTAAAATATATTAAGAAAAGAAGAGGTGAAGAACGTTGAATAAAAGAGTGATGTGCCAGGGTCAGTTCTGTGGAGGCAGAGTGATAAGTGCTTATGAATATGGCAACTTTTTGAGTCCTGTACAGAATCATGTAGGCAGTATGTCGAGTGGGACCATCTGATGATTGCACAAGAGACTGCAAAAGTGTGACACATTTAATTTATTAAATAAAAAATAAAACACTTGAATCTAGATATAAACAAAAGAGATTCAGAATGTTTCTCCCTTTTCCTGAATAAAACTAAACCTTTCCAGATTTAGTTTTTTTTTTTTTAGGATCTGGTTAATTATTGAGCTCACTACCCTATAATCTAAAGACATTAAGGGATCTTACCTTTCGGGAAGGAGATGAGCTTTGTCTCTTAAAGATGAACGTGCTTTGATTAGAAATGTGTAAATCAACCCCAAAATGAAAGCTTATGACCTTGTAAAAACTGAAACTGTGAAATGGCGGGTACTATGTAAAATGACCTTTTTGAGCTTTCATGTTATGATTTTATTCCCTCATCAAAAACATACCTGGAGAGCTGCTTTGAATCTTTCAGGCATCTTTGAGGAAGCCTTGAATATAATTTTTAGTTGGCTTGAGCTAGAAAGTAATCTATATTAAAAATCTCCCACCTTTTAAAAAAGTTGTCCCAGGTTTTACTCTACTTCAGTCTCTGCCCTGCTTTCTGTTCATTTTTTACTGACCACTAGTACCACAAAAACTTTTTAAAAAGTAAATAAAAAGTTCTAGTCCAACTAGACAGATAAATGTAATTCAGTTGTGTAAATAGATAAGTAAAGAAGTCTTGACTCACTGACTCACAATCTCAAATCTCCTGCTGGCAGTGAACTGTAAACCACAGCTTATGTGTCGTCTTGCTGTTTGAAATCACAAATTCCTGTATGAATTAATAAAAATAGTTGGTGTCATGCCAATAGTTTATATGCATTTTTTCCTCATACATTCCAGTCATCGATAATAGAATTTTCTTTTTCACATTATCTGGTCTTCAATGTTTATTTTCCAAGCAAACTTTGCTTGTGAAATCCAGGTTTTCTCATTGGTCTTAAAATCTCACACTGCTTTGGTGCGTTTTCTAGTAACACTGACACACAACACTGGAGTTGATTTAACAACTAATAATGGTTAGATTGTCTTTTTTCAAGATAAATATGAGGAATTTTTATGTTGAAAAAATCTCTGGGTCAAGAGGGACAACACAACTTCTGGTTCTCTCAAGCAGAGGTTATCCATGGAGTAACCATAACAGCACAAATGTTCAGTTGAGGGGACAGTAACACTTTTTAGTGGAGAAGAGAGTGACAACATTAGATGCCAAAGTGATCAGGTGTAATGTTTGCTAAAATTTTGAGAAAAGTTTAGAGTGAGTTCTTTTAGACGTTTAAACTGCATCTGAGTTGCTATTCTCTCTCCCCATAAAAACTTATTTTAGTTTCTCTAAACTGAGATTGGACTGACAGCTGCTGATTTCAGGTAAAATACTAACTTCCTATAAATATTTCTCACTACCCCCACTTTAAAAAGTGATTTATTTCCTATTAAAGTGAATCTTTTGCTTTTAAATTATTCATAAATATTAAAGTTAGTTTTCCTTATAAACTAAAGCTAAGTCAGGACTCAATGATCAAAATTCTGAATGTGGAAATATAGAAACGGCCTCGCAAGAATAATAAAGTCTAAGTAATATAATTATTTATTTCATTTCCCAAGATGTCAACCTAAAAAAAGGTGTTTTTTTTATTTTATAAGGAAATAAATGTAAACTGACAATACTGACAAGAGTTTACAATAGGGAAATCGTAAGAAGTCAAGTCAGAGGTAGTGTTGTCAGAGTCACCTTGTTGAAGCAGGGACTGTCCCAGTGAGAGATGTTTGGTACAAGCTGCACTGAAGGAAAGAGCACAGGTGAAGAAAGAAGTGATAGACTGATACAAGAGGTGGAGCACTTAAATCAGAGATCTGGCAGATTGCCTCTAAGAGGGACGGTTGTCTTTGTTCGTCAGCCCTCTAATAATCCGCCACAGACACATCACAAACACCACACATAAAAACCAAGTCACATTTTGATGTTTCCATTTCTGCCTCAAGCTACTGTTGTCATATTGAGACTGAAAGCTCTACTTAAAAAAAAAAATAAAAGAAACCATGGTGAGGGAAAATGCTAATGCTGCAATTTAAACGCTAATTTCATAAAACGTTTATTGAAAAAGATAGAAAAAAAAAGGAAGCAATTATTAGATTTCATTATACCGATATAATTAAACATGCATGGGAAATACATTTTAATATTGTGCCTTGTAGGCTCATGTAGGGCTTTCTGCTTGCAAGGTTCATGCATTCTGCAAAAAAAAAAAAAAAAAGAAATGCAGTTCTTAAATAAACTTTATAAACTGTATAAACACATAATCTAACAGGACACATGCCTTAAAATCTGGATAAATATACAAACTTCTCAATATTTTCTTATTTTTCATTTAATATAGACATCTAGGTTGGCATTGATTAATTGCCCTCCCATGCAGTATTCCTTGCTGAAGGAGGTAATAAAATCTCTTATAATGATCTGTTATCTCTCCTCTGTATAATGGTTGTAGAATAATACCCTTCTAACTGAAAGTGCTTAAGGAGAACTTGGTTTTGAGGCATCGTGTATTTTACGTGCACGACAGCTGAATACATTTGGCAGAAGCCTTGTGTGGAGATGTTAAAAGCGGCCGTGGTTAAGGTCGTCTTTCAATTGGGAAATTTGATCCTGAGCTCATTCCAACAGCAGCGGTCTTTTGGGACTGTATTGAACCTGACATCGCTCTACATGTCCTCATTAGTGTGTGATTGCAGATAAACCAGATTGTACATATACACCAGATTGGGCTGTATGAGTGTCCTTGCTATTTGATTTTCACCAAACCGGTTCCCTTCTACAGCATCCTGATAATCACTTCAACCCATCTGTAAGTAGGACAGATATTTGTCCAGAGGTTTTGCAGCAACTAGATACACTTATGGTGTTTGCTGCATGAAATGTTCCCTATTTTCAGCTGCACTTGTTAGCATATTTTTCCTGATATTCAAATTCATAAAAGTCTAAACTATTTGTGCTTAAAAGCTGTTAAAAAGTAAAAAAAAAAAAAAAAAAAACTGCTTCCATGGCATTCACAAAAATTTGACATTTGACCTGTTACTAATTCTTTATGTATGAAAACAAATTCAGTGATATTGCACAAAGCTAATCTCAAGTATTGACATTCTGATCAAGGCATTTCTAAATGATTGGAATCAGAATCTATAACAGAACGAAGCTCTCAATACCTGCCATTGATCTACTGTTTGTTACATTTTAGTCATACCCCAGTTCGCCATGTTCTGGTGCAAAACTATTATAGGTTGTACACATTGTTTGGTTATATGCCATTAGTCTTAATAAAATATCAGATCTGAGCTTGGTATTGGAGTTTGGAGGGAAAAATATCCTCATGGGGTATCCCTTAGTGTGAAGTGGAACTGAGTTTCTCCATTCAGCATGATACAAAGAGGTAGGCTGGTCAAAGCTGTAAGGCTGGAGAGTTTGGAGACTTGAAAGAGTTCACTGGATTTGCAAAGAGGCAAAATGTGACTCTTATGAACTTCTATCTGAAAATTGAATCCTAATATATGCACATTTCCAATTTATGCTGCAGTTAGGAGGGATTTTCTAGAAGCTTGAGCAACCCTGTATATTATTCAAAGTGTTTTCTACAGACCATGTTGGTAGTTCCTGTGTACAAATCTTAATAAAACCTTCAGAAAAGTAGGACAACGTGACTGTATTTCACTCAGGGAAGTTAAACAAACACAAGGTTACGTTTGTTAGGAGTGAAAACACTTAAAATTTAGGAGGAAAAAAATTTGATTTTCTTTTCAGCCCAGGGTAACATCTTATTTTTTACAAAATAATTATGCACAACACACACATATTTTTGTGCAAAAGGCACTTTACATCAAAGTCAGACAGGCGTGAATGAGCTAATTGAACACACTATTTCCTCCTCAGACACTGCTGCGAGTCTGTAAAATGTAACCCTCGTGTGTAAATATAGTTTTTCTCTAATATGCGATGAAACATAGCAGATAAAACAAGGCCAGAGGAACCTTCCTCCATCTTTATGGAGGAAGGAGAGTGAAGAGAAGAAGAAAAACCGCTTTGAAAAATCTAAAAACAGCATAATGGAAACAGAAGAGGGAAAGAATGGTAAGAGGAAAGTAGGAGTGTGATAGGGAAGCGGTGGAGCAAATCAAAGTAAAATTAAGTGCATTTACATATTTAGATGAGCGCTTCTAGTCACCCTGTCTAATTATTTCATCTCCATTTTTCATTTGCACGCCGTTTGATCCAAAGGCGGCGGGCCGTGAGGAAAGTTTCTCTCTCTCCCTCCTTGCTGTGACTTTATCGCATTCATCCTCACCCCTCTCTCTCTGCATCTGACTCTCCACCTCTCGCGGGCGGCTTTCGTTATCCGGGTCATTACCATACACTTTTTGTCCATTCGCACTTGTTCTTCCTATCTCCCTTACCCCCACCCCTCCCTGCGCCTGCATTCTTTCACTATGTTTTATGCATACGAGGATACTGCCCTACTTGTGTCCAGAAAATGTGTGTGTGTGTTTGAGACTTTGTGTAAAAGTTCAGGACTAATGCCCTTTCCAACACATGTTTTATGCATTGTGTTGCTTGGGCAAAGACACGATGGGTGCATGTCAGTGCCCAGCATGTGTGCGTGTGTCTGAACACTCTCACCTACAACCACAATCTTCAAATTAGCTCGAGGCTATCTGGTTGCAGCCTTTTATCACTGATTTCCCCCTTTTTCTTCAATCCTTTTTCCACAGTAAATAAATCTAGCTTTCTCCTCTTCCTTGGAGCTGTTCATCACCTTGTCTTCATTACTTCTGCTAGCTTCTATAAATCTCTTCCATCTTCTACCAGAGTACTATTAGAGAACAGCGTATGTGTATGTGTGATTATCTATCGTACATAAACCACCTTATTAGAAATAGCTGGTGAAAAATTGGGCATGCTGGGCGGAATTGCTTATTTCTGTTCACGTGTTTAGATACGGAATTGGTCTTTTTGCCTGTGCATGAATGCATGCATGCACTCAGGTGCGTCCACTGGCATAAAAGGTTGTTATGTGCTTTAGGTGTTAATTGGCTGAGGAGCTTCGTTAATATTCTCCTCGCGAGGCTGCTCGTCAGGAGCAGAGCCGGCAAACTGATGAGTGTGTGATTTTCCTCCAGAGGGAGAGAAGGGGAGAGAAAATGATAGAAGGGGACAAAGAAGCAGAAAGAGTAAAAGGAGTGAGTCTGACGCAAAGAGACTCTTTAAGGTCAGAAGTGAGAGAAGAGGGGGCAAGAAAAGGTTTGGAATTAAATGCAACGAAGGCAGCGAGTGTTAGCGGGTTTGGGGTGGGTAAGCATTCGAGGAAGACAGAAAGAGATGAAGGTAGAGAGGGGGAGAGAGAGATGTGATAAAAAGCCATAAAGGGTTCCATTGAGTCACTGGGTGAAAGGAAAGATTATATCATGCAAGGGTGAAATTACTCCATTGTTAGGCATTTGTGGATTGGCGTAATGGGGGCAAGGCGGTTGGCAAGGCTCCCTCCAGCAAGGTGGCCCATTGCTGCTCAATTCTAATCAACCACCTTATGCCATGACAGCAACCTGCTTCCATCTACACAGACTCACTGCAGTGTACTGACCATCACCCCTGCAGAGCACACAAAAATGAGCCATTAAAGGCTTTGGCCTTAGCAAGCTGGTGTGGCCTTGAATATCACATCACATAGCTACAGCTGCAGGTCTCTACCAGCTTAGCACATCTGGAGGTTGAAGTTCAGTCAGGTTAGCTTTGGCTGGAATCTTATGGGTTGGTTGACTATTGGATGGCAAAGACCCCTACATATTTGATCGCACTTCACTCCGCAGAGGTCCAGACAGACTCAGTGTGAATTTAAAGCAAACATCCGCCGGACACGTCCGTGCAAAAGTAAACCTTTACGATGCATACTATGTGTGACTTAGAAACTTGGTTGGCAGGAAATGGTGTTCACATTGTTATTTATGTGACACTGAGTTGATGAAGTTGAGAGTCAGCACATCTAGTCACAAGGATGCGCATCAGCCAGACTACTTCTTTGAGCTGCATGGTTGGTGACCTGCTGGAGAAGAACTTGGGCTAGGGGCACAACTAACTCCTGCTATTCATTTGGACTGAATGAATAGCAGGAGTTATTCAAAATGAATTCTTTCATTTTGTTTTGGGAAATGAAGGAATTCGTTGTAGGCAATCAGTCCACTTGACTATGAAAACTTAATCTGTAGTGGACAGTGTGTGCAGAGTCCATCCAGCTCACAGAATAAAAAGTGTCAACTTTTTATTGCACAGTGTTTTGCTTGCATACATTAATCTGACTGTAGAAACTGAAAGAAGACAAGTACTTTTTGTGCTGCTGGTGATTTTTACAGTTCATTCAGTTGTGCCATATTTTCAAGATGATGAATTTAGAGTGCTTCTTGAGCATTTGGGATGTTGCTTTATAACATAATCCTGCTTTAAACATTTTCATAACTTTATCCATGAGCTGTCTGCTGTGCTCATTTGTCTTCATGATGCTCTTTGTTCACTGTTCTCTAACAAATCTCTAAGGTTTTCACAGAGATATCAGTGCTACAGGCTGATGGATTCTTTTTCCAATTTGTTGACTAGGATTTTATTTAATGTCAGTTTAATGGTCCCCGAATACAAGTGCATTTCAAACTTCAGATTTAGATTTGCAATTAATTTTAATATGTTTGAAAACCATATGTCTTTTTTGAATCCGCTTTAAAATTATTTAATACTTTTGTTTGTTTTTGCCTGCCACATAAAACTTCAACATCACCGTTTTTTGTTTTGATGTGATAAAATTGTGGAAAAAACTTCTCTGGGTTGAATACTTTTGCAAGACGCTGTATAAGTGAGCAATAAGGGCCGAGACAGGATCTGACATGCGCATCTGGCACTCTGACAACTATTAGTCGGCCTCACATCAGGGAACAAAACAAAATTGCACTCCGGCAACAGAAAAATGTTAGCACATGCACCGGGAAGGGAGAAAAGAGAGAGACTGACACGTGCACAGCGGCAGAGAAAGCAGTGAGCAGAGAGTTGCAGCCTGTCACTGGGAGGTGTGATGCCGCATGGATAATGAGTGTAACTCCCAGCAGGTAGCAGTGTTCTATGTGGCTCTCGGCGCACACAGACACACTCGTTAGGAAGCTTCGACAGTACGTTCTCAACTTGGCAGGAAACACTGTTTGCATTTATCTTACTGAGTAAGGGATGGCTGAGTTTAGCATTCAGTTGCATGACAACAGGGGGGCGGGGCGCGGGGGGAGGACTTGCATGGCGATGCATAAAATATGCCTGTAATGCATTCTCTTACTCAAACCAAATATCTATTTTCTTTTTTCTTTCTTTCTTTTTTTTTTTACAAAGCAGCCAGGAAAACAGCAAGAGCCCAGAGCAGCAAGTGTCATGTCTGTGTTAAAACCTTACCGCCTTGATGGCCTGTAAAGTCTAACACCTTATATCCAGCAGCTCTCTTTATCTGAGCAAATGAGAAAAAACTGCAGCTATCTGGATTCCTGCTGTAGCTTTCCTCAATGCAAGTGTTACAGCTATTATTCGCACTGGCGTGAGCTGTCGCCTTCTCTGGAGCATTTTTCTCACATACAATAACCGGTGCGACTGCTGTGGTAACTTCTCACAAGTGCACCTCTTGTTTTGTCTGTTCAGACTAAGAGGTAGCTGCCATTAAAATAGGCTGTGGTGGCTTTCTTGACAGTTTATGTTTTCTATTTCTTTCAGATAGAACATTTCTTGGAATATCGCTGCTACTTTTCAAACTATAGTTTAAATATTCTTTTTTCTTTTGCAGTTTACAGTTGTTATTTAAACCTGGTAAGGTTTTTCAGTGGATTTTATATTTAATTTCTGTTTCAACTCAGTGGAAGAGTCTAAGTATTATTCATTAAAAGTGAATATACCACAACTGCCTGCTTTTTAAATGTTTGATTATGTTGTGGATCAATATGCTGTTGAATGATTTTTATTTTAAATCCCTTGCTATTTTAAGGAGTTCTTAATCATGCATACTTCACAAGGTTCACAGCATCACAGGTTAAACACCATATCTACATAACTGTAGATATGGTGGCTAAATTGCTTCTCACCAAAGAAAGTTGAAGTCCCTGAAGAGTTTCATAAACGTCACTTTTAAGTTTCTAATGGTGCTACAACCTTTCAAACAACTAGTTGTTCAGCAGCAACTCATCGTGACCTTGTACATAGTGATTATAGTGAGTCCATTCCAGGTCAGACCATGAGTGCTGATGGAAATTAACTTCTACATCACTTCCTGGAACAGGAATACATGGCTTATAAGTTAAAGCTGTTCAATTCCAATTAGCTTAAAAAGGTAAAGTATAATTCTGCTGTGCTTATTTTATAGGAATTTTAAGGTACGACAATAGTTGTCGCCTCAGTAGTTTTAATAAAAACAATTATTTCTTAAGTGATCTTCTTTTTCATGCTGAATAAGTGAGTCAAATTAAAACTTTGATTTTTCCACAGTTGTACTCCTGCAAAAGAATCACTTATTTTATGGCTTTCGCATGTCTGTTTTATATGTTCCAATAAGTATGGGCGGTGTTATGACAACATAATGGAATGCAATAATTTTATTGCTCAAAATTAAATCTACTTGTTCAGATTTTTCTTTGATGTTATTCACATACAACTGACAGCATATGGAGCCAGTTTAAGCATTCTTAGTGGTAACACATGTGTCAGATGTCCAACTTTTTGTAGACAGTCCTCAGGCACTCATACCACAGCTGGCTTCATGTGGAGAGCGGATCGGCTCAAAGGATGTCTGATTTGTATGACAAGTCTTTTAACTCATTCACTACCAGACTATAAGAAGCCAAATGCTTCAATCTGTGATTCAACAATGTTTTTTGGCAGAATTTTTAAACAGGCAAGTTAAAAGAATCGTCTCATGTTTTAAGCACAAAGCTACTTTATGTGCTTTCTATTATAAAGTAAAGCTATAAATCTTGGCTTATACCTCATCTTTTGATGAGACTGATTCAAAGCATTTATGCTTCTCAATGTGTTGCTTGCTGTTATGCTACAATGTGTCCAGTGATATTTTCCTTAAAATACCTACATTTATTTAGATTTGTTTAAAAAAAAGAATGTTTAGGATGAGGTGTTTCTTTCATTATCCAACATACTTGCAGTTTCGGTTCTAGTATCTGTGTCATCGCTTCTCCAGTCCACAAAACAAATGTAGTAGCCAGTAAATTTGTAGCAGAGTAATGCAGGGTATAATTAAGTGCACCCAATTATTTTTCCATCAGTAAATACTACAAATCCTCCTATTCCACTCAGTGATGTGCATTATGTGTTCCAGTTAAACTATAGGTGAACTGCTCCTCTCTGCTTCTCACTGACCAGCCAGTTATTTTGTTAATTCACTGTAATTTCCAAACTAAAAGCTTCTTTCAAACGCTTTGAACACTGTGATGCAGCTAATATGTTTTTTTTTACCAATGGGTTTCAAATGGCTGAACTGCTGCACAATGAAGAGGGAAACACAAGCTCAAGAGCATGGTAAAAGTGCATTGAGATTGATACAAATGAGAGATTGAGGAAGGGTGATGAAGTCTGCAGGATTTAATCAGAGGGTACGCAAAAATTAATGTAACCGCGATATGCATGGCACACCAAAACAGTGCTTCTGATCCACACAACGTGGCACACATACATATATGCTTATATAGTCTATTTGTTAAAAATTTCACTAAATAATAAAATGGAAAAACAAAAATACCTTTTTGTAGTTAACTCTCCTGCCAGTTTCTGGGTTCAGGTCCTGTGTTTGTGACATCCAGTAGGTGAAGTGATAAGATTTGCTTAATTATTTCTCTCTTTTTTTCAATGTGATTTAATTGGTTAAGTCTAAAAGTTAGTTGTTTCAATTTTAGTTAGCTTCACCACACAGTCACATTTATCTCATGGAAAAAGCGCTAGCTGGCAAATAAAGAAAAGTAAATTACTTTTTCGGAATTGGTTAGTTTTTTGTAAGCGACATAAGCACATAAAAAAGTACAAGACGTTTTATGTGTTTATGACCTTTTTTCCCCTACAGTATTTTCATAAAGCGGAATGCTCAACAGTCAAGAAATTATGGTAGAACTTGATGTAAAACCAAGGAATGCATCTATTGTTGCGTTGCAGAGTTTAAGGTTGCATAAAGATAAAATATATAATTTGTACTACCCAAAGCATTTTAAGAAAATAATGGCACTCTGCTTAAAGAGAAAAACTGAAGTCACTTTTTTGTAAACCACTTTACCAACTCTGTTCAGTTGAGGCCTTTTCATGGGCTGCAGTGTCACTTTGGAGCATGTATCAGAAATTTTTGATGAGAACTAACACCATGGCTCCAAGGTCTTGTTGTTTTCCACAGTAGAACAATCCCTACATTCTTACATTTTGAAACATGTATCTGTTTTATTGATTCTCTTCTCTTTCAGTCAAAAGAAAACCTCAGTTCTCATTGAAATATTCCGACATGGAGTATTTCTCAGAGTTTAAGTCGTCAAACCCAGATAGTAAACCGGATGCTGATGTGAGTGCTATTTGATTTAAGTCCGACAGACTCGACAGACGTTGTGTGATTTACTAAGTTACTGCTTTTCAGTAAAAATCAGTGCATTAAAAAAACTCACTAGGTTTGGTTCTTATTTCCACATTGTTGAATACTGTCTAAGTGTGGTACTAGTGGCCTTTGACACTAATCTGAGCTAAACACTGTAGTATTTTTTCATATTGTTAATTTTTTGCTAGGTAGACTTTACAAACTGTATGTGCCTTATTTCCTAAGTTCCTACTTTTTTTCCCCAAAATGTCTGCTTTCATAAAATGCTAGTTTATTTTTTTTTTTATCACTTTTTGTGGAAATCTGTTTTCCTTCACTGACAAAAGGGCAAAGTAAACCGGACGTTAGTTTATGTAAAATTACCATAATAGTTACACTTATTTCTTGCTGTTGCATTTTTATCTTTATTTCTTTATTTTTTAACAACTTTTGGCTGTAGCTTCCAGAATGGACAGTGCAGCTTTATTTTTGCACTTGATAAAACAAATAAGGGCGTACTACATTTTTTTATTATTATTTTTTTAACCTTAACCAGCCCTTGATATTTTTGTTTTCCTTGCATCGACCAAGAATCCCTGATTATTATATTGAGATGCATCTTCGAATCAAGAAATTTTCACATTTGCAGTGGAATTTTTTGGGATATAAAACATTAACTTTTTTATACAAGAATCACATCATAGCAGTTTGTCTGTCTTTCTTGATAACATTGACATGTTGAGTTTGAGTATTTCTACATATTTTTTTATGTATTCACATTTGATAATTAAAATCACGTTACATTCTAAAAAACACTAATCTCCGAAATACTTTAAGCACAAGACGTTTTTGGATATTTTTGCCATATAATTATCCACCCTCATGGACATTTTCACTGAAATCTTTTGGATTTGATTTCATTTAGAGGAATATTTTCTAAATTATTATTCTGTTATGAACAGATAGAAGTGGATTGTCTCTCCACTTCTATCTCTACATAGCCATCAGAGTGTAAAATTAGACTAAAGAAAAACATTTCATTCTACAGCACTAAGCTTTAGCTAGCACTGTCATGTAAACTAGTACCAGTCGTCAATATCATTCTTCATCTTCACTTACTGCTGACTGGTATGTCTTAGCTAAAATGCTTGCTCAATTTTGTGCCTGGCTGGAGAAGAATAAGTAAAAGTTGGATCCTTTTACTGCATAGGACATGCATAGTAAATGTATAGAGGATAAAACAACTAAAAGGAATTCTGAGACGTTCGTGCTTTTTTCCCCCTAGCCCTATAAAACCTTTGGATAGGTTCCTATTCTGTTTACCAAAATCATATTTCAGTCTTAAAATAATATAGAGAGATTTAAGTTTGTATGTGCAGATATATGTATTCACAAAACTCACAGAAAAGGTAAGACATAATTTCCAATGTCACACTTTTGTACATGCATTTTCATCCGTCCTTGGGATTTCAGAGGCATTGAATTAAATCCTGATATCTGTTTTGTATTCTTATTAGCCTGTCATGTGGAGAGCAATATTGACATTTGCCAGAGTCCTTCGCTGTCAACAAGCTGTGAAAATAAAGGAAATCAAAACTGTGTAATCCTGAATTGTGTGAAGTAAGAAGGGAGGTGTCACTCGAAAGCCACCTAAATGATGGGGATGTATTGATCCCTTTGCCCAGGAGCAAGAGGTTAGCTCGAGTTGTACCTTTGGAAAATGCAGTCCCTGATGGCGCCCATAGATCGTGGAACTGTGGCTTTTCTAATTAGTGTGTTCATAACTGATTTGGATTACCTTGTGCATTGCTCTAGGCTTGCTATTAAACTCAAGTCTGCAACATAAACTTGAAGACAATCAAATGAGTGTGGGAGAAGAGCAGGGAAAAGTTGGGAGAACAGTTGCAAAATCTTCAAAGAAACTAGTAAAAACCATATATTCATTCTGATCAAGTAAGAGGAATAGGTAGATTTTTTTTCATTTAATATGTAATATAGATTTGTTGTGTTCAGTAAGTACTTTAGCAGCAGCAAAAAGCAATGCAACTGCTGTTTGGAGAAACAAATTAGTTTTCAGCGCTCACGAGCAATCAAGGTGGGCCCTGTTCCATAGCAGACTGCTACCATATTTAAACTCAAATAATCTAATGGAGACAGAGTTGTGGAACTGCAGAAAATATCATTTGTTTGAGTCACATCTCCGGTTTGACTAGCCGTTAATCCCAACTTTTAGTGGTTCTCCACGCTGAAGTTAGACTTTAAAGAACTGATCAACAATAAAGCATTTATTTAAATTAGTGGTGTAACAGTAAATTCAGCTCATAAGACAAGATGGTACACAAGTTCCACAGAACTTAGCAAAAAAGAGTAAAGGCTTTCCCAATCATAAACTGGGTTTTACAAAATCTTACCAGTAGAGAACATTTCAGTTTGGGTTTGATTTGTCTCAGCATTTAGATTTAAAATGAATGATGTACTAATGAAATCCAGAGTCTATTGTGTGTACAAGCCAAAGAAAACATGTTTTATTGTTTAAAAAAAATTCTAAATTCTGATCTGCCAACTTCAGTTATTTGGCTGCAACAGTGTAATGCAATAATAGCCATCAGAGTGTACAAATTGTTAGATTTTGTAAAGGTCTTGTTAGTCTAGGTAACACTGCTTTATTTTACTGTTTTACCAAGTTGTCCAAACTGCTGCCACAAAAAAAAAAAAAAAAAAGTGTCGTGTTGTCTTAGCAAGACAGTCTTGCTTTAATCAGGAAGTATTATCACATTTCAATATTGTGAGATCTCCTCACATCCTACTTTTAATTTTCAAGGTCTTAAACCTCAGCTTCTTGTTGTTATCATAAAGGAGCAGAAAGGTTTTGACATGTTTTTTTTGTTTTTTTCTTTTTTTGGTTTTGCCATTTAAATTTGTGCTGAATAACTGCCAGATCCTAAAAGATGAAATTGTCTTAGAAAAGACAATTTCATCTTTTCCACTTACTGCACTTTTATTTTATCTTTTTCTTTTTTTTTTTACAGTTCCACAGCCATAAAATCATAATAAATCCAGATGGCCCATATATGACTCTGGTCATAATAGGGTTGTAAAAATCACAGAGAACAAGCTTCCCTGTCTCTGTTGTGTTTTGCAAAAAGTGTTTAAACCGCATCTTGAAA